>NW_025113096.1:10616314-11334626 GCF_010416935.1 Polistes fuscatus
ACGAACTTTTATGATATTATTATTTCGCGATAAACTTTAGCATCGGGCTTCCTCGACTTGCTATTACTCTCCACTGCCTCACCTCAGTTTGCCTTTTCCATGGACGTATCCTAACGAGAAAATAACAACGGCTTATGCCGGACCCGCGCGTACCAACGGATAGAAAGGATTTACGACTTTATCGAGAATTCATTTAGCTTTTTATGAAGCTACCACGGAAGTGGATAGTCCAGATGGGAAGTTCGGTTAGTCGAGATTGTCACATTTCTCCTATTATCGATTCTTACCAAAAGCAGGATTACCAGAGAGAGAAAAAGAGAAAAATACGAAAAAGAATGTAGAATTAAAAAAAAAAAATGTCAGATATAATAACCGACGGATAAGAGAAGAAAGATTACCAGCACGGTTAAACTTAAATCTGTATTTGACGAGAAGATAATAATAAAAAAGAACAAGAATATATAAAAGAAAAAGAATTGGAAAAAAGATCAAAATAGTATAATCGATTCTCATTTTCTCCCTATCCGGTTCCGTCGCGAGTCATCTTAACAATGTTCCTTAATAAAATCTGATATAACTTTGTTATTTTATTTATATGTATAATTTATATTTATATTTATATATATTTATATATATATTTATATATTTAAAAATTTGCATTAGTCCTCACCGAACACGAACGTCCAATAGTTAATTATTTTTTGTTAACCGTGAGCAAGAATCCGCACATCATACCTTTTTGTTTTTCCCCCATTAATAGTTCCATTGTTTCCCCCACGAAATATTCCTCCGTATACATAATATGGTTAGTTTCAAAAATGGCCGTCAAAATGCGGGATAGAATTTTCATTGGCACTTTCGCGTCCTGGTACCTATGGGAATACACGGACGTGTGTTATTTTGCAAGTTATGTATATTCTCTCTCGCAACTCATACGGCGACGTAACGATAAACTTTCTAACGACTAGTAATAACTGTTGCGAGCTGACAGTTGTTTATTATCATTCGGCTTAGGTACGAAAAGTAAGATATTATTTTGGAGGAAAAATCGTGCAAGTTTGAGGAAAGTTTCGTCGTCGTGATCGAACGAGGGAGAATAAAATGATCGACGCAACGACGACGTCGACGAAGACGACGACGATGATGATGATAAGCACGAAGTTCGCGTTTTTCGCGCTCGTAATTCACGAAAGGATTGTAACAACGATATGCTGTAATTTGCGTCAGCTCAGAACGCTAGTACGGTACGTGAATGTCTCTAGAACGAGAACGGCGTTTACAAATACGACACACCACGATGAGGCAAGAAACTGCAAGTAGTATAGTCAAGCCAGCACCAAGTCCGGCACCAGCCCAACCAGCTGGACCAACGACACTTCCACCGTTTGATCCAAGAGGTCCAGCACAGCTTTCGAGAGACTCGTCGTTAGGTTCGGGACGACTGTTGTTACTGTACGGGACTACGCTACTCGAACTAATACTGGGACAATTGACAACACCGTTACATAGCAATCTCGTGGGTATGCAACCGGCATCACCTGGACAACGGAAGCCACATTCCTCGTCGAGTTTTTGCGTGTTCAGTCCACCCGAGCTGTCCCTTGGCAAATGATAAAGTTCGGTCCAAGCGATTTTAAAGGCTACTCTTGCCGGCGCCATGGATCCGGTAAATTGAATAATTATATTTGAATATTCAGTGTCGTCGTGATCGGTTGGTAGAATTTGACTAGCCGAAATTATCGGCATTTCTCTTACATAACTTACGTTCTCCCCGCAAATCCCAAGGAAGGGATCGCTGGATCCGGGAAGAAAGATTTCGAGTTTGCCATCCTCGCACGAACGAGAGGCAAATTTTATTTTGTCGAAATGTAGCCACAAGTCTCGCTCCAAATTGACTCTTAACTCCCAAATACACTTGATCGATCTCGGTGGTGCAACGAATCCTAGTACCTCGTAATGAGGAAATTCGATTTCACCGTCGGTGGTAGCAGGTAATATGGCAGGACCGCAGAGTGGACTGTGAGCGAATTCGTAATTGGCTTTGAAAATCGGCGAAGGTTGTTTGAAGTAATTCGCTGCAGCTCGAACACCGTCTATTAGAAACTTTAGTTCTAGTTTCTCGCCACGGGATACTATTCTGATAGGTAATACGGGTGTACCGTCCTCATCCTCGCGACGACATATACAAGTACCCTTAACACCATCCGGTCCAGGTTCTCGCACGATCAATCTATCGACTCGACTATCCCAACAGTGACCACAGTGACCCGTGGAACGTTCCTTGAACGATACCGATTCGATCGTTAGAATCACTCGAGCGAAAAGTCTTTTGTCCGTGAGAAATGTATAGGTGCAGGAAAGATCCACCGGTGGGTTTCCAGGTCGTTTATAAATTAACGTATTCAGGGGTGATCTCAAACGTCCAGCACGATCTCTCCAAGAAGTAAATTTTTCGTCGCATTCCGTGCCAGGTACAGGCTCCCCGAATCTCGTAGCATTAAAGAAATCGTAATGTGCCCAATAGTAAAGGGAACTACCGGAATAACTGCCGGTTTTACTTTCGAATCTAACGAATAAAGCGTTGGAGGTTGAGACAAAATCGTGCTTCTCCATGGGCTTGCTGAAGGTATCACAAAAGGTCTTGATTATTTTAGCATCGTCCGGCCAATCCGCATCGTAGAGAGTAAGGCTCTCGCCACAGTCGCCGTCGTAAGGCTTGATGGGCGATTCGATTCGATTGACGCGGAAACTTGGAAAATAAAGTCGGGCAATTTCGCCAGGGCGACCTCTGAGCAAATAGGTACAACTCGTATGAGGTGGGTACCAGTGGGCGACGGACAGAAAAATACCTTCGTTACCGCGTTCGAGGGACTCGCTGTTGAGTAGCCAGTCGCAACTACCGTTTTTTACACCCGCCGTCTCGACGTGACCAGGCCAATTGCCAACGTTGAAGTGAAAACCCGTGTTGAGTAGGGGACCGGCTGGCGATGAAACAAATTCGACATAGAGATCCTCGCTGGTGCCGATTATACTATAGGGAAATTTCCCCATACCACAGAATGTACCGATCACCGGGCTATTTTCATCCTTTCCATCGAAGACACGTATATAATCGTAGGGACAATGTTCCGAGCCGGAGCTTATCGGTCTCATCGGGCAGGTCATTATATTCTCGCATCGTTGCCCGTCGATATTGAACTCCTCGTTTTCTATGTAGAGCTTTATGAATGGCAAGCGTGTATTAAGCTTGTATTTACAATGCAAAGCTCGCGGATAAATACCCGGAAAGGCCGGGCTCTGTACGTAGCACGTTTGCAATCTGCAGTCCTTAAAAACCCTCTCGCAGTAACTCCCAGGCACGATCTCGCCCCTTCTGTTTGGATAAAGTTCTGGATGCTGGCCGTACCTCAGGTAAACGTCGAGCTGCTGCTCTGCCCGCGAGTCGAAACTGAAGTAAGTTTGGTCCGTGAAGTTCTCTGCGTGGAAGATCACTCGTACGAAACTCGTCTCGGAAATGAACGTTTGCGGTTGCTCCGATTCGCCACAATAGACACCCGGGTCCTTGCGATTGCTCACCTCGGTTTTCGTGTTGCCATCTATGATCTGCAACAAACAAATTCAAAGGAAGAACAGAAAGAGAGACAGAAGGAAAGAAATAAATAATGGAAATAACAGAAAGAGCAAATAAGAATTTCCTTCCTCGTCCAACTTCTCCTCGTTCTCCTCTCGAGACGCCCTTGTTTTTTCTCAAATTGATTTTCCTCCCTACTACTACTACTAGCTTTCTACTCGTCGGGGAGTCCCAGGGCCAAAGAGGGGCAAGTGTTCTCGCTGGAATTAATCCGCGGGAGGGTGCGAGAAGCAGCGGAGCTTGCGTAAACTTTGCTTTCCGGCGAACTGTCCTTACGATTTGTGTTTCTACCACAGTAGTCGTAGGTGTCTACTCCTCCACCGTAACGTTACAAGAATCTTATTACCAAATACACTGGACTTATCTGAAAGCCTT
The DNA here is from genome assembly GCF_010416935.1 of Polistes fuscatus. Classification (NCBI taxonomy): domain Eukaryota; kingdom Metazoa; phylum Arthropoda; class Insecta; order Hymenoptera; family Vespidae; genus Polistes; species Polistes fuscatus. The sequence continues at coordinate 10,620,321 of NW_025113096.1, forward strand.
CCAATTAAAATTTAACAGACGAACCTAAGAACTTGTATAACAATGGTGAGAAAACACGAATCGAACATGAAAACTTATCCTAACCAACAACTTTCAAAACATTTGAACGAAACTTTACTTATTAACAAGAGCTAAGAAAATCCTAGTTAGGTGAATTTGTCTGTCCAGGTCTGTTATTTAGATCCATCCATCTATCTATCTATTTATTTGTCTATCGAAGAACATCCGACGTTTCTCAATTTACGAAGGAAATGGTGAGAGTTGTGGGAAGGTTAACGAGACGATAGAAGGATAGGAGCCGAAAGCGGAAGGCGAAGCATATCTAGTGTTGCGCGCTAATTAGGCTTTGCGGTAGGAGCCATCTCGCAAATTCAATACCCCAGCTGTAGTTCGCATGTAAACGATCATTGCGATAAGCCAGTCAGGATAAAGCGAGACTCTGTTCGGTAGGATTAATAGACCCATTACAATCTATACGCGTGATCGAGTTCCGTCCATTTTGCCTTGCTGCGATTGCCAGTCTGTTTGCGAGCTCGACTTATCTTTTAACGCGATCTCTAAAGAGAGAACGAGAGAGAGAGAGAGAGAGAGAGAGAGAGAGAGGAAGAGAGAAGCGGGATGGAGCGCTTTGATGGTTGTTCTTCCTTGATAAAGAAAGATAAAGCAAAAGGGAGAATATTTACTAAGTTTCTACTTGGCTAAGTAGAAATGACTTGGTTGTGATAATAATGGATATTAAATGGATTAAATAAAAAAAAAAGGTATATAATAACCTTTTCGAGATCGAAACGGGCTTGTCTCTAAACAATTTGAATAATTTTGAAAAAAAAGAGACAGATAGATAAATAAATAAATGTAATTATTGTTTACTGAAGAACTATTTTCGTAGTCGTTAATAACAACTTATTAATAAACTGTCAAAGGTACGTTTGGTAGACCCTTTGAACGTTCATTCATTCAACTTTTAGTCGACTCAAAGAGGGAGATTTCAATGTTCTTACGAGCATGTGTATCAATACTAGAACATCGTTACATAGCATCGTCCGTCTGTTCAGCAAACGTTGCCTACATGATGTCGTCGGTACCGTAATCAAAGTTTCACTTGGTCGTACTAGTATATATACACATATATACTGTCTAGGAGTAGAAGTAATAGTGGTGGTGCAAAGACCTTTTACCAAGCCCTCTCTTACAAACTCATCTCTACCTACTTAAATACCTAAATACCTACATAAATACTTACCTATCTATCTATTTATCTGTAGGTACGTACGTACCAGTATAATACGATTTCATAGGTGAATTTACGGAAACTATGGCGGCCTGAGGATATCAAAGCAAAACGTATTTATCAGGCTCAAGAGTTCTATCCATCAGCGTTATCTTGTCGCGAATTTATTTTTAGCTACGACGTAAAATATTGTCGCATAGGCAAATCTACATATACCTATATCTACATATATATATCTCTATTTATCTATCCATCTATTTATCTGTCTATCTATCTATGTATGCATCTATCTTTTAGTTTCTTTCAAACCACTCTCCACGAAGAAACTTATATAAAGTAACTCATAAAGTTTAAATCTTACCTACGGTATATTGATAGATATATCTGATGATCTGGTCGAATTTATTTGATCTAAAAACGTATAGTATATAAATATATATATATACCATTTGAATAATTATTTTAAAGTAATTTCGTTTTTTCCTCAACTTAACGAGCTTAAAGGGAAATTATCAGAAATTACTAAAACTAAATTTGGTAAATCAATTTTAACAATTGGAGTTCACTGAACACATTCTGTTTGTAAATGGCACATAATTTTTGTTTGACAAACGATGACGGAAATCCTGACGTTAATTTTCCATTTTTAACTGTGATGGTAAAATAAGATTACTTGACGGATCAAAAGGCAAGAAGGTGGTTCTAAATGACGTCTGACATATCTCTCGCTAGAATATAAAATGATTTATATAAAGGTTTAAATTAAGATTAATTTAAAATAATAAAAAAGATCGGCAAAGGCCACTAACGAAAATATACCGTGCTGAAAAAGAAAATTACTTTTTCACCAACTCGATATGTTTTTTACGACATAATAATCATAATATACGATCAAACGATCTTTAATCGTGCTCATTGTCGTAGTTATGTATTACGAATAATAAGATCTTGTAATCGAGATATCATGCTCGAAAAACTTTATCCCTCGAAACTTTATTCGTGAGTTTCTTTGTACTTTTTAATAATTCCTACTATCGTTCGAGGATCGCATATCTGAATGGGCCTCCGGCTAAGAGACAATAAATTATCCACGATAAGATATGGAGCATACCTACGAGAAAAAACGAAAGAATAGTTTAAAAAGTAAAAAAGAAAGAGAAAAAAAATACAAGGAAAGGCAAAAGTAAGTTAAGAAGAAATAAGTAAAAAAAAGCAAGACAAAAAGGGGGAAGAGGAAACGAATTCTGATCGTTCGTAAGTAGAAAACGGTACAATAGAAAGTATGAGGAAGATCGTAATAACGATGATATTCGTAGGGTTTTGAGAGAAACCTCCGAAGCATCTAGTATAATACTTTAAAAGTACCATAATTGTGGTAGAGTTCCTACCAATGCGAGTGGAGGTGATAACAGAGAGGGTTGAGGGAATGAGAGGAGAATGAAGAGGAGGGAGGTGGGAGTGTAGTTGGAGGCGGAGAAGGAGAAGAGGGAGAAGAGGAAAAGGGAGGGAAGAGCTGCTCGGTGTTAGGAAGATCAATAGTCGTTTTGCAACGACGTTAGGAGTACTCTAGTGTGCATTACGGACGATATTTACCAACGAATATAGCAATTTTATTCACCGCTTTTATCAGCGTTGATTAACTCTTCGTAAGCTCAGACTGGTTATGTGTTTTAATGAGGAGAAAACGAATGTACAAACGAACGAACGAACGAACGAACGAATGAACGAATGAACGAAATATTTCTTACGATGGAAATTTCTATTTCTCCCACTATCTTTCTCTCTCTCTCTTTTTCGTTTCTCTTTCTTGCAGAGCAAGAAAATTCTCTTAATTTTCACAGCTTTAGCTTTGCCAACGTATGGTAAATTTCGAAATATGCAGGGCCCTTTCCATCCTCGATTAACGAAGATTATTCACGGGTATGTACCTTTCTGACTTAGAGTTCATTCATATTCGAGTTGGTTGGTGGTACTCGTCCGATTTCCAGGCAATGCTGAGAGATATGTACGTGTGTCGGTATTTATGTATGGATGTGTTTGTGCGTACGTTCGTGAATTTATAATGGAAGAAAGAGGATTTTGATTGGATATCATTTATATATGTATATTTTACTTATTTATTTATATATACAAATGCGTATATGTATATACATATAGATATGTTATACACATGTGCAGTAAAATTGGTGATACTCGATAGAAGCGTAAAATAATGAACGTATAGTTCGTTTGTTAGCACGAAGCTAACAACGAGAATGCGTTCTTAACGAGGAATTAAACGTTATCAATTCTGTACACTTGACGATTTATATTATTGTTATGCATATACAGTTATCTATATTCATATCTACGTGTATATATATATTATTCTTATCTCATTATTATTATTATTTATATATTATTTATGTATATACTATATATGCGAGTAATACAAAATTATTTAAATAAAAATAGATAATATCATCGTAATTAATCCTTATAAATTTGACATTTTTGTTCTCTCTACATATTTTATTTTCTTCTTTTCTTTATTATCTTTTATCTCAATTAAATCTAATTCATGCACAATTTGCTGTTAACACAAGCCCGTAAATTCATGATAGATAAATCGAATGAAACTATGATTTTCACGATTTTCATGAATCTATAAAGGGATTCGTTTGAAAAATTTTGGTCGGAATCACGAGTAATAATAATAATTGTACTATGTGTATGCGTAATTTATATGTGTGTGAGCGCGCTCGTATATGTGTGTACGTAAAAGAGGAGAACGAAAAGAAGCTTTTTATTTCTTTTGGCCCCTCATAATACAGCCAGGGCCAATTTCGCTCGTCTAATATTCTGACTGTTCCGCCGGACCAACGCGCGCGCAATTTGTTCCGCTAATTAATTGCACGACTTTAGATGAAGGATAGCTTGCCCAGCCGTATTTCTCTCGTTAATGGACGTCGCACAATCAGCCGTCCAAGGCACTATGCATTTCGCTACGAACAATGCGTTTTCATCCATCCTACCCTCCTCATCCTCCTCATTCTCCTCATTCCCATCCCACTAAGTCTCCTCCCCCTCTCCTACCTTCCTTCACCCCAATCCAACCTTCTATAGAATCATTAGCGATTCTAAGCGATCCTGAAAGCAATAAGAAATTTCCTTTCGAACCAACAAAAGAAAATCTTCCATCATCTAAACAGAATCGTTCCTCCCAACTCCCACGATTTCACAATCTGGATTTTCGGATTAATATTCGATCTTCGAGCTATAGAAATTTCGTCCAATTTTTGGTGATGTTTAAAAACTTTCAAATGAACTAAACCATGTAAGTAAATAAAATTATGCGAAATTTGTGTATGTGTGTGTGTATTTTTGTGATAATTGTTGCGCATGAGTGATTTTTATTGTCATGTGAAAAATGAAATAAATAAGAAACTTACCTGCAGGTAACCACCCGAACAAGTTGTAGCATTTTCCAATACGCCAACTTTGAATTTCTTGAACCGTACTCGAAGAATCCAATCTCTAGGTGTACCACGAAAAGCACGAAAACGGTACCAACAGTAAAGTGGTTTTCCCATGTTGGCAGCGGTCACTGCAGGGCTAGAAACATCCTCATAGATGTCGACGGTCTTATTGCAGTGGCCACGGTCCGCTATGAATTAAAAATTCATTCATTCGTTAATTATCATGAGATGATTATTTTCTTTTAGTTTTATTAATCCAAAAATATATATGAACATATTTTAAATATGTATAAGAGATTTTGGACGACGATCTATTTCGATCGATATTTAATCATTCATAATATCGATACAAATTTCAACGAATATCATGCATTTTATCTAAATTATTTTCTACACGTTTACATGTGTCTACACTTGGCACGTTAATAATGAAAATCTTTTCCCTCTCATGAATATTAGTGATACTTGATTAAACGAATTTCGTTACAAAAAAAAAATAAAATTGCATTATTCATCGATAACGATCGCGTTTAACTTAAACGTTTTGTAAAGGATTAAAAAAAAAAGGAAACTTTTAAGAGAAAAATATAAGAAAGAGAGGGAGAGAAAGAGAGAGAGAGTTAAAGGGATGAGATATAAAGAAAATATTAAAAAAGAAGGAACGGGAAAGTCAAGAAGACGAAGAAGAAGCGATAGTCGATCATCTTGTTGCACGACACTCATAATCCCCATCCACTCGTAACCCCTAGTCATGTATCTTCCAGGCGGCCCTCTCGGAGGCTGGTCGTCATCACTCGAGTTCCCTTTATGTCGTTGTCATTGTCGTTGTCGTCGTCGTCGTCGGTTGATGCCTCCAACCCGGAGTATCAGGAGTAATAAAGAAAACGAAAAAAAAAAAGAAGAAAGAGAGAAAGAAAGAGAAAGAAAAAAGTATCTTGGCGAGGTACCAACGAGATCATTCAAGGAGAAGTGTCCTATTAGAACGAGTATTATCAAAAGAAAGAAAAAGAAAAAAAAATAATAAAAGAAAGGATAGGAAGAAAACAAAAGAAAAGTAAAAAAAGGAAATAAAGAAAAATACAAGAATATGATTTAAGGGAGAAGACTGAAAAAAGGGGTGGTAGAAGTAAGGATTGTTGAAATGTGTAACAAAGAAAGAATAAATTTGGAAAATAAATTTGTCGCCTGTCGAGACTCACAAATGTCTTTATTTTTCACGAAAAATATCAAGAAAAGGAGAGAGATAGAGAGATAGAGAGAAATAGAAATAGAAATAGAAAGAGAGAGAGAGAGAGACCGAAAGACGCTTAATCGATTCGGCTTTTGCCGTGTTTGCTACGCCGCGAGTTATACCTATATACGGTATGGAGTGAGGGTGGTACTAGGGGTTGGAGTGTGAGGGATCGAAGGTAGGAGTAAATTGTTATTGATTTACCGTCTGTAGGGTCTCGCATCGTTTGCTACCTAATATAAGAATCATATGTATATATACATGTACGTTTCATATACATGTACATTCGATGCATGTATTTTATATTATTTTATACTCGATCTGTTTTATTTCCCTTCTCGTGATAACGAAGATTCGTAGATAAAAAAAAGAGAAAGGAAACCGAAGGAAACTGGAAAGGAGAGGGAAGGAAAATGCGCAAAACGAGTTTCGGCTTTGTATCTACTATAAAGTCCTCTTCGGCTGTCGTCTTCCTCGGAGACAATCGTCCTTGTCGTAGTTCTTCTATTGAAAATCCTTACTGGTTTTATCGGACGACGAAGGAATCGTATCGATCTATTTCTCTCTTTCTCTCTCTTTCTTTCTGTGTATCTATTTCTCTCCTCTCTTCTCTCTTCTTCGCATAAACTATCTCTCTTTCTCATACGTGCATACGCATACGCGCACTCTCTCTCTCTCTCTTTTTCTTTATTTTTCATAAAATACCTCTTTTACAGACACACATACAATCACTTTCTCTCTTTCTCATAGACTATCTCTCTCTATTTTACACGCACACTCTTTCTCTCTCTTTATTTCTCATATACTATCCTCTCTCTCACATACACACATACTATCACTCTCTCTCTCTCTCTCTAGTTTTTTTTCTTTTTCTTTTGGTCTCTTTATCTCACAATTTCGTTTTCTCTCTCTAACTCTGTATCTCCACTCTCGGTTGGTCCTTTTTCGTCGATATAACTGAACGTTCGATTACTTTTCGCTTTTATATCAACTTCGTCGTCCGTCCTTCTATCGAATACAAATAGGAAATTGGGAGATGAGAATGGGAGCGCAGTATCTCGACACGGAGACAAGAAACTGGTCCATTGGATATATATATATGTATACAACAATACATACACGTATATACAATATATACAATATTATATAGGATGTCCCACTTTAAAATGGACCATATCAATTCGCAAGGATAAGTAACCCACATCGAAATATGTACCAGATTTGATTGTTTTATTTTCTTTTTTTAATACTATCTCATTAATTCTCTTGTAATTTTGTGCGATTTAAAAAACATTTTCAATTTATTTTTGTATAACTTTCGAGGCGATTTTACAAATTGAAAATATCATTTATTAATCGTATTTATTATTTAAGAAAGGAAAAAAATTGGAGAGAAGATCTAAAAAAAAAATGTTTCGCATTAAAATATTCAAAGGAAAGTATATGAAATTGCTTGAAACACAGATAGATACGTAAATCGAAGAAAGCAATTGAAGGATTTTTGCAAACGCAAAGAAATATGTCTCGTACATTCCTACTTCGATGGGATCTTCTTTCCTCGTCTTTTTCTATTCTCCTGAATAACGTCGCTTTCACGGGTTTTACATTTTTGTTAGGGGCAAAAGCTTGACTCCCCTACAGGGCTAAGAGAGGAAAACGCTGGCGCAGCCACACGTCAGATTTTTCTCTATTTCTTTCTTTTTTTTTATCCCTCTCTCTTTCTCTCTCTCTCACACACTCTTTCCTTCTTTCTCTTTCACATACACACATATTTTCGTCCAAAAGAGAAAGAGAGAAAGAACGACGAAACGCCTTAAGGGAAGAGAAAAAGTACCGCTGCTGGCGACACTGAGAATCGTAAAGCTCGGTGAATTTGAATGAAATAAATCCGAAGGGATGAAAACTTTTCAGTTATTTCTTTTCTCAGATTAGAGGAATTAGAAATATGGAACAAAAGAACAAGAAAACAACTCGAAATTGAAAGAATTAAATAAATAAAGAAATAAAGAAAACAAAGAGAGAGAGAGAGAGAAAGAGAAAGAAATAAAGAAAGAAAAGGAATGAAAATCGTGCTTATTATTAGTTTAAGGAATCGTGAGACATACCTCTGCGAATGGCAGCGGGACTGGGGGTGGCAAGAACGAGAAAAACAAGAACGAACAACCCCCAGCCCCAATTCCTCGAAAGCATAGTTGTTGTCATCGTTCGATAGAGCGACCGCTGCCGGTGAGATTGTCAATCCACCTGCGGTTCTCCTTCTTCTTGCACCTTCATTTGCCTTCCTCCACCTGAGTACATAATGCAATATAGTTACAACCCTTACTTTGTTACCCTCTTTCTATTTCTCTCTCTCTCTCTCTTTCTCTTTCTTCTTCTCCCTTTCCCTTTTCCTCTCTCTCACCTTCTCTTTCTTTCTCTCTTTATATTTGTATATGCATGTATATGCAAGTTTCTTTGCGATCTACGACAAACACGCTTTTACGATCCCTTTCATCTCTTTTATATACAGTGTCATGTAATTTATTACAAGCTGATATCACGATAACTGCACAAGAAACATCAAAGAAGAAAGTAACTTTCCAGCTCGTTGTTATATTATCTTTTATGAGATAATAATCATTCATAGTCAGTTGTGTAATTTTGTATCGAATGACAAAAGAAATAGAATACTACACAACGATTCTTAAGATCAAAGAAATTATTGGGTTGCGAGATATTTTATTTCAATTTTTTTAACAAACGCGGAAAAGTAAAAAAAAAACAGGAAAATTTCTAACAACAAACATAAGTTACACACAACTCGACGCATTGTTTTTAACGACTAACAAATATATTATATTCTGGTTTTATTCGCGTTTCTGTTATAAGGAAAAATGAAAGAGAGAAAAAAAACGGGGTTATTGTAATTATGCCTCGGAGCATAATTCTAAGGAAAACTAGGAGGAACTCGTAATCGGCCGTCTTTCATATTCCCTGAAGATTAATGGGACACGAAGTCGAATTTTCGGTAGGGAACGATATTCGTGCGTCCTACTTCGTGGAAGTGCTGATTGCGGACGGAAGAGAGTCGCGAACGGAAACTCGTGCCGTCTAGTTAGGAGGAACGCTGAAAATAAAAGGAGGCCAGAGTCGTCGGGGTTCTGCACGAGTGGATGGATTACGTGGAAGCCTCGAGAGTCCCTCGTTTCCATACAAAGATTCCAATACCGATTCGATTTTCTTTCTCTTTTTACGTTTCTATATACCTCTGTATGAATGATGTGTGTGTGTATGTATTTGTGTGCGTGTATATACGTCTACCTATTTCTACCTCTTTCTTTTCATTTCTTTCTCTTTTCCTTTTAATTTTTTTCTTTTTATTTCTTTCATTTTAATCAAAGAAGATCAAAGACATTACCATTAACTGTCCTAGGAAAGTTTAACCAGTTGATGCACCACCATCGTATTATCAACGAGCACGCAAAACACCGGAAGTGTCTCGTTCGGACTCGGACCCCCATCTCGGTCGTTTACTCGACAGAACGTGCTGATAATTCTCCATAAATTCTACAGTTATCCCCTCCTCCAATCACGTTAAAGACTCGTTCACTTTCTTCTTATTCACTATACTTACATCTCTTACATCACTTACATCTCTTAGGACATTCGTAAACATAAAGTATATACTTTTTTTATTGTATCTATTTAATAAAATATTAGAGGCCAACATTCGTGTTTATTATTAACTTCGCTAGGTTTTTTATTTATTGTTGAATTTATCTCGAAATTCTATTCAAACAAAAGAGAAACTTTTATCTTCGAATAAAATGATCAGGGTTGAACGTCAAAACGTATAAAATCTTGTTTAAATAGAAACTAATCAAGGTATACATCTGTCTGTCCGTCCGTCCGTCCGTCCGTCCGTCTGTTTCTGTAGATGAGATAGAAGCTATTCCGCGGGATCTTTTATTCACGAGTTTCAACGTTGCTAGCGTCTCGCCACGAGACAAATCGGGAGATACTCCTAACTTTCCGCAAAATTCCTCTCTCTCTCTCTCTCTCTCTCTCTCACTCTTTCTTTTCTTTTTTGAAGCTTTTCCAGTCGTCTCTTCATATTTCTCGCTAAGCTTCCTACGTTGAGCTTTATCGTCTCTACATTACGTTGCCCATCGTGCGAGAAAACTATCGACCGAAGCACCGAAAGAGCCCCGCGTATCTCGTGAACTGAACGATATATGTTTTAAAAAAAAAAAGAGAGAATGGGAGAGAGAGAGAGAGAGAAAAGGTGAACGATGAAGAGAAAAGTCAGTCGTCGAGAGTGCAAAAAAAAAAATAAGAGAGACGAAATATACCACGCGATATATATATGATCTCTTTTAGAAATAAATACAAAAGAAAGAAAAAAAGTAACAAGAGAAAGAAACGAAAATATCGACACAAAAATGTAATTAATAATTTTCCATGTATTATTTATTCGAGTGAATTAATTCGATGTGTTTGATAGTAATAACAATAAAATAATTTCGAGAAATGAAATGAATCGGGTCGGAAGATAAACGTGTAAACGATCATTAATAATTAACATACCGAGTCATGATGAATATATGATAGTTAAAGGAAGAAACACAGAGAAAAACAAAAGGGGAGAAATAAATAAAGATAAAAAATGAAGTTTGTTAGCTCGCTCGAGCGCGCTCATTTGCGGCCATCGCGTTGTAGCGGTGATTCCGTGATTCTCGCGATGAAAAATCTTTGTTCTCTCTCTCTCTCTCTTTCTCTTTCTCTTTCGGGAGAAAGAAAGAAGAAAAAAGAGGGAGAGAAGGATAGAGAGAGAAAATCCAAAAGGATGATATCGACTCTCTTTCTTCCTCGTGCAGCATCTAACCAAAGTAGCAAGGTAGCAAGGTAGCTAGATAACTAGGTAGCTCTAGCTAGAATTTGCGAGAGCTTGCAAGAGCTTGTGTATGTCTGCATGTAGCAATCCCGACGCTCTTGAGCTTTTCGCTTTCTCGAATGCACCAGCACGACATCTTGCGAGTTACGTTAAGTTCGACGACCCTCTGGAGCCCTTCGTTGCCGAAGAGAAGAAAGAAAGATTTGCGCGATGACAAGGATGAAGTTTAGGACAATCGGAACGGTGGCAAGGACAATGATGTCAACAACGCGAATCAGCTTTCAATCCTAATGATTCTTCTTTTCTTTTCTTTCGTGTTTACCCAAATGTCAGGGTGATGATGATGACAATAATGACAATGATTGGCTATGAGAACAATTCTGATAATTTGCTCCAAAAGGAATAAAAAGGAAGAGACGGGAATAGAGATGGAGTAACAGTGAGTTCGTAAGAGAGAAAGAGAGAGAGAGAGAGAGAGAGACAGAGAGAACGAGAGAGAGAGAGAGAGAAAGACAAACAAACACAAAAAAGAAACTAAAAAAAAATGAATCTTTTTCTGAATCCTTCTTTAAGAAGAGATAAATCCTCACTGATATACTTCGTTTAATAAAAAATAAATGAAATCTCTACTCATAAACACGTGATACTGAGAACTGAGTTAAGTAGACTAATTCTCGATCACTTGAACGCGGCAAAGAACTAAATCAACCAACCAACCAACCATCCAACCAACCAACTAACCAACGAACGAACGAACAAACGAACGAACGAACGAAACGATGCCGTAGCGATTGGAAAGCTAGGTCGCCGTCGACTGCTGTCCCAAAAGCTTGGAACGTGGCTGGCTTAGTGTTCGATGCATCAGACCGAAGCTTGCGCAAGCTCCCTGCGCCCTTTCCCTCTTCTTTCCCTCCTGCCTCCACCTCTCAACGGCCCTCTTTCTCATTCTCTCTCGCTTACTCCTCATCCTCATCCTTCTACATCTCCTCTTCCACCCACCACCACACCACTACCACTTCATCCTCCTACACCTCCACCACCACCTCTTTCTCCTCCTTCGCACCATCAGGATACGGGAAGTGGCGCGCGCTGCAGCCGTTCCATACGCGCGCGTCCTTTGTTTATTAAGCGAAATACAACGATATCCTCCCTCCCCCTTTCCACCGCCCAGCCACCTACACCTCCACCTCCTTCTCCTTCTCCTTCTCCTCATCCTCCTCTTTCTATTCCCTGCGTGATTACTTCGGCATCTTCTTCTCTCTCTTTCTCTCTTTCTCTCTCTATATCTATCTTTCTTTCTTTCTTTCGTTCTTTCTTACTTTCTCATTTACTCTTTTACTCTTTTCAATTACTACAATTCTCTTCCAACATAGACGAGACGATAACCGAGACGTTGATTTTGTGTACAAGTATATGTACATATACACTTAACTGAAGAATTTTATAACGACGTTATTGAGAGTAAGGTAAAAAGAGAAAGACAAAAAGCTAAATAGACAAAGAGAAAGAGAGAGAGAGAAAAAAGAAGATTGATAAAGAGAAGAGGAAGAGGAAGAGGAGAAGGAGGAGGAGGAAGAGAAAAGAGACGCATGTTAATCCCGAGCCGATCGATCCTCAATTAGTAAATTACTACGTGCTACTGCATACGGTGTATTCGTTGAAAGAACACGAACGCAACCATCCCCCCAACACGTATCTCGAAAATATTTACGCAGCTTCGGTGTTCCTTTTCTTTTTACTTTACTCTCTTTTTCCCTTCTTCTTCTATCTCTCTCTCTCTCTCTTAGTCTTCCAGATTTATCGCAAACAAAATTTCCTCTCTCTCTTTCTCTTTCTCTAACTCTCTTTCCGTCAAACTATCTCGTCAATTAAAACCCAAAGAAAATCGACTGACATGAGTTATACTCAGCAATTTTTATTCCATCGACAATGCTTTACGTTTGCTGAAGCTTGTTCTTTTTTTAAATTAAGAAGAAAAAAAAAATTATTTAAAAAATTCTCTTTCGAAGTATCCGCAAAGCTTTCGTATCAAAGATCAAAACTGATTAGGAAATATTCTCTCTTACGATTTATTCAGTTTATTTTCAGTTTATTAACAGAATGAAAGAGAGAGAGAGAGAGAGAGAGAAAGAGAAAGAGTCAACAGCTCAGGGATCGAGCAAAAGTTAGAGGATTTGCATATCGGTAAAACGCTCGGTGAGCTACTTTTTCTTTAATTTATGCAACTTCAATATTAGCAGTAAAATTTCTTCTTAGAGAAGCAAAGAAAAAAGAAATCAAAAAGAAAGAAAAGAAAGATAAGTAAAAAAGAAACTCCGTAAGATCTTTATCAATGTGAAGAGAACGAACGGTGCGTTCAAACGAAAACGATTTGCATCCATCCCCCTAATGCCCCCTCTTTGCCTACCTCTCAATTGTTTATAGTCGGTGGTTTTGTAACGTATATACCCTATGTACACGAGCATTTATACTGTCCGTCGACGTCGAAACATTTTATACAAAATATCCTTTCATGAATATGCATGCAAAACTCTATTTAGTTAGACGCGTATTGAACGGGTTCGCATAAGTATCCGCTATGAATATCCATTAGAAGTGATTTTTGTCGAAGCTCCGACGTATCCCTGAAGTTACGTGTTGGTTGTATTCTGTGGTTGTGTTGCACGTTGTGTTGGGCAGATCCAAGCGAGATACATACATCATCCATCCGTATCGTCGACACGGACTTTCAATATCCTTCTTTTCCATTTTCGACAATGGAGGCTTCTCTGCGTTATCCATATACAGGGTGATAAAAAAAAGGGTTCATAACTTTTGGGGTAAATGATACGTGGGTAGATTGAAAAGTTTTCAATCTATCATAGAAACTATGTTTTTTTTTTCAATGAAACGGTGGTTCGTAAAAGAATCTGAATTGACCTACAAATTATTATAATACAATAATTTTAAATTGTCGCTAATAATCACGTTATTTATGCGACACTAAATCCAAATTAAAAGGAGAAAATAACGATAATGAAATCCATTATTTCTATAGGTACGACAGTTTCAGAAAAGTGGGAAAAATACTCGCATCTGTACTAACAATAAAACAAAAATTTGTTTATAACATTGAACAAATATTTATTATTCAGCTTATTCTTATTAGAACTTTGTTTTTTTTTATCATTTTGCGAGTACTATCAACCCTATAATTTATGAACCCTTGTTTTATATCACCCCGTATATTTCTACATACCTGTACATATTTATACATAACCTATCCACGGTGTCTGCGAAATGATTTGCGATATTTGTTTTTTCCTTTTCCTTCTTTCGCTTTTCTTTCCATGTTTTCTTCTCTCCTCTTTTTCATATTTTTTTATTGTTATTGTTGTTTTTCTTTTCTTCTCTTTTAGTTGTTATTTTTTGTTCCCCGAAGAATAGAACAAAACGTGGACCATTGTAACTTTTCAAAGATATTGCCCGTCCTAAGAAACGTTTCTCTGACAGTACTTACGTTGTTCCTTGTAAAAAGAAGGTACGTATACTCGCATAGGAAGACTTTTTCTTCGTTAACGTCTTTACCAGTCGTCGAAAGTCGATATCGACTCGATCTTCCTAGAAGATAACGCCTGTCCACGAGCCACCATCCCCCCATCCCTAAATCCCCAACCAACCTCCACCTTCATCCCTTGCTACAAACGAATACAAACTATATCTAACATTTGACTTTTACTATAGGACGACGACACTCCTCGATATACGACGTCATTACGATAGATAAGAAACGTCTCGGAGAATAATATCTACTCGAAAGAATCTTACTTTTTGGAGTTTGGAAAAATCGAACGGACCAAGGAAGAAGAAGAAGAAGAAGAAGAAGAAACAGAAAGGAAGAACGAGGTAAAGATATAGGTGTGTACATAAGAAAATACGATATTCTCCAAATTGAAATTCAACCTTTTTTTTGGTTTTTGTTCGAAAGATCGAAAATAATAATTCCTAGATAGATAGATAGATGGGAAAGACAAGATGATGATCTGGAGAGATAAGTTTGAAGATGTAGTGAACCGGAAAAGCAGCAAGACGAAAGAGGAGGACGTGGAAGAGGAGGTGGAGGAGGAGAAGCTTGAGAAATAACGGAAGGAAGGAAGAGAGTAAGTTTCAATGAAAACCGACTGCGGCTTTTCAAACTTGTGGACCAATTAGACTCCAATTTGTTCTGGAAGACGGCGGGCGGGGTCTCGGCCGCAAAACGGACGTCTAATTAAAGCCGTACGCTTCGGTATTCGAGTAGACACTGACTTTAGATGCTTTCTATATATTTGGATAGATAATATATATATATAAAATATATGTATACACGTGAATGTACAATGAGTCATAGGAATATTTCTACTCCTATTGTTAATGTTAAACAGTAAATATTTGTACGTATTATAAGGTCTCTAAATTCTTGTAAAAAGAAACATATTTTAGAATTATTAAACTTTCAAACTCATATAAATTTTATTATACAAAATCATTTGTTTTTGCGAAAGAAGTAAGCAGCGTGTTACCCTATTGGCAAAAAGGGTTTTTGCCTAGAGGTCCCCGACAACAGATAAGGCCCTAATGTCATCAACGTAATTTTGTTTTATGTTTAATCAAATTATATCAACAATTATTACTTTGCTTTTTGCATTGGTAAATAGCTAATTTTGTCCACAAATTCAAATTTGCTCGCGGTCCCATGAAGTCATAACGCGCCACGTATAATTTTATATAAATAATAAAACAATTAGGGGGAGGGGGGCTCGCGAAAATATATCCAATTGTTTCAAAAGTATCAGAAGTAGCAGAAAGCCAATCGCGTACAACTTACAAAAAGAATTATTTTATTTTTATTATATTTTTGTGTTGATTTTTTATCATTTACATCAATGTCTATTTCTGTAACAATAAAATTTTTTTTCTGCAATAAAATTTAGATTAATTTGGAAGTTAAATAATTCTAAAATAGATATTTGCGTGAAAGAATTTTAAAACTTTGCATTACAAGTAAATATCAATAAATTCAAATTTATAGAGGGGGAGGGGTGGTTACGAATCCTTTTGTGACTTCTTCCATACGTATAAGTACTCATATAAATTATCATTCCAAAATCAGCGATTTTTCCAATAAAAGATTTTTGCTATTTTCCAAAAGAGAGAGAGAGAAAGAGAGAATACACTCATAGATTAAACTCCTTTATGTTAGAGTTAACTTCTTTTCCTTCGATCCGGGTAAACAATTTTTACTCTCGAAAGTGTGTTTTCTTTCTTGCGTCCTCACAACAAGGACTACACCAACTACGAAGACGTCTTCTTTTTCTCTTTCTAATTTTTCTTTTTTTCCTTCTTTTTCTTTCTTACATAGCACCAAACTTTCACAATTCTTTTGCCAGCTTCAAAGTTTCAGGATAATACTGGATACCGAATAGTTCTGGCCAAACAAATGGCCTTTTCTTCTTTTTTCTTTTTGTCTATTGCAAGGGATTTAGTACGTTTCTCGTCACCACGGTAATTCTAAGGATTTTCAAGGTAAAAGTATTGTCCGATAATAATACAGAGATTATTAATCAAAATAAAGCTGTCAACTGTTCACAAATAGTTCTTTGAATTCGGGTATATCAGGTACGTTCTTGATTTTATAGTAAATTAAAAAAATATTTAAAGAATTAGAAATATTCTATTCTTTTATCTTTTCTTTATTTTGAATGAATGAATCATAGCAACTTTCTCTTTAAGGGATTCTACCTAGCATCACCTAAATCAAATTGTCCAGTTCCCCCACTAGACGAGCAACAGAGTTCTTAGGTTCGTCATTCGAGCGAGAACAGACATTTGTTATTTTCAAGACCGAGTGAACGCATCTTCTCAAATGGCTGCTATCTGTGTTTCTATGTTGCAAGTGTCTATACTAGTTCATTGTGGATAAGTGCTGTGCAAGTTCTAACCAGGTCCTCATGGAGTACTCTTATCAGAGAATCCTTCACTTTATCTGAATCACGTATAACGAATCAAACCGTTTACGTGAATTCAGCACTTCAACGGTTTAGTAATCCAAAGGTAAGAAAGTGAGAGAGAAAGCAAAAGTGAGTGATAAAGAGAGAAAAATAAAGAAAGAACGAACACGTTGCAACGTACCTTTGAAAATGGACAAGTCTGAGCACTGAGTAAAGGGTTAAAGACTCTAGTTTGCTCGGTCAGCACCAACTCCGTGTCCTCCCTCGATCGTTTCGTATAATCAGGATGCGAGCAATCGACGCACGCGAAGGGACGTACGCGAAGGGACGCTCAGCAAACGAGCCAAATTTCGTTTCTTTTCTTTTTATTTCAATCTCTCAACTATTTGTGTCGCATAAATGCGTCCTTTTAAAAAGATCATTTTCTCTATAATATCGCATACATGTTTCATAACCAGTTAAAAATTACATTCCGACCATCATCATCGATATAACAGAATCGTAATGTGGACTCGACCATAGTCCACATTATATATCAACATTTAAATTAGATTTTAATGAGATTTAAACTTCTACAATCGGCTGCGAGTAGAACGAATTTAAACAACAGAATATCATTCTTATCTTTTTCTAACTATCTCTTCATATCTTCAAAATTAACATTAGACAAATTATCGTTGGAAACCATTCGAAAAGAAAAAGAATCGTATGAATTCATCCTATAATGAGATAATACAGAAATCGCGGTATACTTAGCACATAACGTAGCCGTTCATTAAGTAGATTAAATCCATTAATTCGTCGTCTTGTAAGAGGTCGGTACGATAGTAAGAAGAGCGAAAACGAGGGGAGACAAGGAGAGAGAAGAGAAGAGAAGAGTGAAGGGTAAAAGAGAAAAGGGAAGGAAGGGAGAGCTTTCATAGGATAGCACGAAGCTGTTAGAAGGTATGTGGAGAGAAAGAGAAAGATGGATAGGTAGGTAGATGAATAGATAGATACATAGATGGATAGAGAGTGAGAAAGAGAGAGAGAGAGAAAGAGAGAGAAAGACAGAAAGGGAAGAAGAGAAGGAGAGGAGACAGAAGGAGGGGAAAGAGTAACGGGTCTGGGTCGGGATAAGAGAGTAGCACGAACGATCGGGATTACGGCGCATGGGTGTTCGCCTTCCTGATATAGCTGTATTATATGCTATATGTTCTTCTCTAGGTATAGTATACGTTAACCGGATATAGCAGGAACTAATACGAATGGCAGAGTTTACCTTGGTGAGCTTGCACGAGCGAGTCGGAATCGTTGTTTTCCTGCTCCTCTTCCTACTCATCCTTTTTCTCCTCCTCTTCTTCTACTACCAAGTACTTAGCCTGTGTGTATGTTCTCAATCGTGAAATTTGGCACAGCCAGACCTTTTCCTTCTTACATATTTACCTATCTTCGTATATATATGTGTGTGTGTCTTAACGTATTATATAATATATATGTAATATGTGTGATACAGGATAGCCTTTTATTAGAAATTGCATTATTTTACTGTAATTAAATTTATAATTATAATTAAAAGATAATATTTATATTATATATTAACTTTTGTTATGATATAATAAAAAATATTATTATACTAATATTTATAACGAAGCCTATTAAAAACGAAATTCTATATACTTATTTGAATCATTTTTAAATTAGTACTGAAGTATTATAAGTCCACATGTGTGTGGTGAGAGATATTTCTTGAAATTGAATTTTGTCTATACATAATTTAGGGTTTTTCAAGTATTATTAACTTATGGGTCACCCTGTATAAATTTGTATACGCGAAAGAGGAAAATTCACGAGACGTCAATGTTCTAAGTATACCATGAAATAATTTCTTTTTTGTTTTTTTTTTTGTTTTTTATAAGAGAAAGCCCTCCCTTAGTATAACGTTACCAACACAAAATCATAGTTATAAGTATGAGTTGTATAGCAACCAAGAGAGATATAATAAATTCTCATTCACGCTTGAGGGACGAGAAGCTTGTTGCGGCCTAGCGACTTCCTTTGGTGTTTAATTAACCTAAGCTGCCTGGGCTTTATATCCATCATCGAAATTCCATAGTTGATACTATGAGATGAGCCTTTCGCGTCAGTCTTTCCTTTCATTTACTTTAACGTTCGGTCTTGTCTCACTATTTCCTTTAGCTTTAAATGTGAATTACTAAACGGATTAAATGGATGACACCTGTCGACTTCGATTATTGCACTAAATGGTTTTAATTAGAATACCAAGTTATGCAGAAATTTACCGACCTTCCTAATGACAAAAAATTAATTAAACACAATACCCTTCCTCGCCACACCGTCCACAGTTAGATTCGTGACATTTATTTCACACAAAAATTTATCAACTCATAAAACGACTCGTACGTTCTATGCGCAGTTATTATTATAACTTTAATAAATAATATAAAGAATTAAAAAAAAAAAAACAATAAAACATAAAATATAATCAAATATATAATATAAAGAAAGATACTTGTTTTTATTTTTCAATTTAAATTTTATATCATAAAGGTTTGATGACATTCTGCATAATTTGGACCTAATTAAAAGATAAACTGATTTAAAACGAAATAACAAAATATGTTAATGCAAGTATATCTAACGAATGAGACTTAACACGTGTTACGTTTCGTTGTCGAAACAGAGACAATCCTATGAGAATTTTTCGTTTGACGGTAACAAATGAAAAGTCTGATGAATTGTGTTAGGCGCGAATCAGTGAATAAAGCTTCAAAATGGTCTGACCACCGACTGATCGCAAGTAGAAATCCACCGGCTCTAGTCAGACGGACGAATGCTAATTTCCATCTAATTGTTAAACGTAACATTATTTTTTTTCTTCTCATTTTATATTTCTCCTTTCAATATTTGAATTTAACGAATATAACGTAAATAAAATTATTTGCAAAAATAGACAAATATATGTAACATAACTCTCGTATAAACTGCCAAAGATAATATTCTTGGTTTTGATCAATTCACGAATATATGATATTGGTTGTATCTCGAAAATATTTAAACCTCTATAGGACATATGCATGTTGATTAGATGACACCGTTGTCGTTGATGAACCTTCTCCGTTGAATACATGAATACGCGATACTAACTTTCAAAGTGAAACAGACCGGTTTGTTTTATATCCCTTTAAAGGGAGTAAACGAACGAGTAACAAGCTTTTTAAATTCCTTTAAACGAATCACTATTACTCGTTATTTCAAAACATATGCTTATATATATAAATATATGGATATACATAAATACACACATCGTACGTAATAATACAATGATTCGTGTATAACAAGATTTTTCAAGGGGGGAGGGGGGTAGATGTTCGAATAAAAATGAATAGAAAAAATAAGAGGAAAAATTTTACATTTAAATTTAAATTTTATAAAATCTATTTTTGTCATAACATCGATAATAATCTGTTCGGAATAAATCGATTTTCATATATGAATTTAGCGGATCCATACGAGACAATCGGATTTGTAAAATGCATAAATCCGTCTTCTACCTTTTTTTTCCTTCCTTCTTTTTGATTTGGATAAAAAAAGAAAAAAGCCAAATAAACTCTTCCAACGAACAGACAAAATTTACCGAGAGATTCGTCTTGTATTTTTTTCATAGCTTTTACCATCGAGGTAAAAAAAAAGAAATAAAATGTTTCCAAAATTCGAAACCATCCCTCAGACGCGTCATATTAATTTTTCAATGTTTAATCAAACATTCGAAACGTCGTTTGTGTGGTCGATTTAAAAATAAAAAAAAAAAAAGAACAGATATTCAATTTCAAATATATTAGTGTGAACATTAATACAATTCTAAACAAATAAATTGTAACAAAATTTTTTCTATTATGCTAAATTATTAGAAAAACGTGATAATGTGATCAAAATAATAAATTAAAATACAATAATATCTCTCTCTCTTATTCCGTTTTATCGATTAAAAAATAATAAAATACAATTTTTTTTTTTACGTAATATAAAGTTAAATTCATTTCGAAGGAAATTTCTTTCCTATCCAAAGACGATCTCATCTCGAAGAACACAAATCCTTCTGATGTTAATTAAGAAACTTCAAAAGATTTCACACACACACACACACATACATACGTACGTATGCATGCAGCAATAGATCGTTTTTTCGTTCGGTTTACTCTGTTATAAGACTTATTCTGTAATGAAATCTTAGGATATTCTTTATAGTGTGTTCAAAAGTTAATACGAATTTTATCTGGATATTATATACCGCTCAAATTCATATACTGGCTTTTATTATAACTTTTTCCTCCTCTTCGTTTATTCTTATTAAAATTTAATGTTCTTAAAAAAAAAAAAAAAGGAGAAAAAAGTAAAAAAAAGGAAGTTTAATCAAATATGAATGTTTAATATAAGCTATTATAAGAGCTTTTTGTAAAAAAAAGAATTTTCTTTTTGTAAGATTTATGCTTCTGTTATAAAAGATAAAATTGTTTTGCTCGTATATTAGACATATATTATATACAGAATGTTTCAAAATATGTGAGCATAACTTCAGAGATAATTTAGATATGCTAAAATAAGAAGAAAATAAAAGAGTTCATGTAATGATCGTTCATACAATCAGCTATCATTAATAATTTTCTGTCTTTCAGTAATTCACACAACTTTATTGGTTGCTTACTTTAGTTTATTATACATCGGTAAGCAGTGCTGAAGAACTACGTCATTGTATTCAAAACATTTGTCGGCAAATTCAAATAACAGCTGATATTTTTGGGAAGGTCTACAATTAAACGTTTCGAAGACTGCATTGAATAATTCGAATAGTTCCTATAAAAAGCATCTAATAACCCGTGTCTATTAAAAAAATAACTATAATTTGGAAACAATATGGTATTGGATTCGTATGATTATATGAACATTTTTTTTTTTATTTTAACATACTGAAATCAGTTTACATTATGTCTCAAGTTATTTCCACATGTTTGGAAACACCCTGTATACATCTATCATCATCCATTACGATTTATCTGGTAGGAACGTATTTAAACGTATCACAGGAAATCTTTTTTGAAAAATTATAGAAGATATATTTTCACGTTTTAATCGTTCCCGGGGAAATAACTTTAAACGTAATAAAGAAGATTACGTATTCGCGTATGTAAGTATGTATTTATGTATCATATCATATGACGTGTAAATGTATGTGAGCAATAAGGTATATAGAAGCACACACGGTACTTTTACCCCTTCTATCTTTGTACTTCTGATTGGCTATCACTTTATCAGTGTCGTCCATCTACAATAACTTCGACCTGGATATCACTTTTACGTCAATGCTTTTAATGCTCGACATAGAATCGAATCTGGTTGCTACAGGAATTACTTGTGAAGTGAATTTAATCTGGGGAAAACGAGAAAAAAGAAGAAGAAGAAGAAAAGAAACGAAATAAAAGAAAAGGAAAAGAAAAAGAAAAGAAAAGAAGAAAAAAATTGTTTCCTCCTTTTTCGCAAAAGGGTCGTAAATTGTACTGCATATTTCACGCAGTTACACTTGTTAGCAACATGTACACCGTCTGATGTACTTACTCAATTCGATTTCGCAATAAAACGAGAAGAATAAGTGCCAGAGGAAAAAAAAAAGAAAAAGTCAAAATGACGAAGTATAAAATTAAAATAATAGAATAAAAAAGAAAGTGCAGAAGAAAGGATTACAAAAAATTAATTGTTTAATATATGAAAATAAAAAGATCTACGCACAAGTACGGTGGTGGTGGTTATCGAAATAATCTTCGGTCTATTTAAAACAGAAAGTTCTATCTAAAAAACAAAACAAAAATCATAAATGGCTTGACACGAATAATATCGAGGAGCCTTTCTTTTTATTATTTAAATATTTAACAGTAAATATAATTACGCCATCGGGAGTATAATAAAGATTAACAATGAAAAATCTTTAAAATAAAAGATCGTTATATATAACAATGTAAGAATTCAATATATCGTAGATTCATTTCTTCTTTCTTTCTTTTGTTGTCATAATTGTTACTGTGTTGTTGTCTGTATATCCTCCAATATATTATTTACACTACTCGTGGCTATGTCGAGATACCTTTTTACAAAAAAGTATCCAACTAACGGAATCGTTTTTGCCAGGACTTTGAGTTTTGCAAAACCGCTTACTGCTGTTGCTGCTCATAGATATATCCTGAATGCTAATAGGCGCGTATCGTGTATGTATGTATGTGGTGTATGTGTGTATATGTACGTATTCATCGATTACTAGCTGCATTTATTTATTTATTTATTTCGTTACTCATTTGTGCCGGTAATTATAACAGTGGCTTTAGTGAAAAAATTGAAAAAAAAAAAAAAAAATCAATTTTATGATCTATTTTATATGAAAATGATTTTATATTCACAAATAAATCGTCAAATTAAATTTGTACAATTCTTTTACTTAGACCACTATCATTATTACTGGCACATTTTATTTATATATTTATTTTAATCCTTTTTGTTTCATTTATTTTTTTTATTTGTAATATTGCGAAGCAAAATCTTTATTTTCCTTGTCTTTATCTCGTTTTTGCCGACCAATATCACTGCGGTAAGATCGACGGTTCCGTTTCGTTTTTTTTTCTATTTTTTTCTTTTTCAACGAATGAATTTTTAAACCCACTTTTAATGGATAGTCCAATTCAAACGAATTGACAACGATATATCTCGATATATATATAAATTTCAAGATATCGCGAGAAACATTCGTGAAAACATTTTTCATATGTTTTCCCATCTCTCTCTCTCTCTTAATTACTTTTAAAAAACTATCCATTATTAAAGTGAGACGACCTATCGAAATGATCTATGCATCAACGTCTGTATTCTTCTTTTCTTCTATTTTTTGTTAATTTGTGAATTAATAATTAATTTTTTACCTCACTGTTGATGGTTCGTCGCTCTCTTCTCTCTTCTAATAAGTCAGAAAAATAGAGTTTGTATTAGCATTTTTTTTATTATTATAAAGTCCTTTAGAAAATCGGCGATCCTGGGCCTCTTCTTTGTATTTTAGTGTTTTTTCTTCCTCTCCCTCTCTCTCTCTCTTATTGTTTCTTCTTTTTTATTGTTAACTTTTAACTTGTTTTTCCTCCTATCCTCATCCATTTAACTTTTTCTCTATTTTGTATCTCATTTTTATATTTCTTCCTTTCTTTCTTTTCTTTGTAAGCCATGAAAAAATGGTGCGATGATCCAACTTACACGCTTTATTATAAATGACATACAATATACCGCAAATATGTCAAGTATATCGCATATACAAGTTTAATTATTGTGTCGTTCAGTGTCAAAGTAATTTACCCTGAGGTATTGCTTCATGTACATATAGAGGAGGTTTAAGAATTTACGGAATCACATTTATATCGTCTTTTTATATTTTGCGATTGATGTGCGTCACACTTTTTTTACGTGTTAAACAACTTCCGAGCATTCACTCTCTCTCTTTCTCTCTCTTTATCTTTTTTTATTTATCTACCTCTTTTCTATTTTGTCTCTTTTTTCTCTTTTCCTTTCTCTCTGTTATATATATTTTTTTATGCAATTCGCATAATGTATTTTTGTAATGCACGTATGCAGACTTCATGTAAACTCGTATAATTTATTATATTAACACGTTTCTCGCTTATGCTTTTTCTCTTCTTTATTTGTTCTTATTTCCTTTCTCTTCTTTTTCTATTTTTTCTCTTATATTAACATATTATTTAATTATTTATAAATTCGTTTTAACACGCCGGAAGTATGCCGTCCAATCGCGAATTTTTCGATTAGGAAGATAAGCTATCGTGATATAATAATAAAACTGCTAGCGATATACAGGGTGTATAAAAATGTATAATTCTATTTTTTAAAAAAACTCACCCTGTATATGCATACATAAGTATATATACATTATATACATGTATGTACGCGTTTCCAAACTCTTTATTCCATTCTTCTTCTTATTTTTTTGTTTAATTCAAAAAGTTTGCATAATTTAAATGAAAACACTTATACAACACCCGATTTTCAATCGATCGTAGGAATGTTTACGTGTTTTATGTATATTTGTATGTATATATGTATGCATATATATAGATATATATGTATATATATATATATATATATATATATATTTTACATAATAATCATATAGTGCGTTATTAGTTTTTTTTCTCTTTCTATATTATTTTATATAATTTTCTTTTATATATATATATTTTTATTTTATTACGTTTTTCTCAATTGCTCATAAACAAAATGAAGTACTTTAGTACGATTATCTTTCAATATAGCACGAGAATACGTTCACATATTTTTTTTATGTACATTTAAAAACAAAAAAAAACAAAAAATATTAATAACAAAAGAATAAAAAATAATAGAATATAGAAAACGTTAAATTCGTAAAAAATATAATTTCCTCGCCTAAATGTGTATATATATATATATATACTATATATATATATATATATACATATCTATTTATATATAATATACAACACATATATATACATATACATAAATGCATATATACATACATGATCTCTCTCCTGTTAAAAAATACTGAATTCTGATCGAGCTTTTGTCACTGAGAGAGGAAAACAATTAGCGTGTTCCATGAAACGTAGTTAATCCTTTAGTAAAAAAGTAAAAAGGGGTCGGTTTGGGGTGGTGGAAAGAGGAAGTGTGGCATTGTTACGAATAAATGCTATTTTTTTTTCTTGACACGTAATATGCCTGACCTTTTTCTCTCTCTCTCCCTTTCTCTCTCTCTTTCTTTCTTTCTTTCTCTCTCTCTCTTTCTCATTATAATACATAGTGTATATATACCTTTTAGCTTTTCATTTTTCGTTTAACAGAGTATACCTTGAGCGACTAGGGAAGCATTTTTGCGCTTCAGCTCTATTATTTCTTTAGAGGCACCTATAATTACTATTTTTTAACGCTTCGAATAATCCGCGTCATTTTTGTGTTTTCAGCAGCTATCGACTAAAGCTTCTTGAGTTGCTTATGTACGTGTGTAGATGAGTTGGTAAGAAATTGTATTATATACGCGATTTATTTAGTTTATACAGTGTGAGTCAGCTAAGATTAACTAACCATCAAAATAATTTCTATAATTTTATAAAACCATGAGTATTCTTTTATATATATATATATAAGAAAAAGTCTACAATTAATTTGAATTTTTCTCCTATTTTAATACCCATGATCTTAAATATAAATGACCCGTTAAAAATGTCTTGGAAAGGATTATAATTGTAGGGGTTCAAAATTAATTACATTTAAAAAAACGTCTAACATAACATAAAACTTTAACTTTTAACATTTTGTTCCTATTACTAAAATTGTTGAATTTATTCAGATAGCATATCTTAGATGACTCTCTCTCTGTATATGTCTATCTTTTTTTCGTTATGCTATATTTATGTATGTATATCACCAATCCTCTTCTTTCAATATATGAATCGATTTTCGCACGAAAATATATATATGTATGTATGTATGTATATATAATTTTAAGAAGCACACGGGTACTTACTCTTATCAGGAAAAAGAAACTGAAGAGCGCAACGATCTAACTTTTGAAAAGATTAATTTTCTTGTTTGGAAAAGACTTCTTTTTTTTATTCTAACAATAGGCTAATATGCTCAACGAAAACGCGAAATATGCCTCGAGCGGTGTGTATTCTTTTCTTTTTTTTTTTAATCTTTTTCTTACTTTTTGTATTTTTTTATTTTTTTCATTTATAATTTTTTTAGGGAAGATTATTTAGCCTTGCTACCGTGAGAAGCAACGTTTACAGGACAACAAACTATTAACCGTGTCGTCGTCTTCATCGTCTTATAGTTGTTTTTTCGAATGTTTGTTTCCCTCCCCTTTCGCATGTGTACGTGTGTATTTGTATATTTTTTTTTCTTTTGGTTGTCAACGGGACAATCGATGTACTCCTTGATTCCCGAATAAATCGTCCATCCACGCTCTAATGACGTTACTAAAAAGGCTTTTTTTACTCGCGCTTTCAATTTCAAGTTTAAATTGTGATATTTATCCCTGACTCTCTCATTCGTGCTTTTAATTAATAAGTTGTCAAGTGAAAAATACAATACTATGTATATACTTTTATGCATATTAATCGGTATACTACAAAATATGAAAAATTATTGGAGACTTTTGCGTCTGTATCGTTAGTTGCATGAATTTCTTTTCTTATTAACTTATGTTTTTTTTCCATACAAATAAATCTTTTCTTTTTTTGTTATTTTCTTTTGTATATATATATACTTAACTTTTTTGAAAAAATAACAGAAGTTGCACTTTCCCAATAAATTGATTGATTGATTGATGCTTTCTTCGTAAGAGGAATACTTTTGTAATCCTCGCTCGATGTGGTCCAAACTAAATAAGTTTTATCATTTTAATTAACGCAGTACGATTGACCTTTCTTAAAACATATTTCTTTTTTCTTTTATAGATATATAACCGAATATTTTCTCCGCCGTGTGCCGTTCAAAGCAGTTATGCGTTAAAAGGAAAAGAGAACTTGGCTGTGTGTCTGGTAATAGGCAAATAATGTAATGTAATAATGTTCTACGAAGTGGGATTCTAGAATAATAAGTTCAATGATCATCAACGTCGTGCACACGTTGACGTTTTGACTGCTGTTGCTGTATTTGCTGATGCTCGAGAGGCTCGGGACTTTCAACGATGGCAAGAGGAGCTGGAGAACCAGGCGAACTATCTGATTCGTCATGTGCTCTTTTGCCAACCCCAACGCCTGCGTCAGGGCCAATAAAGTTTCCACTGAAATGTAAAATAAATACATAGATAATCTATGTAAAATAATTACATAAATATGAATTTCTCATCGGGAACACTCATTATTGTAAATTACAACACATATCATTGTAAACTAATTACAATAATATATACCTGTAATTATATGTTGTTTGTACAATAACAGGAGCCGGGCTATACTGTCCAGCTGGAGATAAAGAATGCTCCTCTACTATGTTTCCAGGCACCAAATATTTATCTACAATTACAAGAAATCTTTTCCAGTAAGTTTTCAATTATCGTGTAAATATACTATATTAACTAATTCAAAATGAAAAAAATACCTTCCCTCGCTGCGTCTCCACTAACGCCATTAGTGACAACAGTGATTTGCTGCACCAATCGCCCTTTATGGGATTGCTGGGAAGACGGTGCATATGGATGTCCTGGTGATCCTGGTGCAGATTGACTCGTAAGATGACCAGCTGGAGAAGGAACAGAATTATCAGGATATGTTTCAGGTCCTGGGGAGCCTTCCCTACTCAGGCATTCTGGTGTTATTAAACCACTAATTCCCACATGTGACGGTGATGCAGGTGCGCTTCTGTTAATTTACAAATTAGAACAATTAATCATTTGAATGAAAAACCAATCACAGTAAGTAGTCTATAAAAACATATAGTGGTATACCTTGAGGATAATCCAAATGGAGCACGGAAGCAGGGTACACCACGTTGTCTTCTTCGTCTAAAAGCTTGTTCTATTAACTTAGCTTCTGACTGTGGGTCTATCCTCCAAAAAGAACCTTTCCCAGGTTCCTCTTGACTCCTTGGTACTTTTATAAAGTATCGATTTAATGATAGATTATGTCTAATAGAATTCTGCCAGCCCTTATCAGCTGTTCTATAGTATGGATAATTTTTTGTTATATATGAATAAATGCCCGACAAAGTTAATTGTTTGTCAGGTGCAGATGCAATAGCCTGAACTATAAGTTGGGCGTACGAATAAGGAGGCTTAGTGTCGTCTTTTGGTGGACTATAATGTGCAGTTGTACCATTTGGACCCGAACTACTACTACCTCTGTAGCGTTGATCATTCCCTGGTTCAGGACTGATTTGCCTACTAGAACTTTGAGTTCCTTCGTGCCTTTCCATTCCAGAATTTTGTGGATCATTTGCAACTGCTGCTGCATATGCCGCTACCATTTGTAAATCCGCTGATATATTTCTTCTACCCTGACCTGCTCGTGGACTAGCTGGACAGGAGTTAGCAGCACTTATGGTTCCCGTAGGAGAAGGAAAGGGACTACTATATCCCGTATCAGGTATGTTTATACGTAGTGGTGGTAGTGGTACTCTCAGTTTAGGAGGAGATGGTACGCGTACATTACCTTGTTCTTGTTCATCCACCAAAGATTGAAATACAAGTCTTATATTTGTACTTGGAAATCTAAAGGTGCATCTGCAATTCAAAAAGTTTTACTATTACTATCCTTTCATACTAATATTATTTACTTATGCATAGGATAAATCTTTTAACATCAATAACATGAGTGACATTGCTCAATACTTACAGGTAGTTCTTGTCATGTTTCTGTGTATTTGTGTGTGTGTTTGCGATGATTATTGTACATATTTATCACAATCTTAAAATGTATTTTTTTTATAAAATGAAGGACAAACAATAACACTACAAATATAAAGATAAGTATAATATACATAATAAACACATCGTTGCTATGAAAATAGGCAAAATGTAAGAATATTACGCCATTACATGTTTGTTTATCATAATCTTGACAGTTACTAATATTTACCAACAGAGAAGAAAATTCTAACTAGTGAAAACCTTTTAGGATAGGCACTTGCATGAAAAAAAAGAAAAAAAGAAAAGAAAAGGAAATGAAAAACTAGAAAGCGATATCTATATTTTTACCCTATGTTTTTAAATCACCGACAAGAACACAACCTTATCCGTCTTATTCAATTCTAGTAAAATGTAACATCGGCCAAGATATTTATCAATTTACTCAACATAAACAATAGTTGGAAAAGAAAGATGAAACAAAATGTGTACATAAAATATAATAAATGCATAAGAAAATACTCGACTCATTGTAAGTGTATGTTGTAAGGAGTGAGAAAAAAGACATAGGTTAACGTACACGCGAGAATGAGAGAAAGAGTTAAATAGAGAATAAGAAAGAGAGAGAGAAAGAGAGAGAGAGAAAGAATAGTAGGGAGTTGAAAATATGAGAAAGAAGGACTTACGTTTTTGGCAATTGAAAGGCAGATGCGTCCTTACGTTGGAACACGCCATCAACGAAGACGCCGTTCTTGCCATTACAGGTCATAAAGAAAAAGGGATGATCGTAGAATATTTCGAGATGTCGGCGGGAGATAAAATTGGAGTGACCCATGTTGACGTCGACCTCACCCTTGCTGCTGTTTCGACCGATGGTGATGCGTCTCTGCCTAACCATGTACTCGAATTCCCGACCTTCGAGTCTAGCGATCGGTGCACCCTTAGCTTCTGGATTCCACTGCATTTTCGTCGGACTGGCCGGTGCCGACTTCAGTGCCAGGAGGGCCCACGCGTCGCTCTCCTGAGTACGAGAGTACGTAGACATAGTACCAAGAGAGCGAGCGAACGAACGAACGAACGAACGAACGAGCGGCCAAGCGAGCGAACGAACGAGCGAGCGAGCGAGCGAGCAAGCTCTCCAACGAGGCGGAGAGAGAATGAATTAGCGAGAGCGAGAGCGCGAGAGAGAGAGAAAGAGAGAAATAGGGAGTGAGTGAGTGAGTGAATGAGCGAGCGAGCGAGCAAGTGAGCGAGTGAGCGAACGAACGAACGAACGAATGAATGAGCGAGCGAGCGAACAAGAGTAAAAGTGACAAAGACAACAAATTCAACTAGATAGAAAGATTCTTTGCTCTAAGAGATAGGTAAATGATTAAATAAATGGATAGATAGATATGCGAAAGAGTTGACGAATGAACAGCCGTGATAGTAGAGAACGAAGGGCAGAGGAGGTATAGAAGAGGAGGAGAAGGAGAATGAGGAGGAGAAGGGTGGTAGAAAAGAGGAGAGATAGAATAAGAGAGACGAAGAGGCAGACGGACGTGTAAGAATATAGGATATATGTAGTTGAGAGAGAAGAAGGGACCGAGCACACAACCAGAGGCGCTCAAATACACTCACAAGCAGATATACCTGCTGCGGTTCACTGAAAACTACAAAAATCGGACAACAGAGAGGGAATGAACGTTCAAAAAATGATAAATTGAAGAAAATGACAAGAGGATTACGTGCTCCGTCGTAAAAGATGACATCATTTTTCAACCCGGTCTTGTAAAACCTTTCCGAAATATTTCGAGTCTTTTTTCAATAAGTTCAGCTGCTCTCTTCTTACGTCGATGAAACCTTTTTTGTTCTTTCCGTTCCGATGATGTAATCGGATTTGTGTATATGAAAATATATATATTAATAACAGGATATATATAATATACACATCATACACGACGTAGGAAAGAACGAGAGGATACGCGTAAACACACACACACACTTAAAACTTGCATACACTCGAACAATCTATATACATATATACGTTATTCTCGTCATCGTGAAATAAACGGTTTCTTTGGGTTACGAAATAACAGTGCGTATGTTTTTCTCACTCGATTAATCTTGTTCTTTAGTTGAGTTCGTTAAAAATTTGATATCAGGAAGCAAACATGTACGCAAAACACGCACATCGATTAACGTAATACTTATTGTGTACTATTTAATCTTCATGTAGAACGTACATACGTGTGTATATACATACGTCGTTACTTCGCACTAATATTATTGTTCTTTTCCTTCTCCTTGTTTACTTACAATCCGAAACGTGGGTGGTCACCACGTGACGTAAAGGCGCGTGCGGCGCTATGTTTAAACGCGCCGTATGACCGTGAGTAAAACGACCGCCATCATCAATTGGCACATTGAATGCGAACGACATAACCCTTTGTGACTTAATTACTCCGATATCCTTTACTTTTCGATACTATTTATCTTCCTACAATAGATTTTTGTATTATCTTCAACTCCGTCTTCGAGCTGACGTAATAAAATGTTCAAACATCTCACAGGAACATCCACTCCCCGTTTAACGTCTTCTGCTTAAGACCGCAATGGCCGAAAAGGAAAACGGAAGTTGCTGTTTTAACCGCTTTCCACTCTTCATGACCGATAACACATATGGCGCCTTATTTGTAATCAGAGTTATTTTTCTTTTATTTCTTATTACCTTTCTTTTCTCGTTAAAATAAAATTTCATTTTTTCATCAATGACGACATCTTTTTTACAAGTATAATATCTACAATATAATGTATATTAATTAATTACAGCGATAAAGGATCTATTTTTTATCTTTCATGTACAATATTTCACATTATCAATTATTTATTATATCATTAATTTTCTAATAAATTATTCTAATGCATATAATCGTGTTTTCTTTGATTCCTATAATCTTCTGTTTTGTCTAATGTTTTTAAAACCTTCGAAGTTTGTTTAGTTAATTAAAATCTGTATAGTTTTTTTATGAATAATTTTAACATATGATTTTAAAAAAATTAAATAAATTTGTCAATATTTGTAAATCAATAAAGACAACGAACAGAACTCGTTAACCAATGGTAATAAAAGAGTATGAGGTTTTATTGATACCAAACAAATTTTTTTTAAATATTATTATCCCATAAATAGTAACAATTATAAAAAATTGTTATTGGAAATACTTAAGCATGTGTCGCAATTGTTAAAATGTCTGTAATTTGATGGGTTAACTTATGTTGGTATTATTAGTTTCTCTCCTGCCGGTTCGGTGTGTAATACTACATTCCAAATAATGATCTTCATAATATTTTTGTGTGTAATATTTTTTACATTATTGACACTCAAATTATGGATTTATTGTCGCAAAGGGATTAAGAATGTATGCATTATTGTTCTTGGAGATTTGGGGAGAAGTCCACGAATGCAATATCATGCATTGTCCTTTGCAAATGAAGGTTTCGATGTGGATTTTATAGGTTATCCAGGTTCATCTCCGTTAAATCAAATCCAAAATAATTCACACATTAAAATACATTATCTTCCACATTATCCAGCATTGGAAAATAGTATGAATTTCTGTAAAAACAAATCTATAATTATTAAACTGTTTTTTCATGGATTGTATGTTTTCTTTTTTTTTTCTTCTAATGTTTCAGGCTTGCCTATTGTTTTGAATTATATTGTAAAGGTAATGTGGCAAAGTATTACACTTTTATTTGTATTGTTCTCTAAACGCATATCAAATTACATTTTAATACAAAATCCACCTGCTATACCAACGATTCCAATATGTTGGCTCTTTAGTATCTTAAGCGAAAGCAAATTGTTTATCGACTGGCATAATTATGCACATTCCTTAATGGCATTAAGTCTAAACAAGGATCACACTGTTGTCAAAATAGCAAAGTTTATTGAAACATATTTTGGAAGAAAAGCATGTTATAATTTTTGTGTTACTCAAGCTATGAAAGAGGATTTACAAAAGCAATGGGGAATCGAGTTCGTATTGCTTAAGAAGTCGCATTAGAAGATACAATTATCTATTTATTTATAATTCGTTGTTAAATTGTATTACTTTTCTTTTTTCTAGAGCACATGTTTTGTATGATCGTTCAGAGGACAGTTTTAAACCGATCTCATTAAAACAAAAACATGAGTTTTTGTTTAAATTAAGTAAAAAGTATAATGTCTTTGCTGGAAACAATACAGAGACAACAATTTTTACTCAGAGTTTAGGTGATGAAGTAAATTTATTGCCTGAAAGGCCAGGCTTTATTATATCTAGCACAAGTTGGACTGAAGACGAGGATTTTTCAATACTCATAACTGCTTTGCAAGGTACTTTTTTGGATAATAATTGTTTAACATGAACATTGTTGTATGATATATCATTTGATGTTAAATTTACAGAATACGAAAATGCTTGTCAAGAGGGAAATTCAGGTTTAGCAAATTTATTATGTTTAATAACGGGTAAGGGACCGTTAAAAGATTTTTATAATTCTATTATAAAGTCGAAGAATTGGAATTATGTAAAAATTGTCATGCTATGGTTGGAGAATGATGAATATCCCAAGTTATTGGGTATGTTAAAATAATATATGATACAGCTTATTGTGATAATTTATAAATTATTTTATATCTCTCGAGGTAAAGTATTTTTAATATTTTCTGTAGCTTGCGCAGATCTTGGTATATGTCTTCATATATCCTCCAGTGGATTAGATTTACCAATGAAAGTAGTGGATATGTTTGGATGTGGCCTTCCTGTTTGCGCATATAATTTTTCATGGTAAGTACTATAAATACATATTTACATATGATTCAATAATATATTTTCATTATGTTCTAGTTTATCAGAATTGGTGAAACACGATGAAAATAGTTACGTTTTCTCAAACGAACAAGAACTAGCTCAACAGTTGAAATCATGGTTTTATCTATTTCCCACCAACGAGTCAGTAACAAAGACTCGTAAAAAATTTCAAAACGAACTACTTAAATTTCAAGAGCTTCGTTGGCACGACAATTGGTGTAAAAATGTGTTAAGTTGTTTTAAATAATTTTCTCTTTTTCTATCCTAAACAAAATGTATAATTATTTATTTATATTAATATAATATAATTAAAAATAAAATGCATTTTCGTTTAAAAACGAATATAGATTTTTTTAAACTAAATGAAAAAAGCCAAAATAATTGTTACTTAGGGATATACTTTTATTTGGTATATTTTCGTGCTTCGATATATTTTATTTCCGAGGTACCTAAAAGTATTTGTATAATCTGTATAAAGAAACAACATATGAATCATTTTAAAATTCATTAAAATCTAATGCTATATATAGAATAACAAAATATATGTATATATATCTCTTACAAAAATCTATACTAACTTATAAGATACAGAAAAGACATTTTTGCTATTATTTGTTGAAAAAATTTTAATATGATTGATAATTATTAATTGGATCAGACATACAGATGACGCATATGTGACAAAAATAGTAGTTTTGTACAGGTGCGTTGGAATATGATTGTACAGTTAAAATATGTACTTTATTTAAATCAATAAACGTTCTATTTGTTGTTGTATAGCTTCAATTTGTGGCTTTAATTGTGAGCCTTCGTTAAGTGTAACAGAACATGCTACAACAGGTCTAGATACTCCACAAGCACGACCTAATGCTTGTTTACTGCGAACGAATACGTAAGGTACATTTTTGTCTTCGCACAACAACGGTAAGTGTAAGAGAATTTCTAAAGGAGTAGCATCCGCAGCCATTACTATAAATTCAGAAAGTCCACGATTCAAAGTTTTGGCCGCTTCGTTTGCACCCTTTCGTAATTGCTGATAATCTACAGCTTGTTTAACAAGATTTAAAATTTTTGCGGTTAGAGCCGCGTCTGCCAAGGGATAAGCTTTTGGGTTAACTTCATCCTATAAAAAAGAAAATAAATAAAATTATTCTTATCTAAAAAAACAAATTATAATTTACTAATCGATCTTTATCGAATAATAATAACAATAATAAGCAATAATAAATTCAAGTATAAATATAATGTGATCACGTGAGACCTAACCTTAAAGTAAAAAATTTCATACGTTCTAAATATATATATCACAATTATCTTACCATTTTAATTTTTAACAATTATACAAATATGATATAATACAATAATAATAAAATATTGTACAATATCAATGATCTACCCTCTCGGCGATTAATTTTCTAATCACTTCACTGAGGAACCAAACGTACGAAGAACTCGATATATTTTGTGACTAATATTTTCTCTTCTTCGATTACACCAATGCTTGATGAAAAGTAAAACGCAAAAGAAGTAATCTCACGTGGTATTAGTATTTTTAGTTTCCGCCTAGAGGGCACCCCATGACTATGTTTTGAGCGCGCTCTTTTTCCTGGGTACTTCCGTAGTATAAGTAATTTTTTGAAAGTCTTTACCAGAAAGTCACTATATATTATCTCATTTAAGTAATATATTATCTAATCTATAAATGTGTGAAAATTATATATAAAAATTATATATAAAATTATATATTATCGAATGAGACGGGTAGATTCTAAGCATCCGTTATGAGCAAAGTGTTCTACGCAGGCAATTAATTACGAAATAAAATGACAGCATTAGATAGAATTTTTCTGCATAAACTAAAAATTAATGAATATATCTTATTCAATAAAGTTAAATAGTATTCCTGCTTATCACGTTTTCAATAGTCATCACATTCACAGTTCCTTTAGTCGGCTGAACAAATTTACTATTAAAACACGTAATTACTAAGTGAATTATAAAAATATACAATTATAAAAAAAAAACAAAAAAGTACAAAAAAACAAAAAATACAAAAAAGATAACAAATAATAATATAGTATATATAAAAATATTTGTCATTCAATAAAAATAAAACAATGTCGATCATTTTTAAAATTGGCATCCTTTTTTTGATTTTGTCCATTGTTATTATAAATAATATTGTTAGTACTTTTAAAAATCGGCCAATTATCGGTGAGTGTAACTCAAAGTTTCTCCTTTTTTTTTTGCAGTTATTATTTTAATATCTTTTTATTTTGAAGGTATTTTATCTCAAGAAACTAATTCTTATGGTTACTTCATGGAAGGAGAAAGAAGTTATATAGCCGCATCCTATGTTAAATTTATTGAAGGCTCTGGTGGAAGAGTGGTCCCAATTCCGTAAGAAAGATTTTATATTTGATATGAGTTAAAATATTGTAAGAGTCTTTATCCCATTACTGATAATTGTAAGGGAAAGGTTTTTAAAGCATAACCAATTTAAATTCTAAGGTTTAATTTCAAATGATTCTAACGATGCATACTTCATGACATTCTGACAAGGATTACCCTTTTTTTATTCTTTTTCTAAGTACTTATTAAGTTTTTCTTAATTCACAATATTACTCTCTCCACTCTTATGCAAATTTTGAGAACGTTCGATCTCTATCCATGTCCAGTTTAAAATCGCTTGATAAAGGAAAAACTATTCCAGAT
The DNA here is from genome assembly GCF_010416935.1 of Polistes fuscatus. Classification (NCBI taxonomy): domain Eukaryota; kingdom Metazoa; phylum Arthropoda; class Insecta; order Hymenoptera; family Vespidae; genus Polistes; species Polistes fuscatus. The sequence continues at coordinate 10,657,063 of NW_025113096.1, forward strand.
ATATTGTTTGTCTTATACCTGAGTAGGTCTGATATTATTACGGCCGTTCGTTCAATTTGAAACCTTCTCTTTATTGCTCATATCCACACACGCACATAACTACACGGGCATGACTGTGCATAAACTCTATAATACAGAAAATAAAAAGCGATCGGTTTTCTCAAGTTCTCCAGTATTAAATTAATTACGTGCATATCTAATAGTTGATTATAATATTATTCTTATATTGTAGATAAAATTGTAATAAAAAATATGATAAAAATCGTATTGTTTTTACAGGATCAATAAAAGCAAATCATATTACAGGAATCTAATGGGAAAAATATCTGGGTAAATTTGTTAATGATAAGATAAATAATGTAAAAATAAAATGGAGTAATAATTAAAAAATATTTATTTCTACGTTAGAGTTTTATGGCCAGGCGGAGCAGCAAGTTTCAATAGTGGATATGCTAATGCAGGAAGCAAAATTTATCAGTATAAATTTGGAAATATTGCTAACAAATAATCTTACCCTTTGTATTAACGTTGAACTTTAATAATATATTGTTTTTTTAGAATTGCTAAAGAAATGAACGAAAATGGAACGTACTTCCCGATTCTAGGAATTTGTTTAGGATTTGAATTCTTAGTATACATAGCATCTAATAAGAGATTGGATAGAATGCCCTGTATTAGCCAATCACAAGCTCTACCTTTAGATTTTGAAGAAAGTAAGTATTGAATGATTAATTATTTACAAAATTTAGTCAGATTTAAAATAAAGCAGGATTAAATTAGGATTATATATTGATATGTTATTATAAATACTGACAATTTATTTAAAATACTCATCCAATAACTAATAGCTTAATAAAATGCATTTTCAGATTTTAGAAATTCAAAATTATTTACAAATGCGTCACAAAAAATTACAAGAATTTTAGAAACGGAGGATGTCACTATTAATTTTCATAAATTTTGTATAACCAAAAACGTTAGTTTTTACTAATTATTATTATTATCGCGTAAATAAAAATAAGTAATACAATTATGCAATTATATATACCATGTACAGGAACTCAGAAGGCTTCGTTTGAATAATACTTTTCGAATCATCTCTCAGAATGTAGCCACAGATGGCGTAACATTTATATCTAGTTTGGAACACGTTAATTATCCTTTTTATGGATTACAATTTCATCCAGAAAAAAATCTTTACGAATGGATTAAAGGGAAAAATATACCTCATACTTTGGAAGCAATTGCAATCAGCAGATATTTTTCTGACTTCTTCGTGAACGAAGGTAAATTGATGTAATTATTTTTGAAATTTAATTGTAATCATAAATTATTATAATTTTTGTTTTTTTTTAGCCCGAAAAAATAAGAATAAATTTTTGGATGAAGAAGAAGAAATCGAAAGTTTAATTTATAATTATCAGCCATTTTACACTGGAAAACATCATAATTCAGTCTTCCAACAAATTTATTTATTTGAAGTAGACGACTAATTATGAACATCGTAATCGTTATAAATGAATATTATATTGTTATTGAACATTTATTATACAGGGTAAGATAAAAGTCGCTTTCACCAGAAATTTAAGTAAGTAATTTGTTTATGAAAGGATATGCGATTACAGTTGTGTAAACAACTGATAGTTTAGTATAGTTTTCATACGATTACTGTGACAACAATATTATTGTTAAATGTTTTAGTTTTTGTAAAAAAGATTTGGATTAGTTATAATAATTATTTCAGAACTTCGAAACCTCTCATTTCTGTACCGTCATATGTACATCGGTAATTAAACGATACGAGTTGTTCATTAATGTATAATATAGACACCAATTTGAATATTTTATGTGAACAAATGAAGATAAATTAATATATAAAAATAATTGTTTCTTTATAATTATTTTGAAGAAAGCAGTTTTTATCTCACCCTGTATATATTAAATATTTTATTTGAAGTTATATTCTTATCTCATTGTTGTAAAATAAACAGTATGTTTATCAGAGGATCAAATGTATTTTTAGAATAAAAGAAAAAAAGGAAAAAAAAAATTAAAAAATTACTCCAAATTTGCATTTCATATCTTTTTTTCTTAAATTTATCTCAGAAATTAAAAAATAAACATCGATCTACTGATCTTAAAGAAGAAGAAATCAAATGAATTAAGAAATTTAAGTAATACTAATTATGCAATGATTTAATTAAATGAATAATACGATCAAAGCTATCTATTTCATTAAAACTTGAACTATACATGAAATATATGATATTAGGTATATAGTTAAATAATATTAGATAACGTAAATAATTTTTCTATACATAAATAGGAGAGAGAATAAAAACAAAGAAAAACATGTAATAACATTATACAAAATCTTGTCACATTTAACATAACACCAGTGTATATTGTGTCACAACTGGGATACATAATATTACAATGGTGCATAATAAAATTCTATACATAATATTTTTGTTCTATCTAAAGTAAATCATATTTTTTCTGAAAAAACCTTTCCATCACCATATTTCACTTTGAGTCGAAGCTACTACTACTACGTCCTCGTTACCGAACATTTTATTCCAAGTTCGGGATTATCCTCTATAAGAGATACCAATGAAAATAAATAAAAAATAAAAATAAAAATGTTACCCTATAATATCGAACTAGACAGGTCAATCAAAAATACGAATTAGACCTGCGGTTCAATTTTTAACATGCTCGAACGACTGAAGAAAATCATAGTGCAAATGGTTAACTTAAATATAAAGAACAAATAAAAAATAAATCAACAAAAATGTTCTTTCTTACAAAGATAATTTTCGAAAATAAATCAAATCGCAAAAATTCCCATTTAGACGAGTACTCGCTTCGACTCATAGAGAAGAAACTGATCGCTGCTGATTTTTTTTTCTTTTACCGGCTGCGTTTCATTTTACTCTTGTTCTTTTTTTTTAAATCTTTTTTTTTTGTTAAACAAGCTCACAACTAAATTTTTTTCTTAAAAGCATGAACCAACTCTTAGTGTTTTACTCTTCTGTGTATTAATATATATGTATATCTATGTATATGTGTATATATATATGTATATATATATATATATATATACATATACATATACATATATATATATATATTATATAACGTATGATATTATATATAATATTAATTATTATTATTAATTCATATAAACATTATTTCAATTTTTATTCCATGTTACATTCTACTAGCGGTAAGATGTAGGGGGGTTGAGGGGTCACTGGGAGGGGCGAGAGGGGTACAGAATGCCCGATGACATAGTTAACAGTAGGGTTTTTTTCTTTTAAATTCTTTGCACTATCATATAGCAGAGATATGAATAATCCCATAGATCATCATTATCATTATCATTATCATTATCATTATCATCATCATCATCATCATCACCGCCACATCATCATCATCATCATCATCATCATCATCATCATCATCATCATCATAATCATAATCATCATCATCATTATCATCATCATCATAATCATAATCGTCATTATCATCATCAATCATCATCATCATCATCATATCAATCATCATCATCATCACCATCGTTATTATCATTCTCATCATAGGTTTTTATCGTTCATTGACATACGGTACTCGCATAATATTTAATGTATATGCTCTATTCGTAACGTTTTTTTTATACATATACATGTGTATACATATATATATATTTTTTTTTGTCCGTTTCTTTAAAATATTAGAGACACACGTACACGCGCTCGCGTTCTTACGGAATTTCTCGCCTAAGATTTTTTTTTCTTTTTCTATCTTTTTTCTCAAGAACATTAGCGAAAGTATGCATGTATGTATATTAATCAGTCGTAAAACGACTAAAAGCTCCCCAGTGCTGCGCGTCCCCTATTATATATAATTATTAATTTTTTTTTTATTATTCTCGATATTTTAAAATAATAAGTGATATCTATAAGTTTGAATATATTTAGTAATCTATATATATATATTTATATATATAGATCTAGATATATATATATATAGATCTATATACATATATATATATAGATCTCTTTATTTATATATTTATGTTGTAATATATTATATTAATTCTAAATTTCTAATAAGAGCATCGAACGCAATTTTAACGCTCGTTAACTCCATACCGATACATATATGCTACATTTACGCGATATTGAATAATTTTTGATGATATATATTTATCGTACATTATTAATATTATTAATATTAACCATATTCAAATTCTTCTTCTTATTGTTATTATTATTATTATTATTATTATTATTATTATTATTATTAGTATTACTCATATCAATATTCATATTCATATTATTATTATTATTATAATAGATGATATTATTATTATTATTATTATTATTATTATTATTATTATTACTATAATTAATGTAAACCTGGCAATGTGACAGTCACTTAAAACCCTACTCTATTTTTTCTCTTTTACAAATCAGACGCATAATATATATATTTTTGTATACATATATTTTTATGTATTCTAATATAAAGTCCGTTTTGCGTTAAGACAACGTGGTAACTGAAATGTCAGTGATGTCACACTAACAAGTGCACGTTTCGCGTTTTATTTATTTATTTTCTTTAATTATGTATTTTTTTGTTTAATATTATCTTAGTAGTAATATGAAATATATATGGCCTTATACAATGATCGCTAGTGTTAATCAGGAAATAATATATTTTTTTGTCCTTTTTTCTTTTTTTTTCCTCTTTTTTTTTTTTTTTTTTTTTAAGATAAGACAATACAAAATGTGCTTCTTTTTTGTTTGTTTGTTCTTTTACTTCGATTTTCAGGAATTAAATTGTAATAACCGAATATTCCCTGATATAATAATTAATTAATCATCGAATTAATAAATTTATTTATTCCTTTTAATTATTATTCTTTTATATATATATATTTTTAATATAAGTCTATTTCCCGTGTAAAACTTAATTAAGTTGTGGACCTTTATTAATTGGTTTTAGATTTATTCGCTTGAAATCATATTACATTTCCAATAAAGGAGAGAGAGAGAGAGAGAAAGAGAAGATTTAACTGTAAAGGATTTATATGCATGGAAGTGTGTATGTATGTATGCATTTATGCATGGATTTATATAAAGCGAAAAAAGGGTTAGCTGTATTGCACTCGATCTTGCAACATAGTTTAAAACTAACGAAAATATTCCTTAAACCTCTAACCCCAGACAATAGGTATTTCTAAGTATTACTTATATATACCATACCGGATTAAATCCGAATATATACCATTTAAATTCGTATAAAATGTATTACACACTTATAAAACGTATTTCACCGCGCGCGCATAATAAATTCATTGTTCTCCGTTTCTCTCCCATTTTGAAAACAACGTGTAGTCATAGATATATATCCTTCCACTTGCTTTTTATTTTCCTTTCTTTTTTATTTCCTTCCTTTTATATTCTATACGCTTATATCATACCATAAACTTATCTTTTTTTTAAATCCATGTGAAATATATCCCGTTAGTAGGACCGTTTCTTCTCGTTTTATTTCCTCTTTTTGTTTGTTCTTTTATTAATGTCACTTTTAAGATGTTCATTCACATAAAAAATAACATTAATTTATCTATTTATTTTCCTTATTTAGTTTCTTACTTCTTTTTATTTTCCTTAATAAAAAATATTACATTAACCGATATCTTAATTCCTCGTCGTTTTATTTAAGACGAAAAAAAATAAAATAAAATAAAAATACAGCATAACGAGATAATCGTTTGCATTTTAACAAGTTCATTATCATCGAGATGGTCTAATTATTTTCTTTGATTTCGAAGTGGCAGTAACGGCCCATTTTTCTGATGGCCTATTTTTAAGAATGACTGACTTTCTTTTTAGATGTTTGATAGGTACAAATATAAGATAATACATATCACGATATAGCTTTTCCCTTTTCTCCTCTCTTCTTGCACAATAAACAAACAAAATGGCCATTTGAACGGATAATTAATAACTTTAGAATTGAAATACGCCGTAGAAAAGTTTCGATCGATACTTAATAAATTACTTGTCTTATGAGTATCGACGAATTACGAAGAAGAAGAAGAAGAAGAAGAAATTTAGAGCACTGCGTTTGCACAAAAATCTAATTACGAAATGTAAAGTATATATATATATCTATTCTTATAAATCTATCATATATCTTTCATACAAAGATATATATATATTTAAAAACAAATTCAAACTTTGGATAATCTATCGCCGATAACACACAAAATGTATTTGAAAAGTATTGAAAAATCATTCAGATTTATAAAAAAAAAAAAAAAAAAAAAAAAAAGAAAAAAAACACGAATCGCATATACTTTTCTACTTTTCTCTTCTCGGTTTGATAGTTCGGCCAACCCTCATTTAATAAACGAGGGTATAATTATTTAGCTGCTTTCAAGTTAATATTTAACACGTAACGACACTTGCTTAGATAGAAAGAGCTAGAAGGAGTGAGAGAGTACTGCATTTTTGTGATCATCATCATTAGCTTAAAAGTTTGCTGAATAGTACTGTATGTACACCTGCAATACAGCATCTCATTATTTGTCGATTAAACAACAACACACTGATAACAAAAACCTTGAGAAAGTTCCATCGTCGTTACGGGTATCTTTTTCTTCTCGTTTTCCATTGATTAATATTGACTTTAATAGGATGCTAGAACTCCGGGTGGTGTTGGTACAACTACGGTATGTTGTGGGACAACTGGTGGAGCTGGTGGTGCTAATTGATGTCCAACCAAAACTGCAGCGGTCGGTATAGGTAAAACTCCAGATTGTGGTATAGCAGAAGGCGTGCTGACTTGCGTTGGCGGGCCTTCGGATGCATGTTTTCGTAAATGTCTCAACATATTTCCTTTTTCGACGAACGTCTTGCCGCAATCTGGACAGCTGTGTGGACGTTCGTCCGAATGGGATCGTCTGTGGGAGACCAAGTGCCCTTTACACATGAAGTCCTTGGGGCAGAGATCGCAACGAAATGGTCTCTCGGCGTTGCTTCCTTTGTTATGCGAACGCATGTGGAAGAGCAAGTTACCCTTCAATGGGAAACTCTTGCCGCATTCCGTGCATACGAATGGACGTTCACCAGTATGACAGCGCATATGATTTACGAGATGTTCCTGTGTAATTTGAAGAAGGGAAGAAAAAAGGGATCATAAATAAAAGTCTTCCTTAAAAACAAGTTTGATGTAGCTAACTTTTCTTATCGACTCTCAATTGTTAACATATTTAAAACCAGCGTCGCACTTTAGTTATGGCAATAAACAGGAAAAATAAATCATGGGCTGTAGTTGGAATCTTTCCTGCGACGCGGTAGCGAACGTGTTAACGATGACACTAGTTAACCCTTTGCGGTCCTATGTCGAGTGTGACTCGACATCGCTTTTCGTTCTGGCGCGTCCTATGTCAAGTGTGGCTTGACATCTTCAAATGTTTTCCAAAGTAAACGCTATCAAGCGGATAAGCGACTAGTGAAATCTGTGCGGACCAGCTGGAACGAAATGGTCAAGAGTGCTCGATCCGCAAAGGGTTAAACTATACCACCGAAAGTCAAATGGAAAAGCTATAAAAGTTAAATAAGTATTTTGCTATCTTGTATACGGAAAGACAACGTACCTTCCTCGTAAATGGTTTAGAGCAAACGTTACAACAATGAGAAGAATCTCCGGTATGTTGACGGAGATGATTATTGAGATGTTCTTTCCTGGTGAACGTTCTCTGACAGAATTCACATCTGTGCGGAGATTCGCCAGTGTGGATTCGTACATGATTCGTCAAGTGCTCCTTACGAGTAAATGATTTCGAGCAGAAGTGGCATCTATGTGGCGATTCGCCTGTATGTTGACGCACGTGATTGGTCAAATGTTCCTTCCTCGTGAAGGATTTGGTGCAATACTGGCACTTGTGCGGTGACTCACCCGTGTGTTGCCTGACGTGGTTCACCAGATGATCCTTCCGCGTAAATGCTTTTGGACAGTACTGACAGCGGAAGGGCGTCTCCCCTGTACAGTTCCACAAAACGATATTTGAACATTTCTATTCCGCCATTCAAAACAAATGAATTTATCTTGTGCACAAGGTAAGTTTTGCCAAATGCAATGCACAGATGAGCAAATATCGAATGAAATCTTTACAATCTTTCGTGTAATTTGTTGTACCAACATTTTTTAGATCACAAATTTATAGATGATTTTAAATATCAATTACTATTTTTTTTAGATTTTCCACGATAATTAAAAAAAATAAATCCTTTGCACTTTTTAAGACATTGGTAACTACCAGCAGCGATAGCCAAATTGCTTGAAGTGCAATGGGTTAAAACACAAATTTAAGAACTTTGTTACAGTCTAAACAAAATTAGTTGTAAAAAGAATCAACAAATTTTTGGAATGATCTAGGAAACTTTTCAGCAAGTTAACGCAAATGATAGTTACAACTATTATAATTATTTTTTATAAAATCAATAGGTTTTACAAATTACTCTACTCTTTCATCTATTTTTTTTGTAAAAAAAAAAAAAAAAAACAATAAATAAAAACTGCATGAACAAGTTAAGTTTTGCACATGTTAGGAATAACTTTCAGTCATCTTTAAATTCTTCTCCTCCCTCTTTCTGTATTTTCATTCGATATTATCAAATCCTTATTTTTCATTTGAATAAAGTCAATGTGTACAGTAAGAGAGATTACGTTGCTAATATTCATTAATATACAGATATGAATGATAAATATACATATATCTATCTATATATATGTACATTTAACGATTACAAGAAATTAGGACATTTGTTAGTAAACAAGAATCTAAATGTGTTTTCTATTTAATGATTGATGTATAAAATATTTTATATAATTAAGAACAATTTACGTAATCGTTCTCAATATCTTTGACTGACTTTAAACTGAATATATATAATATATATATCAAAGACATATATAATTATTTGACGGACAAAATGTTGACAAACACAATATGTGAGAGTAAGAGGTACTAGCAATAAAATATATACATACATATTAGATTGTTCGTAAAGTAATTTCGTTTTTTTCATATTTAAGCGTTTGAAATGATCATCAACTGTCAAATTTGATAAATTTGATTTCTCTGATATTTCTCACGTTGTTAAGCAATATTTAGCATCCACCAGTGCTTTAATTTTGTCATCATCCCTTTTAACTGGACGACCAAAACGTGGTGCATCTTTCAAATCGAAATTACCAGAACGAAAATTGGAAAACCAATTTTGACATTGCCATTCACTTAATTATTAATTATTCTTGTCGTAAACGCGTTATCCTCACGGTAATATAAAAAAAAGTAAATATGATGAGAATGCTAATTGATTTTTCATTTCTGAGTGCGATAGAAAATAAAACGACTTGATAGATCGAAACGTGACAAAGTTCTAAATCGCATCTGAAATGTCTGATCCTAAAATGTATAAAAATTTTAAGGTTTAGAATAAAGTTAGGTATCGGTAAACGCGACTAATGAAATGTCTCCGAAAAACGAAATTATTTTCCAAACAACCTGATATATGCAAATATGAATAAAATTTGTTAAGAAATAATTAGGAATCTGTTCGGAATTTTATTTATTTAACGTAGAAAAATGTTTGTATGATTATTTATTTGTAACGAGAAGGCTCTGAAATAGTGAGTGAAAAAGCATGTATGAGAGCGGTGTATTAGGCAGAACAGCGATAATGTCTCTAGGGAGATTCCATGAGAATGGGATGCGTGATTCGACAACGATAAATTATAAAAAAGATGAACGACGAAAACACGATATCATTATACAACTAACGACTTTTTTCGATCTGAAGAAGACATCGATTGATGAATCACGATGGACACAACGGAATACGATTGACCTCGTAATAGTAGTAATAGTAGTAGTGGTGGTAGTAGTAGTAGCGTTTAAACATGCAAACTATAGCGATAATGAGTTAAAATGTTAAATTTCGAGTTTTGAACATAAAAAGCACGTGTTTTAGAAATCCATAAGTGGAACACACAAAAATGGAATGTACTCGATAAATGATTCGTCGAAGGATGTGGAAGGTACGACGAAAAAAAAAAAAAAATCTAACAAAAATTCAAACAAACCAACGACAAAAACAAAAGAACGAGAAACAATAATTAGAATATGACAATAGCGTTACGACGAAGACGACGGCGAAGGAGAAGAAGAAGAAGAAGAAGAATAAATCTCTCAAAATCCTTAAATGGATTATATATAAAAAAAAAATGACATAAAATTCCTAAGTATAATAAATATATATGCATAGATAAACTCTCTCTTTCTATGCCTGAATTCTATGTGATGTGAACACTGAAAAACTAATCATTAGAGACAAAACATTACGAATCGGTTGCCCGTGAAGTGAACATCTGCCAACCGCTCTCACCTGTGTGTTGGCGGATGTGGTTAACAAGGTGTTCCTTTCTGGTGAACGATTTGGAGCAGAAGCCGCATCGGTGTGGAGACTCACCCGTGTGCTGGCGAACGTGGTTGAGAAGATGCTCCTTTCGAGTGAACGTCTTCGAGCAGAAGTCGCAGCGGTGCGGCGTCTCACCCGTATGCCACATTATGTGGTTCGTGAAGTGCTCCTTCCTCGTAAACGACTTACCTGTACGAGCAGCGACAAACAAAAAACCAAAAGAGGAAGAGCTGATTAAACTGCAATTTAAATCACATCTATAAAATTATTATTATTATGTGTTATTATTATTATTATTATTATTTATTTATTTTATTATTGTTATTTTTTTATTTTACTTATCCTCATTTTTATTTCTTATTACGGATTTTTAAGTTAATAAATAAGAGCTAATATTTGTGCGTAACTTTTTATATATCGTTTTTCATTTTATTCGTATTTCGTTACAAATTTAGGAAAAGGACTACATCAATGATACGTATAAAGAGTATAAGTTGCAAATCAATAAGTACACATATCCACCTATCATTTCGAACGCGTCTAACACGTGCACATAACACTGCATGCTGCGCGATAAATGTACCTCATATAACACAATACGCGCATACCGATACCGCAGGGTGTTTGCCTCGTCATACCGATAAAGACAATGTGAATAAATTAAAATTATTTTCCCGTTAATCATTAGTATGTATTTTAAACAATACTTTTTTTTTCTAATCGATTAAAATTGCAATGATTTAAAAATTTGAATGATTTTAAAGAGAGACAGAGAGAAATAAAGTTCTCCGGCAGGATGATAAGAGAAAAGAGAAGAAAGGTTTTAGGGGTAAGAAGGGATGTTACCATTAGATTCAAAATTATATATCGACTTCGAGTTACACGCGCGGGTCTTTTCAAATCTATTACTTGCACTTACATGTGTATGTATATACGACTTTTCTGAATCCTAAATGTGGAGTTTACAAAAGCGCGCAGTAACAATAATTCTCAGAATTAGAAAGTAAAATTAGAAATGCAACCAAAATGGAAAACTTCAACCAATAAATTATGATAATAATAAAGAAAGATTGATTAAAATTAAACTATTTTTTGCAATGCAAAATTATTGTAATAATAAAAAAAAGCAATAATAATTATCAAATTACCCTCACCCAAATTAAAAAAAAAAATTATACTAATAAAAATAAAAATAAATAAATAAAACGTATGTGTACACACAAGAAGAGACATATACATAAACGTGTATACTGTATATGTATAAATACCAACCGCTTAAATTAACGAAATAGCAAGTCATGTCATCACAATGTACTCTCGAAGGTGGACGTAAAGAAACTTGTGAAGTGCGTCTGAGATACGTAGACGAGGTGTGTACTTGGGAGGAACTCGTGCTAGACGACGAAAGGAGAGAAAGAGGGTGAGAGAGGGATTGAGAATGAGAATGAGAGGGAGAGAGGGAGAGAGGGGGGAGGGAGGGAAAGAAACTCGTCTCTGTATACTACGGCCAAAGACACCGATAGTTCTAAGGTTAGAGGGGCGGCTTTTGCAAAGAAATGCGCACGACCCGCGAGACCAAACGGAGGGGTGGTGGATGGTTGCTCGCGATGCGCGATCAATTCTCGCGAATTTTATTTCACTGCTGTGTGCGCCTATCTACCGAACTATACACACTTTAAGACTATACTATATCATATACTTCATTTAGTAACAGACTAAATTTGCATTCTAATTTTTGTTTCTATCTCATTTCTTTCCCGCTATTTATATATATATATATATTTATTTTTATAAAATGAATTTTTATTTTAATGTATTATTAATTATAATGATGTTTTCATCTATACTTTTTGTTCTCTACAATTAATTTATTTATACTGTTCGGTACGGAATATATATTTGAATTTTGGCTTTTTTTTTCCCTTGAAATTGTTTTTTAGTAATATGTTCTCTCCTATTAATGTGACAAAATTGTTATAATTAATTGAAAACAATGTGTATAATTAATTCTTATTAATGATTATTAATTATGAATAAATTATTTTCAGAAATTTATAAATTATTACAATTTACGTACGACCGTTTTGAAGGTAGATCGAAATATAAAACCGAGAAACGATTTGTTTCCAAAAATAACACTACATCGATAACGCAGGTATTCGTTATTTTCCCCGTACCAGAGTGTATATACGTGCTATACCCTTTCACGAGTATTCGATCTAAACGCGGTTTATTTTATTCACACATACAATCACATACACATATATATATTACTTACCTCATCGTTAAAGATTCCCATAGGTTCCAATTATAGCTTTCAACAATCTACTAAAAGTGGGCCAATATCGTTTGGAGTAAATTTATCGCGCGTTTCATTTATTATAACATAAAATCGCGAAGAAATTACGAAACTAAATCGGTGGAATAATGTCACCGATTTTTTTTTAATCTATGTTATTTCACATACATGCGTTTTATATAGCTGATTCAAAAGATAATAATTATTAATGGATCGGTATATATGCTATGGTCAATATTGAGAATCCAGGTATTGTTAAGAATGCCTAGGCAATGTGAACAATGCACAATTGAGTAGGACATTGTAAAGATTGCTCGGTCAATCTCTACAATGCCCAGAGAGTTTTGGTCAATGTAGAATACATACTTCAGTTTGCTGTGTTTAAAGTATAGAAGGGAGAAGGGAAGTGTTTTTAAGTAAGTGAAACAAACCATGGAAAATTTTTACACAATGTCATTAATTTACATAAGCTTAAAATACTTTTGTCTTCTCTACTGTGCTCTAAACACAGCAAACTGAAGCATGTATTGTACATTGATCAAAACACTGGACATTCTAGAGATTGACCGGGCAATGTATGAAAAACATGCTTAAAATATACATTACCCAATCTTAAATGAATGCCCCGGACGTTCTCAACAATGCCCAGATTCTCAACATTGATCGTAACATATATAATCTTTATAAAAACATAAAAAAATATATATTACAGTAATTAATAAATATGAATGAAACAGAATGATACTTTTATTTTCATATTTCTTCGGAATTCATTTTTCATTTCGTTTGTTCGTTTGTATTTGAAGAAAATTGACGATTGGTAGCAACTACTGAAAGTTAAAGTAAAATAGAACTTACCGCATATCTCACAGCGGAATGGGGTGTCATTGGTGTGTGAACGCATGTGGTTAGCGAGATGCTCTTTGCGCGTATACTTCTTGCCACAGGCTTGACAATGATGGGGGGTTTCTCCTGTATGCCACATAACATGGTTCATAAAGTGTTCTTTGCGAGTAAAGCTCTTCTTGCAAATATCACATCGATGTGGAGTCTCACCAGTGTGTTTGCGCACGTGATTTACCATGTGTTCTTTTCGGGTAAATGTCTTCGAGCAATATTGGCACCTGTAAGCGAAAAGAATTAAATTAAAATTCGCGAACGAGTGTCAATGGAGAAACGATCTGTTGTGTGATGAAAATAAAAAAATTAAAAGAGAAAAAGCTTATTACCTGTATGGTGTTTCGCCTGTATGGCATCGGGTGTGATTATCTAAATGCTCTTTTCTTGCGAAACTCTTGCCACACACCGTACAGTTGTAAGGCTTGTCAGTAGCGTGTCTTTTCATATGCCGTTCCAACGAAGGTGCATTCGCGAAGACGTGAAAACATACAGTGCACGTAAACATCGATCCACCCAAATGACACTTTCCGTGACGCGTTAGATCGTTAGCGTTTGAAAATGCCTTCCCGCAAACCTAGAAAAGAGGAGAAGGATGCAAGATAAGAAAATTAATAAATAATTAAAATGTTTGAGAGAAAATAAAAATATTATACTGACCTGACATGTAAATGGTTTTCTTTCTGTGTGATATCTACGATGTACTATAAGCTGGTAACGAAACTGAAATATCTTTCCACATATCTCACAAGCATGACTGCCGACCGAAACTGGCGATGCACTTGGACCCGGCGTAGCTTCACCATCGCTAGTCTTTATGTCAAATTTATTCAACTGAACTTGCTGCACTATTGGCGTACCATTTTGAATCGTGGTAACTGTTTGCGTAGGAACTGTACTACCTACTAAAGTAGTACCGGCTGCAATTTCACTTTGCAATTTGCCGAAAACTTCGTGATACGCTAAAAGCTGGTTAATATCTTCGACATTTACCTGTCGAGTGTAACGAAATTTTGTATTTTTTTGATTTATATACACTAATAGAACGCGCGCTAATATAATGTTATTACCTTGTACATATTTTGTACCATTTCAACACCCAGTGTTTTAGCTAAGTCTTGTTCATTCCCCGCACTTATTTTGACTACTGAACCATCGGCTGTTCTTACGTCCATCATATGACCGCCTGGTTTTAAGTCTGGAACTTGAAATCTAAAAAGAAAATAACGAGGAAGATTTTATCATTTTTATAAGTGTATCCTTTAATTGCATAAAAACTTACTGCGTCATATTAAGCTGCCGCAACTCCTTCTCCTTCTCCGGTTTTTCCGAATTATTTTGGCTGCTACCCTCCGTCGACGAATTCCCGCTTATATTCACGCCAATCTGCTGCTGCTGCTGCTGTTGTTGCTGCTGCTGTTGCATTAAGCTCTGTTGTAAGTCTTGCGGTGGTTGTAACTGAAGATCGCATTGAACTTGACAGTGAACCTGATTATCGCTACAGCGCTCGGTGGTACAGCTGCCACCTTCGTCCTTGACTTTGTTGTCATCCCTTTGGGCGTTCTGGTTATGTGAGGTCGGCCCACTGTTCTGTGCATTTTGATGATTCTGCATTTGGTGATGAGATTGCTGCTGCTGTTGCTGCTGCTGCTGGGGCTGCTGTTGCTGCTGCTGGTGCAGCTGCTGCTGTTGTGCCTGCATTTGTTGTTGCATTTGCGCGTGTGCTGCCTGCAAGTGACTAACGCTCGTCGGGATATGGGCGTCTAGATTAAGGCCAGGAAGAGAAACTGGAATCTGTTAACAATAAAAGACAAAATATATGTTAGTAAATGTTTATTAATAAGGCACAGTTGTTCTTGATGTTATTATTATTTTATTTTTATTTTTTTATTACTCAAAGAGAGTATTTCGACCGTCTGTAATATATTTCATCAAGTACTACTGTCAAATGAGCATTGTCTGACATATATATTATATAGATTAACGAACATTATTTAAAATTTGAAGAGCTACTCACAAGCTGTTATGTATTTAAATATAAGAATATTGCATTGGAAATAAGAAAGTAGGAAGTGAAAAGTGGAAATAGGAAAGGAAACGGAGAAAGAGAACATTATGGCAAAAGCAAAGAAAATTTGCCGAAGATAGTAGACCGTTAACTCAACTCAAAGGCCGCTTTTTACTCATTTGGCATTATGTATATCTTTTCCACCTACTCACATTTCCATAAAGATACGCGCAAGGTACAATGTTACTGCAACTCCTGCAAAGGCAGATTCTAATATTCTGCTATGGTTGTTCATAAGCCACATTCGATCTTCGAGTATAGCGTGCTTCTACGCAAACAAACCTGAGAGTTGGACTGCATAGAGCCATGATGGTTGCTACTGCTAACTGAAGGTTGATGGTGATGATGAGCCGACTGAGAAGTTGATTGATGATGAGAGCTGGAGTTCAATGCCATTTCCTGATTCAACGAGGAGGCTGGCTCTTTGGAAGATGCCTCCCCACTTCCACCGCTCCTATGAGAGGAGTTGTGGTGGGAATGGTGGTAGACTGAGACCTGAGGTAGCGGTCCGGGAAACAGATTGGTCAGGACCCAATACTTAGCTACCGAGGAGGCTAACGCTACAGCTGTACCTACACGCAGGTCCGCGGATGAATGAGGGGTATTCCCCACATTGCCAAGGCCAGTCGAAGTAGCCAAACCACCTGGGTATGAAGGACGACCACTTTGACCCGCGTTTACATCCTACCGATATACATTCAGACATTTGTACAACATCAATAGGGCATGCAAAGGCATGCACCAGGCTTGATTCCAATCGACAAGTGCGCCAGTAAGGATTAAGTCCTTTCCGAAGAGTTTAGGCTCAAGCATTATAAAGATCGGTTATTATTTACCTAAATACAAAACAGATATTCATTTGTTGTTGTAGTTAACATGTACTTTTAACTCTTAGGAAGGAAATTCAGATTATTTCAAGAATATAGATTAAACGTGTTACAAAGATAAGATGTAAATTGCATTTCATCATTGAACATTTAATGTCAATGTTAAGCCGATAAGCTATATAATTAACATGTTACTTAGAAAACGAGTAAGATATATATAAATATATACACAATACCAAAAATATAATTAAATCATCGTTTATTATTGTTAATAATCTAAGCTTGTGTAGCTAGCTTTGAAACGACAGAACAAGATAGACAGAGTACGTTAGCTTTGAATAAAGTAATAAGATAATAAATCTTACTTTGAATAATACCTAATATAAAAATATATCTTTAAACATAAATATATATCCATCGCGCATTTGTAGCTTGGTAAGTAGCCTGCATACGTTTAAAAATATTCTCACCTCTTGTTGAGCCTGCGTAGTCGCTGGCAATGCATGCTGCTCGCTGTTCATCTTCGTTCACTGAAGGCTACCAATTAAGTGCTTCTGACATAATTCACTTTTCATCCTGCAGAACACATGACTAGAAGTTAAATCTTAACTTCAATAACTTCTATTGGAACTACTATCGAAATTACAACTATCATCGTCATCATCATCATGATCATTATCATTGTTTTGAAACTTTTTCTCATTCCTCGAATCGCGTAATTTCCTTACGAATGCCATAACGTTTTTTAAGGAACATAAAACTCCCCTTTGACCAAACTAAAATTCATAAATGAATATATAATACAATAATAAATGAGTTCAATGATTAATCGGTAGGATCTGTATGGTAAATCGAAGAAAAATAAGTGTCACGGCGTTTAACCTCGAAAATGTAGTTCGATTCGATCGCGAGTTTGTCAGAGCTATGAAAATCGCAGACGTCATCATCGTTCGTTCTCTGTCTCTTTCTCTCTCTCTCTCTGTATATGTGTGTGTGTGTGTGTTGGAATTTTCCGATACGCGCGATCCGACGTGGCGATCGATCGGAATAAACACACAAGGAATATAAGCACCAGCTAAAGTAGCAATCTCCTGCGATATTAAAGATAATACAATGGCTTTGGATCTTCGCGTATGTAATCGATCGGGTCTTAACCTCCAGAGAACATTTTTTCGATCGAGACAGGGCGGGAAATGGGTGAGTCATCGGCTAGCATCTTCGGGAGCGTGACAAAGGCCGCGTAAAAGCGATGAAAGCGGCCGCCTGCGTTTCAGCGGCAACAACAGCGGCACCTCCGTTACGCTAACGCAGCTGTTATGCTTCCTTGCTTGCTCCAATGTCGGCCACGACGAACCGGCGTAGACAGAACTCCCTGCGCTCGAGGGAATATTTTCTCCTTGTTTATCATCTATCTCCTGTTTTCTCGCACATATGACGCGTGAATTATATTCTTCGCAGAGAGAACGTGGAACGGGGACAAGGGGCCACAAGATGGAGGTGACACAAGATTCGGGGGCAAGGGAATATACCTGTATGTGCATCGTAACGAGTGGGACAGAGAGGGGAGAGAGAGTGAGAGAGCGAGAAAGAGAGAGAAAGAGAAGAGAGAGAGAGAGAGAGAAAAAGAAAGGGAAAGCGGAGAGGGTAATAAAAAAATAGATATATTCTATATATATGTATATATATGTATAGACAGAAATATATATATATACATATAGGTTTGTATAAAAGGATAGAAAGAGAAAGAAAGGAGGCTACGCATAGAAAGAAAGAGATAAAGAGAAATAAAGATGGAGGCAAAAGAAACGAGGCGCAGCGAGTTCTTTGACCAGGGCAAGAACCAGCGAGTATTGAAGTTAGGTTTGAAATAGAGCTTAGAGAATAGGACTCACGTGGTAAAGGATGCCGTCGGCGGCTCGGGCATCTCGCTCTTACGGCCTTAGGCCGTCCCGTACACGGGGAGACGCGCGTCCCGACGCAGGGGGGACGCCTTTCGCCGCCTCTCGACGTCTCACCTCGCCACGGATGCCCACAAGCAAATCCTCGATAATGGCCACGCTCCCTCGCCCTCCGCTTCAACAATATCATCCAAGTGTACGCCGTCGAAAACGGAATAACATAGGACCAAATTCGGTCCTGTTCGATACCGACGTGCCACGTAATTTCACGAAAATCTTCGGATCTGCCTACGTGCTCGCGGTTAACAGAAAATACGACGACTGTCATGGCGTCCCTCGCCCACCCCGCAGGAACTTACGCGCTTGGTGCGTCCGAAGGACGCGACTTTTACTATTAACTTGCATGAGCATATTCCTCTTGCAATCTCTTCTACGTTTAAGGGAACGAATTCTTATGCATTTTAAAATAATCTATTGTCCTGTAATTTTGAAAATATTTAAATCTAATGTATCAAGTATTCTTTATATCGTATCGTCATTAATGCGTGCGCAACATCCGGTTGCGCGCGCATCCAATATATCTTCCTGTACGGATTAAACCGCCAAACCAAAATTTTCCCGATGACGATGACAAAGTCTTATCAACCCGATCGATCCTACGGCACCAACCTGTCCGTCTGTTCCTTCTTTCATACGTACTCATATCCTTGTCCTCCTTTCGCATATCTTTCTTCTTTTTCTTTCTATTTTCCCGATACAAATGTATGGAGAACACGATCGAGTAGTTTCTTACTATGAAGATACGTTGACGAGAGCACGTGAGCACACTAATTTAAATATGTATTTGCCGGAAGTCAATGTAAGTTTCTTTTTGCAAACTAGTGCTCCAATTGGCTGGAAATTAATGATGTATTCTAACGTACCAATTACATCACGTCTTTCATTAAAGTATCTCACTGTAGATGGTGTACCAGTTGCTTCTTATCACTCAAATACATAGATTCATCTATACTTATAAAATTAAAGCGTTTCCGTCGGTAAGTGCGTTGATTTCTTTATGGATAATATCAATATGGTGGAAACTTGATAAATTTATTTTTTATCAGAGATTACCGACAGAGACAGCACTGGTGTTTAACTACGGGCACACTAGAAAATCGATAAGTTCTATTGTTCTTATTTAATTTCTCTAATTTGTTAAAAAGATATCAATCGTTTCTTTAAATATGTAAATTTGTATAATAAATTTCTTTTTTTATAAAATCAAATCAATTTGTGCATCTGTGGTAAGTTTTTTCGTGAATCGCGTGGTAAAACAGAACGAAGTTAATGGCGCAATTACAGATTATGAAAAAAGAGGGAAATATAATGAATACGAAAAATAATTACATCGGTTATTATTAGAAAAGTATCTATAATATGCTGTTATACATACTTTTTGATTTTAATTGATTTAATTTCGTCGAAATAATGTTAAACTTTTAATTTTTAATATATTTGATATTTGCGTTCCTCTTAAATTTATTACTAAAAATATTCATCGGTATTTACATTTACATTTACAGATATTTGTACAAGAATCGATTTGGCCAGACACAGTAATGGAATGATATGAAATATTTAAATAATTACATACATATTTTCATTCATTCTTAGAAAGTTTTAAAAATCGTAGACAAAGGTGATATGATTAGCTCGATAATAAGGATTAAAATATTTATAAATTATTTATCATAATCTATTGTTTAATTTTATCAAAAATCACTTTCGTCGACAATCTTCAAAGTATTGAAAAAACACATACACACAAATAATAGATTATTCATATTTGCTATGATAGATATTTCTTTGTGCAATGATTATTATTTCTCCTTAAATATTTGTCATTTAAAATAAAAAAAAGGAGAAACGAATTGAATTATGTCTATTATTTTCATTTTTTTTTGCTTTCGATGATTGTTAATAATATTTACATTAACAAATAATATTCATAAATAATCGAAACTATTCAATTGATAATCATCAAATTTTAATTTACATTGAATGATCAACCAAATAATAATAATAATAATAATAATAATAATAATAATAATAATGATAAAGAATCCACATTAAGACATTGACTAGTATGTTAATATATACAGAATAATTGTTAATAATAAACATGTACAACACACAACACTCGATCATTAAATTAAAACTGAATATTTCTACAAATTTCTTATAGTTATTTGGTGTCACTGTTAATTTGTCCTCCCGTAACTAACTGGATATGTATGATAATTTTTAATTACTAGGATTTATGCATTTGATAAATCGGAGAAACGTTATAAATTGTATCATGCGTGAAGCAGAATGAAATTTAGTCGCATTTAAAGCTGAAATATTAAACTATTTTCATTAATCTTTTCATCGAATATTGTTCATACATATTTGAACGATTTCTTTTTCTATTGATCTATAGAAATAATATCGATATATATATATATATATATATATATATATATACTATCTGTATATCTAAACTCGTTACAATTCGGTAGTAATTTCATCTTGTGGCCTGAAGCCAAGGATCGTGAAATCGTCTATGAGGTAGTCGCAATCGGGTAATCTATCGGACAATATGGTATAATTAGCAGCTTCAACAGCGCTTTGAAATTCCCATTGAGGATTGATTTCGCGATCGAGAACGCTAGTTTCACGAGGATTAGATCCGCGATTGATATCTGGTAACGTAGCACCACCGTTATGATTATTGAACACCGATATGGCTAATTCCTGAAAATGTGACCCATTTGATTTCAGTTTTTTTTGCATGCCAAAAACCAAAGGAGTCATTTGTCCCATCGTAGACTCGTTGTTACGTCCGAGTTTATCGTGATAGGGCATGGAACTATTTTGTCCTAAACTCGACCCAAGTGGACTATCCTTGGCATATCCTAAACTTGAGCTTGCTGGACTAATACTGGACTTGTCGCTCGCTTGAAAAGTAGCGAGTGGTAAGTTAGCTTGAAAAGTTGTTAAATTAGTCGGCGTACTTCTAGGTTCAAACGGTTGAGACGGTGGTGTTATTACTACCGACTCCGTTGGATTCGTCTGGACGGAACTTGGTGGATGCTGCAGGAATGTCACGAGTTGAGCCACCTTCAAAAATAAAATTTAATTTTTTAAAATAAGATCGATTCCTTATTCTTTTATAATCATCTAATTTTGATTATAGCTCATACTTGATTCTAAACACGTATTCTCTACAAACTACTTGTTTTCAAAATACATTCTCATCGTAATACTCACCGAAATGTTTAACAGACTGCCATGAAAAATAAAGAAAGATTAAAGAAGAAATTAAAAGAGATAGGAAGAAATAGAGAGAAAGAGAGAGAGAGAGGAAGAGAGAGAATTCGGCGTACTAATTTAAATAATGTAATCATTAGAAAATAATTAACTTACTTCTGGGCTACTGTGTCTCTTGTACCTTCTGAGCAAACGTTCTGCCCAAGATAATAATCTCTGCCAGTCATCAGGAGGTAACTGTATATCTTCGTCCTTTTTATTAACAAGGACTAATATCCTTGCGAGATCTCGGAGAACAGGTCTAAGCGTTAGAATAATAAATAACTGTTAATCATTTAGTACTCATTTCAGTATAACTTCATTTTCCCTTAATTAAAAGATACGAATTTAAAAGACGAACTTGTAAATAATTGTTTTACCTGTACGCTTGAATGCCGACTGCGCCATCCCCGTTATTTCCGGAGTAATACAATTCTCTAACTTGTCTTCTAGTGTCGTTCAGCATGGAAAGGAAAGTGTGTCCCTCACCTCTTAACGTTGCAAGATGCCTCAGGAATTCTCCTCTCTCAGCACTGTCAGATAATCATTAAATATAATGAAATATTTTCTAATAATAATAGAATAATAAATCTAATCTTTCAATAAAGTCGCGTCAAATTTATACGCGAACAAGGGTCGTCAAATGTCATTTAATCTTTTTAGAGATGAATTTTGTATTTTAGTAACAAGAAACAAATTTTTTTCAAAATTTTATTTATAAATGAAAAAAATAAATTTGATATTTTATATTTTGTAAAAATAATACAAATAAAAAAAATGTGTACACAAAAATGTTATGAGAAATAAAATAAAACTAAAGTATCCACGTATCTGCTAAAAGTTTTGAAGAAGTTGATAGAATTGGAAAAACAAAAAGAAAGGTCTCTCCCCCAAAAAAATGTTAACGAAAAATGTGATAAGACATTTTAATAGCAACATTCGAAACGAACGATAAAAAGGATTTCAATCGAACGAACAATTTCTTTTACTGTTAGTCTACCTGTTCTCAAATTGCCGTACGATCTTGGTCGCTTTTTTCTTCTTTCTGTGAACGATGATCGCACCGCAAAGAACGATGAAGACACATATGGTTGCACCGGAGACAACTCCCACCAAGATAGCGACCTGACTACCTGTCAGCCCAAAGATGTAACCAGTCTCTTTACAAACTTTTCCCATATATTCGTCTCTCGTCGACCAGTCTGCTGTATGTCCAGGTGGACAGCTATCAACGCAGGTTCCTTTGTGTAATAGTACAGCACATCTCGCGCACGTGTCACCTCTGCATCTTTTGCATCCTCCTGGATCTTCGACGCATCCTAAGAAAGATATTTAACAAAAAAAATGTATTTATTAAACATTTTCTCATAAAAAAACATGAATCGTACAAACTAACAAAAGACACAATTCGAACCCAATTTTCGAACAAAAAGAAAAATACAAATAAAAGAAAAGAGGAAAGTAGAATAGTAACGAAATACGTTAAAACTATTTAAAAGTAATCATTCAATTGGTTTCGAATCAGCGATCATCCATTCGTGGTATAATTTTCAACAACGAATTTCAAGTAAGAGCGCATTCGAAAGAGGAACGTGACACCCGGCGAATTCCAAGCAAGAAGTAGCTCTAACTCTTGGACCCTACTAGCAGAGCGTTGATCCATAGCCTCGAGTCATACCTTGATTGCTTGACACACATACTGGTGCACCTACCGAAGTCACGCTCGACAATACCCGTTTCGCGATATATTTGATAAAGAATACAACTTCTAACGGGCTTTGACAGTTTATAACTAAAAGGAAAAAATGTAGAACGAATTATTTGGCGAAGTATACACTCTCGACTAAAAGATAGAACACGCGTATTCATGTATGAAATATTTCCAACTTATCAGAAGAATTTATTAAATACTTTATTTTTTATATCTATGGATATTTTTATTTTATATAAAAAATTATCTTGGCATTCGCGTACAATTAATTTTTGCAATTTTCCCGTTTTCGAATTGTTCCAAATATTTTTTAGGATTCATACATTTTCGCGTATAACATATTTCGTACATAAGAGTGAAATGCAAATATAATAGGTATACCCAAATTTTTGGTCGATAGTACATGCGTTAAATTGTTTAGAAAGTTTGTACCGATTTGCCGATACAAAAGTATTGTCTTTGAATTTAACGGCAAAATCAGCACGGACTTATCGGACAACCATACGTTTTTTCGATTGTCCAAAAAGTTCATGCCGTTTTACCAATATAAAACTATTATTTTGAAATTTTCTTTATAAAATCAGCACGAACTTGTTGGACAATCCAATACACTGCTCCCTCCCACAAGTAACTAGATACGTACATAACTTTTTATACGTATAATATTTGTTCTTTTTATTTCATCAAGGAGAAGAAGAAACGTTGAAAGAGAAGACCACTTTTAGAGAAAAAAGCGTATTCGAGTGGTTGGTTGTTTTTTTCGTGTCTATGTGGTGGTGATGGTGGTAGCAGTTAGCAAACGTATGAGGAATCCGGTTGGTACTTTCCGGATTACGTGGGTCTTTCTTACCGAACTCATAATGCACTCTGGAGTGTTCCGTTTAGGATTCTCGTGAACACACAACACACAACACGCAATGAACGACTAACTGGTAAATTACCTAGTAGGTATATAACATTCTCCAGGTTGAGAACACCCAAGCTC
Organism: Polistes fuscatus; assembly: GCF_010416935.1. Taxonomy (NCBI): domain Eukaryota; kingdom Metazoa; phylum Arthropoda; class Insecta; order Hymenoptera; family Vespidae; genus Polistes; species Polistes fuscatus. The sequence continues at coordinate 10,681,583 of NW_025113096.1, forward strand.
CTATGGGTTTCTTTCCTTCTCTCATACTTTGAGCTACACACACACACACACGCACGCGCGCGCGCGCATAGCACACACATAGATTCATAGAGACAGACACACCAGGTTTCTCAACTATTTACTTTATCGTTTACCATTCACTCGATCGATCGACGTCAAACGAGAACCTTCCAAATTTTTCATCTACTTTATTTGGAAAAAATCTATTTATTTAACTCTTTTCTAACTTAAAATAACGTTTTAAAGTTACTACAAAATATTCCTCTCTTATTGTACCATCCAATGGAATTTTCGTTGGGTTCTAAGGAGAGAAAAAGAGTTCCATATTTAATAAAATTTTATCCAGACTATGACTCATAACTGAGGAAAGGAATTTCGTTGATTTTCAAAGGATATTCTACGGTATACATAGACACACACACACATACTGTGTATTCTGAATGTCAAGTTCTAAGAGAAATTGTCGAAACATTGTTTGTGTCGTTATTGCGTTTCACTTTGGCAGACCTCCTTGCATCTTCATTTTAAGGCCATCGACCTCGAATCATAACGAAGTACCGTCGTCGTAGCTTCGTATCCGTCTCCTTTCCGTGCATCGATGACGTTTGCTTTTAAAGCGAGTGCACTCGGTTAATTAGTCGATCAAAGGTCAGGGATAACGCGATGATTCTGCTAGCTGAAACGATCTACGGAAGCTCTTAGAAATATATATTATCTACTAGTCTGCATCGTTCCTTCCTGTTTGGCTTCTTTTCTTTCTCTTATTATTTTTCTTAGATCCTATCCATATGGAAGAAGATATACTTACACGTTTATAAATTGTGTGTATATGTATATATGTATATGTATATGTATATGCGGAGATTTGTATATGCATGTGCGTATGTGTGTGTGTGTGTATGCACGCACGTGTGACTGGCTATTCCTTGTCTCGAGCACGCTCTTGTAACTTTCGATAATATAAACTTCCTACGTTTTAATTCCTAGATATGTCAAGTAGTTCATAAAAATAACACGGTTAATCTTATCATAATAAATAAATAACGAAATCATATTAAAGATTTGAAATTTCCGATATGTATATGTACATTTAATTATTCAATCATAGTCTCTGCTGTTTATTTATTTTTGTTGTTTTTTATATATGAATAAGATTATATATTATTTATTTTATTTAAAATTCAATAAAAATAAAATGAAATGTGATCTCTATATTAAAAATTATACAACTTGCTTACATCGATCATTAATTTAATTAAAAAGTTGAATATTTAAAAGTTAATATTTCAGAGCAACAACAACAATAATAGTTTATTAAATAAGATGAATTAAGATAAATGAAATGTTTTCTAGAAGTCATTAATTTAATTACAAAGTTGAATATTTCTCTTAAAGTTGGTGTCTCAGAATAAGAATTAAAAATGATAATTTAATGCGATAGAACGGTTTGAATAGTTAAATTTAAATTTGATTTGAAACGAAAGTAAAGATTCCATTGCATGGTATAATGGAGTATACACGCTAACACGCCATATGTCTCCATAGTGTGCAAGCCAGACGATATTTCACGAAAACGTGTGTGGCACACGAGCGGCGTGTGGCGTAACGGACAAGTGCATAAATTCAATGCAGGAGAATAAACGAAGTTTGCAGGCTTTACGAGTTAACTACCAAGAGACAGAGAAAGAAAGAAAGAATGAAAGGGTTTGAAAGAAACATTTTGAAAAGGAAAAGATATATCTTGTTTCTTTTTTTGAAAGTTCATCAAATTTTTGTCAACGTTTCATTCACAGCCAATGTACAAAGTGAATTTTATAAAAAATATATAAACACGTAAATATCTCGAAAACAACGAAATAAAAAAAATAAAATTTATGATAAATAATGATGTTCAATCATTTAAATTAAAATACAATTAAACATATTAGAGGTTTTCCTTATAAAAAAATAAAGTCGACCTTTTGATGATCTTGAAAATTTATACAAAATCAGAAATACAACTTTTATTTTGAATTTATTTTGTTCAAGACATCTGAGTATATCAATTTAAAAAAATTCTTTGCACAAATATTTACAATTTCGTTATCATTACATCCAAAAGAAAAGAGGAGATTCTTTAAATCTTTATTTCAATTAATGGAAAATTACAAACTAACTTGATTACTTTCATTGTTCTAGAGAAATTTGATGACGCACGAGAAGAACGGTCAAGGGTTGCTGTTACTCCTTTTTTTCTACCCCTTATCTCCTTTCTTTTACTCTCACACGATTGATTCCAACATATTTCAGTTTTGAAGTCTTCTCATTTATTTATTGTTTTCTTTTTTTCTTTATCGAATGTTATATCAAAAGGTCAATAGATAACCGGAATTACAAATAGTCCGATGGTCATCAACTAACTTGTGAAAATATTAACTTATACATTTGAATTGATTTAATATGATAAAATATTTTTTACGGGTCCTAAACTTTTAAATATGATTTTAAAAAATCGATTACTCTCTTTTTTAATAATTGTTAAGCTTTGAATTATCTACATAATTCTTGAACTTACAATTATTCGAATTTTATAATCTGAAATCATAAAACATTAATATAAAAAAGTGTTCGTAAAATAGTAATTGATTTTTAAAATCACACATTTAAAACATTTTGGGTTATCTAAGAACTTTAGGACTATTCCGTAAATAATAATAAAATTAAATCCTAATGATAATCATTACGAGGATAATAACACATTCATTATAAAAGACGTAGAGTTTTGTTAATATCAAACAATTAGAGCAACGTAATTGTACTGTCAGGGGTTGGAGGGACAGAGGGATGGAGGGAGCTGAATTTTAATGAAACTATTGTTTTCTAAATCACGTTAAAGACCCAACAGATCTAGGTCTAATAAACAGAGTGTTCCAGATGTCCATTATTCTACGTTGAATGATAATCCACTTGTTTTTTAGATTAATTAATCTGAAATCTACTGATTCGACTTGATGATAAATAGAAAACGGGGTGTATATATATATATATGTTTTTCTTTTTTGTTAATTAGTAAATATTATCGTAATCGTTCATTCTAACCTCACCCTCCTACAATGAAAATGAACCATAATATCTAACAGGTATCGTAACTTTCTTATATGCATGTAAAATATCGTTAGAGAAACGTGCCAAGGAGATATTGTCAAGGAAAAGGCGCACCTACATCGAACGAATTAGAAAGCATCGTGTTTTATTTTATTAAAACTCATGTGTTCCGGCTTTTCCGATCGATATGTATACTTTCGTCTAAATTTGTATGTTTCATTGAATCTTATGTAATTCAAATGTATGCAATCCAATTAATTTCTTAATGTATCTTTTAACAACAAATTTAACAGTGACAGAGCAATAATTTTTCCAAATATATGTGTGTCTCGCGCGTATTTGTTATTAATTTAAAAATATTTTTTTCGATCAATTGTAGTGCAGTTGTCTATCAATTGGCTTTTCTGTTTTTAACGCTTATAGGCTTCCTTTTTTCTTTTGTTTTTTTTTTTTGAGAATACATATTTATTTTACAATATACAATATACATCAACAATATTTTATTTAAATAAGCGTCGGATCTTCTCTAAGAGGACGATATAAAATAAAAATAGAAATGTTGTTTCTATCGTTCGGATTTTGGATTTTGATTAAATTGGACCGTTAACGAGCGTCAACTTCTATAATGAAATATGTTATATTAATTTAATAATTTTTATTTTTAATTACACAAATTGAATTATTATTGAATTAAAGAATATTATATTTTTTTATAAAAAAAATCTCTATTAAAACATGTGAAAATTTATTTTTTATAATTTTTGAAATATTAAGAATATTTTAATATTAAGCTTATAATTGAAAATATTATTTTCTAAGTACAAATATCAGTAGTTTAGTTTTCTAGTAATAAGAAGTAAACGTAACTTAAAGTTGTTTTAACGGTAAGGTGCGATGCAGGTGAGCTCATATATATACACGTTGCAATCGTCGATATATATTAGCACATGCAAATTGGTATGCACTTTTATCTTCCTTACTTCCTCTTATTCTCTTCTTTTCTCTAAAGAAGTACGCCTTTCCTCGGAACTTTTCTTCCGTCTTTCTCTTCGTCTCACTTCGCGGCCCCGAAATCTGGAAACCCAAATATCTTTGCAGAAGCGGTCCTTCTTCTTCTCTTTCTTCGATCTTGTCTTTCTCTTACACGACAATATAATATTTTCTTTTTACGAAACTTATTTATTTGTTGTGCCTTTCAATTAATAAACTCGATTATTAAGAAAACTCATTAAAAAAATAATGAAACAGTGACGTAAATATTATTTAAGTCGTATTGTGTGAATAAAAAAGAACTTATTAAAAATTATTATGATTAATAAAATTATTTAACACATATTAAAAAAAAATTGATATTTCAAAATAATTTGTAAGAAATTAGTTAAATAAGTTATGTAAATGTTCTAAGAACAATTTTTGAAACTTCTAGTCGAGCGTGTTTAAAAACATATTCTTAATATTTGATAGAAAAAAAAGAAAAAAATAAAAAAAATAAATAAAACCTCAAGATAATTATAACGACGCTTTCTAAGATAGTAACGCATGGCAGAATTTCGACTTTCGTTAATTCGAACGTAATATCGAGTGCACTAATCGCATGAGTTTGCGGTCTAAACACTTTCGACATCGAGGAAGCGTATACATACAAAGCTTCTTTTTCCTCCTTTGTGTGCATAGAGTGAAAACAAAATTTATCATTTTAAATTTAAATACGTGTCACGAGAGTTTAATAGTAAAATTTAAAACCAATAAGTATATAGGCTTCAGCGTCATCGTTATCAGCGATTTAATTTAAAGTTGCACGATCAGCAGTTTAGAATTTTATAAAAAAAAAAAAAAAAAAGAATGTAGTGATCGGTTGAAGGTTTAAAATCGTAGGACACTTCATGTACATGGATACTTAAGATTAAAGGGAGCTTAAAATTCGTTATAAGCGATGTTCAATTAACGCAAAGTAGAGAAAACCGAGAGACGTGAGATTAACGAGCACAATTGGCAGAGTTGGACAGGGATGGCTGACAGATGTGCTTCAGGACGGAAGACTGTGAAACGTCTACTAGCAAGTATTATCGTTAACACCTTCATTAACTAACCCTGTCATGTAACGAAGGCTGTTTCATAATATTTATCCTAACCTCGTGTTTCGTATCTAACTCGTACAAATGATCGTTACTATTTATTAAAATTTCATTTAATTATTACTGCAATTATTATTTAAAAATTATTACTATAATTTTGTTTAAATAATTATAATAGTATTTATAGTATAAATTATGTTAACAAAATTTTATAAAATTATTAATAGTATTTTTTGATGTATTTGTATATTTAATATACTATTTGATATAAATATTATAATAATAATTCTATTTATAACTATAGCAATATATTTAGTATAAAATTATGGCAAAAATAATAATTAGTACTGCAATTATTGCTATTTTAAAAAATAAAATATATTAAAATAATAATAAGAGAAAAAAAACAAAAAGCCCCCACTTTTATCTGCAACGAATAAATTAATTAATGCGACATTAATTTACAAGATAGTTCAAGTGCACAAAAGGAAAAAAAAGTAGGAAAACAACAAAGAGAGTCACGAGAGCACTCGGTTTCCATGTTACCCACGTTCGATTTAACTATCTAGAACGACACGGACGATAATCGAGGCAGCAAACGAGTGAACAAGCGAACGAACGAACGAACGAACGAACGAACGAACGTACGAGCAAACGAACGACGAGTTCTCTTCGTTCCGTTTCCTCTTTCGCATTGAACGGAAGTCCTATTCGTGGTTTACAACTCGAAGCGGGAATCCAAAGTAGGATTTCTTCGTACACGATAGCATTGTGTTTTAAAGATCGTTACGTTTTCCACGATGCCACATGCCAATTTTATCCAGAACTGCATACAATCATTTTGAATTATGAGTCATGCTTGATCAGTCACGTTTTAGTACGTGACAAAATTCGTCTTCTTCAACTATAAATATGACATTTTATTTCTTTTTTTTTTCCTTATATATTTGTCTGTAACATTTAAAAAAAAATTTTATTATTACACAATCATTGTATTAGTATAATAATTTGCTATTATATTTCTATTAAGAAACATCGAGTAAGTATGTTACATATTTTTTTTTCATTTTTTTATATTCATTTTAGATGTGTACTGTAAGTTAACAAAAAGATAATATTCTACCAAATTCTTATTATACAATACATATTAGAGATTCCAATGTTACTCAATAATTTGTTAATAAATCTAATCAATATTAAAACTTGACAATAACATAACATGTACTCCCACGCATGTACACAGTATAATATTTTAAAAATTTAATTATTAAACTATTTAAGTGACACTGTCATCCTTAAAAAGATGTGTTAAATAATAAATAATTTTCTTATTAAATTCTTATTAAAGAAATACGTGCTAAATGTCAAACATATGCTTAAACTTTTTTAACGAAGCAAATCAATATTAAAGTTTGACAATGACGCAACATATAATTTTGCACACATAAAATGACATTTACTAATAATCCAAGTAAATATTGAAACTTATATTAGTAAACATTGTAAAGTATGATTGAAAAAATATAATACTGCATATGCTGTAAATCAATTAGTTGTAACGTCGAAGGACAACGTGTGAACGCATTGAGCAAGTATTTGTCCATCATAAATACGAAGTAAAAAGTAGTTAAAGAAATAAATAAAGAAATAAATAGAGAGAAATAGTAGATGAGAGTTTGTAGAAGTGAACGAGTAACTGTACATTACGATTTACACTCCTCCACTCGGGGGGCCTGCTTAGAAGAAAGACATGGACGAGTGGAGAGACGTGTGACAGGTTTATACGTGCACACATGTGTATATATTTGTATATATGTGTACGACTATGCTGCGAAACGAAGAAAGAAAGAAATAAAGAAGGAGAGAGTGAGAGAGAGAGAGAGAGAGAAGAGGCCTCTCATGCATTGGTATTCGTTGCTTGAGAAAACCAGTCGTTACGTAACTTAAGTTAGTTAAAATGTCGGAGAGTCTGTGTGTTAACCCCAGAGCCATATCTTCTAGCTTGGCCCTTACCTCACCGGCACACGGGTTCCTTCTTTCCTTCTTCAGCATCCTGAGAAATGGAGAGAGAGATAGAAAGACCAGGAGCTCAAAGGAAAGAAGGACAAAGAGAAACGCTACAAACAAACCACGAACCATACCCTGAGAATATTTAGACGCTTACGGCACCATGTTAAAATAACGACGAGTTAATAAACTTGGACTGATGATTACGAGGGTGACAGAAATGAAGTCATTCTGATCTAAGCTATTGGATACAATTTGTATTTACATTCTAATTGGAGATATTTATCATCTCTTGGAAAGTTAAGTTTCTGTATTTTAATGTATTTATGATAATGCATCGATTCATATGTCTGTTTCGTTTACTTAAATATACTGAAGGGTGTTCGAAATTTTCTAGAAAATCTATAAGATATTATCAATGTTATTGTACAGTATGGTGAAGAGGAATTTAATGTCATGTGATTGATTAATAATTGATATGGAAGTTGAAGAATTTTGTGTGAGATCAATTAAGGGATGAAAAGAGCTAGGACGAAATTAAGATAACAGATATTGTATTAGGAATTTTAATTTTGAACACTTACAATTAGAAAGGCAACTTTCTATCTGCTATCTTCGTATTGCTCTTTGAAGCAGTGGACGATGCTTCACAATTGTTTGTTTTGTCATATTTCCAGGATAGCGGGAAGTCGGAACAGGAAATATGAGTTTTGAAGAGATAGGACAGTTTATGTTAGATGATGATATCGTCAAATATAAAAAGAGATAAAATATACATAGATAGATGAATCTAAAAGTACTTCCACGTCGCATGTTTTTGATTTAAGGTTTTCGAAGTATTCCAAAATGATTATAATTAAATAGAAAATATCAGCATAAAGATTATTGGGAAAAGGATACATACGTACATTTGTAAGTTTGCATAATTTAAAAAACAATTATATAACATGATAAATAGTAACAATTAACGTATACATTATCGAGAGTAAAATAATTGTTTGGTGTAATTAAACCGACTGTTTTAAATAGCTTGTAAAATAAAATAAACACGAGTTTCTAATATCCCTAATTACTTAGACCACTTAACATATGACCACTTACATTACACCACTCATAATGATTAAACTCATATATAAGTTTTCACGAGAAGCGAAATTTCATGTATTAAATGCGGCAAAAGAAAAAAAATTTTTAAAATTAAATCAACATGTATACTTATGTTGCAAATAAAAAAAAAATAATTTGGGGTAGGTAAAAACATATACACATATCAAATTCGTATTTAACAAGACACGAAGATCGTTCTACATCGAACGGTACATGTACGTAATCTATATCGATAAATTCATCTCGGATACTCGATCGTTGCATTTTCCCAGACTACATGTGCGGCCCGGAAATGTGTAAATCGATATTCCTTCCCGGTCTCTGTGCTACCACCGTGTCCCGTGCTTCTACATGTCCATAAAAAATCGAGAGAATTTCGAACTCTTTCAAGAATATCGAAAGATTTTCACAATTAGATGAAAATAGAATTTTCTAATGTAAGATGTTATATACATTTTTTTCCCATATTTTTTTCCACGTTAAAAAGTAATTTTTATCGGTTAATAGAAGAAGAAAAGAAAAATAATGGCAACTATAAAATTTCACTTCTTATCTGTTTTATTCGAACTTTTTAAAAAAGAAAACTTTTGAGAGGAAATTAAGATAACGCAAACATTTCTTTTCAAAGGGTTGTTTCGAGATAAATGTTTTCTTTCCAACAGTTAATTTCCATTTTATCTATACTAGATAAAAAAATACGATGTGGGTAGAAAATTTCTAAGTTGGATAACAATATTTTAGAATTATTTATAAATATTTAGGTTTGTGAAAAAATTCTTGTAGAAAATTAAAAGAAATATGACTTAATAATTTTTGGTGAAATGTAACAAAATATTTGTTTGGAATATTTTTCAATAATATTTTTGTAATTTTTAACAACTGTGAGTAAACAATTCACGATAGCTTTAAACAAATACGAATGTAAGAAATTAAAAAATAAAAATAAAAAAGAACTATAAACATTTTGATTGTTTTAACTAGAGTTTGAAGAGTGTGTTTCTTGTTTGGAATGTAATCGAAATTTTCGTCAAGAGTCCACTCGTCTTGGTCTCGTGTTTAAGCTGGCAACGATCTTGCTCCTTCGTTAATTTGATTATGGTAGCGCAATAGTGGTTGTTGCCATTGAAAGACATGTACTGTAATCGGCCAATTACACGAACTTGAGTATCGAATTCAATGATCCTAATCTTTTCTTATTTGATCGTTCTCTAAAAACCTATTGCTAAAACACTTATACCTAACTATTGTATTTTATATAGTATTACAATTTCTAAACGTTTATTTGATTTTTTAGAACACTAAAAAATATTTTTCTTAATTATTAGATTGTGCAATATTTGATTAACTCTTGAAAGTTTATTTAAAAATAAATTTTGTTAACTGTGTATGCCGTGCTAAGCAATTTTGTAATTTCAATATATTATTATTTATTTTACAAATTAATTAGTATTAATTACATTTTTTATTATTATTTAATAAATTCGTTTATATCATATGATAATTACACTTTGTGCATTAATTTTGATATATAAATTTCTTACTCTGTATTTTACTCGGTGTATCTCTCATCTTCTTGAAGTGAAATTTCACCTAAGGGTTGATTTTCTTAACATTAAAAAATAATTAAATCCTTAATCCGTTTTGAAATGATTATGCAAATTTAATTTTTAAATGAAAAATGAAAAATTCATCAAAAGATCAAAATATGATAATCTATCTCACTTTGAAGCCTCAAAAAATTCATCGTTAACAAGCATTTGGAAGCATGCGAAGGGTGGTTTCCGAGGGAAGCTCTTCCTCTCTCTCTCTCTCTCTCTCTATGTGTGTCCATTTTTACGAGCGGAATAAATTCAGCGAAGCGTGAAGTACGTGAAGCTCGCCGAGGGTGATTCGGTAATCAATGTCAACCCTTGCGTATGCAAAACCCTCTGCGATATGGTTAGCTCGCGATTTCGACCAATCAACGATCAACGTTCTGATGCACGTCATGTAGGAAACCTGAATTTCAACGAGATACGATCGAACCTGTCACTCTGTGTCCATCTGTAAAGGCTCCAATATTTTCCAGTTTTTCCCACATTTTTCAAAAGAAAAATTCATTTACAATAAAATACAAAAATTATTCGATAATTTTATTTAATTAAATCTTATACGAGGAGACGACAAAAGTAAAAAAAAAAGTTATCAATTGTTTCAATATGCTCCTACGTTTTTCTTGTATTTTTCTTTGCGTTTTTATTCCGTTTCTGAATTTATATAAAAAAAAAAAAAAAAATAAATTATCGATCGAACATTTTCCTATGTTTCACATTTTTTCAATTATCTTCCTCTGTCTTTTATTTCTTTTTTTTTCGATACCGATTCTGAATCTACAAGAAAAAGAATGAAAAAAGAAAAAAGGAGGAAATTGTCAATGAATCAGCAGCACCCATGAGCTCGGAAAAACATTCGCTTGCACTTAGGACCGCCTGCAAGGAGGCACTTTAATGGCACATCTGTTACATCCCCTTTTTACTCATGAACATGATTTTCACTTGCTTTGTAATTTACATAGAAATCTTTTACATTAGGTCGTAGTCCTTTCTATTCTTTACTCGGATCGACCTATTTCCCTGCTTTTTTTGTTTCTTTAGAAAAAAATCTTTGTTCTTTTGAAAACCCTTTAAAATCCCTTGAAACGCAGTAATTCTTTTTCGAAAGAAAAGAAGAGAAGTGTAAGTTCTCTCTATCGAACGGATTAACCAGTGGAAACAATTAAGAATTGCTTTTAGACAAAGAATAAAGTAGTTCTCTCGCTACTCTGGAAAAGTCTCTGGTGTTGAAAACTTCAGTAAGGTTTCCTCGATAAAAAACAACCCAACCGAGGCAACTATCAAAAATACAAAAAGAACGAAGAAGAAGAAGAAGAAGAAGAAGAAGGAAAGTGGCTTTTCACGGAGGGAAAGAAAAATTCTATTGGAAGATTAATCCACGGTAGAGTTGTTACTACTAGATCCATCAAATACTTGGTTACTCGGTAAAAATAAACGCTCCCTTGCAATCTTTTAGGTTATTAATATTTTTATATGAAATAATAAGAAAACAAATTATTTATTTCGAATCGAGTATCTTCATTTTTGTATTAGGATACTAAATTATAACTCTCAAATAATAAACTGCTGTGGTTCGTACTAAAAAAATATTTTCAGCTGTTAAAAATCAGTAATAAAATGAATGCTAATTGTGCTGTATAAATATGATTTTCGGAACATTATTTTTTATTTTCCTAGATATTTTTCTGATTGTGAATAACCAAATATATTCTATGGATTGAATATAACTCGAATAATATTCTATATTTCAAGGTAGAATTGAATATACAGGTATTCTGAATACTTGAAGTATCCTTATTACCAGTGATTGACTTAATCCACGGTGGATTCTGAAATGAAACGATGGAAAATCTTGCACAGCATCTTTCTTTGGTTCATTAGATCGCGTTCTTCAAAAGGAATCGTTCAAACTATTGGCTAAAGGAATGGTGGATGGGGGAGGTAGAGGAAAAAAAAAGTAGGATGGCTAAGTTGAGTATAAGAAGAAATTACAGGTTGTACGTTGAGATAGATACAAGTTAGTTAAGCACAACAAGAAAGAGAAAAAAGGGAAAGAAAGAGAGAGAAGGACTTAAATTCGTAGAAGAAAACGGTACATCAGAAAATCAAAGAGAGTAGTAGCATGGTAGATAACTATAAAGAAAGAGAAAGAAAGAAAGAAAGAAAAAGAGAGAGAGAGAGAGAAAATACAGTTGTTCTCTTTCTTTCTTTTAGTTCTATCTTTCTTTTTCTCACTAGACAGTTGGCAAAAGAACTGATGTGAGATTCCGCTTCACTTGTACCGTTTGTCCAAGATCAGAGAAGATTTAGCTCTGATGCAAACAAGTGGAACGAGAAATCTCGATCATTGACAGAACATCTGATCATTTAATTCTTTTACTTCGAATTATCCCTACCATTATAAACTGAAAACGATAATAAAGTTACGAAGCATCATAAATATATAATTATTTTTCTCGATAGATATATATACTTGTATAGATATTATATTAGATATTAGATTATGCTAAAAATTGACGAACTATCACAAATGATAAGAGAATTATGAGCACTTTTGACAAATTAATATAAATAAAATTTATTTCATTATTATACCCTGTATATTTTTGAAATTTTGATGACAATAATTTCATAAATAAATAATAAATAATACAAATATTTCAAAGCTCCAAATTGTAATCTCGTTTATGGAATAATGCTGGTGAAAACGTTTCTTAAGTTATTATGATAATCGTTACTATAAATACAATCCGACAAAACGGCGAGTAAATTATAAACTCGGTGCGTTAAATAAGCTTAATCGAAATACTATCATTAAAACTAAATAACAGGAAAAAGAAAAAAAGATATGATACAATATAATATAACCCAATAATTTGCAGCTCAAAGAAACATGACGGATTATTATCTGTAATGTAAGGTAAAACGTGTTTCGAGTATAAAATAAACGAATGCTGACGAAGTAGCAAGCTTTGTGTCGAAATTAACGTCACTCTGAGATTCCATACACACACACACACACACCACACAAATACACCTACACATATATATATATATGAAACGTGCTTCAAAAGGATTAAAACCACGCGAAACTCGATACGAGATGATGGCCACAGAAATAACAGTAGTAATAGTAATAGAAATAGCAATAGTAATAGTAGTAGTAGTAGTAGTGTAATAGAATCAGCAAAACGTTTCCAACCTGAAACGTTTTTCTCTCTTCTCCTCTTATCACCACCAAGCTTAATGAAACAAACCGCGAGAATGAGGTGCGCGCGCGCGCGTATATACTCTACTCTCTAGGACGAACACAATGACCCCGATAATAGTCGTACGATCGCATTAATTAAAAAAGCTCCGAGCAATCTTTCCATCTAAGCGACGGTTATGCTCTTACATCCTTGTGTGTTCTCTCTCACACATAGACGCATGCACACACATATCCTCTCTTTTCCTCGTCACTTGCAGGATGCTGCCGCTTATCGTACTATCAATGACTCGTTCGCAAACGTGCGTAGTACTCCGTTGGGACAGCTAGTATAGACGGAAGAAATGGATAGATACGCTCCCATTATGATCATTATGATCATTATGATCATTATTATTATTGTCATTATTGTTCTAGTCAAATGAATAAAAAACTAAAGAAAATTAATTAAAAGAAGTAAACAAATTTGTAACATTATTCCATAAAAAAAAGGAAGGAATCCTATTGTATACAAAATTATTTAATCAAATCTCGATGTCATTAATAATGAGATACTTTGAAGTACTTCTAAATTATTATTATTGTTATTATTATTATTATTATTAATTTAGTCAACTATAAAAAAATATGTATAATCAAATAATGAATCAGTGACAGTAATTTTAATAATAATGATACGCTTTTAAATATTTAAATATTTGGCTGAATTTTTTGTCACGATACTCATTTATTAAAAAAAAAATGTTTTTTTTAGTCTCAGAACTTTTCAACCCGTCCTGATGTTATTATCATTATTATTTTGATCGAATATAAAAAAAGGAAATGGCGATAACAATGACATATAATAATACGATTATTAGGAGCAAATATATTACGATGATTACAAGGGAAGTGAAAAATATATCTTAAATTAATAAATGAATTAGTCTCGATTAAATAATCTAACGAAGAATAAATGAGCTCTATTGAAAAAGAAGGAGGAAAAAAACTCGTAGATTAAAAATCAAGACGGGTGTCATTTTCCTCTTATTCTGACAGTGTTTATACTTACGACATAAATCGAACGGAACGATTTGATCTTGAAATTAAGAATACGTCGATTTTAAATACGGAGAAATTACAAAGTCTGGATATTTTCAAGAGAATTGGAATAAACAAAAATGGCATATCGTCGGAAACAATCGATTTATCTTGACGATATTTAAATAATCAACGCGTCGAGGAAAGGAGAAGAAAAAGAACATTTGCGCATTGTACATACATAAGTAATAAACTTTAACGTGCACGTATATATAATTGCAAAATATATTGCAGAAATATATGTAAATGAAATATATGAATATCCGAAAATATCAACTACACCGATCAATTTAGAAACAATCCATTGTTGTTATATCAAAAAAATATCAAGTTGAATTATGTTTTAAAAGATTTCAACATTTTCTTACACCGAATATGATCTTGTACAGTTTTTACACCCAATTTTAAGAGAATATTAATTAAAAAATACGAAAAAACTAAAATATATACTAATCGCCAGGATGATCAAAATATGTCCAGGCTGTTATTAAAAAGACAGGTGATTTTTTGATGGAAAAATAATTTGAAGAAAAATATTCATTTCTCTATAAAAAAAATTAATACAAAATGTAAAATGTTTTACTTGTAATTTTGTTGACGAATAAGTCTGACTCGATTGATTTAAAAACATTTATTTTTTGTAGAAATATCCTATTTCTTTAAATTTAAGTAAGGATTCCAGTGTATAAATTTATACGTATGTGTTTGTGTGTATGCGTATAAGCATGTTAGTATTTTTTATCTACGTGGATGTGTGTATGGTATACTTCCATTAAATATATATTTGAATTTATGTGAATTATGTGTTTGTGTAGGTAATACAGTACGCTAAGTTTTATCTTTCGTGCTTTCGATCTGCTTGAAACTATCCACACATAAAAGCCTAGCGGAAGAAGGAAAGATAGATAAGAACGAAAAGGAAGAAAGGAAGGAAGGATAAAAAGATAATACGTGGACCTATCTCTTGAAAGACGAATAGTATATATACATTCAGTGTGTACTCTCTCTCTCTCTCTCTTTTTCTCATACACACACAGGTAGTTTTTCTTTTGTTATGCTTGATAATGACTAGTAAAAAAAAGTTTTTTTTCTATGTTTTGATATAGAAATGTGTAATACAAATATTAACGTTAATGATAACGTTGAACATTTAAATTTGTCAACTTTAAAAAATTATAGCTGACATGAGTCTAACATTATTGTAAAATAATTTTTGATAGATTCGAGTTATCGATATTACAAAAATATAGTATAATTTTGCATTATTGTTAGTTAATGTTTTACAAGGCCACTTATTATATAAGAATCTTAAAAAAAATGTTCTTTTCTATATGAGAAATAATTGTAAAAAAATTAACTTCTAATAATAATCACCAAATTATCGATAATACAATAAAAAATTTACTTCTTTTTATTATAGTAAATTTTAATTTATTAATAATTTTTGCACTCTTTTGAAATTGAATTGTCCGAAATTTAATTCGACGAAAAAATAAGAAAAAAAGAAAGAAATAATGGGTTGCTATGAGAGATGAAGGAATTTTTACAATTAGATTCGAAATCCTTTCTCGTTTCTCTAGATATTCGAACACCATCAAAAGAAAACAAGAAACATCAAGAACACACACTTACATCGGAGCAAACCTAAACATAAAACGTAAAAACGGTTCTCTCTCTCTTCTCCTTTCACTTCTATCACGAAACCGGCAGGTAGATCGGTCTAATTGTCACGGTCGCGTCATTCTTTCTAAACAATAAGAAAGGAGTATGTCTAGCTTTGAAAGGGAAAAACAAAGAAATATGTTAGATACAGGTCGGGAAGAAACTCTGAGAAATCGCGCCTTATATTTCGAAATTAAAACACGCAACTAACATAACAAATGAATAGAAAATAAGAAACAAATATTAAGAATTAGTAATAGGTACAATTAATAATTTATATCATTATTTATGATGATGATGATGATAATGATGAAAAAAACACATTTTAATCACTGTTCAGTCATGATAATAGAATTCCAAAGAAAAGATGGATCTTTGAATTTGGTTCCTTTGTTCGTTTCTAACTTTCACAATAATTCTATCGTTAACTACACAAAGAATAATTTCTATTATTATTTTAAACTATAAATATAAAGATATAACTATATATATAAATAAATTTCAGCCATTGTTCGTAATAAAAGAATTTTAGAAAACAATCGATGTGGAAAGATAAAAAAAAAATCTTTGATTTATTTATTTATTTATTTTTATCTTCATCTCGTTCGTTTCTAACTTTCACTATAATTTCCTAAGATCCATTAACGTGCGGGTTACTTTGTAAGATCATTTTCGAGAAAGAAATCGATCTTCTACATAGAAAGAAATGGGCATGAAGAGAAAGAGAGAAAGAGCAAAAGAGAAAGAGAGAGAAAGAGAAAGAGAAAGAGACGATTTCCCTTACAATTAGTTGGACCGGTTGAAAATGTTCGACGAAAGAGAAAAGGCTCTATCTAGACTTGTCCAGGTGATCACAAGATCGTTGCACTTTTCCATGTTCTCTCGAGTATATATGAGTCTATATATTTTACGTTGAGAATGTAGAAGGCCGTATTAGCAAAAGAGAGCGCGAGAGACAGCAAAAGGATTTCTGGTGTGCTGCACCTGCACCGAGCTTTTGCTACGATAAACGTACGGATGGGTTACCGGGTGACCGACAGTACTACGATTTCTGGCTTAAAACAAAATTACACGCTCCGCTATTGCTTTTTCTCGTCTAGACGAAAATTAATATCTTTTGCCAAGAATTTATCTAACTAAACAGTAACACACATAATAATTGTATACGTTGATGGAGTAATAGTACTTTTAATTATTAATGATTAAAAATATAATAATAAAGTAATATTCTATATATGTTCTGTTTTTTAATATACTGTACGAGGGTGGGTTGGAAAAAAAAAAAATATTTTTTTTAAAGCTCAAAATTGATTCCATGGTAGGCTCAAAACTTTTCAACCAACACATGTTTTTGTAGCATGTTTTCATATTTTAATATTTATACGTGTTGTATTATAATATTAAATATTTAATTACCATTGCAAAGGATATTATAATAAAGCGATACTGTTTTTATATACTGTATTTGTAATGCACTGTATTGTAATATATTATGTTTAAATATTATAATATTTATTTATTCAATAATTAATGATCTAATATAGTTCTTTTCCATTATAATATTTTTATATATGAAATATTTTCTGAAACACGATATTTTTTTAATTTTTTTAAATTAAAGAAAATAATATACTATGTGTATAATATTAAGTACTTCTCCAAGTAAATTTAATAAATGGAAGGATTGTAGGAATATTATTTGTAGAATAATTCGAATAACTTTAGAAAGTTTCTTTAAAACTATGAAGAATTTATTATATTGCTAGACAAAATCGAACAAAGCGGAGAAGTTCGCGCTGTAAAGTTGAACGACGCATCACGTGACCCGCGTCTCCTCGTCCCGCGAAAAATAAACGTAAAGCACTTTACCGAACGAGTTCAAGTGTCTTGAAGCGCCAAGAAAGCTGCTATTCCCTTTCGAGTTTTAAAAAACTCTTTAAAACGAGATGTATATACCTAAGTACGACGTTCGTGATTTTCAAAGATTTACGTCGTAGAATTGTTTTTATAATTAATACTCGAATCTTGCGATAAGTTAAATAAAATTAAAACAAACTTTGAATTTTGTTATGATCACCTAATAAAAAAAGAATTTCAATTTCAATTTATTAAATTAGTTTTTCTGCTAATTAAAAGTAAATATTTTGTAAAATAAATGGCATGAATGCATAAATATTTGTTTCAGTTGTAAATAAATTAAGTTTCAGTATGAATATCGATATAATTATGTTAATTTTTTTAAATACTGCCAAATTATAACGTTTATAAATATTTTATTTCAAAATATTAACAAGTTTTTGTTTATTACTACCCTTTTATGTTACATGCTAATACTTTATTATAAATATAGATACTACTCATTTAAAATATAAATTTAAAAATATTAAAAATATTAGCCAATAAATACATTTGCAATCCGAAAAATTAACCTACTTAGAAAGATATGACTTTTATTCTATTTCTATGAAAATAAGTCGAATAATATTAAATAGTTTATTGTAATTCTTATATTCTATGAATTTTCAGCATTAGTTCCGCGTCGATGAACGTTCGATCGCGATCGTTGAAAGTTGCCAGGAGCGAATGAGAAAATTCTCGATCAAGAAAGATGAAGGATCGACTGTTGTTATGAAATTTAGTTGAGAATAAACGTATCTAAAATATATAATGATTATCTATATTTGTTCCGAAAAATAAACTACGTCGAAACAATACAAAATTCACACAATTTCGATACCATTTACAAAAGATTAATCCTTGAATTTATTTTGTCTTCTTTCAAATCCAATCCTGAAATTTTATCAATTTTCAAGCTAAATAGGACGCATTAAACAATTTCTTGAAAATTTTACGTATCTTTAACGCTAATTTATTTATAGTAATTCCTTAACTATCGATCTATTTCAACATTATTTATGCTATATGAAATTTTCTTCAAATCGAACAATATGAACAGGAGTGGGAAACATGAACGAAAAACTAAACTTTCTATTTAACATACACAAATCTTGACTTTATAAATATTTGCAAATATTAAAAACAAATCTGTTCGATCATATCCACTGCAATTTTTCATTCGATATATGCATCTATGTACATATACATATATTTAAAAAAAGAGACAAAGTTAACATATCAAACAAATTACTTGGAGATTACATCCGTAGGATAGACAACGTTTTATCGATTCGTAAAACGTAAACTAAGATTTCTTTCGATATATGCAATGAATAAAATCTATCTATCTAAAAAAGAAAATATATTTATAATAATAATAATAATGCGAATCGATGTAGGTGAATTCGACCAGGTAAAAAGAGGTTAAACTCGATAGGTTCAAACCCGTATCTCTCAAAGAAATACTCAAGTAAAATATATTGTCATTTCTAAAATAAACGGGAAAAATCGAAATTACATAAACGTTCGATCTACAATGAAAAAGAATTATCTTTCTACCTTCTTCTTGTTTTTTGTATTACAACTAAATAAATAATTAAATAAATCGATTTAAATGAAGGATCTATGACTGAACTAATTCGATTGTGTATCAAAGAACGCTGTTGCGTCTGGAGAACGATCAAACGAAAACATATGAGAAAACGTACAAAATTAACAAAACGCGCACGTATATTTGACAAACAAGATCTAACGATGGTTCTAATCAATTAAATATTAAATTTACAAAAAAGAAATTAAATTAAATTATTGTCATACCTTGAAATTCAGCTTGAGACCAAACAGAATCCATAAGACAGAAGAGGAGGGCGGCACTCAATTTCACCACCGTGGCGAAGTTACCCATTCTTAGTCGACATTATTCTCCAAACACGAAAAGTCACAATACTACGGTTTAGCGCATAACCGTAATCGTCAAAATGCACATAATGTATAAACCGGCATGGACAAACAAACGATCCGTCCCCCGAGACGTTCGGTGACACACTGAAGAACGTACGCGGAAAAGCAAACGATTGCGATGTTGCCAAACCTCCAGAGACAGTGAACTCTGACAGTACACGCTTGCGTGCACAAAGTTCGAATCAAAACGCGGGCGAACGCGAAGGCGCGCAGATATAATATTTTGAAAAACATTCTTAAAATGATTATTTTTTGTTTATATTGTATTTTCTTACCACCTTCTCTCCTACGTATATTTATTTGTGTATTATATGTAAATTTGATCGAATATTAATAATACCGTTAAGTATATATATATATATATATATATATATATATATATATATTAGGATTATGAAAGAATAATCCCACTATAAGCAGCCTTACGATTTATACCGTATTTTATTATTCTTCATATTTATATTACACAAAGATGTATACTTAATCGTATTGTTTTATCGATTTCAAATACAATTCGCCAATTCCTCTACCATTCCATATTATTAAATAGATTGAAACCGATATCTTTCTTAACGATTATTAACATTAAACCAGGTCACAAAAATGCGTATATCTAGTCGATTTGTAAAGGGAAGATGATATTTTAAGGGGAAAGGATCGAGAAGAAGAGAAAGAAGAAAAAATAGACTTTGTATTGAATCATGTTTACGGTACCGAGAGGGAAGGAATAAAAATATCTAACGTTCGTTAACGATACATAATAATTATCATAGTCTTGTTATTTTTTTTTTATCGGGTTTTTTTTTCTTGTTTTTTCTCTCTTATTTACCAGTACTTAGCAATCATTCATTATTAGACTACTACCAATCCTCTCTCACCACATATCACGCAGCGAAATATTATTATTTTTACTTTACAGATTTATATTTTATACAAATTACTTAGGCATTGTGATATTCAGGTTTATCTTTGCGCAATTATTATTTTGGTTTGTTCTTGCTACCATTATTATCATCGGCAATTTACAAGCCTTTTTCATCATTTATACAAATCACAAATACCATTCCCACGTCGCTTTGAAAATTTATTGAAGTTTATCATTTTTAATCTATCAACTATGCGTACAAAGAGACTTCTATGCCTTCTTTTTATTTATATATATGTATATATATATATATATATATATACACATATATATTTATGTAATATTAATTATAATTTTAATAAGAAGTCATTATACCTTGGCAATTGCGTCTTTGCCACGAATGGACTAAGAAATACAATATGTATACAACGTTATAGCGACTTACTACAAAAGTGAACTGTACACACGACTATCCCATATATAACTTGGTCTTCTATGTACGCAGAGTCATAAAAAAGAAACATAAGTCCAAATAATATATATATATATGTAAGTATACTGAAAATTAATTTACCTCCACTCTTTTTCTTTCTTTTCTTTTCTTTTCTTATCTTATCTCACAATTTTTTCTCTCTCCAAAGATGTTCTTATTCTTTTTTTTTTGTTTTTATTATATCACAAGTATTAACATTACAATTATTTTTCTAAGATATAATCTTACTTTCCTTTCATAACCAACTGTAGAATAATATAAGCGTTTTTGTTTATAATTCAACGCCTTTTTCTATCTCGTTAAATTAAAACGCTGGTTTGGCCGTGTGTGTTGTTATTTTTTATTTTTATTTTATTTATTTATTTTTTTCTTAGAAAGACCACGCTCGACATAACATTATAGGAACACTTTGAAGCAGTGTCTTTTATAGAAGATGTTTAGGAAAAAATCAGACTCTTTCACTTTGAATTTTTATATTTCTTTTTATATGTTTCGAGAAACATTATACTTTAGTCCTCCTCTTCTTCGTAATTATTTCTTTTTTTGTTCTCTCCTTTTTTCTTTTTGTTAAATAAAATGCTTCTCCGCGCTCCTCTTGATCTTTTCTTTTATTATACAAGATATTTGTTACTATGTACGGTATATAATATATACAAAGAATTCATTTATGTGTTGTTTTTTTGTTCGACAAATGTATCTTTTTCTTTTTCTAGAAACGGCTAATATTTTAAAAATGATTATTACATTTAATTACCATACTCTGTGCTGTGGGAGGAGGAGTGAAAACTATTTTTGTAGGTAGGGTGTATAGTTTGTGTATTTCTTTTTCATTATGTGTATTTTGTGTATGCACGCGCGTACATGAATATATATATATATATGTATGTGTGTGTGTGTGTGTGTGTATATATATATATATATATATATATATATGTATATATATATATATATCTTTCGTCTACGCAAATTAATATTATGTACATGTATTTTGTATGTGTGTATATTTATATAATACATATAGTGTACATAATTTATATGTATTACGTGTATTATATTTGATATATATATATATATCAATAATATTATTTTTATACAATTTTCCTGATTTTTGCTATTTCTCCCTGATACACCAAGAAAAAATCGTTCATGAATGTTCTTACAACACACTTGTCATATAGCAAAAACTGCCTCTCTTATGCTCCTTTACATATATAAATTGGTGAAAATGAAAATGACAATGGCAATGACATATTTGATGATCGTAATAGCGTTAGTACGAAGAAAAAAAATAAAAATAAACGTCATAATGTGTAAATCAATATAATAGATATAAGATTTCAAAATAATAACAGTTTTAATATAAGTATTAACGATTAATTTAATTGCTAAGATGTACCCGCGTGTTTTGGATTGTAATCACTTGGTTTAACGACACAAACGTAAAACGCATTATTTAAAAGTTGATGATGTTATAATCATTATGTCTGTATCTATATAAAGTCAAATAATAATAGTCTTTCATATTTATAATATTTTCTTACAAGATACTATTATAATACAAGCAATGCCGGCATAATCTCATTTTCAAGTGTTCTCTCTCTCTCTCTCTCTTTGCTATAACATGAAATCAATTTTCAATGTTATTTTATTGTTGTTGGATCAAACAAATTTCTTCTTTCGTGTGTGTACGATTTCGTTCTTATTGATTTTATTCTTTTTTTCTTTCATTTCTATTTTTTAACAACAATTAACTACCGTTACTAATGTTTTACTTTTTGTTCTTTTAATAGCCTTTAAAGACATCGAAAATCGTATGGAATGCAGCGACATTAAAAATATAAATTAATGTTGTTAATGCATTGTTTTTATCTTATTACCTCGAAAGATTTACATAGAAAATATTTAAGACATTTTTGTTTTTTATTCGTGAGTGGTAATAAACTAACGTATTCTTAATAAATATAAAAAAATATCCCTTTTCTATTTTAGTTTCATTTCCTTATAAGAGAACACTTGTTATATCCAAACAACACATTTTCATTATTCAGCACGTCGTTTTAAAAATGTTTTAACTGCATTAACCGTCTCTCGCTTGTTTTTATCAGCTGTCTATATATAATATTATTATCCAGCCCCCTGTCATTCATTGAGTCGAAAAATCTTAATCCAATATGCCCTGTACATTGTTCCTGCGTACACGATGTTTTTTGTCTTCTTCATTTTCAGGAAAATCGAGTGTTCACCGAGTGTTTCGTGTTTTAAAGTGAGAGAGTAAAAAACGCAAACGTTTATTATATTTTTGATTAAACATCTTATTTCCTTGATATATATATATATATATATATAACGTGATTCCCCCACCTATTCTACAGATTTTAAATAAAAACTTTGCTTCCTTGGTTTTCTTTCTTTCTCTTATTTTTTCTTTTTTTTTATTATTATTTATTTTTCTTTTTTAATTTTTTTTTGTTTGTTTATTATTTTTTTCTTTTCTTTTCTTTATATTAAGTCGAAAGGCCACCGTTCAAGGCCACAGGCCATGACAACGAATTATAAATTTAATTAACGAGAAATTTTTTTAGTTTCCATCGTTAATTTGTTTGTGTTGTAATTTACAGAGACAGTTTTAAATAGCATATTCTCATTTGAACATCTTGTACATTGGAAAGTCTTTCTCTCGAGCATATTGATTCTAGACTTTATATCTGTAAATTGACACATCACTATCCTTACATTCATTCTTTCACACACTTTCAAACACACCTACTATGCATCGAATGACACGGAGCGTAAATTTCAAAACGCTTCTTCTTTTTGTTTTAACGTTAAATGCAAGGCAGCATAATAAGTCATTTTAAAATCGAGTTATGCGATAACTAATATTCAGGTAACATGATATATATTCATTTCCTATCCACATTTGTTTGTTTATAATTAATATTTATATATCAAGAATAGTTTTAAAAATAAATATAATTACAAAAGAAAAGGAGAGAAAAAAAAGAAAAGGAAAGGAAGGAAAGAAAAGGAAAGAAAAGAAAAGAAAAGAAAAAAATAACTTATGTCCACATAAGTATCTTATATGTAAATGTTAATATTTTGCAGACGTTTTGCTTTACGCTCTGCTAACTTGGGCTTACCTTACCAACTAGTAAGGCTTCTTCTTATCATCATTATCATCATCATCATCATCATCATCATTATCATCATCATCATTATCATCATCATCATTATCATCATCATCATCATCATCATCATCATCATCATCATCATCATTATCATTATCATCATTGTTATCATCATCATCTTCTTCATAATCTTCTTCTTTTTCATCATCATCATCATCATTATCATGATCATCATCATCGTCCTCATTGTCATCATCAGTCACACGTAAAACAATTTTTGATAATTTATACGTTATGTTTATTGCCTTCTATCATTCGGTGTACACGCTGTTAAACAGGATCTTACTTTTCGTCAATGTGGCATTATGAATATTGTAACTTATTTTCTCCAACTTAGTCTATGCACACGCACTCACCGAAATTTCACGTAACTCGATGAAGGTTGCACTTAGGTATGTATTGATTCATATCTAAATGCCAACCTTTTGTCAAAGCACAGGGATAGTGTATAACAGATTTACATCCTCGTATAACGCAACCAATGTTCGCGCCTGTTAAACTGCAAGAATCACAAACTGATTTTGCAGCATCCCACACAGCTTCTTGTAAACCAGTCACTCTTCCACCTACAACAAAAAAAGTAACTTTTTAATATCACAGACATAAACCTTAACAATTATTGATGCATATTTTTTAACGTATGTATATTTACCAGCCAAGTAAACACCAGCAGCCCAAACAGCACACTGTTCATGAAGCCAAACTTCCCAACGCTGTTCCTCGCCAGGAATTACAGTCATTCCAGTAAACATTGCATTCGTATTACTTTCAATCGAATTCCTCTTCTTTTTACTCATTTTTGCAGAGAACTGATCAGCCAATCCAGCATACCTCAGACTTCTCTTATTCTTCCCACCCTTCTTCTGTTCTGTCGTTATTTCTTGTTCATCAGCCGATAGAATTCCATCTTCTAAACGTTCTTTTCCAATTAAATACGGGCCAAATAAATCACTTAATACACCTGCTGGGACCTACAACAATAATAATAAATAATAATAAGAAGAATAGGTGACTGTAGTAATACTTGTAATCAATTTATTTAATGAACGATAAATATCATACCGTGTACGTTCCAGGTACGATATGAGGACCTGCCAAATTGGGATGAGGTCTAGATGGATCTCCTGGTATGACACTGTGGGGACCTTGTTTGCAAAATACACATACCCACGTAGAGTCGGTCGTATGTGCATCATATCGGGACGACAATGTGGAACTAAACAAACCAGCTCTGCTAACTTTTCCTATAAATATAAGTAGATTAAAAATTAAAATAAAATACAAATTTTTATATAAACTTTTCTTTTGTTATTATTTAAGATTATTATATGTACCTCTATAGTCCAAATCATTTTGATGACTTAGCCTTTTACTTCTACCGGCATTTCCATTGCCAATAGTTTTCCTCTTTTCTTTATTTTTCTCTTCCTCCTCTTCTCTCGGTGCATTAACTACTTGAATACTCAAAGGACTATCTCTGGGTCCTTCGACATGAACCACTGGTCCACGAGACTTAATAGAACTCGCATTTGAACCCGAATCATATGCCATTTCCCGATACCCTTCGTTCTTAGTATTTTTCTTGACTTTCTTCGAAAAGTCTTGTTTTTTCAAACTTTTAGACACGCGTTTTTTTTTAACATCTTTCTGAGGTGTTTCACTAGCAATATTTCCAAATATATTCTCAGTAGATCTGGAGAATTTCCTTTTACCTCCTTGGACCTTTCCCTTCTTTCCCTTCTTTCCTGATAATTTGGTATCAACCGTAGAAGATACATCAGTAGGCTCCATGTTCTGAGTATCTTTAGTTTGCAAAATATTATTTTCGATATTTTCAACCTTCGTAATATTTTCATTTTGAATACCAGAGACAGTAAAGTCTACTTTAGTTTCTTCCTTTTTAACAGCTGGCTTGGGTTCATCGATTCCAGCAAACATTTTCTCTAATTCTGATTCGACCTCA
Organism: Polistes fuscatus; assembly: GCF_010416935.1. Taxonomy (NCBI): domain Eukaryota; kingdom Metazoa; phylum Arthropoda; class Insecta; order Hymenoptera; family Vespidae; genus Polistes; species Polistes fuscatus. The sequence continues at coordinate 10,707,765 of NW_025113096.1, forward strand.
TTGAAGGGATTTGTGTTGTTAACAGCCTTAGGACTCGTTACCTTTGAAAATTCAGTAGCATCATCGCTCGATTTTCTTCGCACCCTTTGATTCGCCGAAGTCGAATTCGTAGTCGAACTCTCGCTACTTCTCCGCCTTCTCACCGGTTGATTTTCTTCATTTCTTTCTTCAATATTATTATCGATTTCATGATCGTTTTCAGTGTCGTTTTCGTTATCGTTTTCGTTATCGTTACCATGATCGTTCTCGTTCTCGTTCTCGTTTTCGTTTACATTTTCATTAATCTTATCATCTAACCTTTGATCCACGCTCTCAGCTCGTTCTTCTACTTTAACAGTGGTTGCTGGAGTACAATTGACAACTACTTCTTCTGGTATCAATTCCCTTGTTCTTGGTTCCGTTGGTTCAGTTGGTTCAAGCTCCATGTCTTCTACTTCCGTTTTTGAATCCTTACTAAGTCTTACTGGTTTCTCTAATTTCCTTTTTCTACGTTGTTTGGTATTATCATTAGAATCGTCGTTACTGAATGCAGGTGACACCACCTCATCTTCTCTAGTTGGAGATTTTGATTTTGGCCTTTCGGGAGACATGCTTTTAACGCTCGACGTATCTTTCTCTTCAATCGGCATCACTATAACAGAACCTATATTTTCAGTACCACCAAGCTTCTTATTTCCACCTTCCAATTTTTCTAATAAAGAGTCCACACCCTTTTTACCCCTCTTTGGTAAGTTCTTGGGTGACCTAACACTCGTTTCTTCGTGTTTCTTGTCCCGTTCGGAAGACGATTCCCTTTTAGGACTATCTGTAACGTCCTTCTCTATTTTCGACGTAAGATTAACGATAACAGGTAAAACATTTCTTGGCACTTGTGCTATTACACTTAATGTGTCTTTATTTTTCGTTTCTGGTTCTTTCTTATCCGCAACAACACGTTCGATCGTAACACTAGGCGGCAAATTAATAACTTTTTGTGCGAAACTATCGACACTTATTTCCTTAATCTTATCGTGAATATTGGCAACGCCTTTCAAGTTGCTTTCAAAATTTTTAACCGTTATTTTTGGAGTCGTTATCTCTTTAGTCGACAATGACACTGGTTCACTGACAGAATTAGGTGTTGGTACAGACGAACTTATTCCACTGTCCGAAGATGTTTCTCCGTTTAGAGGTATCGGAGGAGAAATTATATTTCCGTTCCGACTACCTTTATCCACGTTTCGTGCCGTTAAACTAATTGGAATATCTTGAGGTATTCGAGAATAATTTTCAGGGATAATATCCGACGTGGCAGAAAGGTCAAGTGTATTTTGAGAACCTGGAGAATTTCTATATTGATTTTGGTTTTGCCTGTTATCAACTAACATTTGTAAACTAAATAACGGATTGCCAGGAGTATTAGATGGCGTAACAGTTTTTGATGGAACTGTGGGCGTATGCCATGTTGGTGGTGCTTGAGTATGAGCAAGTTGTGGAGTCAACTGTGGTGTCAAATGAGATGCTCTGGATATAGACGGATGAGTATAAAAGCCAGCTGGATTTAAAGCAGTGCCAGGTGGTAATCCTGAAGTGTGAATATTTAAACCTGCAATATATAAACGAGACATCGTGAAATGTTCAATAGATTGATAATTCAATATAAAATATTACAGTTACCATAAAAAGTGTTACCTTGACCCTGCGCCATCGTGAGATGATTCCAAACATTTTGAGGCGGAGGAGTGCCAACCGGTGGTCGGCTATGACCCGGATATTGTCCCGACATTGCACTTCCTTCCCAATTTCCCAGTGTGATCCTAGAAGCGACTATCGCGGGATCTATACTCTCAGGCTTGTCTAACACCTCCTCTGTACTGTACTCTTCTTTAATATTATTGTGTCTGTCATTCAAGTTAGTTGCTCTTCCTCTTTTTTCATGTGAAGGCTTATACGTTCTTCCCTTGGAATATTTGTCTAAGAAGAGCTTACTTTCTTCTTTTAAATTTATATTCAAAGTGGATTTACTATTTAACTCAGTATCCGTAGATATGTTTTCTTGGGCTACATTAAGTTGTGTTGTATCGTATTTTACGTTACATGATAAATTATTATAGTTCAAAATTTTCAATAAATCATCGTTCAATCCTTTGTACTTTGCTGCATAAGAATCGTTAACGTTGCAGGAAAAATCAGTCTGCGTTATAACAGGATAATTCGACTGCACCGTTCTCTTATCACCAGCAGCAGGTAATTCTAAATAAGGATATCTCTCCTTTATTTTGGCGTCTTTATCACGATTATAAACACTGCTTGTGGCATTTACCGACAAATCAAGAGGTTTATTAACTTCTTTAACAGAATTTGAGAAATTATTAGAACTTTGATAAGATGCAGTCTCATTCACAGAAGTTGAGCACAGTTTAGTGTTTACGGTAGCCTGCGAATAATTGGATAAATAATTTAAATAATTGATGTTGGCGTTCCAAGCTAATTTTTGTGTCTCCGATAAACTTCTGTATTGATCCTGCCAAAAATTAAAATCAAGGTCAATCTTCTTCTTAACATTGACTAAATTATCTTTTTCTTTTTTCTTTTCCCCCTTCCAGGGGGTTCCTTGATTCCCTCCGTGGCCTTGAATAGTGTCTACAAAGGAATTTGATATTTTTAAATCAGCTACCTTCGACACGTTTAACTTTTCTGAATCCAGCACTATGCTCTTAGATTTAGACTTTGGTAGATCTTTAAACCCTTTGATATGCTGTTCAGTCACGTCGTCTAATTTATTTTCTTTCTTGCAACTCAGGTTGCATTTATCTTGCACGTCAGAACGTGCTACGAGTGCTTGTTCATAAACCCATGGAAAGAAATTATAATACGCCCAATTTGGCGTAACTTGGGATATGTCGGGTCCTGTAAGCAAATATTTATTATTAGAGACCTTTCATCTATATCTAATTTACACTTAAAATAATCAAATATACAAACTAATAAAAATGACATATTTTTACCATCGTTGGTTAATTCAGAATTAACGCAATTGGTCAGACCATAATGTATGCTGGAAGTATTCGCAGATTGTTGTATTAACTCCTGTATGATTTTCCGACAATCTTGTTTTTCTTCTAAATTTCTTTTACTCGATGATGTTGATTTATCTTCAGTTAATTCAGAATTAACACGATTGGTCACACCATAAGATATACCAGAAGTATTAGCAGATCTTTGTATTATCTCCTCTATGATTTTCTGATGGTGTACTTCTTCCAAATCTTTTTTGTTCTGCAACGTTGATTTTTTTTTGGTTAATTCAGAATTAACGCAATTGGTTACACTATAATGTATCCTGGAAGTATTCGCAGATCGTTGCAGTAACTCCTGTATGATTTTCTGATGATATTGTTCTTCCTTCAAACTTCTTTTACTTTGCGATGTTGATTTTTCTTCTGAATTAGGATGCGTGTAAATACCCGTCGTTTCTGTAATAAAATCCAAAGAATATCAAATATTTATAGAAAAAAATGCTTACGATTACTTACATCTAAGTTAAATACGATCAATTTAATCTAAAGAATTGTTCTCGTTTAAACTAACTACAAAAGAATTTTCTACGCTCAACATCACAATATTTCTTCTATGTAATAATAATTAAACATTCCAACACGATCTTTGAATGCAATATGCATTGTCTGAACAAACTATTGAACCTAATCTCGCTATGATACTAAGGACGCATTGATTATTGGAAATATACGATTACTCTCAATTAACATACAACCAAATACTTCTAAAAGCATTAAATACATAAATGATTTTAAGAATATCATAGAGTAGACAGAACATAGATTGATTGAACAACAAACTAAGTATACTGACTAATTAGATCAAACATTCCTGTACTTTCTAACTTCCTTTGCTTTTTACTACAACCTTAGGAAACTAAGAAACAGATGTGAAAAAGAAGAAGATTGTTGCTGGGCATGAAAAAACTAGGAAAGGATTTCTTAATGAAAAAACCGAAACAACAAGAAATGTAGCACGTGCGACGTGTAACGTTTACGAACATCATTCGAAATCGGTATAGTGGTATAGAATAGAAACACCCAGATATGTATTTGACGATAATCTACAAAAGATGACGCAAATCGTAGAAACAATCTACGTAAATGAACGGAAATTTGAATGAAGAAAAATCAAGGACTCATATGTAGAAATGAAACAAAATGTAGGAGTAAAGTACACGTTAGTTCTTCATAGGGAAACGGAAGGAAGAAAAGAAGGAAGAAGGAAAGAAGGAAGGAAAGAAAGAAAGAAGAAAAAAAAAGAAAGAAAGAAAGAAAGAAGGAAGGAAGGAAAAGAAAAATGAAAACGTACGGCACTGTGCGTCGAATGTTACTCTCTTTGCGAAAGAAGAACGACGCGTTTCTCGATCATTTTGTTTTTCTTTACAAGCGTATTAGGCGACAGAATTCAATAGGATTGATAATATCGTTTTATTTTCCTCTCTTTCTTTCTTTTAACAAATTTCGTAGGGCACGCTAAGGGGTACATATGAACGTATGTACGTAAATGCGTGTGTATGTGCGCTAGCGAGGAATATGCGTACCACCGTAGATCGCAAAGCACACGCGGCGCATGTAGAAGTAGCAATGGTGAAGTAGTGTATAGTAATATTAGTGTGTTGTAACAGCAGCACAGCAGCAACACAGCAGCGTGTATACCGTACACGCTCGCTCTTTCTCTCTTTTTTTTCTCTCTCTTTTTTTGCATTCACACTCACTCTCTCTTTCTCTCTTACACTCTTCAACTCTCGTATACACTCTCGTATAGAGAAGACACGTATATGTATACGTGTCGTGTACGAAGGCGCGCGACGACACAACTAAAACTTGATGGTGGTGTGTGGTGGCGGTGGCGACAACGGTGCAAATGACGACGATTACAAGAATGACGAATAGGAGGAAGACGAGGAGGAGGAGAACGAGAACTACGACACAACAACGACGACGACACAGAAAAAATCTTCGAGAGAATTTCTCGGAGGAGATGTAAAAGCAGATGAGAGAAACAGGACGACGCACTACTCACTCGCGCACTCACGCCCGATGCTGGAACGCGAAAACACACTGGCACGATTTTCCTCGACACCCTTAGCCTTTATTAGCTTCGTCCTCGTGCTCGTACCACTGAACGATAACTCCATGTAATTACAAACAGTAATGAACAGTAAGAACTGTTTTTCCCTTTGGCCGCGCTTAAAGCCCTCTTCTTGTCGATGGTTGCGCGTAGAAAGGCGGCAACGAGAACGACAGACAGAGACGGAGAGAGAAAGAACGAGAAAGAAAGAGGAAAAGAGAGAAAGAGAGAGGGAGAGGAAAAAGAATAAGACAAAACGAGCCAGATAGACGAACAGCAGACAAGACAGGGAAGAGAGGAGAACCGCGTGTTCGAACACGCGGAGCAACGTGCGCTCTTTTAATGAAACAATGTTAACCACCTACGAGACGATAACAAATAATTCTTCAACACGTCTTTCTTTGACACGATGTTTGACCGATTGCTCGTTGTTGTCGTCGTTGTCGTTGTCGTCGTCGTCGTCGTCGTCGTCGTCATACTCGTACTCGTACTTTTCTTCTTATTATTATTCTTCGTAAATGATTCGCAGGGAATATGAACGGATTGCATAGTGCAACGTTGTATAGTATGAGAGAGAAAGAAAAGCAAAAAAGAATAATACGAAGAGTTAGATAGTTAGATAGATAGATAGATAGATAGATAAACAGATAGATAGATAGATAGAAATATTGATAGACACAGAGGGGGATAGAAAGACAGAGAGAGAGAGAAAAGGAGAAATGTAGACACAGGAGCAATAAACAGAAGGTATACTATCGTACGGTTTTCCTTTTTACCGGCACGCGTGCACGCGCCACGACGTTACACAGTGCATCGTGCACTACTTCGAGAGGGGGAAGAGAGATTCAAAGCCGTGGACAGAGGGAAGGGTAGTGTGTGGGCCGAGGGGAGAGCAAGGGGAGAAGGAGCGCGCAAGCACAACACACCAACACACCCCGACGAAACGTACGCGACACGGACATGGGTGCCTCTCTTTCTTTCGCGTAAATCGATGAGCGCACTCGATTTCACTAGCTTTTCTCGCCTTAGGACACGGATCCTCGAGAAAAAGGAATATCGCCCCAGTTGGGAGCTCCTTCGGGCACCAATCTCTCCTTCTCTCCCGTGATACGCACCTTACGCACGGGGCCCTTGCCGGGGGGCTGGCGAATTTACGATTTTCGGCCAAAAAATCGTAGGGGCATCAACCAAAGCAGAATTTCAACAATGGTGGCCACCAGAGAGCAAACAGTACGCAACTTGTCGACACCTAGCGGCAACTAACCGAACATCCAAACTTCTCTTTCCCTCGCTTCTTTCATATTTTTTTTTCTTTCTTTCCTCTCTCTCTCTCTTTTTTTCTCTTTTTTTTCTTCTCTTCTTTTTCTTTTCTTTTTTTTTGTATCCCTTTTCTTTTAATTTGCGATTATCATGCGAATTGACAAATGCGGCTTTTCAAAAGTTGTATTTTTGTCCTTTTTTTCATGTATAGATATATATTATGTGTTTTCCAATAAATTTTTCTTTTTAAATACGAACGTTCATTTGTTTTCTTTCGGGACAAACTTTTTCATCAATTTGTAACTTCGTTCGCGACTGGCGATTTTCAATTCCGGCTATCTTTGATCCAATGGCACGTATCATTTATTTTGTTCTTGCGAACTTTCAAACTTCGAACATCGCGATAGGACGAATTGTTTTTGTTCATTTTGAAACGTCTAACGAATTCCCGCGACTAAATTTCTATCGCTCATTTAAAATCAATTGAGTTGACGTTGAGTTTGTAATCGTTCCTTGCAATCGAGAAAATCGCCCTCCCGCATGCAGTCATTGAACTATACTAGATTTTTAAATCAACGAGAGTATACTCGTGCCAATCAACATTATTACGAATTCTTACTGATCCAAAAGAGATATACATCATGTTACCAAAGTCCTACAATGATGATTGGTTATTTCTTGGTACATGCATTACGAAAATTTAGTCATGCGAACAAGACTTAACATTATATTTAATTTTTAATTTGCACATATTTTTTATATACGGATTTGGTAAATTATATTTAAAATATTAATTCTTTACAGATTTTTCAATTGATTATTTTAAATATATGTATAACATAATCAAATTATCATCAGTGTAACTCGAATGAACGATTTTATATATTTTCTCTCTTTCTCTTTCTCTTTTAATATTATTTAAATATTTAAAACATATATTTACACTACGACAGTATTTCTTTTATGATGTAAACAGTTACGGGTTAAACTAGTGATTACCAAACTTTTTCTATTTTCGGTGCCCTTGCTGGATCCAGGTTTTCTCAAGGCCCTTTATGTCAAATTCTAATAAGTCCACCTTGCAAAATAGTTAAAAATTTTTTCTATTAAAGAATTCTAAACAGTTGATATTAAGTGAATTAATGGTTTGCACTAAGTCCGCTAGATTTCGCATCTTATTATATCGAATTGAAAATAAAAATAAAATTATAAAAATATTTTGTAATGTATTGCAGTCTCTCAATGTGCTGCGGCGAACATTTTGAGAACCACTGAGTTAAGGGTTAAATAATTTTTATAAATATTAAATTTGAAAAGTATAACACAATTTTATGTAATATTGATAAATTAGAATAAATTATGAATTCTATAATCTCGCACGTTCTATTTCAATATCAAATTAGACTCGATGTTTTACATAAACGTGTGTATGTATACGTACGAATATATTAAGTTTACAAACGATGCATAACTTTAAATATTTCTCTTCGATTAATAAATAATAGTAAGCTATACAAGCAACCAATAGTAATTCTAATATATAAAATTCTACCTATTGAAATGCAAGAGGTAGGAAAGACGCCTCTTTTTCGAAAATTCTCGTAAAAGAAACGGTACTGAACTGTTTTGAAATGTAAACATGTTATTTGTTTATACTCTTATATATTTAAATTAAAATTTAGTTTTATTATTATTTGTATACGCATTTTCTTTTATAAATATGAAATGTTTGTATTATTGTTAAAACAGAAACAAGAAAATAGAGTTGTTTTTAACGAAGGGTTTGTATTCATTCAAACAAACACGTGCATTTGAATGAATCAAATAAAATCCGTTTGGTTTGATGAATGTCTATTTTGTATCTTAAAAATAATATTATATTTATTTAATTTTTTAATTTATGCATCTAAATATTTAATTTATTTATTTGATTTTTTGTTAAATGAAGCGACAATTTACTAAATCAAATTGCATTCGAGAGCATGTCGAATTCTACGGCAAAAACTCTCTAGAAAATATCGCTCACATTTGTATTTCTTTAAACGTGTAATGAATATATAATGTATATATAAAGTTCATTTGGTTGTGTATTACGTATGCCCCTTCGAAATATATTTGTTGTACACGAAAAATAAAATGGCGTCAGTTCGCGTCGTCTGCTTGCTTTGACAGCTTACGATACGTTCGTGTTGTTCATCTTTTCTGTTCATTCAAATCTTTTCTTAGAATTATTTGTCAGTGATAAATAAAAACATATATCGTTTATTTATAATTTCATAATATTTTTTAATTTTTTGAAAATTATTTCAAACATATTGTATACGTGAAGTAAAAGATAAAAAAAGCAAGGATACAGTTGTGTATTCAGTAATATAGTAGTAGCATTGTCGTCTGCTTGTTTGACAAAAGCGCATGATCGGTGATCAGTCGAGTGTCGAATGACATGGCGTACGGGTGTGGATATCGAATAGTCGTCATGTCACTCAACGTTTATTATCCGTGAATATATTCAATAAAAATGAACAGTAAAAGATTAAAATTCGAATAACATGAATGCAAGGTTCAATGTTATCGTGATATATATTCTCGATGATGGAGGCAGAAGTTAGAGTTTGATATTGACGTTCTTCAAGTATTTTCTACTAAAATATCATAGGTTGCAAATTGTTATGAGTTCGGTATGCAAGACGAATGACGTGAATCTAATACACCAATGTGCAAGCGATTGTCAACCTGTGAATTTCGTAATAATATATCTACATACATATATATATAAGGAAGGCTCTACATATAACTGAGTTCAATAAAGTCAATGTTTCATTCAAATTGTCACGTTATGCAAGTATAGATGATGCTATTTATTATACAACTTGAAATATCTAAGTCCATAAAGATGGTTCCTTAATAATTATATTAAAACACTATAAACAGGCTGTTTTGAAATATTCTATAAAAAAAGAAGTTAGTATAACCTATGAATGTTTAAGACCTAATAGTTGATATAATCTCTAGTCAAAAACAGTCAGAAGATAAAGTTGTATATCGATGTTAAAAATGTGATCATTTTTTGGCATAATTGTTTCTTATCAGTTTATTCTATGATATATAATAGTATTTCATGTAAATAGACAAGTTACTATTATACGATTGTATATCCAGTTTGTTTACGAGAAATATTACGATATATATTAACGAATATATGCGATACGATAAAACCGAGTATCCATGGAATACTTGAAATAAAAGAAGGAGTATTATAAAGACGTAACTGAAGCCAAAAGAACTGAGTTTACAAATATATAGAAATTTCAAATGACTTGATAAATATTTAGACTGTTTTTAGAAAGCACCTTGCAGTAAATGGTATTAATAGATAAATCATTTTTCATTGGAAGCTTGGATTATTGACTATTTGTATATATATGTGATGCTTCTACCAAAATATTATAAGATACCATTATTATATTAATGATGGATTAATAACTTATTAATCACTGCATTAGATAATATTATGGAGCAGTGTAGAGGAAACGATACCCCTAGCATATCCAATGCAACTAAGGCAGATATATCACCTAAATCAAAACAAAAGAAAAAATCTCTATGTCAGATGCTTATGAATAAAAAGACTAGAGTTGGTTGTTTGGAAACATCTTACAAGGATAACGATTCCAACAAGAATTCTAAAGCCGATAACTCCCAGCACGAATCTCATACCAGCACAAAATTGTCTTTATGTTGTGCAATGACTGAACGCAGTAGAACTCCGCCTCAAAGTTTAACCGCCAGTAGATTGTCTCCTACAACATTAAGCAGGACATCCGTAAAGTCTGAAGTAGCTTCCATTAATGGTAAATGTCTAACAGATGTATTAGTCGAAAAGCAAGAAGTGTATTCGATGTATGGTGATCAGGAAGCTCAAGAGAGTAATACGAGTAAAAAAGTTATTATGCGAGAAAAGGAGCAGCGCAAGAGTACTTATACAGAAGGTAAGATTTAAAATTAATATTTCTTTTATGGTAGAACAGATAGTTGTTTTATATTTTTTAATCTATTTTTTATTTGTTTAAAAATTTTCTATTTATATATAATCTTTACTTAGATAAGATAAATTATTTTGCTTAACAAATAATAGGATTGCATGAAATTGGTCAATATTTGATTTTAACACGTTATATTTAGGAATATATTTAGTATATAATTTTTTATTAATATTAATTTTTAATTATTAACTATATGCTTTAAAAAATTGTTTATATATGTGATGGTGATAGTATATCTTTTCATACCGATTATGTCATATGATTAAATGAAAATACGTCCTTGTATATCCCCACCAAACTACTAATCCTAATAGGGTACTCCAAAGTGAGTAAAGATGTAGAGGTGTGTCAGTGTGAAGTTTTATCATAGTATGGGAAAAAAAGTGGTCACTTGATATTCAATCTTGAAAACAGACAAATGTGATAAGTGTTGATAGGCTTGAGTGTTAGTAGTGTCGTTTTACAATGTCGTCAAATAAAAAAAAGAAGAATTCATTTCTCAATAAAATATCTAAAATATTTAGAAAGAAAAAAACTCATGTATTAGAAAGGCAGACAAGTCACTCTTCTGAAGGAATTAATAATGGACAAAAGTCAGATTTTCAAGAATCTATTAAATATTTTACACATTCTAATGAACAGATAAATATACCTGTAAAACCGGCCATTAATGTTCATGTAAAACATCATTTCCCAAGTGAACATATTGAAGATGAATGCAATAGTCAAACGAATACCAATCAAACTCATCATAAGACAACTTCTATGAGTTTATCTGGTGAAAGTAAAAATGACAATATTTTGGAAAAACAAGAAGGGGTTATGTATTTGGGCTCGGACAAATATTTAAATATAAAGACTGCCTTTCTGAAACAAGATAATAAATTAAGTGAATTTGATCAAACACAAATTGATACTGAAAAGAAAATTCAATCGATTGACAATACTTTAATTAAAATGACAGACTCCATTATTGAAAAAGTAATAAATAATCTGGAATTGAAAAATGGTAACGTTCATGAGTCGCACTCATTTTTAATAAAAGAACTTAAATCAACTAGCCAAGAGAGTAGTGAAGATAGTGACTTCTCTGCAGAGTCCACGGAAGATGAAATCGAGGAATCTTCAGATGATGAAAATATACAAATGATTTATGCAGAAAGGGATCACAAATATATAAAGGATGACTATTTCACTAAGGGGAAGTATATTACTTATTTCTTCCTGGAAATGGAAAGGCAATTCTACGATCCTTCAGATGTTTACAGTATGGTTAATTACCATGATTGTAACTGTTGTGAAAAACCAGAACGCAAAGGTATAAACTAACAATGAAATCTATGCGCTGCTTGAAATTTAATATTTGCGCTTTTTCTAGCAAATTTTCATTTTACTATTGCGAAGGTGCCAGATTCTTTCTAGTATTTAATATATATACAATTGTCATGCTTATATGTCTTCTTTACCTGTTGCTGTATTAATAGAAAGTACACCGTTCCCTCCCTGACATACATATATACAAGGTGTTCTGTAACTGGTGATACAGTTACACTTATTTCTTTCCAAAACAAAGCCTTATATGAACAAATTTGATTCTACATTTCCTATTTAGTTTTTTGTGTAGAATCATCCTCTGGTTGCTTATACTACCAGTTACAGGACATCATATATATATATATATATATATATATATATATATATGTGTGTGTGTGTGTATAATTTAGCATAAAGATTTTTTGTACAAATCAACCCTTTAAAACAAATTAAACTCAGATGTAGTCAAATTATGTAGTAAAGATATCAGAAAAGAGAATTCTAATATGAAATTTACAAAGATTTAAAAATATGTGCAAGTGTTAGATACGTAATAGAGAGTAATTTAACCAGTTTAGCTCTATTAGTGAAGAATTCTGTAATATCATTATTAGGTATATTTTTTCCGTGTATGGATATCTTATGTAAACTCATACTTTAAATCGTACGTATAATATTTCAATGTTTCAGATGAAAATTCTTCTTCTGGATCAATGTCTCCGATCTCTATGCAGTTAAGACAAAGATTACTCCACAGAAGATCTGCTGATAATTTAGTAATTAATTCTCCGACAAATTCTATGCGACATTCTAGTCCGGAATCTGTGAAAAGTGTACCTATTCAACTTAAACCTCGCTCTACGTCACACGATGCCTTGTCAAAGAAAAAAGATCGTAAGCTGCCTACAGCAACTGGGGAATCCACGGATAGTTTGGCAAAACAGGCATTACTTGCCGCACAAGTATTAAATTTAATTCCTGCTCATAAAGCTAGAGAAAGGTACATGAAATATGAACAAAACATTTTACTTGAAAAAAATATATATGTAAATTAATTTCAAAATTAATTTTATAATTTATGTTATATTTATTGTATTTATTTTTCGTAGAAATTTCCTTCATGGAAGAATAGCGGCTAATTCATTGCTAGGTCCAGTGGAACTTGAAAAAGTATTGCCAAATCGCGAACTAAAAATTTTCGTTGGAACGTGGAATATGAATGGTCAATCTCCGCCAAAAGAATTAAATGATTTTATGTTACCTTCGGACATAGAAACTATTCCTGATATGTTAGCAATTGGAACTCAAGAATCGTGCTCTGAGAGAAATGAGTGGGAAGCTGCTTTGCAAGAAACATTAGGACCTTCCCACGTTTTATTAACTAGTACAGGTCTTGGAACGCTTCACTTGGCTCTTTTCTTAAGGAGAGATCTCATTTGGTTCTGTTCTGTACCCGAGGATGATAGTTTTTCTACTAGAACCGGAACAGCATTTCGAACTAAAGGAGCTGTTGCCTTGGCCCTGATGTTATTTGGTACAAGTTTCCTTTTCGTCACGGCGCATTTAACAGCTCATCAGGATAAAGTTAAAGAAAGAGTTAATGATATTAAAAGAATCGTTAGAAATTTAGATCTTCCCAAAGACTTACCTACAAAACATAAAAGCAAAGGTACGCAATTATTTGATGATCATTTATCATCCTATAACTGTTTATTTATATAAAATTATATCGTCGAATTATTATACATTAGCGATTTATTTTAGATGTTACTCAAAATTTCGATTGCGTATTTTGGTGCGGAGATTTAAATTTTCGTTTAGCTCAACCGAGAGAGGAAGTAATTCAGTGGGTTACAGACACCTGTTTCCCGCAACAAGTCCCAGTTAATTTACAAAAGGATCAATTAAAAACAATACTTAACGAAGGTGCAGTACTGCGTGGTTTTGAAGAAGCATCAATTATGTTTCCCCCAACTTACAAATATGATCCAGGCACACAAAACTTTGATTCGAGCAGTAAACAACGTACTCCCGCATACACGGATAGAATTCTTTTTAAGGGCAAAGGTCATACAAGGGGATATATTAGACGAGTTAGTCATGAAAGTACTAGTTCGCATAAAGACGGTGCTATAGAGTGCTTAATATATGATTCTGTTCCAAGTATTTGCACATCCGATCACAAGCCCGTATGGGGCGTATTTAAAACAACTATAAGGCCTGGCATTGATACGTTAGTGTTTTTAAATTATGATGTATTATTTATTTATACGCACGAATGTGCGTATAAGTGTATTTTCTTTTTTTTTTCAGGATACCTCTTGCAGCTGGTTTATTTAATCGCGATGTATACATAGAAGGAATTAAAAGACGTGCAGCTGCAATGGATGAATCTCAAGGAACTTCTAAAGTGTGCTCGATTCAATAATTATGATACTATTTATAAAATTGCCTAGCAATTTAATAATACTAACAAAAATTTTAGACTCATAAATCATGGATATATAAAAGAAAAACTTATATAGAAATTACCATGTCGCGCGCACATACACACGCATACACATGTACACACAGGTGATAATATAAAATTTCTTATACATTCTTCAGTTTTATATACAAAACTGTTTTGTATCGATATCGATCATATTTAAAAAAAAATTATTAACCAAGAATTGTTTATAGACTATTATATATGTAAATTACTGTCTAGTAAAATGGCGCAAATGAGAATATTCTAGTCACATACAAAAATATTCTATAGCATGTTTTTTTATTAAAATAATAATGTCGGATCTAAAAGATCGACATAATATTTGGTGCTAATAATATGAACATTACAAAAAGTAGAACGGTATATAACGTGGCATTTTTGGCCATTCTTTGCCTAATTTTTATGTTACCGACAGAAAATAAAAGAAAGAAAACCTATTTTTAAATAATCGGTATATGGTTACAAGCAGTGTTCAAAGTTTTCTCTTATTATTCGTAACATGAATGCAAATATTACATTATTTCTTGAGATTATGCATCGTGAGGTATTATTAGATTATTTATAGTAATTTGCAGTAAAGAACGGATTCATTCTCGATTGATTCACATAGTAATTAAGATTGCGATTGAAAATGACATGGTACGTTTGTAAGTTGATAATAATTTTTTTCTCAAAATATCTTATTGTTATTTTTTTTTTTGTTGGCTCCTTTGTTTTTAACTTTGTTACCATCATTAAGAGCATTTTTTATTACATTGTTATTTCTATTATGGTAACAAATATATTGTATTATTTGATATAGATTAATATACAGAGTCGATGATGTATTTCATTGGTATATAGAATTAATCGATAAGTTCCAAATGTCAGAGCGGTATATAAAGACATATTCCAAACAATTTGTAATTCACACCTAAAAGATCCCAAAAAAGGAAAAAAAAGAAAAGAAAAAAAAAATAATCTGTATTTATTATATGTTGTATCCCATGTTTGATTAAGTATTTGCATACATATATATATAGCACAGAATCTCTGGTAAGGATATAATACAAATCATGTTAATCAAGTTTTGTTATTATTTCCTAGAAGTAAGGAACAATCAAAATGATAACATAATGATATAAAATGATAGTTAACGCTTCCATGATATTGTTTTTCTAATCTTTCCACATCTAGCTGTTCTTACTTCTAGGTATCGTTCTTTTCAAATTAATCTCACTGCATAATTATTACTTAACACGTTGACAGCCGAGCGAAATTTTTTGGTTTTCATACAGCGCCGCAATTGTCTCTTACATAATTGTGTAAGTTCAGACTGATACAAAATAATAATGCGCTGGACAATGGGTGCCGGCGTGGTAGTCAATGTGTTAATATAATTTACAATCTATTATTGTAAAAGACGAATAGCATTATAAGTTATACAAAGTTGTATGCGTATGCTATATCAATAATATTTTACAGTATTTGGTAGAAAGACTGTGTTTTACAAACTGTATGTTAAGAAAAAAAAAGTTAATCTCTCATTAACTTATTACAAGGATAAGAAACTTTTAAAACTATTCCAAAGATATTTAGTAAAGGAGGATGCCTTCATAGTAATTTCAAATTATAAAATAATAGGAAAATATGTGTATTTTAATTTATTATTTATTTTATTCGACAAATAATTATACATACATATATTTTTATTAGCTTAGATGCGATAATTAGTATCGTTTATAATTAGTTACAAGCACCCGCGTATAAATCTTGCTATTTATCTCACTGTTATAAAAATGGTTATTCGATTGCATCTTAAATTTAGATCGATGTAGAATAATTGTCTCTTTTATGTTATCGATAAACTAATAATATTGATGAAAAATATGGACCATAGTTAAAAGTCTCAGGGCTTGTAACCGTACCAAAATTTAATAAAGGTTAACAATTATACCCAAAATTATTTTAATCTTTATTAAAGCACACACATTCACAAATTATATTATGATTTTGATATAAAAATAACATTAACAAATTGATCATCATAGTGTCATTGAATGCATATATATGTATATATACATATACACTTGTATATACATATATATATACGCTTAATTCATTCATTCAAGTAAAATAATCAAGAAACATCTGACAATAAAAATCTAGTTTCGTTAGATTTCATTTTTAACACAAAATATATTACATTTATAACAAATTTTTAAAACAAAAATTATATAAATAAATAAATAAAAATACCAAGATTTGTAATCTTGATATTACACTTTTGCGGCAAAAGTATTAAAAAAAAATGAATATGGAAAAAAGAAAATTTGGACCAACAATAGATATGGTGTTTTTTGTTTGCGTCGAGTAAAAATAAAATACACTTTCCAAGCATTAAAATAATGCGTTTAAACGTGTAGAAGGTTTGTAAAAACCTGTTTGAAGATCGATATCATAAATGTTTACATAATTGATAGATAGAATAATGTAATCTAAAAGTCATATTCATATATGTCACATATATATATACACATATGTCACTCATGAAGTGTAAATCGTGACAAAATGTAGATTTCTAATTACATAGAAAACGATTTTCTCGTTTGGCATGGTTACAAATCCTGCGATAAATTACTGAATAAATCACTCATATATTGATGGAAAATTTTTTCAAGATCTCTTTTTTTTTCCTGCAATTTTTCTTTATTTTTTTCTTAATCAAGATAGTAATTCTTTTATCAAGATTATCATTGCATCATTTAGTGTGCTGAATAATTCAATAAAAAAAATAAAAATAAAAAGGATATAGGCGTTCTTCTTCTTGTACGTGTATAACGTATTTGTTGCCGTTGTAAAGTGCCTAATTCATAATATTTTCTTTTTTTAGTTTTATACTCATTGATTTAAATGAAAAAGCAAAAGAAGGGGAAGTTTACTTAAGATTTAGATGAAATAATATAAAGTAATAAAATTTGCTAAAGTAAACATATTTATTTCTATTAATTTCATGCAGCTTACCTTAACTATGCCTTATCTAAATATATTTGTAGTTATTTACATATTTACGTAAATTTGTTTGTATGTATGTATTTGCATATGCGAAAAATCATATTTATTGTTAGTTTACATATTTTAGTGATTATCTTTTTTGGATTGAAATTATATATGTATGTTTGTATGTATTTCTTTCAATGTCATTGGATTTATATCATATTATTAATTTTATTTATATAATATATAGTTATATTTATATATATACAATCAAAATCAAAATTTTTTTGTAAAAAATCACCGTATATATATTAATTGATAAATAATTAATACTATAATATATTAAAACAATTATATCAATTATATATATAAGTATTATAAAGGCTAATTTTTATATTTTCTGGGCCCTGTGTGAAATAAATTTCAATGAGATCTCTGAAAGTTAGTAACATTTATAGAAATTTTATATGGAAGTATATATCTTGCTAATTAATTAATTAAATTATATATGATAAATATTTATGTACATAAAAAAATAAGTATACTCTATAATTTGTTACGTTTTGCTGGGCTTTCAATGATGCGCAGGGCCCTGTGCCACCACACAGTTCACACACCAATGATTACGACTTTGATATTATATAGGTGTATATTAAATTATATTTATATTATATTATTAATTATTTATTTCTAGTTTCCAATACATGCTACAAAATTTCTTTATCTATATAAATACGTCATCATGTTTATCGTTTAAAAATTAAGGCTATCTTTACATATGATTCACCTCATACACGTAACGCGACGCATATTTTCTAATAATCTAATATTATCGACATATATATACGTATATTGCACAATTATTTTCTTTTTAATGATTAATAGTTGTATTTTTATTTTTATTCTTTCTTTATTAAATTATTTAAAAAAGATGGAGTCACAGATATATTCGTCGAAACGAACAATATCAGTTTTATCTAAAGAGTTTTTTTTTTTTTAATTAAGCGTTTAATGAATATGTAACGTGATAATAATAGAAACGTTCCGAAAATATTTAATATTTCCATTATTCTTTCATGTTGTTCCTACCCAAATATATATAACACAAGAAAAATGAGAGTCATTCAGATAAAATAAATTTTTATAATAACGTGCATTATTTTTATTTTGTCGTGATGTACGTTAACATATGATATTATTTACGTATACATATATGTATATGAATAATATATAACGTATGTGCGTGTGCAAAGAGTTATTTGAGAAACGCAATAAATAGTAGAAAGATAGATAAATTCCTAAAGTATATTATTGTATTATTGATCAGTTCAATTAGAATGTCAACAGGTTTGATTTATGTAATTTTTTATAAGTTTTATTATTGTATCGTTTTTTGTATCATTGTCTCGTTATGCTTTGCGATAAAGTTCTCGATGGCAAAAATCAAAATAAAAAATAACAAAAAAGAAAAAAATATATGGGACAAGATTACTCGTAATACCCACGCTGTTTACAATTATTTTAGTGACATATGATTATTAAGTAAGTATTTAATTTGGATCGTGTAGTATAGAATCTTTCTAATTAGAAGAATAATCATTAGATTTTTTCCAATTAATGTTACGAGTGAATGTTTATTATTCAAATATTATTTAATGTTAATTAAAATGATCTTATTTCTACTGAAATAATTGTACGTTGATAAGATGGTGATCAAAAGGTATGAAATAAAAAATAAATAGATCCTTGATTAATTATCTAAGATTTTTTAACAATAAATATTATACGCATAAATATATTATTATCGTCATTTCATGTTAGTAAAAAGATTATCGAGAATGAATTATTTGAATTTTGCGCCTTTTTATAATTAACTAATCAGAAATGAGAAGAGTTTAACAAGGGTGATGGTTAGGTTAGATTGAAACTTTTGAAAGTACTGAATGGGGCTTGTTACAGATTTTTATGTGTTGAATATGTTATGTTGTGTAAATAGATTTACCGATAACTGAATAAATAAGAGAAAGAGAAAAATATAAAACACAAAGAAAAATAGACAAGTTGATGTTAAAAGTGAGAGAACCAAACTCGCGTAGAATTCAATATTTATTTATTTGTTATTGATGCTAAGCTTTATTGATAGTTGTACACAAGTAGCGGATAGTAGCGACGATAAATCGCCGCGTTCCTTCATTTTTAGCTGACAATATTTTATCACAAGATACGTAGACACGTGATATGGATTTTTTACCGTATGTATGCACACTTCATATTTATCTAATTTAATTTTACAGTATTTATATCTATACATTAAACATTTAATTACAATACATAATCTAACCTAAATTTTAACCCGTATGCGCGGGAAAAATTTAGTGTTTAGATATTTAGATTCTTTTCAATTTTATGCAGTCGTTTAATTCAAATTTATTGTAGAAGTTTAAAAGATTTATAATATGTACTTTCTTTCATTTAGTTATTATAGTTTATCGATATAGTAAAAATATAACAATTTCATGCTCGGTCTATCATATCAATGATTTATTTTTTTTTGTTATGTTATTTTCGAATATTGTTTAATGTCTATTAATATAGAGCGACTTCGTCCTTGTTCTGGAAGAAAGTAAGATTAGAAACATTTAAAGATTGGCCATTTCAATCTTCCAAAGATGTTTGTAGTCCGGAACGCATGGCTTCTGCTGGATTTTTTTCTAAAGCGAATAAGGATGAACCGGATTTAGTTGAATGTTTTATTTGTTCCAAGCAGCTCGATGGTTGGGAATCTACTGATGATCCATGGTTTGTATTACATTGGTATACATTCTCTCATTAATATTGTGTTTATTAATGCGATGAGTTTTAGGAAAGAACATGAAAAACATCAAGCATCTTGCGCATTTGTAAAACTACAGAAACAAGACGAATGCCTCTGGACTGTTCATGAATTGTTTGAATTAATAAGAGTGTATAATTTAAAGGAATGTGTAAGTTTAATACATTTTTGAGTTGTGCTGTAAAATATGAACGTAATGTTATAAAACTGTAAATAGGAACATAATGCGATAAATGTTTCTCATAAATGCAAATACATAAACTCTTTTATTCTTTTAAAAGGAATGTACATGAATTTAAAAAGATTTTAAAACGTTATTACATTAAGATTTGTTTCATTCTTTTCAGGAGAAAGAATTAGAAAACGAAAAAATTAAATTAAAGAAGGAAGCAGCTAAGCTCGCAGAAGAGATACCATTATTGTTTAAAAGTTTGAGGAAGAATAAGAGAGGAGGAAATTAATTTAATTTAAGTTGATTAAGTATAAGGTATTTTTAAATGCAATTTAGGAGATATGTTATTTTTTTTGTAATAAAATTTAATATATGAATACATTCACACATATTTTCTAGTTCTTTTATACTAATAGCATATTTGTAGCAAATTGATATATCTTCTTTTTTCTTAATTAAGAAAACAGCGAGATTCAAACGTGGTCTGATTTTTATTTGTAAACCTGGATTAAACCAACGTTAATAAGTTATATTTTTTTACAGAATCAGTCGTATTTTTACCATAAAAGTTTACATAAGGTATCAAAGAAAAGAAAAAAAAATATTTTAATTTGTATATTTTTTAGGTGATATGTATTAGCTCTTAATAGATATAGTTATATACTTCTGACATAATTCTAAACGAAAGATTATCTGAAACTTTAATCTTTCGAGTAGTTGTTTATTACATTATAAATCTTGTCTTTGTTTCCGGTTACATTTTTAGTTATCTGAAATAAATGTAACATTATTTTATAAATTTGTGACATAAAGAGTTTGAGGTAATCATAAAATAAACATATAAATCTTTCTATGTGTATACAAAAATTTATATTTTTTTTAGCATATGCCAAATATACTTCATTATTTTTATCTCAAATGAATGTTACATATTTTTATAAATCAAATAAAAATCCAATTATTGAAAAAGAAAGAGAAAGAAAGAACTTATAGTTATCACAAAATAAACACATATGTTTTTCCATATATTTATAGAAATTTACATTCGATGGGACATTAACACAAGTGAAACTTATCTTGCTTTAGGGTATGCATCGCTAACGATAAAGCCGGTCAACAAACGTTTTTCCTAGAAAGCACGATGTGCACATTCATGCACCTTGACTGAGAGACCACACGATCCTTTCTCGGATTATTCCTTCGTTTCTTAGCCAATTCGTGTCGCGAATGAAGCATTCGCTTTGATGCATCTTTAAGGAAAGTTCCTCCTTTTATTTTCTATTCTATCCTTCGGTGATGAGCATAATATTATTCGATCAAATAGTTTTGCTTTGTCAGTACTTGATTAATAATATTTTTACATCTATATTTATTTAATCACAATATATATTATTTTTATAATTACCTAATATTATATAATATTAGGTAATTATTATAAAATATAATAATTTGTCATTATTATATTTTATTATAAATATTGAACATAAAATACATATATATTACTAATATTTTATTATAAATATTAACCAATTATTCAAAATACGAAACCAATAGATAGCAATCATATTTGTATTAAAATGATCAATTTTCGAGCTATTATGCACTAATAAATTCACGATAAGATTATATAAAATTCTAATATATTGAAGAAACATTAGGATATGTTCAAATTGTCATGTAACGAGTATGAAATTCGTCAGATGTGTTTCGTTCAAATTAATCTATTCCATTTGTCCTTGTAGAAACTTACACACATATACAAACATCCGTTGATTCATACTTAAATACTTTCTACGTGGTAAGAAAATGATACGCGTAGAAAATAATAATGCTTCTTGAATTTAGATTCTAAAGATCCCAAAGTCAACACTATAAACAACTTCCGTACTTCGGGTAATTCATATAAAATAGTGTTGAATGGATGTCAAGGATTGAATGGTTCATTGTACGCGTGGAATTAAAATTTATATTGCATCATTTTTACAAGTTCATTTAGGTCGATCAGTTTTGGCAAAGCATTGGCCTTATGAACCAGGAATATCAAAGCAAACGAATGGTCGAACTTTAGAAATTGAAGGCGAATTAAATTCTTAGTGCAAATCCTTGTCCTCGATTTGCAGAGTTGCAGAGTTACTTATATATATATGTTTAAAGTTTAGTGTCCTTGTCAATTAGTTGCTTTCTCTCAATTTCTTTTCCTTTTTATCGACATTTATGTATATATATACAATGACATGAATAATGAGATACCTTTAGCTAGAGATACGACAGCTCATCTCTTAAAAGGTAAACATACGATGACTCTCTGATGAAAGGATTGAACAATTCACCCACACACACACACACATTTGCGTTTCTTCTATATAAGTACGTAGTTATGTATGGATATGTTTCATAGTAAACGAGAGTATAAAATATTTATGTCTGTACTACATACAATATATCTTTGCATGGTTTAATATAAATATGTGTGTAAATACGAGGTAGGATTTAAGTAATCGCGACGAATGCGCAAAAACAAGTGCGTTACATATATGCGCAGTTAATACCACTCGATTAAAAATCTTATTGTCAAAGAAACAGTGATAATTAAGACGTATACTTAAAATATTAAAACGTTAAACTGTCTATTAATTAAAGAAACAACCGTATCTACGGATTTATAAAGAGAAGGAACGACGTATGTTTCGAAGAGAATATGGTCGATTATTCGAGAGACTTTTTAGCCTCGTCCTATGTTTATCGAGATAAAAACGATAAAATGATTGGTTGGACGTTACAGAGAGATAATAATGAAAGGCAAAAGAATATTCGTCACGACACATTCTTCCAAGAGATATTCGAGCGTTTTGTAAACGTTGTTAAAATTATTTTTTCACACATACTCAAAAGATTCCACTAGGATGAGATTTATACTCTGTTTTTAATCTTACTCTTTGTCAATGCAATTCAAATCTTTAAATAGAACTAGATTATTTTATATATTTTATCTATCTTCTTATTTGTCTTATATTTTTAATTAGTATAACAGAATTGTTGTAATATTTAACAACATATTGTAACGTTTAAATCTTTGAAACACGGGATTGTAGAAAATCAAAAGTTCTAATTGTAAATTGTAGAGAAATTTAATTTTTGTAAAATTTAACAGAATAGGTTTGTTTTAATTATCAGAGAATTTCATTACATGAAATAAATTGAAAATAAATTATTGAAGTATTTTATAATGTAGACAGAAAGCAGTTAAGGATAGATTTTTCATATTTTTGTATTTTCCATTTCTTTTTCATTTCAAATAATTATACTACAATTATTTTGTTGTATCATCATTTAATATGTTTACCAATAATGAATATAAATAAATTTCAAAGTATATTCATTCATAGTACATATATTTAATTTAATTTACGTAAACATAGGTAGGGGAAAATCTAGCATATTTTCTTTTTTTTCCTATTTAAAATAATTATAATACAATTATTTTTTGTATTATCATTTAATATGTTAATTAATAGTGAACATAAACAAATTTCGAAGTATATTCATTCATGGTTCACGCTTGATTTAATTGACGTAAACATAAAATAACAGGGGTAGATTCAGGATGTTTTCTTCTCTTTCTCGTTTTTAATAATAATATTACAATAATTTTGATATATTATCATTTAATGTAATTAGCAATCGTCGAGTTATAAATATTTATGTAAATTTTTTTAAAAGTATTTTCTTTTATGGTTCACGTTTGATTTCACTGATGTAGATACAGAGTCGTAATATTTGTTTTTATGTCATTCTAGGTATTACAACCGACTGGTACCACCTCCACTTTGCAATCAGGAAAAATGTCAAGAAAATTGTGTCATGTTGCAAATAAAGTTCCTTGGAAATAGAATTTCGAAAGTATCCTCGGGAACGTCTTAGAACCTTTCGATTTAGAGTCTAATTTCCAGAAACAAGGAAAGCATGGAAGGAAAAACTTGTATTTATTTGGTACATATTTTTCTAATATTTCTTGATCAATATTTTGAAAAATAAATTAAATTCAAGTAAATAATATTGATAAAAGAAATATCGATAAATCCTGACCCAGTAAATAATAGACTAAAAGAAAACCTTTTTCAAGTGGAGAAGGAAAGATAAAAGCTTTAAACTAAAAAAAAGAGGGAGGTGGGAAAAAAAATATAAATTCTTTTTTTGGGGGGGGAGAACATTGAAATATTTACGTTTGAAGATAATGCTTTACTGTCATTGATAATCTATAATAATTGAAGATAAGACGATATTCTGGAATGAATACTTCAATGATGGTGACTTATCTAGAAAATAGTCTCGTCGAATCTTTATCAATAATATTTTCTTGCAAATATATACAAAAAAATTAAACGAAAACATTTTTAAACATATTTTAAAATTTTGTTATCCATTTTTTTTAAATCAGAAATAGAAATCAGTTTCGATGTCACGTGAATTGTTTTTTATTTCAATAATCAATTGGTTAATCCAACTTCTAATCGAAATTTTCAAATAATTATGGTTGATGTAACAGGTGTATCTAATTGTAAGAAATCAATGTAATAGCAGGGTCAAGAAAAAATATTGGAAGGAGATTAAAAAAGCAGCATATTTCAAAGTTTTTAATTACCTGCCGTTTGTGCAATCACCTGAAACGGTTTCATTTAAGTTCTTTTCAAAACAAAAACAAGAGTTTTATGTTTGTCTTTCCTTTTCTCTCTCTCTCTCCTACACACACATATACACGCTACTTTTGTAAAAGCAATGAAAAGTAATCATTTGCAATGTTTGAAATTGTGCACGTTATACGTATTGCTTTAATTTGCAAAATATAATATTTTTATGTACAGGGTATTCCAAAAGCCGTTTAAAGGAATTGAAAAATGATAAATTTGTTCTGCAAATTACTTGAAGTGGTTGCATATTAGGTCTATCATTTTTAAAGAAAAGAATAATCGAAGATTTTTATTTTAAAATGAAAAAACAAAATATTGAAATGTTATTATTTAATTAATATTGATTTTTTGATTTTTTTTTTCGGTAAAGCGAGACTTTTGGAATATCCCATATATATGTATATATATATATGGAAAAGCGGAAAAAAAGAAACAAAAGAGCGACCTTGTGCAAATATTATCTCACTCGCATAAGATCTAAATACATAAATCAATCAAGCGTAAACCTTGCAATCTTTTTTCGTCATTTAGATGATTTTTCAATATTTGGATTTTCAAAAGAATATATTTTGTAAATAAACAAAATCATTATAAAGCAAACGATGACAGTAATTTATATAAGTGCTTACTAATGGAAGTAAAAGCGAAGTAAAAGGAGAAAAAGAGAGAAAAAAAGAGAGAGATATACACTTGTTGTTATCGTTTTGAATCAATTGTATTCCCTTTTTTATTTTCTAATCGAAAGTTGCCTCTTGTTTTTACTTTATCGATACGAAATTGCTTGAAACATATCATTTTATTTTATTTTTTTCACTTCTTCAATTTTTGTTACTTTTGGAATGGTTTCTTTTTTCATATATTTTTAATTACGCAAATTTTCTTCATGCATACACATGCATATGCATTTATATTCGTCAAATAGAATTATATTAGATCAAACATAGGAATATATGTGCTGTGTGTGTGGTATATGTGTATTGTATTATATATACAATACAATACCGGTTCACCTAGATCGATCAAATCTTTTTATCAATCATTTATTTTATAGGTAGAACTCGTTACTTTGATATTTCACAAGATGTCGATATAATTGCATTGTAGATATTGATGTAATTCAGAACAAGAGTAATAGAAACAAAAAAGAATATAAATATGATAACGTTGAAGAGTTTCAAATAGTATAGTTAATTATAAACAATATAAAAATTCTAGATATCGATATTGTCCACTTAATTTCTTTTACCCGATAGTAACTAAGTTTACTTTTATAAAACGTTTAATCAAAGTAACGAATAATAATCTCATCGTTCGAAGATTAACAAGTGTATATATATATTACATAATTTTTATATATATATATATATATATTAATAGAGAATGGATTTCTTTGCTCGATCATCTCTAATTTTAAGTAGAGATGTGGCATGAGTGAATAAAAGAGAAAATTTTCCTGAGTTGAAAAATTTATCTCTTATATTTTTCCTTTTTATTCTTTATTTCTTTTTCCCTGGTTCTCTAAATACATACACACATATACATGCACGAATATCTTCAACTATGTTTTTATGTGTACATGCAAAAACCTTATACGCGATTAAAACAATTTTTCCCGAGTTATTGACTTTCAAAATTTTTATTCAACGATGCTTACATTTTTTTTTATTTATTTATGTATTTTGTGTTAATTAAATTAGTTGTACTGGGGTAAACGTGTCAGGAAAATTAATATGGAATTGAAAATAAAATCATTTATTGTTTTCTCGAGAACGTGAAAGAAAATAAAGAAAAGAAATATGAAAGGAAATTATGACAGCTCAATATTTGGATAATAACTAAAAGAATTATGAAAAGAAAATTTGAAACAACAAAATATATTGTCTGGTTTTAGGTGGTAATATGTTATTAACGTCATTTACTTTTGAATCGATTGACGTTTTCAAGATTATTTCAAGTTCAACTTTAGTTCTTTTTTACAAAAAATGTATCTGACACATTTTTAAAAGCAACAATAAGCAAAACAAACGAATTGAATTCGGAGCACATATTTGTCACCCACACACACGCGTGTTCTTTTTATTAATATTATAAAATTATAATTTTTAAACTTTGTCTATAATCGTCCATTTTGTTTTTTACGCAATATGAATTGGATTGACAGGTTTCTTAATCCTTTAGAGAATTAGTTTCTTCATCTTCTTGTGATTGGTTAACGATGATTCTCAGTTGTGGTCGTCGAATCGGTTGTCAGTTTCACCGAGAGTTCGAATAAAACGTTTAGGTATTAAAAGTGGCGAGGATAAAGAGTATATACTTGCCTTATCGCCGGTTTGTTCTCCTCTCTCTTTCTTGGTTTAAGCGCGCTTAATGGCTCCCCATTTATAAAGCGAATTTGCGCTGGATACCGATTCAGTCGATCGAAAGGCGCGTACGACGACGAGGGCCGATCGACTCTAATCGGACGAGTAACGAGCCACCACCTGTTTAATATTTCGTCTTCACGAGTTTTCTTTTTTTTTTCTCTTTCTGTTTCCCTCATTTTCTCCTTTTTTCTGATTATACGAGAAAATTGTCCTATCGGTGTTTTTATTGAAAGAGAAAAGGGGATCGTATTAATTGAAAAATATCGAAGAGGGATCGTCGACTAATTCGTGTCGTGAAGAAACAGCAGGGTGGTTGGTGCTCACCGTAAACATACACACATATAAATATAAATATATGTACATAGATTGACTTGAAAACATAGCGAAAGAGGAAGAACGAGTAAAAGGAAAAATCGGTCATTGTAGTGGACACGAATCTGGAACGATATCAAGATGCTGTCTGCTTGGAAAGTGTGCTGTAAGTTAATCTATAGAGAAGTTTACCAACATGTATGTATACGTACACCCAACACATATGTATACTTTTACGTTTTCAAATCTTTCGTGGAAACTGGACATGCTTCGTCGACGTTGTTTCCTTTCGCCATTGTCACAAACCTTTAACTGGCCAACACAAGTTTTTAATGTTCGTTCGTTGATTCGTGTTAACATGTACAATACACAGATTGTTATTGTTTTATTTCATTTTTTTTCATAACTGTTACTTAACTATGTTAATTTCAAAATCGTTACGATCGATCTTTCATGTTTCATGTGCGTTTAGCTTGGAATTTATTTTTATTTCCTTTTTTTTTTTTATGTTTTTTACTCATTTACTTTGTTTGTTTTTATTATATAATTTCACGAGAGATTGGAATATAATAGATTAAAAACGATAATCACGCACACACGATTAACCTACGCCAGTTTCTTTTTTTTTTTCGATAGGATAAAAAATTTAAAAAAAAGAACGATATGAATCGGTAGCATTCGTCATTGATAAAAAAACATGATATTCTCTTCTATCCTTATCGGTAACACTTGGGGTTGATCTAATACAATATCATAGTGCTTCGAGAATTCCTTAGTCCAAAGATCTTATGTTAGATGTTGTAGGACAAGAGATAAGAAATTAATTTTTGCTTTTCTCGGTAGGATTAAGAAATATACGGATTTTCCTAATTAATCGTTGTTAAACTTTGTCATATTTCATTCTCGGTAATTTTCGTGCTTCCTTTTTTCTTTACTATCATCTGTATAATTCAATTAATAAATATTTTCTTTTTTTTTCGCGTTACGGGACATCGAGATCGATTTGAAACGCGATCTATTATTCGTATCACAATTACTTAAGACAAAATATTTCTCAGAATCAACATTATAGTTAAAATAAATAATCATATTACAATAAGGAAAATAAGATGTGGTTAAGATTAGCAATAATTCATAAAGAATAACTGAAAAATAAGACAACAGGATAAACGTACGAACAGAAAGAAAAGCAAACAAAATTCATTTACGAAAAATTAAAATTTTTTCCTCGTAAAAAACTTGACGATTCGTCCCGTCCGATGGAAGACAAATTAATTTAAAAACAGTAAGTTTGCATAAAAGGAAAAGAAGAAGAAAAAAATCAAAACAAAAAAGTCATGACGTCATATGAAAGTGAAACTGTACGATATGTAAAGACATAAGTAAGTAGTAGTAAATACACACATACATACACACAAGATTGTATGTGTAGAAACTCACGACTCCTTTGGAATTTTGTGAACGTCCAACGAACGAACGAACGAACGAACGTGCCTTCTAGCTTTGAAAACTCGCGACATGTTTTACGTAAACGACCAATCGATCAACTCGATTAGTCTGTTCGATAATAATGCACGAAGGTGCAGCTTCCTATAATCGTGAAAGATCATTTAAACTGGAGGAACAATGATCAAGTCAAATCACGTTTGTATGTAATTGGGTTTAGTTGAATGTAAGAATGATAATTATGTGTCCATGTATGTGTGTGAGAATATAAGAATAAACATACATGTATGGAAGACACGGTGTATCTGTGTTATTCAAAAAATGTCTACTTTTGTAATTTAGTAAATGCATATATCACATTCAATCGAAACGATTACTATGATATCATTATTTCTCTCGTTTTTTTTCTTTTTTTTTTTTTTCTTTACGTAATTGCATCGATAGTCTCATTCCATTAGTTTAGTTTCTAATTATCATTTAATTCGATCGTTAAATTCTTCTATTGTTGTATAATAGGTCTTTTCTTTTTTTTTATTTTTTAATTAAGAAGCGTGGAAAAATTGGATGAAAATTTGGACAACCTTGATCTCATTCTTATCTTGTTCGTGTAAATTATTGTTTCTTTTTGTTTTTTCTTTTCTTTATCTTGGCTCGGTCTGCTTTTTATAAAGGGGTTCATTACTTGCTTTTAATATCTGTGTTAATGCGATCGTTTTAATTTCTTACTTATGATAATACCTCTCGTCTCTATTAAGATTTGGAAAAATTTGATAACATTTGTCAACTTTGGTGTCATTTTTTTCATTCACAATTTATACTTTGTTCTTGTAATTGCCTCTTTCTTGTTCTCTTCTGTTTAAGGAAGTGGAGAAATGTGATAAAACGTTGCAACTTCTATTGAATTCCTTTTTCAAAATTGTAATCATGTGAATTATTTATGTTGATTTTGTTATTTTTCAAAAAGGTTAACACGATATTTTATTTAATCTATTTTCCTCTTTCTCTCCCTATTTTCTTGCTCGTTTGCTATAGTAATCGGTTATTAAAAAGACGGAAATCGTCGTCTACAGTGACAGAAAATTACAGGAATTAAGTATCTTGCGCTCGAATGATTCGCTCTCCTCTAGTTATCTCTTTTTCTCTTTCTCTCTTTATTTATCTATTTTGTATCCTTTCTTTTCCTCCCTTTTTTCGCATTAAATTTGTATACAAACAATTGTTACGGATTTATTTCAATTCCTCATCTGTATATTTCGGAATTCCCTTTTTCACGAGATAAGATAAAACGATCGTTAATATTTATATCTATCTATAAATCTTTGAAGTGTATTTAAGTATATATTTTTTTTATATATATATACAAAAGTAAGACACAAAAGAAGAAAATGAATAAAGAAAAAAAGCAAAAGAAAAGAAACAAATAAGAATAATACAAATAGTACAACATATGTACATACATACGATCTTATCAAGCATAAATATTATAATAACTTATGAGACATTGTTTTATCTCATCTATCATGTATCGTAAATCAAAAAAGATAATAAATATGCAATATGTATATAGAACTTTGAAAGAATTCGATTAGATGTCGAATTGACAAATGAAGAGAAATCGATCGATCTCTTCGATCAAAAGATCGCAATAGATACTTGAAAGATTAAAATAGGATGATCGAGGTGATCGATCGAGTCAAGAGATTAAGAAAAAAATGAAAAAAAAAAAAGAAAAGGAAAGAAAATTTGTTTAATTAAAACTATAGCCGTAAATATAATTACTTAAATTGTATATTAAAATGCGTATATAAAAATGCAAGTGAAAAATCCTTTTTATTTTTAATAAATTATGTCCTTATTGTTATAAATATTATTATATATACGAGTTATACATGTAGATGTTTATTATCTTTCGATATTAGGACGAAGAAACGCTATCATAATCTGCATATCTTTCTGACTTATTCGCGTAATTGTTCGTAATTAAATAAATCACAATCAACCAAGCGAACGTGATTTTATGCGAATTCATAGTATATATGATTAAAATATACGAAGTAGAAGGAAGATGAAAAAAGAATAATGAAATAAAGAGAAACATGATAAGAACAAAAATTGTACAGTAACGAGAAGGAGTATCAAAGAGTGACGTATCATCGTTGAGTGTCTTTTTAGAATTTAAAAATTAGAAAAAAATCAAATCACAGACAGAGATAGAAAAAAATATGTTTCAAAAAAATTAAAATAAGAATATCAAAGAAGTGATGTATCATTGTTCAGTATCTCTTTTTAATTAAAACTTGAGAATTACAGAGATAAGAATAGAAAGAAAAAGAGAGAGAGAGAGAGATAAATATAAATCGTAATTATGACAGTGAATTAATCGTAAGTCAAAAAATCGGAAATATTCATTTTATGATTTATTTCATATTAAAATTACTTATATTACAAAATTAATCACGAAATAAATTTGTAAAATTTGTAGACTTATTGTTAGTCGTCCACTGTCATAATTATCGGCACAAATAAGTGCCAAAAAAGAAAAAGAATTAAAATAAAAATAGAAGAATGACGTATAATTGTGGGGAGAACCGTCTTTTTTTAATTATTACAATTAGAGAGAGAGAGAGAGAGAGACAGACAGAATAAAGGGGTAGAATTCCAACAAACATGTCGAAAAAATCAAAAGAAACAGAATGAAAATAAAAGAAGTAAAGGTTCCATGTAATTCTAATTAAAATTAGAAAAATACAGAGAGAGAGAGAGAGAGAGAGAGAGAGAGAGAGAGAAAGAAATATGTCATTGGATTGAACGGGAATCGACATGCCGATTAATGGAATATGGAAAATGCTCTAGAAACCTTCCTCCTCTCGTTTCTTCTTCCACTTCCTAATCGAGTGGAACTTTCAAAAGTGGATCGTAGAAAATAAGCGATTTCTAAGCGTAACTTGTAATTCCAAGACGGCCATTTCCTCAAGTAGGTGTAAAAAAAGAGATCTACGATATAACGACTACAACGACTTTGACGATTTTCTTGCCAATTTTTACGACTTTACAATTCGTTCCGTTCTACATATGTAAATACTGAATTATCTACTACGTATGTAAATTCTTTACTATATTTATATACTTACACACACACACACACATATATAAAAATTACACATAAACGTATGCACGTAGGCATTTAAATTTTATACACACGAATTCACTTACTTTTATACACATTTCTAATTATATCTAACGTACATATGTATGAATTTAAATTTTACACACATAAATAGATTTACTTTTAGACACGTGTTACATTATACATAACACGCACGCGTGTGTGTGTATGTGTGTTTATATGTAGGTATGTGTAGATATGAAATCCGTCGTTTGTCATTTACAAGAAGAGCTCAAAATGTTTATTCTTAAGAAGAGAGACCTTGATGATAATACTCGTCCATAAAAATGACAGGTATCTATAGAATTGTTATATCGTTGTATACGAAAAAATAGAAAGAGAGAGAGGGAGATATAATAATAATAGTAGATCAAAAAATGTAACGCGATAGTTATATAATCATTTCGTATTAAATTGATTACACGTAGGAATATGTGCGAGAGGAAGACTCTTGCTCAATAATTTTGTTTTGATAAGACTTTTCTCTCTCTCTCTCTCCCTCTCTTTCTCTCTTTCTGCCACTTTTTCTATCTCTTTTCGTTTCTCTGCGTTGTGTAAAGAATCAGCGATGTCTTACATTCCATGATCGTTATAACGAGTTACCTTTCCATTCGAGAAAAAGAGTGGAGGAAATTGCCTATGCAAAATTAAAAAAAAAAGTGTTACGTGTTGGAACTTTTCGAAGTGATTTATTTTATTTGATTATTTTCTCTTGTTATTTTTATTTCTCCGAAGAACGAAGCAAACTTTGCACTATGACTAACCAATTTCTCTCTCTCTCTCCTTATTTATTTTGTCTTTATATTTGTAATTTTTGTTTGTATTATATTTCATGCAGAATTCTTCGTAATTAATCTTACGCAGATTTTATTATTCCGACAATTCATTCTAATCGCGACACACATTATTATTTATTTCGTCGAAATAAAAGGATAGAAGTATTTATTATAAAAAAATGTTTACCCTTTAAGATAAATAACAAGGCATTTTAATCGACAGATTAAATTCTTGGCCGGTCAGAGAATGAATTTCATTATATTTCAATGAAATAATTTATACTCCGGAGAGTTTAACGAAGGTTGACTTTTATAAAAATGTTCGGTTCTTGGACCCTTTCTCCTTTTATATCGATAATTCGCCTTCTCTCTCTCTCTCTCTCCTCCTTCTATCCTGATTAAATCTAACGTTAAATCAAACGCTAATTGCAATTCCCTTTGCGCAAAGTTTACCTCGACCTCGACTCGACCCTCGTTTTCCAGTTCCTGCTTTCCTTTCGACGTAACGATCGACTTTGTCGCAAGGAGCAAGTTAATGCATTTGTACGAGACCTTCTATCGATCTCTTGACTTTGTATTCGTATCTGCATCTGTCTGTGTGTGTGTGTGTGTGTGTGTCTTGTTAAATCGTAGATCGTGCTTTAGAGTTGAACGGAAGTTTGTCGATCGTGATTGACATGCCATCCTCGTATCAGGGTGGATGTACTTCTAAGGGACATTTCCTTCGAATTTTGATGTCTCTTTGGTCTCATCGTGTTACCTCGACTTATTAATACTCAATAATTCTACCTTTTAACGTCGATCATTCTCATTTTCTTGAATTAATGAATATTTGTATTCTAAGAGATATTTAGAAATAATAATACTGACAAATGGTTACAATTAATTAGAAATGATTAAATGTTGTTCTATATCAGGACAGATATCTCATGCCATTAAAAACATTAATTGATGTAATAAGGAAGTCGGAAATAAATAGTGAATAGATGTCGAGGATTTTCCGATTTACTACCGTACAATTATATCATGGTCAATCATTTTACATTAAAAAAAAATCAAATATAAATAAAAATATAAACAAGATCTCAATAGCCTCGATCGCTGATATTTTATTCACACATACACACGCGCGCAAACACGCACACACCCGAATGCATACGAAGATACACGTGTCTGTTAGTCAAAACGCTAGAAAGCAACGGTGAATGCAACGTTTGAAATTCTATGATCGAACGTTTCAAAAGCTATGTTGAATTCAAGTCACTAGATCGTGTTGTCGATACGATTTTAAATGCATTGAACGTGTTCCTTTTTTTTTGCTTTCAGGTGCGGGAGTACCGCAACGTTTGGTATTCGCTGTGATGGGCTTTCTTGCAGTCGTCAATGCCTATATCATGAGAGTATGCCTGTCGATCGCTTTGACGCAGATGGTTAAACCTAGTAATGGGACAAACCAAACCTCTCTCGACAATACTTGTTCTGCTTTCCAAGAAAATCACATCGTCGAGGAGAAACAATCTGGCACTTACGAATGGACTGAAGGCCAGCAGGTGAGCAAAGGCGATTGAACTATCGAGAATTTATACCAATAAAATTCTTTCTCTTTACTCTTCTTCAATATTTGTACTATTTCTAGTACCACATGTGTTTGCGAAAGATATCCAATTGGCAGTTAAACGTTTCATCGAAATCTTATTCATTTGTATTTAACTCGATTAACTTGTACACGAAGTACTTCATTTATTGTCCTCATTTTGTTATTTTCAGGGCACAATATTGTCTGCATTTTACTGGGGATATATAATAACTCATCTACCAGGTGGTCTTTTGGCTGAAAGATTCGGTGGAAAGTATTCACTCGGTCTAGGGATCCTTTCGACCGCAGTGATGACACTGTTAACACCGGTCGCAGTCGATTTCGGTGGAGCAACAGCTCTTATAATTTTACGTTTCTTGATGGGTCTCGGTGAAGGTACGACGTACCCTGCTTTGAACTCGATGTTAGCTCAATGGACACCTCCCGAAGAAAGGTCGAAGTTAGGCTCATTGGTATTCGCTGGTGCTTTGTTGGGTACAGTTTTCGGTACTTCCATTTCCGGTATCATTCTTGAAGATTCTTCAATTGGTTGGGCTGCCGTTTTCTATGTTTTTGGATTCATCGGTGTACTATGGTTCATCATGTGGACCATATTGTGTTATAACAATCCGGACGAACATCCGTTTATTTCCGAACGGGAATTGAAATATTTACATGATCGTATGAGCGCACATACTCACAAGAAACCACCATTGGTACCATGGCGACACATGTTTACGTCGATACCATTCTGGGCATTGGTAGCTGCCCAAGTTGGCCACGATTGGGGCTTCTTCACGATGGTCACTGATCTCCCAACGTACATGAACAACGTTATGAAGTTTTCGATCAAGGACAACGGTTATTTATCTTCCTTACCCTATCTGTGCATGTGGATTTCTAGTTTAATATCTTCCTGGTTAGCCGACAAGATGATTACAAGTGGATTTATGTCTCGTACAAATGTACGAAAACTTGGTACTACTATAGCCTCTATTGGACCAGGCGCTTTTCTTGTTGGAGCATCCTATGCGGAATGTGACAGGACCATTGTCGTCGTTATGTTTACCATCGGAATGACTCTAATGGGTATGTCCTATTTATTTATTATATTTTCGTAACTAACTCGTCACAATTTGCATTCCATACTTCTTGTTAAAAGTTCATTACGTAAATTTAAATACAATGCAATTAAAAAATCTTTACTTGCTTTCAACAGGTACTTTTTATCCTGGCATGAAAGTAAACGGACTTGACCTAAGTCCAAATTATTCCGGCTCCCTGATGGCTGTGGTTAATGGAATGGGTGCTTTAACCGGTATCATTACACCTTATATCGTAAGAGCGTTTACACCAAATGGCTTGATGACCGAGTGGCGACTAGTGTTCTGGGTCGTCTTCGGAGTCTTTGTCGTTACCAACTTAATTTTCGTACTTTATGCGAGCGGAGAGGTTCAATACTGGAATGATCCTGAATTTATTAGAAGGGATAAGGAAGAAAGGCGGCGTAAACATGATATTGAGAAACAAGAGAAAGCGGAAAAAATATCGTTGTAATTAGGGATATATGTGCAAGAAATTATTCTTCATTGAACATTATTTCGCGATTCTAAAATTAAATATTCTTTCCTTTTTCTTCTCTCTTCTTTTCAATTTTTTTTTTTAGACATTTTAATTTTAGCAAAAATAATTAGATCTCTACTCGTGCATCGCGTATTCTCAAGTATTCTCTTTTCTCTCTTTCTTTATATCTCGTTTTGTTCGAAACAAAGAATGTCAATCGAATTGATCGATTTTAGATCTCCTTGATTTGAGTACTTACGATTAAAACTTACATTAACATTTTTGATGTTAATAGTCACAAACGAATCTTTCGAAAAGTCCCCTGATTATCAGGATTAGATCCTAATCGGTATGTATTAAAAGTTCATTTCATAATTGATGATCTGAAGTTTCTTTCCAAAACATATCTCTATAAATTTTGTAACAGATTCAACAAATTTTTATTGCTGGTATCAAAGGAATAATCTTCCTTATGAAAAAGAATAATAAAGTAAAATCGATTATTTTCCTTATCGAGAGTCCGACAAAGGGAGACTGATAACACGACAAAGGTTTTACCGAACTGCTGAAAAATTGTAATATTTTGTTGATATATACTATAAATATATATTAGGTCATTAAGCATGAAACGTCCGATTGCTCCGATAACTTTCAATCCGAACTCGGATATTTCATAGTTAATGACGTAGTTAATATTTTTGTTTATATCGAATAACGGATATTTACACAGCGGATTACGTGTACTTTTGTTTAATGCGATAATAATATTATTAATTGGTGAGTTAGATAATCGTTAATTAATTACTAACTAAATTTTGACGACAGATCTAACGCATTAGATCGGTATATGTAATTTTATTAGATTATTAATTATGTATGTATATTAAATATATGCATACACATATAAATATCGTTCATAAGATCAGGGCTTCTCAAACTTTTCCTTCTAGCGATTTTCTTTATCCGAGCTAATATTTTCGCGACCCACAGTATAAACTCTATACTATTTTCTCTCTTGTTATCATAAAATCGTAGATATATTAAAAGTATGCTATTGCCAAGCTGGTATTTTTTTAATTTTCGATGGCTGCGCTTCCAAGAATTTTGTTAGTTATGCTCAAATTTTATAATTGTTTGGGAAACCCTGTATTAGAATACCGCCATAAATGAAAAATTGTGCAATCTATATATAGATTTATGCACACATGCAGATGTTAATTCGTAGTAAATTATTATCTTTTGTAGATACATTTATACGTCGATTCGAATTCTATTATATATGCGTCTAGTAATCTATGGAATAACATACTTTCACTGCGTTGTATTACGTGTTCCGCGTTTACCTGTCTTTCAATGCTCCTTCGAAATACTCCCACCGCGAATTTTGTTACCCAATCGATGACGACAACTTAGCAATGCAGAAAATTCGAGCTGCGAAATGCGATGACGTTGAACTTTTTTAGGCGGTATTCCAAATAACTTAGAAAGTTTATTTTTACTTAGCAATTACTTCTGCTTTCAATCTACTTAGAAATATAGAATAGAATTTTATTATAATATGATGACAATTAGAAAAGAAAATACGAAATCCCCATGTAAACTTTTTTAGGTGGTAGTCTAATTAGAGTATTTTTACACATTTTATCATTGTAAATATATATATAATAGAATCTATATATATATATATATATATATATATATAATACAGATAATTCCCCATGTAACACGGTATTTCTATAAAGTGGTTTTAGTCTGAATTAGGAGTAATCGTTGTCAAAACACAGTTTTATCATTTGTAAATATTATTATATATTATATTGATTAATTTTATTTGTAGATATTGTTAAATTCTGTTTTAATTAACAACCGTGTTATGAAAGAATTATCTGTATATACATAAATATATGTATGTGTACGTGTATAAATGACGGAAAAATTCAAAGTGCTTAAAAAACATTGAATTTTTCTCAAACTTGTAAATAAAAACACGCACGGTGATATTTTGTATAAGGCATCGAGTTAGAAAACTTTCCAAAACATAAAATAAATAAATAAACAACACGATCGGCATACAGACATTTTAAGACGAATTTATTCATTTTATTCAATTTCAGAATCTTTTGGATCAGCTAAACTGGATTTATTTTTTATTCTTTTTTATTTTGTTATTGTACGATTCAGTAACAAATTACAATCTATTACACAATTCACAAAATTCCTTTACTTAATGCTACTTTAAAACACGGCACTCAAAAGAAGCTTCAAATTAATTGATTTTTTAAGATAAAATTTAGATTGATTGTATATATCAAAAATCGATTCCGAAAAGATAATTTCCACAGTCGACATATATTTAATATAATGAATAACTTTAGGCAATTACATTTACTTGTACAATTTAATTTGTATCCATATTCTTTGCATTTTATTTTAACGTAAACAAAAGTAATTTTAACGTAGTAATATATCTTTACTATGTTTAATAAAACTATGATAGCATTGATTAGGAGTTACAAATACGCGAAATTAGACAATTAACAGATTTAAAATTTAAAAATGAATATCCCCGGATTCAATGAATTTTTAATGTACATTTTTTTCAAATATACGTCATTAAAAAAATAAAAGAAATGATCGACTTAATTTATAGATTATATTAATCTTCTTATTAATTAAATCGCAAATTCTTATCACAAAATAGTGATAACATTGAGTAGATTAAACTTGGTTTTATTATATTTTATTTCCTTACTATCTATTTTCTGCCGGCTTATTTTTTGATATTTCATTCTGATAATCATGTTAGTTTACATTTGATACTTTTTATAACAATGTAAACATACTATTGAATATACTTTTACGAGATGAATTAATTTCATATTTTAAGGTAGTAGTCCGGTGTGACGGCCGAAATTTCAATCTTTTTTCATGAATTTTTTGAAATATGAAAATAAAATGCGATCGTTTTGAAATTTTTACATGTTTTTATTGGTGTCTTGAAGTGCACAAAAAAATTTTTTTAAATTAATTTTACATTAATTTGTTAATAATTTTGTCTGTCCGAGTTGAGTCCTCGAAAAAAAAGTGAGTTGTTTCGGGAAAGCACACAGCCTTCTGTAGTTATCTGAAATAAAAAATTAAAGAGATTACTTTTCTGTAGGCTTCATTCTAATGAACTAACCTATAATATGCATATTAAAAAAAAATAAATAGCGGACTTGTAAAAAAAAGGTTTTCAAAATCGAATTTTTCTTTTGATAAATTCTTTAAAAAAATTAATTTATTATTAAAAATTTTAAGTTTTAAAGGTTACGCATTTAGTTATGTGTGTCTAAAATAACGGATTAAATTTTTAGCCAAATCGGTTGAATAGTTTTAAATCAGTGCTTCCCCGAAATTCTGAAAACGTAGTTTCAAGAAAAACGTGTTCAAAGTTATGACAACAGATTTTTTTATACAAAAATGATACTTGCATTAATCAGCTATGCCTAATGCATAGAGTAATCTTTCCGTTTCCTTAAAGTTATACTTTTCAGCAACTTTGAGAGCACTTCATAAGGTTCTGGCCTCTTTATAGTTGGCTTCTGCAGTTTTCTCTGCTCTCCCACATGGCTCTCTTCATTTCTTTGAGAGATTCACAGTTTCTGGTGATTGCCAAACTGTAATAATTAGTAATTTTTAACATTAACTTATTAGTTAATTGCAACGCTTCAGGTTCTGCTAGCTTAGCGCTGGTCGACGAGTCTCCCTTCATCCTATGCTTTTTCAGAGCACTTTCACCGGAGCTTTTCTCTTCTTTGGCCTTCTTTTGTCTTCACATATATTACGCATTCTTGCTTCTCTACTTCTAGGTTGCCATTGTAAGGTTTATCATCGATCAAATTTTTGTGAGTTTTAGTCTCCATCTCCGATGTATCTCACAAATTTTGACACCTAAACGCTGCACAGAACACCTGAACATTTCCAAAATCTCGTTGACCTTTATTTTACCATTACTGCCCACGTGGTTTGCTGTGCATTCGTCTTTGTGATCATCATATAAACTCTCAGCTTCAATGGGGTTTTCGTTTCTTCCTTATGTTTTTTTCACAACATCGGTTACAGATTTAACAGCGATGCTTATTTGTTCCACTACTTGATAATAAAGAAACTTATGAAATATATTTGTATCCATCAACGAACAAAAAAGATTTATTCCAGCGTGACCGACGCCAAGGAACCTCATTACATAAGTAAATCGGCGGTTAATTTCATAAGCATTTTTTATCACAGCTCACAAAATCAGTATCAGCTTCTGCAGTAAATTGATTTCCTTGAAATGATCTTTTTCTTCCACCTTTATTCTCGTGTCGACCTTGGCTAAAGCACTTGTTTCCTATTTTAAAGCCATGTGCACGTGTCGAACGAAAAATGGTTATTGATGAAATGCTTTAAAATTTTTCTTCTACACTGTTTAAAATTCTTATATTCAGTTTTTGTCAATCGAAAAGGTGTATTACGTATACCTGGGTATTCCTAGAATAATAAAGGGTCGAGGGAACAATGAGAGAGGGAACGGTCGGAAAATCTGCTGCTAACATGTCAGCACACTTTCATACACATTACGGCGCGCACTTCGTGGCTATAACTTTGAAAATATTTTAAATTTCGGTCTGAAACTTTCAGATAATATTTTTAAAAAGTTTTTCTTGCGAAAAATGTAAACAAAAATCAATTAATAAACCGGCTAAACCGGACTATTACCTTAATGCGTACTGGTTTCCATAGATTAAAAAATATAGGCTAGGCATCTCTGATGATGTCTTACAACATTCAACAATGCTGATTGGTTGGCTTCGATGATGCTTTGCACATGTGTATATATTTGCGCTACGAGTTGATTGGTTAACATCAATGGAATGTGCCAATGGCAGAAGTTGATTCAATAAACGTTAAATTATTTATTTATTCATGTTTATTATCATAAGAATTAATTTATGTATGCATTTTTATAAAAAAATTGTATATTCATTAGGAAATGATATTTTAAAATGAGAAATTTAAGTAAAACAGAAATTAAGAGTAGTAAGAGCTAATTACGTGCGACAAAGAAGAAATTTAACTCACCTGATTGGTTAACCACGGAACAGTGAAAATCTTTAAGAACATCGATATTATCCGATAATAAAATTCTATGATCGGTGGCGATAGCTGTGGTCAAACGATATTTGACTAAAGTTATTTCTAAGCAACTTCAGACTGGTATCTACCGCTATTGTATATATGAAGTATCTATAGTATGATTTGATCGCAAGTGTGTTACTTTTTTCGTGATCGGAAAAAAGAAAAATTTGCATACAGATATCCGTATGATAGAAAGGACGATTTTTAACGTAATTAAATTTATTAAATCGCGACATTCGGAAAGGAAAAAAATACTTATTGTGTAAAACAAAAATTTGGTTCGTTTCAAAATCAGTACAAGATGCAAGAATCTCAGCCGAAAAAAGGGAAAAAAGGTGATACAAATTTTCATATTCATTTCAATATCGTTCGATTCGATAATAGACAACTTTTAGATTAATTAACATAATTGTTATTATATAAATCGAAGGTTATTTTTCATCTTAATAACTGTCGTCTGCTTTTCGTTTAACCTCAATTCTATCGATAACATATGTGATTAATCTAACCAATATTTCGTCTCGATATATTACAATTTACGTAACTTTTCGCAATGATCCTGGTCATTAGGGATTCGTTGAAGTATTGAACATTATAATATTGTTTTATATTTTATATTTACTTTATTGTCATTTTTACTATACACATCTGTAAGGAATAGGAACAAATTACTAATTTTGAGAAAATATATGTACATACATACATGTATAATTTATGATAACAGATGCATGCTGCCTATTCTATTAAGTGAAATTTGTTTTTAATATTATTGCTAATGTTTAGATTTTTATGTACTATGTTTTTTTAAATTATAGCATAATTTTTAGTTTTATAATTAATTCTTAATATTTCATTTCACCGGTATCATAAGCTCATTATATTAAAAATATATTTGTTTATATGAATAGCAAGAAGAAAGCGTAATGACAGTGATGAAGACATCGAAAAAGTTCTTGCTGAGTTAGAACTAGAATATTCCGGCCAAAAAGCACAAGTTAAAGAGGTAAAGGAATCTTCTAAAGACACTTTAGAAAATAAAGAAAGTGCCAAAGAAACTACAGTAACTTCAGAAACTAAAGATGAGCCAGAACAGAAAGTAGAAGAAGAAAAAAAGAAAAAAACGAAGAAAGATAAAAGGAAGGATAAAGGCGAAAACAAGGAATTAAAGGAAAATGTTAAAAATG
The DNA here is from genome assembly GCF_010416935.1 of Polistes fuscatus. Lineage (NCBI taxonomy): Eukaryota > Metazoa > Arthropoda > Insecta > Hymenoptera > Vespidae > Polistes > Polistes fuscatus. The sequence goes on from NW_025113096.1 coordinate 10,750,203, forward strand.
ATATTAATAATGAACAAGCAACTGATGACACAAGTGTTACCGCTGAAGATGAAATGGAAGGTGGTACTGTTAAAACGGCAGCACAAAAGAAGAAAGAAAAGAAGGAACGAGAGAAACAGAAAAAGTTGGCTTTAAAAAAAGCGGTGAGTAACCAAAAATTTAGTGTACATTACAAAAATGCATTAAGTAAACCTTAATGCATAAAAAATTTTATTGCAGGAGGCTGCTAAGAAAGCTGAAAGTGGTGAAGCAACAAAAAAACCTGCTAAAGAAAAACAGGATGAGAAACAAGAAATAGAAGAAAAAGCAGCCAGCATCGTAGAACCAGAGGAAGATGTCGGGGAACTCGAAGAAGGAAAAAAGAAGAAAAAGAAGGGTGCTGCTAAAGAGGAATCTAAAGAAAAAGGTAGTTCTATTTACAATTACACATTTACAATTACACATTTACAATTACACAATGTTTCTAAATATGATTATTGCATGTAAACAAATATTCATTTTCACATTTACGTAAATAAATTTATCATGCAGGTAAGGGACCTGGTAAGAAGACCATCGCTGCAATGCAAGAGGCCTTGAGAAAATTAAAGGAAGAAGAAGAAAGATTAAAACGAGAAGAAGAGGAAAGAATAAGACAAGAAGAATTACGCGAAAAAGCGAGACTAGAACAAATTCAATTGGAACAAGAACGAAAAGAAAGGAAAAAGTTAAAAGAAAAGCAGAGGAAAGAAAGATTGAAAGCGGAAGGAAAACTTTTAACTACTAAACAAAAGCAGGATAGAGCAAGAGCGCAAGCTATGATTAACGCTCTCAAAGCTCAGGGTTTAGATCTACCGGATGTTGGAGATAAAAAGCCTAGGGCAGGTATGTTTAAAATGATAATATTTTTCAACAAACAATTAATAAACTATTTTGATATTCAATATTTATTTTATTTCATTAGGAGCGAGAATAAGACCAAATAAAATGAAACAACAAACCAGTGTTGAGGAAAAAGATGACAAAAAATCTGAAGATACTGAAACTGGTACGGATTGCGTTCAAGTTGAAATAATTGATCAAACACCGAAAGATGTACCTGAGAAAAAGGAAGAGGAGGTCAAAGATTCTTGGGATGCTGAAAGTAGTGGGGATGAACACGAAGAAGGTAATTATTGTTTTTATTTTTTTTTACTCTATATTCTATTACTCCAATATTCATAAAACTTGTTATAATTCTATAGATAAATCAGACGAAGCATCGAAAACGTCTGAAGAAACGAAAGAAACCATTTTATCCAATGCAGACAAATCACATTTGGTAGGAGACTTAGAAAAGAAAGAATCGTCGGAAAGTGAGTCTGAAAGTGAAAGCGAAAGTGAATCAGAATCGGAGGATGAAAGTGAGGATGATAGTGGATTGGAAGATAGAGTACCGGATGCTGCACGAAAAAAGGAACGTGCGCAGGAACGCATCCAAAATCGTCGGCTCGAAGCTGAAAAGAAGAAATCGTTGGATAATCTGAGAGCAGCTGTAGTTTGTGTTTTGGGCCATGTAGATACTGGCAAAACAAAGATCCTTGATAAATTGAGGAGAACTAACGTACAGGATGGCGAAGCTGGTGGTATCACTCAACAAATTGGTGCAACTAATGTACCAATTGAAGCGATACAAGAATCAACGAAACATGTTAAAGGTGTAAGTATTTCGTTAAAACATCAAATTTTTAACGAGATATTTTTATTAATATTATTATTATTTTATATTATATTATTTTACGAGGATATTGATTGTTTGTCGTTTACAGTTTGCTGATAAAGTATTTAAGATACCCGGACTTTTGATAATAGACACACCTGGACACGAATCTTTCAGTAATCTTAGAAGTCGAGGATCCTCTCTTTGCGATATCGCAATTTTAGTTGTTGATATAATGCATGGTTTGGAACCACAAACCATCGAAAGTATTAATCTATTAAAAGTTAAGAAATGTCCATTTGTTGTAGCTCTTAATAAGATTGACAGGTAACTTTCCAAATATATAATTATTAGACGATTTTAAATTATAATCTGATGTTATTACATATATTGTCATTTGTTTTTATAAAATAGGTTGTACGACTGGCAAACGATGAATCGAAAAGATGTTCAAGATATTATAAAAAGTCAAGCTATCAATACGCAACGAGAATTTGAGAAACGTTCGAAAGAGGTAATCGTCCAATTTGCCGAGCAAAGTCTAAATGCAGCTTTGTTTTATGAAAATCCTGATCCACGCAGTTATGTATCCTTAGTTCCTACAAGTGCCATAACAGGTAAGTGTGATAACAATCAATCGTATTATATATGTATACTTGTAATTTAATGAATGTGAACATGAAAGAGAGAAAATGTTGTACATAATAGAATGGTTTTTTCTTTGTATTATTTAGGCGAGGGTATGGGAAATTTGTTAGCATTAATAGTCGATGCTTCCCAGGGTCCGTTAGCTAAGAGACTTATGTATAGCGAAGAGCTTCAAGCTACTGTACTAGAAGTTAAAGCATTACCTGGCTTAGGAACTACAATAGATTGTATTCTAGTCAATGGCATGTTGAAGGAAGGTGATACGATGATAGTCGCGGGAACTGATGGACCCATCGTAACACAAATAAGATCACTTCTTATGCCCCAACCATTAAAAGAGTTAAGAGTAAAGGTATGTTGTTTAATTAATTATCCAATTAGTATAGTCATTTTAAATAAGTTTATTTCTTATTTATTAGAATGCATACATCGAGCATCGAGAAGTCAAGGCTGCTCAAGGTGTTAAAATAGCAGCAAAAGATTTAGAAAAAGCTATTGCCGGTATGATTTAAATATTAATTATTATTATTAATGTATAGAGGAAGGAAATTATTCAAAATTTAATTTTGTTTGATACATTTGATCGTAGGATTGAATCTCCAAATCGCTCAAAAGCCGGATGAAGTTGATATCCTGAAAGAAGAAATAGCCAAGGAACTTAGCAGTGCTCTTGGAAATATACGACTTGCTGAACGAGGTGTATATGTCCAAGCATCAACTTTAGGTGCCCTGGAAGCATTGTTAGATTTCCTTCGAAGCAGTAAAATTCCGGTAAGTGTTAATAATTTAAAATCTATCCAAATAGGATCTACAGTATCTATGCTTATCAATTTATCAATTTTTATATGTCTAAAAAAATGAGCTAGATGTCGCCGCGTGTGATTTTTTTCAACGAAATTTATTCACTAGATGTCGTGGTTAGTCGCAAAAGACGATCGGAGTTCGTCGCGTTTGACGTTAAATTAGTTAATTTAATATTTTCTTATTATAAGAATGTTGAAATAATTAAACAGAACTGCGTGAAAAGTATTCTAGAAAACGAGCTAAATATTGTTGCATTGTAAATCTGATTGGTAGTTTAAAATATCGTAAATATGGATTTATATTTTGGCGGGAATTATTTAAAAAAAAAACATTCGATGAAATTTAATAAAAAGAACGCAAACAATGAACCGTAAACAATTGTATTAAAAGTAACTTTTAATAATATCATATATACATGTTAAGTACATAAAGATAGTTAGGAAGAAAGAGACAACCTGTTCCTATAGCCTTTAACAGTGTAGTTGAAAATCGATTCTTTTTGCAAAATTTTATAACCGCAAAAACGTAGTGTCTCGTAAGCGGTCGATGTGTTATGAAATGGTCGAGAAAAGGATAGAAGGTACAGTAGTAGATGGATGTAAGAGTAAGAGTAGAATAAGGAAGAGTGTGAGGGTCGGAAGAAGGGAGAAAGAAAGAAAAATAAAGAGGGAAGGAAAGCAGGCAGGGCTAGTACACACGCATCGCAAACGAACGCGTGTTCGTCGTCGCTCAAGGCAAGAGACGAGTGCAAGAGGAAAAGAGAAAGAGAGAGTAGCAAGAACAGGAGGATATATAGAGAGAGAAAGAGAGAGAGAGCAGCAACGAACCACTTCCTTCTTAACAGTTTAGCAGGATACGGCTCATTGGTCGCACACGGTGCTTGTAGCCGTGATCCATCGTGCTATCAGCCGTGCGGTACATCCGTGGGCACGCCTCGTAGTTTCTACAGGGTGTCTTAATTGCGCATTCATCGCCATGCGCGAGAAGAAGAGAGAAAGAAAAAGAGAAATAGGCTTTAACTTTGTATATCGGTTTAGGATACATATATATGTATCAAGGTTACAAAGAATATTATATTTCTTTTATGTTTCATTTATATATATATATATATAAAAAAAAAGAAAGAAATCTAATTTGAAATTTTTAAAATTTTTATTTCTGTAACTAAATTCACGCGCTGTATTTGTGGCCATCTTGAAAAGTAAAGTTTTCATTTAAATTCGTAGATACTCAGACTTTTAGATGTTTGTAATATTTATTTCATTTACTTTGTAATTACAACAGTCTATTAGGAAGGAATTAATAAGAAATTATAATAGCGTTTATTACATTTGTTTCTTTCTAAATGCACGCACTAATTTTTCGCCATTTTGACGAATAGATAAGAAGTTATATTCAATATCAAGATATTTATAAAAATTATAATATTATTTTCAAAATCGAAACCTTGTATTATCTGCTATTGATCGGTACGAGTAACAACCGTAGTAAAATTGTTATTTCACTTTTACCGTAAATTATTTTCTTTAGTCATTTACCGCATTCACAGATTTTTAAAAAATTTGGAATACGCTGTATAGAAGGTAAATAAGAAAGAAAGAGAAAGAAAATGTTGGTTTGTTACTAATCGAAGTAATGTATCGTCCGAAGCGGCCTTAAGGCTGTCCTTGCTCGGGTTATGAATGGGCTCTCCCCCCACTCTATCTCGCACGATCACGCGGCTACGTGACGTCACGTTTATCACATATACGCACAGCGAAGAGGTAGCTGTGTATATAACGACGAGCAAACTCGACACGTACAGCGTATCGACTACGTCTCCATCCACATCCACATCCACATCCACATCCACATCCACATCCACATCCACATCCACATCCACATCCACATCCACATCCACATCCACATCCCATTCCATCCAATCCAATCATGTAGCCATCCTCACGGGAGGACTCCAAATAAGTACGATATGTATGCGTGTATACGTATTGGAAAAGGGACGAAGGAACATCGTAGGTTGTGTGTGTAGTGTAAAGAGTGAGTTTCCAACATGAGGAGCCCCCTTCCCTCTCTTCGTTCCTCATCTCCTCCAACTCTTCCTTCCTCCTCCCTCTTTCGTTCGAAGCTCGTCCGTTTCTGCGCATGCGCGCGAGCGCACGGATGTGTGTAGGCTGAAAAAAAGGAATACGTGACCGACGTACAGGAAACTGCCCACACTGGGAGTGAGAGCACCGTGGGTGGATAGACGGAGGATTCTCGAATCGTTTGGCTTTTCGGGATAAAGGGTTATGCACAACCGAAAAGGAATGAATACGATTTAATGAACTTGCTTACTTACTTACTTACTTACATTACTTACATATGTGCATATGCATATGCATATGTACGTAGATTGTTTTAAAGAGTAAAGTTTTGAGCTATTAATTAAATAGAAATTTTTATCATTTGTTTTAAATAAAATTGAGCTTGGCTGAAAAAAAAAGTTGTTTTTATGTAAGGATCAACATTTTTCAATTCACCCACGTATGTGTTTATACACTTTGGTATTTTGTACATACAAGTGTATATATGTATGTATGTCCCGATATTTAATGTATACCATTAAAGGAGCTCACTCTACGTATATGCGTATGTGCATGTGTCGCGATGCTTGTCGTAAATGTCCATTAAAAGAGAAGATACGATTTTTCAGTTTCTTTTTTTAAGAAAAGAATCAATGATTTTTCGTTTCTTCGGTTCTTCTAATTCTCTTTTCTTTCTTTTCTTTTTTTTGTTTTAATGGTGCAGTATACTTATTTACTTTATTTACATCAACTACATATGTGTGTATATACTTACATAGTTTTCTTTTTCACTTGTTCGATTATAACCAGGAAATGCAATTTCTCATTACGTCGCATCCGTCGATTCATTTTTGCGCTCCACGGCCCGTATGGGAACCGCCGGATATTTCTTTTCTTCTTTTTCTCTTTCTGTCCTTTCCTTCTCTTTCTTTCTCTTAAATATACATATATATAAACATATATGTAGTTTTTACTCATACACGGACAAGAACTCTATATCTCTTCTTTGCTCCCTCTCCCTTTTTCCCCCGTCTTTCCTTCCTTCCTTTTAATAACGACGAAAGATCGCACGATTTCTAGCTCCGCTAGATCGTAGTAATCTTGAAATTATACTCTTTGCTCCTTGTTCTTTTTTTTTTCTTTTCTTTTTTTTTTTTATACATTTATAACGATCCACTTGCTTAAGTCTCATCGTAATTTTGTATTTTTCTAATTTTTTTTTTTTTTTTTTTTTTTTTTTCGATCGAGGAACCGTTCACTTCCATCGAAACTTCTTGACTTTCGTTTTTAAGAATATAAGAGATAAAAAAAACTACGAGTGATATTATACATGTTTATTTTTTTTTATGAGGGGTTTTGTATGATAATACTTGGAAAATCACATCGGCAGGTGATAAAAGACGATTTTCGGAGATTTCCAAGCAACGTTATCTTTTAATATTCTTTACGTGTTTACTCGAAGAGTTAGAGAGATAGAATATGCTTGGACGTGAGCATAGTTACTTTCGTGTAGGCTTTTATAGATACGATACGCGTGTATCGTTTTTCTCGGTTGAGTGTTAAGAAGGAAACGAGAAATAAGATTTGAATTTTTCTTCAGATTATTTTTCAAATACATATTTAAATACGTATTATAAATAAATATACAAAGTTCTTTGATTAAAATTGAAATATTGTATACTATCAAAATTATAGTTTCATTCGTATTTTAGTATTATTATATCGTAAACCATAAATATGCTAATAATTATGATAGTGGCCTAAGTCAAAAAATTATACAATTTTATTTGATGATTTATTTGACGATATAAATAATTTTCATATAAAATAAATCATAAAATTCATTTTTACATTCGGTTCACTGTCATAATTACCGGCACAAATATATAAATTATATTTAAATATAAAATAACAATTAATTTTTTGAAAAGAATAAAAAATAAAAATAGAGACTTTAGAAATACAGAATGATTGTAAGATAACTTCCAAATTATATAGTGATACTTATCGTGACTATCATTTTCTGTTTTATTCACATGATTTTTTTCAAGATATTTATTAATAAGTTTGGAATCGTATTTAAAAAAAAAGTTTGTTTAATTAGTCAGAAAATAATAGAAGGAATTCTTGGATGAAATTGTTTAGATTATTTTGAACAGTTCGGAAAAAGTTATCGTGTTCGTACTGGCTACTTCTTTCTGTATCGTTGAATGATAATTAATCAGCTTGCGTATTAGTTAGTTACTTCCAAGAAGGTTGTGCGTGTCCCGGTTAACTATCGATTCCGATACTGTTTGTTTAAACAGGACGAGGACAGGAAGACGCTTGATAAGAATCGTTAATTCGGTAAGGCCGTTCGTTCTTTTTTCATTTCTTGCTTCGTTCGTTCCTTTGCGATTCATCGTTTCGCTCACGCAATCGATTTCGATTCGATTCTACCACGTCGATATAGCTGACTCTTATTTCTTATTGATGAAGATAATTTATGAAAATTAATTTCCTTTTTTTAATACAATGCATTACGTATATGCTTGTAAATTTTTATGCAGTATGTTCCACTTGCATACAAATTTTGTGCGAATAATTTTTTCGGATTTACATTTCTGTGCATTGTAGATTTTTAACAAAAATATGTATTTTTAATTTCTGTGATAGGTATACGTGCGCAACATATATAGAAATAATTTTATTATTAAATAGAGCTATAAGAAACGTTTCAAAAATAAATTACAAATCTGCGGGCCTCTGGTATAATAATCAGCGAAAAGAACTCTTTTTCATGTTCGATTATTCAGAGTTTACTTATCATATACGTCTAGAAAACAATTGTATATGTAACACCCAGTCTCCTTATGTTTTACAATTACGAAAAAAAATACAAATTAGTATATCTCTTTCTCTCTTTCTCTTACAATTAAATATTATAAAAATAGATATCCCAGAAAACAAAATATAATATTTTCATTTCTAATGAAAAAAAAAAAAATGTAAACTAGTTTTCGATTGGTTTACAATTCGAATCTAATTGAATACTTTGAATGAATCTCTTTCTTTTGCTCACACACACACACATACACACACACATTGTCACTTTGATTGTACATCATACTGGTTCTGTTAATACTGCATCCTGCGTCAAGTGCAGCGAAGAGAGCGGACGAAGGAGCAGTTCCTCTTCTCTCTTTCTGTGCATCGGCACCGGCATCGGCATCAGCACCGGCAACGGCAACGGCAACGGCAACGCAGCAGGAAAAGATGGCTCGTTTCCTCGCATTGTTTTTAACCGTGGTGTATATAAGCGGCTGCTACGCGCAGGGACATGGGAGCGGATGCGGAGTGCAGACACGTGAACGTTACCCGCTTTACCAACTCTATATGTGTACACATACACATCCATATATTTCTATATATATACACACACGCGTACACATACACATACATATATATATATATGTATGTATGTGCACGACCGGCATCATCGGCCTTTACAAGTCGCGCGATATATCCGCGCGTGTTTTCATGATTCAACGAAAGCCTCCTTTTCGCGAAGGTGAAAAGACGAATGAAAAAAAAAAGAGATAGATAGAGAGATAGAGATAATTAACATTTTTAATTACAGTTTCTTCGAATGATTAAGAATTTTTTTGTTTCAAATTAATATTGCATTTTCTTATTATAAATTTCGACTAAATGAATTTTTTAAAATTATATTCCGTTTCTCTCTCTCTCTATCTCTCTATCTCTCTCTATCTATCTCTCTCTCTCTCTCATTCCTTCTTTCTAATTTCGTCTTCGTTATCAAGCTTGTTTAAATAAGTTACGATCGCGAAATCAAATTGGACGTCACTACCGGTAAGACAGGATGCCTCAGAGATAGATAAAGAGAAAGAAAGAGGGGGGGAGGGGAAATAGAAAGAGATAGAGAGGTAGAGAAGGAGCCAAGTTTAGCAAACTCGAGTTTAATAAATTAGCATTTCCTTCTTCGGGAAACGTTCCGTTGTTACGATGAGAGGCTATAGAGGATCTGTGTGCCCTACCGGCTGATTTTAAATGCCGGAAGTCGACTCTCTTTCTCTCTTTCTCCCTCTCTCGACTTCCTGCCGTTTATACCAACATTTCTTTCCTTGGTAACATCTGCCGTCCGTCGTTGCTCCAATGATCGTCCCTCCTCCTCCTCCTCCTCCTCCTCTTATTCTCCCCCTCCCCCTTTATCTTCCTCCTCTTCCTCTTACCTCTCCTTTCCACTACTACTCGATCTTTTCTTCTTTTCGAAGCTTCGCGGATACCTCGTTCAAATCATTCAGAAATTCTAATTTTTTTCCTTCCCTTCCTCTTCTTTCCTCTTTCTCCTCCTTCTACCCAGTCAAATTTGGATACTTCTTTCTAATGGCCCACGCATATAGTCTTCGTTGAACTCGGTCAATGATCCTTGTTGGACTCTCTTTCTCTCCCTCTCTCTCTCTCTCTCTCTCTCTCCGTGTCTCCTTTATCTTCAGGTATGCAGACCAGGGTTTAGGTTAGATCGTTCGTTCGAAGAAATGCACCGGAAGTCCTAAAAAGCAACGTTATCTCGTTAATGCCTACCAAAATGGATCGTACCAACTTTTTCCTCCGTATTTCTTTATTTTTAGTTTCGTTTTGATAATCTAATGATAGCAGACTTTCTCCCTTTACCCGATGGATATTATTGACCTTTGTAATTAGCTCGTAATTTTTATGTAATCTCATTTACGTAAATTACGATGTGATATAATACAGTCTGTCTTAATCGATTCTCTCTCTATCTATCTATCTCTTTTTTTTATAAACATTTGATACGAATACGTATAAACGTTGTCAACAAAATATAGATGATAAGGAAAAATGTTAGGATATTTTCTGAATTTCTGATTTCTGAATTTTCTCTGATACTAGGAATTCAGCAAAGTACAAGTATAGGTGTATGCATATATACATAGGTATGTTAACGATACGGATGTATTTACGCACGTATATACGTGCGTAAGATAGGCAGGGATGATTAAATGGCGCCTTGGTTGACGCCGCCGAATAGCTTGTTTGTAGGTCCCCATCGGTGCGTTTATTTCTACGCGTTGCGTCTCGTCGCACCGCCCAGCCGAATCCGGACGGCATGCCGCGGCATGCGTCACAAGTTATTTTTACGTCACATAGTCTGTCTCTTCGTATTCTCTCTCTCTCTCTCTCTCTCTTTCTTATACGTTTGTTTGCACGTGTCTATCTACACGATCGTGTATTCGCGTGTGGGTGTCTACACGTGAAGAAATAACGTATACGGAAAATTTTATATATATATATATATATACGTACATACACATACACACATATTTGTATGTACACGTGCATACGTATACACGTATGTATACGTAAATGTATATTCTCTCTATCTTACTTATTTTTTAAAACGATAAATCGTTCATCCAAAATCTAAATTTTAATCTCTCGATCTGTTTGCTCGTTTGTTTTTTCACAGTATTCCGGTATTCGTATTGGACCAGTTGTGAAGAAGGATGTGATGAAGGCCTCGATTATGCTCGAACACGACAGTCAGTGAGTATCCTTTAATTTGTGCTATTATACTTTTTTTTATCGTTTTGTTTTATTTTATTTCTTGATTCCTTCTTTTCGAAGGAAGTACGCTGATTTACTCCAAATTTCTTCGTTCATTCGTTCATTCGTTCGTTCATTTAATCATTCATTCGTTCTTTCATTCTTATAAGCCACCACACATTTTCTTTCATTTATCGCACAGATACGCCACAATTCTCGCATTTGATGTAAAGATAGAGAGGGACGCTCAAGAACTTGCCGACTCGTTGGGGGTTAAGATCTTCCAAGCTGACATCATCTACCACCTGTTCGACAAGTTCACCTCCTACAGGGAGGAACTGAAACAACGCAAGCGAGATGAGCACAAACACATCGCTGTTTTCCCTTGCAAATTACGTGTCTTACCACAGGTACTTTTATATGTGCATTATACATATGCTTTACATTATAAGTAAAATTATTAAGAAATTGAGAAAAAATAATAGTTTTCCTTAAAAATGATTACCGACCATATGCGTTCTACTTGGAAAATTTACATGTCTTATGTTAACACATTTACTAGTATAAAGAAAATCAAAATTTACATTATGAGAACTTCAACACGTTTGTTATCAGTTTCACATATTTGCGTCACACCAGTTTCCATTGGAGATCAGTGTCATATATTTGTGATGGTAATTAACGCGAAAAATAACTTCAGGGCTGTTGCGAACTGTAGCAAACGCAGGGGGGTTGCAGGTTTACCTGGATAAACAAGCATATGACTTTTAATAATATTCTTACACAGACCGCAAATTTGAGTAGAACGTATATTGCCCGTATTCCCTATTACTAATTTCTACAAAAAAAAAACTAACTTAATTAAACTAATTTCATATCATTAATTAGAACTTTTTATTTTACCACAGTACATCTTCAACTCAAGAGATCCTATAGTGATGGGTGTTATGGTTGAAGCTGGTATCGTCAAGGAAGGAACACCGCTCTGTGTGCCAAGTAAAGATGTGAGTAACTCAATTCTATTTGATTTGTAATTTTGTCTTGTTTCTTTCTTATTAATTTGAAGAGACAATGCGGTTTCTTCTCGAGCGTATCTAGACAAGAGAAGAAACTCTATTCCCATTTTGTTTTGAAATTCAAATAACTCAATAACTACGACACACAAATATGACGTAGAAGAAAGGGAGAGGCAAGAGTTGAGATGGATAACGTATGTAGAATCTTTTCGCGAGATTCGTGTGGGCGTTGTTCAAAGTATCCACTGTGTTTACTAGCCAACTCGGGCCAAGTAGGAATGGAATATTTTTATCGCGTTTTAAGCTTTCTCATTCTTCTTTTTCGTACGCGTTGTCGAGTGGTGTAAATCTTCGCGATCACGACGAAGAAAATCAAATGTCGAGTAAGGTGTACCATCAAAATGGAAAAAGATAGGAGGAGGAGGAGGAGGAGAAGAGAGGTGAAAGATAGAGAGAAAGAGAAGGTAAAAAGAAGGTGTTGCTTGAGACTCTCCTCATGATCATTGTTGAGCGTAGGTGAACTCGTTCCGTTCACGAAAGGAATATGGCGATCCAGTTGGTTGGATCGATCGACTCGATCAAACGACCGGACGTGTGTATACCAACTCGAATCGCGGTCCCTCTCGAAGTCTCTTTCTCTTCCTCGTAGGAGGAAGGTAGTGGGTAGTCGATCCCTCTGGCCTCACCTTACGCGGTAACGTGCGAGTGTTACAGGTTGCCTAGCCTTGATTTCGTAGGCGTTCGGACCCGCACCCGCTGAATTCCCTAGCTTCGAAAAGGAGATAAAAAACAATCGTGGACAAAAAAAAAAGAAGCCTTTTTAAAATCGTCGAGAGAATAATCCATTTTCTTAGCAAAAGCAGAATATTGTCGGGAATCCAAATTTGAGATGACTATGAGAGATATATAGAAGTTTGATTAATTTCCTAGGTAGACTATTTGATTTTATTTTCTGCTATTTTTTTATCTGAACTTCATTTTTAATCTGAACTTCATTTTTAATCAAACTAATTTTACCAAATTAATTTGCAAAAAAAAAATTAAAAAAAGCTATAAAAGATCGCTTAGCAATTTTTGCACATTCGGTTAATATTTTATAAAACGATGTTTATTTTTTGAATGAATAATATAAAATAAAGTAGTAAATCGAAATAAAAGAAGAAAAAATTTGAGCAAGCTATTCATTAGGTGAGCTATTTTGGTTAGATCAGATCGTTAAGTATGTATATCGTTTTATGGATCCGTCAAGAGAGATCAAAGTTATAAAGCTGTTCTAGCTTCTGTATAAGGGGCATTCCCTAAGCGCATATGTAGGTATATCTCGTAGAAAGCAACTCCGACCACGTAGAACTCTGGCCCACGCGCAACTCCAAACCCAGACTGGTCGGCCGTGTCCCGGCGAGTTTATTTTTGACTTTTTAAACCGAACGTTTCGCAAACTCGTGAAACTCTGTCGCGAGTAGCGGGCTAACCTCGCGGCATCCTCCTCCGCCAATTAGAGGAACTCCGACATTTTTTAGTCTGCTATATGGTTCTTAAGAGCGGAAGTTATATCGTGTCTCTCATCCGGTCTCTCTCTCTCTCTCTCTTCCTCTCCCTCTCTCTCACTCACTCTCTATGTACAATAGTAACTCCTACTATATAGTTTCATGACACTCTGCATCAACGACGAAGATTATTTCTAATCATTTTCAAGATTTTAAAATAACGTTTTTAGAATTATTTAGAAAATTAGGTAGAATTCTTGTTCTTTAAAAAGATTATTTAATATGAATATTTTTTATGATTATTTAGGATTATTCGGATATTATTATGCATCTAGTTTTTTACATTCTTTATGCGAGTTAGCAATTTCTATAATTGTTGTTTCATGGTATTAATTTATTACGGTTTTCAAGATTGCGTGTGATAATGTTTTGAAAATTATTAAAATATCAGGTGGAATTTTTCATGTTTGGATGGATGATTTAATCAATATTTAGAATTGCTCAGTGATAATATTTTGCATCCGGTCTTTTTTTTTATGCAGAATAGTAATATCTATTATCGAATTTCCTGGCACTTATTTGTAGTCATTTTTGTGACTGTGATAATATTTTTAGAATTATTTGAATATTAGAATATTAGGGAAAATTTTGGTTATTGGAGAAAAAGATATTGTCGGAGTTAGAGATGATGATTATATTGGGGGGGGGGATTATTCAGGATTATTTAGATATTATTATGCATCCGGTTTTTTTCGTTCTTGATACGATTTAAATAAAATAATTCCTATTATGTTACTCCCTGACATTTATTTCTAATTATTTTCGAGGCTTTGATGTCTTTTTAATTAGTAGAAAATTAGATAGAATATTTTTCGTTGAAACAAATGTTTCAAGCAATATTCAAGATTATTCAGTAATAATATTTCTATATTAATATAATATTTTTAATTCGGTCTTTTCCTTTTTTTGTGTGAAATAGTAATTTCTATCATCTAATTTCATGATTCTTATTCCTAATTATTTTGAATACTAATAATGTTCTTACAATTATTAGAATATTAATTAGAAAAAATATTTTAATAATAATTTCTTAGAAAAAATGATTCAATGTAATTATTTATGTAGGATTATTCAATGATAATATTCTGCATCCGGTTTCTTTCATTCTTTGATGCGGGATAGAAATTCTTTTCATGTTGTTTTATGACGTTTGTTTCTAATGATTCTCGGGACCGTGATATTGTTTGTAGACCTATAATAGAAAATTAAGTAAAAGTTTGGTCATAGCAGGAAAACGGACTATTCATAGAATATTTGCTTAGGACAGTTCAGTGGTCATATTATGCATCCGGTCTGTTTCTTTCTTGATGTGGGATAGTAATGACACTCTGTGCCAACCATGATGACTATGTCTAATCATTTCCGAAACTTTGATAATGTTTTTAAAATGATTATAGGAAATTAAGTAAAAATGTTATTGTTGAAACTGACGATATAATGAATATTTTGATCAACACAGTTATGAGGAAAAAAGTTTAATTACATATTATATTATAAATAACATAAAAATAATTTCTTTTTAATTAATTAATCTCTCTTTCTCTCTTTCTCTCTTTATTAATACGTCGATGAATATAATTAATTATTTATTTAATATTAAAATTTCGAAAGAAATGGTAAATATCTTCGTGACCATTGGGTATAATAAACTCACGAGAAATGCATAAGATTGTTGATATTTGTTAGTTCCTTTTTAGGAAAAATTGTGGTTGGTTGGCCGCGATATCTCGACTCGCATGTGCCGGGTCATCGAGCTTGCTCGTCTTCTCTCTATGTCGGCACAAAGTATTATAGCTAGAAAAAAAAAAGGAAAACCGATAATGTGCGGCGAAGGAAAGAACGGCAAGTAAACGGCAATGCTAAAAGAATCCGCCGGATATCCGTTCGGCGTTAAAGAGCCTATCGAGGCCGTTGCGCAACGTGTACGTGCCGATAACGTACGCTCCGAAAGAAGGCGTGGAAATGCGTCCTCGTATGAAATAAGTTAGGCTACGCGATATGGGCCAACAACAACAAAATATCAAACAAAATGATAACAAACGAACAAAAGTTACAATTCACATGTTTTCTTTCAAGGATATAATATACCAAATATTCATTCTTATGCACAAGACTTCGTGGCTCAAGTGGTAGAGCGTTCTTTCGGTATGCGAAAGATCCTGGGTTCGAATCCCCGGGCCTCTTGATATTTGTTAAACAACCTAAAGCTCGAATTTTATTGGGAGAGTTCTTCGAACGAACAAATGCGTCAAGGTTGCGTCACTAAATAATATTCATTCTTATGCTAATACGTAAAATTGAGTAAACAATTTAGTAACTTTTTAGAAATAATTACATAAAACAAATTGGTTAAACTAAATACCAATTATTAATTCGCATATTAAATTTACCAAAATTCACTGCAAATATATCATATGTCATATATCATATCGTTGATAACAACAGAAATAATGGCCATACTTTTCGCAACGTATGAAATTGGAAGGAATGATTTTTTGCTCTCGTTGACTGGGATGTTTCCCTCATAAGTATCACGTTGTACCATGGATAGATACATGGATATGTATGGTCCCGTGAAATTCTACGCGCTTAGAGGGAGGCGCGCGGGGATAACAATGCTTGCATACCGAGGCAAATAATTCGCGTGGTACGTGCTGCATCACGCGGTCACGGGTGTGCCGTTTTTTCTGCGTAAGCCTTTGCGACTTCCTTTCACGACGATCACGTTCCGTTCACCGCTCCCGACCTATATCGTTATTACCTCCTTCTCGCTCGTGTTCCTTAACACATCGTGAGCGCCTTGCCGTCTGCCGTGAGATTCTACATCCGGCCAGGATTAGAGTTTCTTCATTTTCTTCATCAACGAAAAGAAATAGAAAAAAATATCAAAAATAGAAATACGTTAGAAATAGAAAAATAGAAAATAGTAGTATCATTTTTATTTGTTAAAATAGGTGTCTTGGGAAATTTCGACGGGTTAGAAAATCTTTTTGAACGTTATTTTGATCTTGTTGTACGTTTCGTCCCTTTCATTGGGACTTCAACAGCAACTCGATCGTTTTCATTCACGAGTCTTTATATATTTTTTCGAAGACATACATTCTTATTAATAAACTACACATTTATAAATCATTGTCCTAAAACCGTTATGTTACAACATGTAATCAAACACTTTTCTTTTTTTGTTGATGAAGTCCCAATAAAAGGGACGAAACGTACAACAAGATCAAAATAACGTTCAAAAAGATTTTCTAACCCATTCAAATTTCCTAACACACCTATTTTAATAATTTTATTTTCTGGACAAGATAAAAACCAATTAAATTTTTATTTGTCTTGCTCGGTCAATTATTTTATTTTGTCCTACGAGAAAAAAGGAAATCTTTACGATAGCCAATAACATTCTTATGATTAAGGTAAATAGAGTGAGAGAGATAATTAAAAAAAAAATATATATTTCTTTTTCATGTCGTTCGATAAATTTTTATTGTCGTCGTTGAACTTTTTTATTTTTGTTACATCGTTTCTCCCTTTTTTATTCTTCGTCGTTTTTCTAAATTAATGTTTTTAAAGGAGTAAAGTTTTTTGTCGAGTAGAAAGAAACGTAAAGCTTAAAGAACGGGAGACGAGTAATTTCCGTCCGGGAAAGATCAAAGTCGCTAAGCTCGAGCAAGCCAAGCAACAGCGAGCGAGGAAGTCTCGATTAGGCGCGGCGTTGATGGTTGTGTGTTCGTGCCTCGACGACTTTTAAAAGACCTACTCTAGAAGTTAACTTTGTGATCTAGAATCATGTACCTTCATATCTCTACTTATTCAACTAATTCTAACTTCCATTCACCTAAATTTTATTACTTTTTTATTCCCTTTTTAAACTAGTTCAATTATTCTATCTGTTAACGATTTCAAACAAAGAAAACAAAATGATGTATTAACTGTTCAATAGAAATCGCTCGATCTTCGTTTATAATTTCCTCCTTTGAAACAAACGTAAACAGAAAGGGAAACAGAGAGATAGAAAATAGTGTAGCCGTTGGGTTGCACGAAAAATTTTCGTGCCGATGAATATTTTTAATATATAATAAACTCTTCTTAAAATGGATCAATTTAATTGGTCTTTGGAATCAAAGAAATGATCGATTTCTCGAATGATTGATTAAACGACAAAATTATACTCTCTATTCTATTGAATTTTCCGACAAAATTTGTGTCGATTTATATTACGCGCGCAAATTAATTTTTCGTCCTAAATCTAAAAGAGGAGCGTTCGTTCTTTCGGCTATAAAAAATACCACTTTGCATCCTTCGTATGAGTTATTAAAACTATCGAAAACTATCGAAAATATCGCATTTTCGAATAAAAAAGATCGGCACAAACTTTTTCGGACGAAGCCAATACTATGGGCACGTTCGTGTGAATGGGAACGTTCGATCGAGGGAGAGGGCTTTGGAGGAAAAGGAAAGGGAAAAGGAAAACGGAAGAGGGTGGCTAAGAAGGGTGTGGGGTGGAGGGTAAGGATGAAAGGCGTGGCAAGGAGAGGTATCTATGTTTCGTGCGTCTAGGCAATGATATACGGCCGGAAGGAAGCCAGAAGGCGTTTCCATGAAAAGTAGAGGCAAACCGGAAGACCGAAAGACGGGATGTGGTTGGCGAGTAAGTGCCTCTGTATGTATTTCTGTATACGTCTGTTTTGCCCTGTTCCGGTATTATTTCTCTCTCTCTCTCTCTCTCTCTCTCTCTCTCTCTCTCTTTCTCTCTCTCTCTTGTTCGTTCGCATTTCTTCGAGTAGGCAGCAAGCAAGCAAGCAGACAGCTGGTTACGATGCTATCGCGGAAAGAGTCCGACGAAGAGAACGAGAAGGTAGTAGTACGCGACCGGATATGAGGTTTCCAATGTCGTATGGATCGTTTTTCTCCAGCTTGCAATTAATTTTGCCAGCGACAAGCAACCGACGATATCGATCCGATATACCAAAACGATTTTCTTTCAATTCTTTGACGTGTAATCGTCAGATGAATGATATCATCGTTTATTATTTCTTACATACAATTTTTTTTTTTTTGTGTTTCTCTTTTCTTTCCATTTATTCTTTGTATTTATAATTTGGACAAATAACTATCCGACAACGAAATGAAATATTATATGGTAATTTTGTGTTAGCAACAAGATTAAATGTTACGTAATATATTGGGTAGTAAATATATATATATATATATATATATATATATCTACAGTTTGTAACGTTTTATCTAACAATAAGATAAAATATTATATAATAATTTATGTAGCAACAAGGTTAAATTTTGCATGTTACTTCTTCATGTAGCAACGAGATAAAACGTCGGATAGAATTGTGTCTTGGTCAAGACAAATTATTGCTTAGCGATTTATTTAGCAACGAGGAACACATATATAATCTATTTTACATAGATACAAAATCAAATACTATACCTATTACTATAATTCATATAGTATTTTTTTTTTCAATATCATACTATGTAAATAAAATACGACGGGTGGATTGAAAAATTGTAAGGTTTCAACGAAGAAGATTATTTTTTTATAAAGTAAATTTGAAAGATAAGAAAAAATTGTTTCTGTGTTAGGCTCAAAACTTGTGAACCCATCGTAACGTACAATATTTTGGATATTTTTATAAGTTAAAATTAATTGTCATAGATACAATCGTATATGTGTATAATATTATAGAATGTGTATTGGTTTGTAAAGATGGGCAGGGTCGCGTAAAAAGAAGGAACGAAAAAATCGGGAAAGTCGTTCTTGGCATACTCACTGGCAGATGTGGCGTAGCGAGCAAGCTAGCACGCGAGACGGGAACCGGAAGTATATTTTCGTGACCCGCACCGATTTAGAAAGCTTTATAGTTTGTACGAGGCACGGCCACCACCACCACCATCTTCTCCTCCATCTCCTCCTCCTCCACCTCCACCACCATCGTCAACGACGCCGTTCTCTTCCCGTTCGACTCGATTTTGGCTTACTTAGTTAGCTCTCACCACCAAGCCTTTTTTCCTAATACATATTGAGTTCGTTCCTATCCCGATAATGAAATACCAACACGTGCGCTTCCGATCAAACAGGAAGTACCAATTTGTAACTTGTGGAGAGAACCTAATTCGGTCCTCGTTGGAAAATATTACACATTCTATGTTAGGTTTGAAAATTTCATCGACACAATCACTCGCATTTCCGTTGTTTCTTTTTTTTTTTTTTTATTAGATCAAAATGAATATAATTCATAATTCCTTTTTTTTCTCACACACACAAGAGATAATTTTAATTAAGAAATAATATTTTCAAGGGATTATCTTATGGTTAGCTAGAAATGAATAATAATTAACTGGAGTTTCATAATGTTCATAATTTAGTGCGTTTTTGTAACTAATAAAGTGCAAGATCATAAATTATTGATAGGTTTACGCCAATGCGTGCTACGTCTCTATGATTCCTTTCCGTTCTCTCTCTTTCTCTCTCTCTCTCTCTCTCTCTCTCTCTCTCTCTCTCTCTCTCTCATTCCCTATCATAGCATTAGCACTGAGAAAACTTGAACGAGGAGAGAAGGATGAGTGTCACCGATGAGTACTCGGATGGGTGTGCATAAGCGTAGGAACGAAAGAAAATATTGTCATTGCTTCCCCAAAAATCCCACTTCTAATAAAAACTCTTTGACATACATTTAAAGAAAAAAAAAAAGAAAACAACACATATTCATACATTTGAATCAAATATTTTCACAAATTGAATAATCCGATAATCGATGGTTCTTAAAAAGAAAATTGGAAGATCGGATCAAAAAATAGTAGGATAATCGAAATAGTTCGAAATATACGTAATTTTGTTTGTTTAACTTTGATTGCTGCTGGACTTAACTCAGCGTGGGTTAGAAAAAGATAGAGCGAGAAAGAGAGCGTCCGTTTTAGATTTATTTCTTCCTAAGCGTTTGAAGCTCGTGCTGCTGCTGGCACGTGGGAGGACAAGCAGAAAGCCGCGGCTTGAGAAAGGAGAACCGCGTGTTAGTTTCGAACGGAAAAGTGTGCGCGCGCATCCCTTAACCACCCACTTGTTCACGAGCCCTTGCTCTTTCCATTTATCGCGAACGAGTGGCTTCCTCTCCTCCTCCTCCTCCTCCTCCTCCTGCTCCTCCTGCTCCTCATCATCATCATCCTCCTCTTATTCAGTGAACTTTCGCTACGAAATATTTTGCCAAGCAAAGCATTGATTTGGTTTATCATGGTGTTTGCCAATAGAACGGAGATTGGCCTTTCCAATGGTGAATGTTAGAAAAAAATCTATTGCTATTTAATTGTGTAGGTTGACGACGACTATTCATTCATTTGCTCAGAATATTCTAGCGAATTTTGTTTACTTTACTCGCCTAGTATACTCAGGTGGGTTGAAAACTTTTCAACTTTTAACATAGAAACAATCTGGTTTTTTCTTTTTATTTTTTTTTTATATTAAGGCTCGAAACTTTTCAACCCATCCCCACGTATATGAATTTTATTTTGAAGAGAGATTATTTGTTATATCGAGATGATTTGTAGAACTTTTGATTGAAGGTAGTAGTCTGGTAACTTTTTTTTCATGACTTTTTTGGAGGGTGGTTTTTTATAGGAAAATGAAAATGAATTATCTTGAATATTTAGAGTGTTTTTATTTACATATTGAAAATATAAAAAAAAATTTATTTGAAAAAATTTAATAGTTTATAACTATTATTATTGTCACTCGAAGTTGGAACCTCAAAAAAAATGCACATGGGTGGCCCGGGTGATTTTGGCTCTTGATGTCATCTGAAATCAAATATTCTTGATTATTCTTAATCTATAGAATATAGAATATACATCTCATTCTGGTCGGATCTACCGAAGTTAAATTTCAAGCGTAAATCACAAAATGGCGGACTTTGAAAAAAAAAGTCCTTTTATTTTAGCAAAGAAAGGGTTGTAAAATAAAAAGTTAGGGGTGGAAAAAATTCTCTTTAGTACCGACGAGAACTATACGTGTGTAGAACAGCCTGTTAAAATTTGAAAGCAATCGGTTCAGTAGAAAAAAAGTTAGGACCCGGGCCGACCAGAAAAACAATGTTTTGAGAAAAACGCGTTTAAAGTTCAACAACAAATTTTCCTAAGTAAACTTATACTTACGTCAATCGGACGTCGGTTGGACTCCGAGGCGCTCTAGGAAACTCGTTATAACTCCCGAAATATTTCGAATTTCTGTCTGAAATTTTCACAGTATATTCTCAAGACATTGCACTTTCAAATTAAGCAAAAAAAAAATTTTCGATTTTTTGAACTCAAGTTACCAGACTACTACCTGAAGTTGATACATTCGAGGTTGAATTGTTGATTTATTAAAAAATATTTTATTGCCAATAAATGATTGATCTTTCGAATAGCGAATGTTAGAAAAAAATATGTTGATATTCCATTTGATTGGAATTTGGTTTATTTAACTCATTTTATATCGTTGTTTCTTAAAAGCTGTATCTTATTTTTATTTGTCTTTATAATCGTAAAATGTATTATTTCATGTGGTCAAGGTTTATTATTTTTTTTTTAAGAGTATTATTTATATTAGGCTGATTCATAAATTTATAGATTCGAGTTAGATTAAGTCGATCCATAAATACATAGATTAAAGTTAGGATTCGAGTTAGATTCATTGAAATACACATTCGCGTTAGGATATAATTAATCCATAGATCTATAGATTATGGTTAGATAGAGATAATCCATAGATCTATAGATTATGGTTAGATTAAATTGATCCATAGATTAAAATAAGATACTGTTGATTCATATATCCATGCTCTCTCAAGTTAGATCGAGTTGATCCATACATTCATAAAGCAAAGTTAGATCGAGTTGACCCATAGTTCCATGATTCAATTTAGATCAAGTTGATCCATAAATTCATAGATTCGAGTTAGATCGAATTTAACCAACTAACAATAAGAGAGGAATCATATATACGAGTTAGATCGAGTTGATTCGTAAATAATTGTTCTCAAAAATAACAAATTTACTACAATAAAAGCTTTCAATTATTTTTATATCATAGCAATAAATTTTGATATTTTTTATAAGATAGAATTCCTATTCACTATTGTTTACTTGATAATAAACTATAATTATTATGACACTTATTTATGAATTAACTTATTGTGTGTTTGTACAGTTCAGAGCAACAATATGTTCCACTACAGATTTCATATTTATTAAGTATAACAAAAATGTGTATAATTAATCTTAAATTAAAGAACAAATATTTCGAAATTATGAATTATTATTTATTGACGAATCAATTAATTATTCAGTTATAGTAATATACGTTTTACTAAAAAATCTTAAATTTGTTATTTACGGAAAATAGAAATTGTGTGTTCCTAAAGGCTCTTAATCTTGAATGAAGAAAAAAAAATGGTGAAATAAGAAAATCGTTAAAGAGAGCAATGGGTGTAAAGACAAAGAGAATGTGCACCTTAGCAACGAACCAAGAAGTTCTCGCAATGCGTTCAAACCGAATACGATCGAGTGGGCATAGCGCGTTGCTCTTAGCGTGGGTTTCGGAATACACGAGCAGACATATCCGAGCGGTCATTGTCCACCGATTGGCTGCGAGACTAGTCCTATACGGGCCGTACCATGTACTGCCCACAGACTTCCTCCTTTTTTTACACCTTGCCTCCTCTTTCTCTCTCTTTCTTCCTCTTTTTCTCTCTTTCTCAAGCGTTTCCCCCCATATCTTTCCAACGCACGATCACAAAATCTGGAACTTTAAAATCAACGAGATTTCTCCATCAACGCATTTTTCTATTCCTCAGTACTGATAATAAATTTATTGATAATAAAAAAGAGGAAAAATTAGGGTCCGAGTTTTAGCCCCAACTATCCAATACATTGTTACATTTTAAGTTTATAAATTAAAGAATATTCAATATAGTTTTAATTGTAAGAAAAATATAACTAAATAAAATATAACTAATAGTTTTTTTTAACTTACTTCTTTTTTTATTCTATTCTCTTGTGTAGATTTTCAAACTAAATTAGCTAAATTTCAAACCATTGAAGGTTTGCGTAATAACTTGGCCCCAATTGAATTATTAATTTTTTTTAGATATTTTTTGCTCCCATTTTTCTTCTCTTATGAATTATTTTATGACGTGTACGTATAACGCGTATCTACACGCGCGTATATAACCGAAGGGAAACGCATAATTCTGCTCGTTTCCGCCAACCTGATGTTGGCAGGCGTCGCCTGCTGAATAAAAACAAAAACAGCTGCGCATTTTCTCTTTCATTTATGTTAACTCGAAACGATTTTTTACAAAAATCGGCGCGAATTATTATCCATCCTTTATTTGATTTGATTGATAATCAATATTCTTGATCTTGTATTTTTTCAGTTCGTCGAGTTAGGTATTGTTTCTAGTATAGAATACAATCACAAATCAGTGGAATCGGCTCGGAAGGGGCAAGAAGTGTGTATCAAGATCGAACCGATACCAGGCGAAGCACCGAAAATGTTTGGTCGTCATTTCGACGAAAAGGATTTCGTCATTAGCAAGGTAAGCATACTCAAAAACATTTTTTTTCTTTTAACTTTTTTTCAAGACCTTTGCTAAATATATACAAAATTTATTTTAAATCCTATTAAAAATATATTTTCATTTTGCTTCCGTCATTACAAAAAAGAATATAAAATTTTATCAGATTTTCTAATCTGAAAACAAATCTCAATTTTTATATAAAAAAAAAAAATAAATATTTTATTATTTAAATTAATCGCGAATAAAATCGGACCAATAAAAATTCCTTCGTTCCTAATAAAATTAAAAATTCGGTCTTGAAAATTTAAGAAAAACAAACCACTCATTCCCTTCTTATTTTACTCGTATAACTTTTTGGATAGAATATAAAGGTAAAAAAAAAATACGCACGATAGGAGGGTGGGAGGTAGGGGGCGGTGGAGGTAGGGCGAAAAAAGGTAAAGAAGAAAAAGAAAAAGAAAGAAAGAAAAAAGAAAAAAAAAAGAGGCGAGGCTTTGGCTCGGTGCAAATTCGACTTACAATTAGTATGCAAGATCTGTATCAAAAAAGGAAGATGCACGTCCGGTGGCGATCAGCCGTCCGCCAGCGCTTCCGGTCTTCGCAGAAGCTCGACGAGTCTCTTTCCTCTTTCCCTCCTCCTTTCTCCAGGCTTCCACTTCTATCTCTTTCTTTCTTCATCATCATCATCATCGTCATCATCATCATCATCATCGTCATAATCTTCGTCATTATCATTATTTTCTTTTTATTTTCTTCTTGGGCCATCTTTTATCTTGTCAGAGAATAAGATATCCGTTAAGAATCGACGATGTTAGTGATGAGAGTGCAGGGGGTGTGGAGATGAGGTTGAGGTTAAGTTAAAAGATAATGTGTGGGGGGGTAAGGCAGACTAAATATGGGCCAGTTAATTGGCAAGTGGAAAGACTTAAGAGGCCGAAACGCAACCCAATATGACATTTTAAGAATGAAACGAACAATGAGACCGTGTATATTCTTCTATCGCAACAGCAACCAACGTCGTTTTCGTCGCGTTGTTGCGTTGAATGCACCACGGAGAAAAATGCCAATCGTAGAATCCACGATGATGGCTTGCTTGATTGACGGACGTAGTTTTTCTATCTCTCATTCTTTCTCTTTTTCTCTTCTCTTCATTCGACTATTAGATTTCGTGGAAATCATTTCAGCCTTCTTGACTTCTTACTTTTGTTTCTATTCAATTTATTTAGCTCGTTTGTTCTCGTTTATTTCGGGTATTCTATAACGTTTCATAATTTGTAGATATTATTGCTAATTAATTCAATGATTTCCAATAAAATAATATTTGTAGGAATTGAAATGTTAATAGTGACAGAAAGAAAAAAGGGGAAATTGAAAAGTAAACTATTTTATCATCTTCTTCTTGTACTTTTTATTCGTGTTTTTTTTTTATACTCCTTTTCCCAAGGTCCCAAGGAAGAAAACGGTATCACGTCGGTTCTTGGATACAGCGAGTAAAGTGAAAGAGAGAGGAAGAGAGAGAGAAAAGGTACATGTGGCGTGCCTGCTTAACTCTCTATCCTCTAGCCTCTCTCTCTCTCTCTCTCTTTTTTTCCTCTCTTCCCCACTAAGTTCCCCCTTACTCTCGGTGTATCTACGTCTCTTCCTCATCGTGCTTCAGGCACCTTTGTGCCGCTCGCTAGGCGAGCGGAAGTCGTCGTTACCGTTTGGTTCGTAGAATCAATTCCGGAAGTACCTTGTTCTCACGATGATTTGTGGTGCGACGACTTCGCACCCTCCTAGCACGTATACACACACTCTCCCATTACATAGTCTCCAAATATTCTCCCTCTTACTCCCTCTTATCTTTTTTACTCGTATGTAAAGGAAAATTCAATTATTTTCATCAATTTCTTTTATTCGATAGAATTTGATCGATTTTTTTCAATCCATTAGGGTGAGTTTAGTCATTAACACGTGTTATTTTTTTTTCTCTTTTTTTTTTTTTTAAATCACAGTGAATCATCTTTTTCTAGAAATAACCATGATTATTTAAGTTACAGTGATATTATCATTACTCTGTACGATTACCGCAAACTGTAATGGGGTCAATTTTGTTCGAACACAGGCAACTCTGATTTACAAAGTTAGAACTAATTTGTGTGGTATCTACTTTTTTCGTGGAAAAATTTTCCAAATTGTTCTTATCGAGAATGCGTGATATATTCAAATGATGTGATAAACAAAAAGAAACGAAACGTAAAGTAAAGAAAGAAAGAAAGAGAACAATATGTGTTTGTGAGGTTTAATTTGATGTTAAGACTTTTTCGTAAAAAGATTTTCTAATTTGTTCTTATCGGAAATGTGTGACATAATCAAACGACTGTTGAGATAAATAGAAGAGAAAAAAAAAAGAGAGAGAGAGAGAGAAATGTCAATGTTCGTGACTTCTTAACTCTCTTATCTCTATCATTGTGATGATGTTCTACATTGTATTTCTTCTCTTCGTTGGATACATCTGCACGTTCGAAAGCTCGCATGCGTAGCGTAGCGTAGTTGTGTAGTAGTGTACTAGTGTAGTAGTGTAGTAGTGTAGTTGAGAGCGTAGTGCGAGAGTGCGAGAAGGTACGACGAACAAACGAACAAATAAGTGAGAGAAATAGAGATGGTGTGGTGGGGGGTGGAGGGAGGGGGGGAGCGAGTGAGCGCGAACGCCTTGCCGGCGTTCGGTGCGGCACGGGGGGTGAGAGAGGTAGAGAAGGGGCGTGGCTGCGTAAAACCACCATTGTGACCGATCCATGAATGAAACGGGACTTCCGGCCGAGAGTGGGGGCGGAAACAGTTGTAAAGCGTCACGTTACTGAATGAACCGTATGCGCTGCGAGAGCATCTCTTTGGCGAAAAGCTATTCGAACGATTTTCGAAAGTAGGGGAAAACGGATATAAAAAATGTGCCTTGTGGAAAGATAAAAAGGAAAGAAAAAAAAAAGAATGGGAAAGAAGGGAACGCTAAAAAAGGGAATAAACATTTTTTTCGAATTCCACGAATTCTTTCTTTCTTCTTCCCCTTTTTTCTCTTTTTTCATGATATTTATTTATCTTATAACGATATATTAATGTTATTATTATGTATTAACGCGTTTGCCGTGATAACGTCGTTCATATATTTGATGGTAATGAAAATTGTAAAAAATTTGTCAAAGAAATTAATTTTTGTAATGCAACAAATTGACCACTTCTAAAGAAGCTTTTTTTCTCGCGGGCTTTTTAGAAAATATCGATAAGCTTTTCGGCACGGACATATGTTAATAACTCATAAATATTCTTAATTAATCCTCTGTGATGTTTGTTCTTGTACTTGTTACAGATAAGCAGACAAAGTATAGATGCCTGTAAGGATTACTTCAGGGACGATTTGTTGAAAACCGATTGGCAATTAATGGTGGAATTAAAGAAACTATTTCAAATACTCTAGGACTCTTTCGAATTTGCGCAGATCCTCGCGCGCTAACAAACCATACACCGGCTGGCCGATTCTTAAGGGACGACGAGGCAATATTCAAACATATTTTTGCTCGACAAAAACTAGCACGCGAGAATAATATATCATATTATCTTCGTCCTTGAGAACATTACAGAAAAAAAGAAAAACAAAAAACAAGAATAATATTTAATAACAATATTAATAATAATAATTGTCATCGACGACGCCCAATGTCCAGACGACAATCCTCGAGTTCGTAATTTTGAAAACGTCCGATACCGAAACTTAGAAACTGAACGAGAAAAAGAGAATAAACAAAAGAAGAAACAAATACAAGAAATTAAAAAACAAAGAGAGAGAGAGAGAGAGAGAGGATATCTTTTTTAATCTTTCTCTGTTAATTCGTGTAAAATTGAATACTTTAGTCCAATGATCGTCATCTTCATCATAATCACAATGATCAACGTCTTCGAAAATCAACGAAACTTTGAATTCATACATACGTATTACATCTCTCTGTCTCTCTCTCTCTCTCTCTTTCTCTCACCGGAAAAAATTGATGAATCTGTAAAATATGAAGGTGAAGAATTGAACGCATGAAGCATGAAAAGGTAAACCGATCGTACTTGAAGAAATCGCGTATGCGTTTTTCTTTACAAACATACGCGCGCGCGCGCACACGCGCAGGCTTTCTTCGTGTCCTCTGACTGAGCAACAAGTTTTGTTGGTATTGCTGTTGCTGTTTGCTGTTACTGCTGGCTCGATTCCCCGTTACGATTCGAATACATACTCGAGTCGAGTTTCTTGCGATCGGTGAATATATAGCTGCGTGTAGTTGTCTATTCGCTGAGGGAGAAAGAGAGAGAGAGAGAGAGAAAAAGAGAGAGAGAGAGAGAGAGAGAGAGAGAGAGAGAGAGAAAAAGAGGAAAGATTTTACTGGAAGAGGAGAAGACTTCCATCGTCTCGTCAACTTGTGTTTCTTTTTTCTTTCTTTCTCTCTCTCTCTCTCTCTCTCTATTTATCTTCGTCTACTTTTTCAATATGAAGGTGCCAACATGGTCGCGACGTATTTCTCCTCGTCTCGCATATTTTCTTCCCCGTCGTATTATTCGCTCCGAAAGTTAGTTGTAATCCTTAAAGAGACGGATAGACGCGATTTAGATAGAACGAATAAAAACTTCATAAAGATAAAGATAAAGAGAAAGAGAAAGAGAGTGAATACGCAAGTAAGTAAGAATGTAAATATATATGTGGGGTTGTATGTGTGTGAGTGGGTGTGTGTCGTACGGTCGTCGACCATAGTCTCGAACGAAACATATGGTACACACGATACATCTCTCTCACTCTTTGAGAAACCGTATGTGAAGCAAATAAAAAAAAAAAAGAAAAAAGAAAAATTACAAAAAATAAGAACAAGGAGATAGAAAAAGGAAAAGAAGATGGAAGAAAGGGAATAAGAAGGAGAATAAAAACGTAACGTTGGTAAAACTCATTACATCGACAGTCAAATGAAAAGGATATAACAAATATAACGAACGACGAAGTGGCGATGAAGAAAACCGAGAAGCCCCGCGTTCTTCGTGCCTTCTTCGTAGAGAAAAATAAAGAAAAAGAAAGAAATACAGGGAAAGAAAGAAAGAGAGAGAGAGAGAGAGAGAGAGAGAAGTAAAGCTTGAGGAGTCGTCGTTGCGCGTCGGACTCGCCTATAAACTTGCCTTGATACTCACGATCATTCTTGGAAGAGAGGAGCGTGTCTGGTATAAATTCTCTTCGACGTATTTCCGGTTTTGTCGCCTAAGAACGCACGTATGAGTCCGAGGGATAGAGCGAGAGAGCGAGGAACCAAGCAAGTAAAAAAGAGAGAGAGAGAGAGAGAGAACAAATCGGATAGAAAAAGTAAGAAGAAGGGGGATAGAAAAATAGATAGCTCGAAAGACAGGGTGTGCTTGTGCATGTACGTGTGTGTGTGTGTGTGTACTTGCGCGCGAGAGAAAGAGACAGAAGAAATCAAAGAATCGATATGACTGTATAAACAAAAAATCCATACTTTACGACGAATAAATGCAAGAAAAATATGATACAAAATATGAGTCTTATAAAATGAAATCACTGTTTAAATATGCATAATAATAATTTAGAAGAAATCATGTAAAAGAAAGATCTTGGAAGCGGATGATTAAGACAAGGAAAAGGAACGGGGTTGGGTGGGTAAGAAGAAAATGAAGAAGAAGTAAATTGATGAAACAAACAAAAAAAGGAATTAATGTGTTTTATATATGTACTCCCTTTGTATAAATCAACCAAGTAAATGAATGCGAGGATAATAATAAAGAGTACGTGTTTCGCAATAAAATGATGCATCTATCTATTTGTATATATTTTATATTTATTCACTACCTGTACTATTAGTATTGTACATACAATAATTGCAAAATTTGCAGGATGAATGAAAGAAATACGAAGGTGAGTTGAAAAGTTTTCATTTGAGTCAACTTTTTATTATTTTCTAAGATGATCAAATAATTTTGGCCAAAAGCGTATATTTAAATGCTATAATATTATAATGTATAGTTGGCATTAGGAAAGTGTTTGTTTTGGAGTAAAACGAAGCGTTTGCTCGATTGGCATAAAACACCACCCTTTTCAGCATTCGAATATTTTTCACCTTCTTGTCGTTGTCAGCACCTGCATCGAACGAGAACTTCTTCAGGAAATCGATTGGCTAGATAAACACGTATGCTTTCTCGATAGCTAGCTAGATATACTATAGCTAGCTATACTATTGCTACTTCGAGATTGTTATTCGAGAATGAACGAACGAACGAACGAACGAACGGACGGATGTCCGTCGTCGTTGTCGTCATCGTTGACGTTGAGATCACGTCGTTCATTCTTGGCCAAGCTTACAACGAAAGAGATTATGTAAGTCATTTGTGCTGCTAATTATGATAGTGGACTAATTGTATGTCGAGATATTGATAACATTGATCTTACGATTTATTTTAGATTCATTTTATTTATACCATAATAAATATATCTTATGATTTCATTTTATATTATACAAATATTTATATATATATGACATTAAATTAATTTTATTTTTATTTTTCAACTCAATCAAGTGTCATAAATAATTATTGGTACATATTAATTAGTTGATTAATGTAACCGAACTATTTTTATATTTCTTTTTTTTATTTTCATCTTTCCGTCTATTTTTTTTTTTCTTTTTTCGTTTCTTTATGAAATCTTTGTCAGTTTCCTGTATTTTTTTGTTCTATTTTACATTTTATTAGAAAAAATAAAAAGAAAGAGAGAGAATTGATAGCTAACCGTGACTATTAAAGTATACAAGTAAACGTCGAACGCGAACAAGTTATGCACGCGCTAGACCGTTGCAGCTGACCGAGTAAAATGTGATTACCGGCGGAAATGGTACACGCCGTTCGTGTTGTTCCATTTAACTACGATGCGAGAAAAACATTGAGATCTGAATTTCGTTCTTCTAGAATTATTCTCTAGAGATAGATGATATTTTCTCGATACTACTATCTTCATTCGAGTTCAATGAGATCTCTAATCTTTAAAAAATATAGAGAAAAAAACATTTTTATCTCCACTTCAATAATCCAACAATCGTCACATCAATTTTATATTTATTTCAATTTTATTTTAATCTTTTTTTTTTTTTCAAGAAAATTACTGAAAGAATGAACCTGATTAAAAATTGACTTTTACTTTTGATACATTTACACATTGACTTTCACATTTGACAGTCACTTCCGATACAGAAATATCATTTTTATAATTGATATAAATGAAAAATATTATCCGACGATAAAAAAAAAAGAAAAAAGAAAAGAAGAAGAGTAAAGTGTAGTAAATAGTAAAAGAGAGAAAAAAAAAATAATCGTGCGGTTTGTGCCCATTGCTGGAACGCTCGGAATATATGCCGTGTCCTTGCTGCGAGAGAAGAACCGAGAGAGTAAAAGAGAGAGAGAGAGAGAGAGAGAGAGCAGCAAGTCGGCATGGCACGGCTCGCTCAATGAACACACGTCATTTCGAGTCATTCATGCGACTGCAAGTTATCCCTCTCTCCTTGTCTATATGTGACATACGCGCGTACACGTATCCGGCATATCGTATATCCGTTTGTTTGTACGATTCCAAGTGTATGTTGTGTTGTTCATTGTGACTTAGGTCACGGGAGATCGCGTAGATAGAAGAGTAGTTACGTTCGTCCTTCTACGTATCCTCTCTTCACTCCACTACCCAGCTCCCCCCCCATCACCTCCCTCTCTTTTACTATCTTTAATCCTATATATATTTATATATGGCTCTCTCTCTCTTTCTCGATTCTTTTCTACAATTACGTATATATATTTCTAAATAACTCTTCGATTTAGTATTTACTTTTCTCATTCACGCCAAGAAGATATATTATGCTAGTTTTTTTTATTTTCTAGGAACGTATGGATTTTCTCTCTCCTTTTCTTTACTTCTCTTTTTATATATCTCTCTTTCTCTCTTACTAAAGGAGACGTCATAAAGAATCGACTCGAGTCGAGTTCTAAAAGCAGAAATCTCGAAGCCACGAACCGGAAACGATAAGAGACCCAACACGACCATGATTTTTCTTTTTCTATTATACTTTACATTTTATTTATCATATTACCGTGTCCTAACACTTTTGATTTCAACTGCATTAATATTTAATTCATCGCTGTTTGTGGTTTATTTATTATTACGAGAGATATATAGATCAGTCTTCTTTTTTTTTTTTTAAATTGTTTTCCTAATTAATTTGATGCATGAAAATAGAAAAATACTGCGCGAACTTTAATTTGATGTGAAGTAAAGGAGAAAGAAGAGAAATGTTTAGCGCGTACACGTAACTTTTCTCTCTCATTTTCTCTTAAATAACGGCTTCTTTACGATCCGCCTGCGCGTTGCGGTTAATTAGGCAATTAAACCGCACAATTCCTGAAAGCGATGCCACGAAGATACACCCGATGAAATCCACGATTGTTCTTTTTCCTCGATGTACCGCCACTTCCTTCTATCTCTTTCTTTCTTTTTCTCTCCCTCTCTCTTTCCCTCTTTCTGTGTCTCTCCATATATCTTTCCTTCTTAGAATAGTCGAGTAATTGGATGACCTTTCATCATATACCAAGTATAAATATTCAAAAAGTATGTCATTTTAAAACGCTTCCAACTATACAATTGATAAGAATGTCACACATATCCATACTGCTTCTTTACATGATCTACATGATTTTTATATAGATAATTTAATTAATTAATTTATGAACTATTCAAATCGAAAACAACTCAACTAACTTATACACACAGATATACACATACATGCATACATACATTTATACAAATATACACATGTCCCATTAATCAAACATATAAATACATATTAGATGCATGTATATATACACATATGAATTCATACATACATATATGTATATACTCATACTTATATATAAATATAATATATAAACGATAAGTAGTAACACGAAGCGCCAAGAAAGGAGAACGAGGAAAGGTGACGGAGGACGAAGGGGAGGATAATCGTACATCGTGAAAGGGTGAACGAGGGGAGAGGGGAATAGAACGTTTCCACACCGGATATCCTCCCGAGGGAAACGGTGCACGCGATTCGCATTGCCACGCCCGTAGTAGTATGTATGCTGTGTTTCTTTTGCACGTCTTCTTAGGTTAGACGAATAACAGTAAAGGATCCAGTTTGCCGCCATTTTTAAATTATAGCGTATTTAAAGTTACAAACTTTTACGATCACCAAAAATGTAAGAGGAGATTATTTATATTCTCGAGGATGAAAAAAAAACGTAAGTTATGTTTTTAAGGTGAAATCAATATCGATCATAAAGGAGATAAGTTTCGAAACGTCATCGTCTTCTTTGTTAGTCTTGATCATTCGATCATTCGAGTGGTCACAATAAGGCAGGTTCATACATTGGTATCGAATTCACGAAGAATTGAGAGAGATAGAGAGAGAAAGTAATTCAATACTCTCTATAGGGACCTTGAGTACCTTCCCATGAATGCACATACACGTATATACGTGTCGTAAGTGTATGCATATGTATGTGTATGAATATACGTGTTTGACGCGTGTATGGTAGCTCTTTGATTATGCTCTTCGTTTTATTAGATGAAGCGAGATGATTCGTAAACGACTCGTATCTCATTCTATTACAAACAAGAAAATTTTTCATCGTTCTTTTCTTTTTCCTTCGGTATGACGAAATATCGAAATAACATTTGTACGTCCTGAAAATAATTATTTCAACGTAATTGAGAAACTAGGAAAGAATAAATTATTAATGATATTTTGTTTGCTCTAGATGCTAATGATTAGGTAGAATTTAGAATTCCGTGAGTATTCTTTTCTCTCTCTCTTCCTTACTGTTCGTTTTCATCTTTCAAACAAAATTGCAATGAAGATAGAAAGAAAATAAGAAAAAGAAGACGATAATTCAAAGGTGGAATAAAGAAAGAACGGTTTACGTTCGCAGTCTGGCTTAGAACGGACGGCACGAAAGATACGTGCGTGCACGGAACGAAAGACGGAGCCAAATGGAACAGAGCGAAAGAGAGAAAGAAAGAAAGAGAGGAAAGGAAAGAACCTAAGAGTTGTAAAATGAGAACGACGAGGACGCAAGAGGATGTAGTCGACGGACGTTTACGAAGAGAACCGAGTATCCCCGACATGTGGGGAAAGCTTAGTCGGTGTAGAGAGGACACAAGGGATTATTTCTCTTCACAATTATTTTTCGACTTTTAACGTCTTGTGCAACAACGAAAGTAACAATGTTATTATACTTTGATTATGTTAATAAACAGCCAAACATTTTTATTATCTATTTTTCTTGTAATAAAAAAATGTATTTAACAAAAATAAGTATATGAATAAAAAAAGGAGCAAAAAAATCGTCAAAATTAGCAAATAAGATAGATCGGATATTAAAGGGTTCCGATGAGCTTTTGGGCCGGCCCTGGCAAGCACAATACCGAGTATGAATGAAGTATCGTGTCTGGCTTGGAAGAGGGGAAAGAGAGAGAAAAAATTGTGCGGTGTTTCGTGGCGTTGTGCGGTTGCGGGCGGTAAACTAGTGACGCTCGTTGATGTTTGGTGCGCATGCGCACAAGCGTATACGAACACACTCCCCCTCTTCTATCCCCTCGCGTATCGGCCGCAGAGGCATCACCGCACGTTCGAGTTTCGCGGCAGGGCACAGCAGGAATGAACAGAGAATCCGCAATGCATTGCAATGTTAAGCAGCAGTGTTGAGTGTAGCCGGCTGCATCCAGAAAGAGAGAAAGAGATAGGGAAGGAGAAAAGAGGGAAAGGGAAAGGAACGGATATAGTCATTTTTACGCGCTGAAAGTCGCATCGTTTGTGGATATCGAGTCCTCGAGTAGTAGACCGCCATGTTATTTGGTAACAGGTCGATCATCGAATCGAGAGAAGATAAACTTTTTAGATAAGGAATTCATTTGATCAACGTAACGGACAGAATAGGAGATGAACATATAATAGAGACAATCAATCAGGTAAATGAAAAATTGTAAGTAGGATTCCGGTTGCTGCTTGAAGAGATTATATACATACGTGCCTGGACCGCACGAGCTATGGCAACATGGCTGCCAACGAGACTAACTGAATCTTTCTCGCTCGCTTCGTTGTCTCTTTCGCGCGTGGGAGACTATGTTCTTTCTTTTTCTATCACCGTAACTTGACGCAAGCCAGATTGGCCTCTCTCTTCTTCCTTATCTTTTATTTTTCTTCGATTCTTTCTCTCTTCTTCATCTTTTATTCCTTGGCCCTTTCGAGAAACTCATTCTATCCCGATCTTTCTCCTACTTGGTTGATCTCTTTCTCTTTCTCTGTCTCTCTCTCTCTCTCTCTCTTTCATTCTCTCGGCTACTGGTGTTAACGACAGATAGACGTCTCTCGGCGGTCGTCCCGCGCGTGCCCTCACGCGAGCTCGTTCGGCCGCACACACACTTGCGTGTGTGTGTGTGCGTGCGTGTGTGTGGTCGGTCAATACAAAAAAGCAAAAACATAGAACTAGCGCGGTTACCCCGCAACGGAGGCGCGAGCACCGCGCCAATCGGCCACGCACGCACACGCCGCATCGCGTTCTACTCTAAAGAAGAAAAAGAATGAGATAGAAGAGAGAGAGAGAAAGAGAGAAAGATCTTTCTTTTCTCGCGTAGTGTCGTCACGGCGCGAGCGCGCTTGTTACATCTTGCTTGTCTATACTCATGGTCAGAAGAGAGTCTCTCGTCAGAATCGGAAGATAACGCGACAAAGTAGAGTTTGGAGATTCGATAAGAAATTACGGAAAAGGAGAAAGAAAGAAAGAAAGGAAGAAATAAAGAGAGAGAGAGAGACAGAGAGAAAGAGAAAGAAAGAGAGAGAGATCGGAGGGCGAACAGAGCGCGTGCGACGTACCTGGCTGCGCCGGTGGCAGTCTCGATCTTGCGGTTGGACGAGCTCCGTCGTCCTCGTCGTCCTCGTCGTCGTCGTCGTCGTCGTTGTTGTCGTCGTCGAGTTGTTGTTGTTGTTCTTGTTAAAACGCGGCGTCGTTCTTGCTTTGGCTTTTCCTTATCATTGTTGTCGTCGTCGTCGTCGTCGTTGTTGTCGTCATCGCGACGAAAGTAAAAGACGCGTGTAAAAAAGAAATAAATAAAGAGAAAGAGAGAAGGAAGAATGCGTGTCAGAGAGAACAGCGAGCAGTACTATCTTCTGCTCGTTGACGATCCACCAGCGAGAAGATCGGCGACGGTGGTGGTAGAACGTTGCCGTAGCTCGTTCGAGGTGCGAACCGCGTGACACGAATGCGGGAGTGTGAAAGAAAAGAAGAAGAGAAGGGAAAAGGTATCTAGCCGCATGCGTGCAAAGAGGACAGAACGGGCTGGCTATTTCTGTGGAGAGTATAGGGGAAACCGCCCGTATAAAATAAGCAGTGAATGAAGGAGCCTGTTTACTGGCAGACGACCTACGCGAGATTCGGTCGCCTCTCCTCTCGTCGCGGTTACTCTCTCTCTCTCTCTCTCTCTCTTCTCTCCCCTCCCTTCCTCTCTCTCTCTCTCACACTGTTTTTCTCTCTTCTTCTCGATAATAATCCTCGTCGTCCTCATCGTCGTCGTCGTCGTCGTCGTCGTCACGAATGCGCTGCTGTTTGGCAGAGCGAGAGAGAGAGTGCGCTGCGAGCGAGAGAGTGCTGCGCGGGAGGGGTGCGCAAGGGAGCGAGCGAAAGAGATAGAGAGAGAGAGAGAGAGATAAAAAGAAAAAGAAAGAAAGAATCGTTGGCCGGAGTGAGAGCCGCGCGCGTGTCTTGGCTCAGTGCGCGAGGAGAAGCCGCAGAGCGTCGGTCGTTGTTAGGATGTAAGGCGCGTGTGTCGCTCGTAAGTTCGTTCGTTCGTTCGTTCGTTCGTTCGTTCCTTCTTTCTTCGATCTCTACTGACGTCGTTTCGTTGTCTCTCGTGCTTGTACATATTACTGCTAAAGAATAAGAAAAAAGAGAAAAAGGAAAGAGAGATAGAGATAAATAAAGAGAGAAAGAGAAGGAATATTTCTATTCGTCGTTTATATGTTTGACGATCCACGTTCGTACGTACGTTCGGTCTGCTTCTTCTACTCGTTTTTAACGTGTGCGCTGCGCGATCTACACGACACGATACGACCGTATATACACTTTTTCGAGACATACATAGTACCAACCAACGACGTGTGTGCGCGCCGACAGGATACCGAGAGTGAGAAAGAAATAAATAGAGGAAGGAATGAGATAGAGTGAGAAAGAGTGTGGCAGAAGGAAAGGGGAAAAACGTGCCGTGAGGACGATCGGTCGTCGTGTATACACTCTCGACTCTTTCGACTCGCCTCATCTCGGTTTGTTTCAACGTTGGTCGTCGTCGTCGTCGTCGACGTCGGCGGCGGCGGCTCTTCTTCATCGGTGAAGAGACGAAGGAAGTACGTATGTGTCAGCGTGCAGTGACGTTGTGACGACTGCGGAAGGAGGAGAAAGGTGGAAGAAGGAGGAAAGATAAATCGCGCGAGTTTCTTCGAACTGCGTGCGAGAGCTCGTGGTATAAGAGAGAAGAGGGGTAGGAAGAGGAGGAGTACGAGGAGGAGAAGGAAGAAAAAGAAGAAGAAAAAGGTGGAGGAGGAAGAAGCGGTGGAAGAGGGCGAGAAGGACGACGAAAACGAGGGAGAGAAAAGAGAGAAACAACAGTAGTAGTAGTAGTAAAAGAAGAGGAAGAAGAAGAAGAAGAGGAGAAGGAGGAGGAGGAGGAGGAGAGGAAGAAGAAGAAGAAGACGAGCGCGGGAGTCGCGAAGCAGCGCGTCGACAACGACGGCAAGGAACTCCCTGGTGTTGCTGCTGCCTTTTATATTTTCTTTTACTTCCATTCGTTTGCTCTCTCTCTCTCTCTCTCTCTCTCTTTCTTTCTCCCTCTCTCTCTTTCTCTCTCTTTCTCTCTTTCACTCTCTTTTGACTCTTTTTTCCTCCTTCCTTTATTTTTCTTTACTCTTTCCGACGAAGAATCGATACTTTCTGCTGTCGAAGTGGATTAAATAGACGATACTGCTAGGGATCGTGGAAAAAGGAGAAGTGTTTTCAGAAGAGAAGGAAGAAAGAAGTGTTAGTTGGTGCGCGAAATAAAAGTGTCGAAAGTGTGGATACCTTAAACTCAGAGTCGCGTTCGGCGCTGCCTCTGGCGGCTCTGGTGCTATCATCGTCGGCCCCACTGCCACCG
Organism: Polistes fuscatus; assembly: GCF_010416935.1. Taxonomy (NCBI): domain Eukaryota; kingdom Metazoa; phylum Arthropoda; class Insecta; order Hymenoptera; family Vespidae; genus Polistes; species Polistes fuscatus. Next base: position 10,788,361 of record NW_025113096.1, read on the forward strand.
GCATTGCCCCCAAGACGACAACCTCCTAGCCGACCTCCGACCCCCTGTCCCAATACCGGTGTGCTGTGCGGGCCGAGGACACCGCTGAAGACACCGCCGAGGACGACGAGGGCTACAACGGCGGCCCTAAAGACGTCGACGATTACAACAATAACAACGACAACAACAACGACGACGATAAACACGAGCAAAACGACGTTGCCCGCAGCCCAACAAGGCGAGCCGTCCCTCGTACCGCCTCACTATCCTGCGCCTCCACGGCCCCCGACTAGAAACGGTAAGTCATTTTTTTTCTTTTTTTCTTTTTCATTTTTTATTGCTATTTCCATTTCCTTCAATTCTACTCCATTCTGTGGGAACTCTTTCACACATTTTGATAAAACCTTGCGGCCTTGCGTTCCACGAAGAGAGACACCAATGCTCTTTTTTTCTTTCTTTGCCTTTTCATCTCTGTTCCCCTATTTTTACTCCGAAATATTTAATCGAGCCGGATAATACACAAAACGTATATATATATATATATATCGCCCAAGGAAATGTTTACGTCTGTCTCCCTCTAGTCATTCTCCGCTCTTATTATCGCTCATTGTCAGAGTTCTACGGCTTATCGCTCGCGCATCTGATTCGTCCTCATGGTCGTCGTTGTGTCGTTTATTATAGTTCGCCGTTTTATATCTGTATGTATGAAAAAACGCGAGAGTAAGAGAGAGAAAGAGAGAGAGAATCTTAACGATTATTCGATAAACGTCACGTCGTATTTCTCGTTATTACAACTGTACTTGGAAGAGTAGAAAATATCATTGTCCCTGTGTGAAATATTGAAAATGATTCTTTGATTTTTCTATTTCTATCTCTATTTCTTTCTCTCTCTCTCTCTCTCTCTCTCTCTTTTCATTCACTAAACACATACAGAAAGATTAATAACATGGAGATGTTTACGCGAATTACGTATCCCGGTAACTTATAATTCATGTACAATGTTTATCCAACAACGTCAGGATCAAGTTCCGGTAATCAAGATTCTACGAGCACTCTATCTGCTCCGTTTAACATATTCTACGACGTAAGAAAATCGCGTGACTCCTTCGTGAATCTCGGAAGCGAGCTACGATGTTTCTCCGGAAGCCTACTCACCTACGCGCCCACATTAATCGTCCTCTTGCTCGACGGCTATTCACATCTATATAACACGGATAGAGACACACACAAATATACAAATATAAAGAAGTAACGTGAAACGTTTTACTACCAAGGAGGAAAGCAAAGCTAAGCAATATATCCCCGATATATCCTTCTACCTTTCTCGCGCGTTCGAACATTCTTTCGAGGTTGTTCATCGAAGGGGTGTGCGCGAACGCGCGCGCACCTACGCTTAGTTAACTCGCTTTTGAATGGCACAACGCGAAGACCAATTCTCTTTCTATCTCTCTCTCTCTGTTTAATACTTTTTCTCTTTCTAACGCACGCTCCATTCTGTTGTTTTTCGCTCGGCGGCACCGATTTCAAATGGCGAGGTCACCCGACTTTGTGCCAATTCTATCGACGCGGTCAGGCGCCTGTGACCGGTTGTATATTGAGTCACACGCTACGCTTTCGTAGAAGAAGAGAGAGAGAGAGAGAGAGAGAACAAGAGATAACAGAGAGAAAGAAAGACAAAATGAAAAAAAAAGAGAAAGATAAAGACAGAAAACTATTCGATGCCGGAGGAGCGTGCCGCCGACTACGCGACGGTGAATGAAATGCGCGTGAACGCCTGCGCGCAAACCTCAGCCCCCTACCCGCCACCTTCATCCGTAGAAAGTTTTGCGAGAAAGTCACCAACACTACCTTTCCATTCGTGAAACGCGTACGCACGCGTTCTCTTGCCTTTTCCTCCTGTTCCCCCCTCTCTCTCCTCCCCCCTTCCTTCCCTACTTCGACTTCCACCTCCTGCCCTTCATTCACTCTCGCTTTCGGTCATGCACCTTTTCCTCCACCCTCCGACGTTTTCTTCATTAACTGAAATGTATCCAATTTTTTTTCCACGTAAATTACATTTCTTTCGTAATTTTGTGTGTATTATAATGCGTAAATGAATTTCGTTACGACTTTTTACGAGAGAACTAAAACTCGATTTCCAACGTGTTTCCCGCCTTTTTTTTCTTTTTTCTCTTTTCATTCTTCACGTGGTTCGGCCACGTGATTCTCTCTTTCTTCTCGTTTTTTTTTATTTCTATTTTTTTTTTTTTCTTTTTTTTTTTAATGATCTATCTGACTTACTATCTTTCTGTGTTCGAATAGTATACATGTGGCGCGTTTTATTCTCCTCTTTGTGATTCACGGCTTCGAATGCCATTTGTTTTATCTTGCCGTGTCGGACTTTCGTCGCGCATGCAATATACTTTTGTAGTTGTGTGTGTGTGTGTGTGTGTGTGTGTGTTGGTGAAAGGCAGTATATATCCCCGCCTTTTAGTACGCGACCGAGCCAAGGTGGATACTTTGCGTTTTGCAAACGTTCTGTTCAACGCTGCAAGTACGCTGTTTATGTATGTGTACATGCACGCGCACATGTGTGTATTTATGATTAAACTATATGCATATTGTGCGTGCGTGTGTGTGTGTGTATACGCGTGAACACTGCAAACGTGTCGAGCTAGCATGAATGAGACCACGATTTCCGTGCATGACGATAGTATTATATGTATACTACTTACTTACACATACTATCTTATATGCAATATATGTGCGTGGATGCGTTAATATGTGTTGACAGTTGCAATGGAACACCTGAGATCATTCGAAGAACAAAAAGAGGGAAAATATCTAACGTTGGAAGTGTCTATCGAAAAAGAGTAGTTTGTTTAATGACTTTGACTTCTTCAATCCTCCCGACACTACGAGCGTGTAACGATTAGATAGAGATTAGCTTATGATTATTTTTTCAGCTAAACGTTAATCGTACCGACCATTTTTCTCTCTCTCTCTCTCTCACAATCAGTTTATTCACTGTGTATTACGCATATATATATTTATTTATTTATCTATCTATCTATATCTGTAGATCTTTATGTATATATTTAATTCATAGTCTAGTACAGGGTTTCTCAAATTTTTCCACTTTACGATCTCATGACTCTAAGTATACACTCTATTTTATCTTTTCTTTCACCATCATAAAATCACAGATATACTAGAACAGTTTTCAATTGATTTTTGATCGGTGAGCGTCTAGAAATTTTTTACTCGTGGTTAAATTTTTGCGACTCTACACGGGAATTGTTGCATCACATTTTGAGAAATCCTACTCTAATATAAAAGTTACAATATCTATAGAAAAATATTTTCAAGAAAGTTGAAATCATTTTTAACCGTCTAACGTGAAACGACATTCTCAGATAGATCGACCTTATTTGGATCTATTTTTATACTAGAACGTGTCTCTATATTGCTTTCCGATAACGAGCTCGAGTACGATTGATCGATCGATCAATATCGATTTTAACCACTAATTGTAAGTATACACACATAACCACTAAACTTTTAAATATATTTATATTAATATAATAATAATAATAATAATAAAATATATATATATTTTATTGTTTGTGTGGAAAGTTTGTGCTGATTATTAAAGAAAATTCTGAGTTAAAAAAAAACATTTTTATACTTTTATATATTTAATATTATTTACATTTATATAGAATAAATATTTATAATTCGATATAACGGGTGTAACCTAATATACATATTTTTCTATGTATAGTAATTTATATACTAGATTAAGGGGTTAAACTTTTTCACTCATTGTTAGCAATTATTTAACTCAAACAAATATTTTGTTCTCGATCTCAGTTTTAAACTCAAAACTATCTTCTCTTATACTTTTATAAATTCGCAAACATATTATTCGCGTCGTGTTTTCAGACTGGTTGATAATTAATTTTCGGTCGTTGCCTGTCCAGAAACTTTTTACTCTCGCTATAATTTCTGTGACCTTATACAAGGTTGCTAGACCATGCTTTGAGAATTCCTATAGTAGAGTAAAGATACAGTAATTTATATGTATGCGTATAAAATATACATGGATTGGTTAAAAAATTTGAAGCTTAATATAAAAACAATTTATGTCCAATAAATCTCACTTTTATTTTTCGTCATAGTCTCAAAACTTTTGAGAGCCTATAATCTTATATATTATATATCTATTTTTCTTTATGTATAATAATATATATATTATTTACAGTATACCTTTATCTACTTTCTTTGCGTTACTACTATTATAATGATAAGTTTAATAATAATTACATAATTTTAATTTCCGTTTTATTTCACCTATATATTAAATTGTACTACACTGTAATTAATGAGCCTAGATAATAGAGCCTATGCTTTAGGCTCAATAAAATATTATTAAATAAATAAATAAATATTAAGAGTATAGTATAACAAAGCATAATTCTTCTATACATATCTGTAAATGGTGTATCTCGTGAGAAGTTGAGTTAGAAAATAGAATCGTATTTTTTCGCAATAGTATAAAGATTACCTAGAATCGACGATCGAACTGTATCAGAGATCGAAGAGTCGTACTCGAATTTCGGTACACAACCGTGCTTCTCTTGAATAACGCAAGAATACCGCAGCACGCTATCTCCGTGTTTGCCAACCCCGTTATCTCTCGTTCCTTCATCGTTCTTTTCCCTTGCCTCTTAACCATCTCTCTCTTTCTCTCTCACCCTCTCACTCACTCACTTAACTGCTCGTTGACTCTCCTCTCTTTCTCTCTCTTTCTCTCCTCTCTGAATTCTGTCTCTCTTTCTCCCTGTCAGTGACTCCGGTTGTACCTTCTGTTGCTTTTGCACGAGCTGCCAGCGCAATCTACAATCATCCTTATGTGTTCTCGCGATACATCCGGTCGACTCTCTCTCTCTCTCTCTTTCTCTCTCTCTCTCTCTCTCTTGCTCTCTCTTTCTTTCTTTCTTTCTCGCTCTCGCTTCTCTAGTCGATAAGACTCCAAAGAGAGAACTATCCTTAGAGGAAACATAAAACGTGAGTTTCTCTTTAACGCTAATATCATTTTTAATTCGTATCATTTCAAATTCCTATTAGAAATTGGGAAAGATATAAATTAAGAGTTTTATCTACATCTAGTTGATTTATTGGTTTCTTTATATAAATATTATACATTTTTCTCCTAACATTGAAAATACTTTAAAAATCATTCACGTCTATAATAAAATTAGAAATAAAATAAATAATATGTTGTATCTTTTTATTTGTTATAAAACCAAATGGCCCTTACATTTGAAAGAAGGATTATATATTAAGATTTGTTCTTGTTTATGTTAATAGTTTAAAATATGCGACATAGACTCTTCTTCCAGACACCCGATCAATTTTTCTATAAAATATTGTTTATTTCAAAATGATTGTTCATCAATATTGTATATAAAAAATACTTGTACGCATATTTTATCGTCAAGATTATAAGTCCGTTTTAAAAAGCACCTCTTGACCGATTGTTCTCTTTTCTTTCTTTTTTCTTTTTTCTCTCTCTCTCTCTTCTCTCTCTCTTTCTCTCTTTCAATCGGAATTTCAAAAAGATCCTTCAGTCGGGTAGAGGGTGTAGATTCGTAGGTCGTTTGACGACGTCGAAATTCGAGAGATCGTAAATAGCTCGTAATCCTGACGTATTCTTCTTTCTTTTTCTGTTTATTTTCTTTTTCATTTTTTTTTTTTTTTCGTTTTACCCAGGCGAAAGGTAGGAGGCGCAGGCCGTTTGGTGGTCGAACGTTGACCCTTTCTCGTTCGTTCGTTCGTTTCTTCGTTCCTTCGTTCGTTTCTTCGTTCCTTCGTTTCTTCGTTCGTTCCTTCGTTTGTACGTTCGTACGTACACTTCACTGAAGTTTTATTCAGAATGCGCACGCGCGCGCGCTCGCGGGTCACACAAAACGAGTGCAAGACTGTTTCGATAAATGATGCGAAGAAAGACGGGACGACAAAAAATAATTTGTAAGAAAAATATTTAAAAAAAAGTGAAATAAAGAAAGGACGATGAAAATATGGTTGAAAAGATTCGAGCTTATCTTACGTGGGCGATTAGAAATTCCTGATTAGATCTATCTTTTTACACCAGTTTACATTTTTATCTTTCCGTCCCATAACAATTTGAGTATCATTGCGATGAAACTTATATTCGATTTACAGTTGGTGAAGTTTTAAATTACGACCCAAGTGAACGCACATAAGTATGCACATATAAGGTCATATTAAATGAAGATGAGAAGAGAGGAGAGAAGCGGAGTGGAGGGGAGGTAGAAGAAACTCGATTTCATAAGATCATGTTTGCTTGTTTTTAAATTGAAAGGTGGATTATTTGAATGTAGTAGTAATCTGCGATCGGCCAAAGTTGGCAAAAAGGTGGCCCGGAGACGAGAACATTCGGTTATCTCTTAAAGGAGCAACTCAAGAAAGAAAAAGAGAAAAAAAAGAAGCGAGAGTGGGTGGTGGTTGGCCGAAGATTCCGGCCATATGGCGTCCACATTCCATTTCTCTCGTGTGCCAACCGAACGTGTGGTTTGCTTGTTTGCCTGCTTGACAGTCTCTCTCTCTCTTTCTTTCTCTCTCTCTTTCTTTCTCTCTCTCTTTCTATTTCCTTTTCATCACAAACAGTGAGTTCTCTTTTTGACTCCTTGTGGAGGATACTACTAATCTTTTTTTCTTCAATGTTTAACGTAACTTTTTCATGGTATGTTGGATCGTCGAATAATTGAGTGCGAAGAAATTGAATAAAAACACTTTTCGGATATTTTCAACTCGAACGAACGGAGAACGAAAGTTCTCCTCAATGATGAGAATGAAGAGGGTGGTGGATGAGAAAGAGAAAGAGGAGGAGGAGGAGGAGGAAGAGGAAGAGGAAGAGGAAGAGGAGGAGTTAGAGGTTGGTGCGGCAACCCGTTTTCGCGCGACCTCGAGAATGGCCTGGATTTTTAAAAAGGCCAGTCTCAGCGACGCGCCGCGTACGATTTTATGAATGAACAACCGGTGCGCGCCCGTATCGTACACACGCAACATCTTCGTCCTATTAGCAAACCGATCGTTGGCACTGTTCTACTCTACGTTTACAATCTCGAGGTAGAAAGAAGAAAATAAAAAGAAAAAGTTTCAAATAGAAGGAGGATGAGAAGTTGGGGGAGGCCCACGGTGGACGTTGTAGGAAAAGAAGAAAGTGAAGAAGAAGAAGAAGATACAAAGAAGAAGGGAAAGAAAGAGAAAGAGAATTTGCAAATGAAATCACAGGAACGGCCGGCAACCATTCCTTTGACCGTCGTCGAAGCAACATTAGCAAAGGCAAAGGCACCGTTCGTTTCTGTTGCAAAGAAAAAGAAAGAGAGAGATAGATAGAAGAAAAAAATAGAGAACAGAAGCAGAAAAGAGGCAGGAGAAGCCTTGTGTATGAGAATCAATGAATGAATAAATACCAGCATCCGCTTTTAGGACTGTTTCTCGAAGGCAACATACAAATTCGTAACTTTGGAGAAATCTGTTCTAAATCGAATTTTCTTCAATGGAAAGAAATAGAATAGAAGAACGTAGGGGTGGGGGGGGCAAAAGGTATAGTAGGGGGAGCTCTTTGGCAAAAGTTCGATCCCTCGTTCTATCCTTATCCCTATCTCTCGTCGGTTTCTGTGCGTGTGTGTGTGTGTTTTTTTTTCTAACTCATTCGTTCCGTCTCTCTCTTTCTCTTTCGGACCTCTCGATCGTTTTACCGGAGGGTCCGAGGGTAGAATTAGAGGAGATGCTCTCGTGATCACGCACGCACACCGCGTGGGTGTCGTCTGGAGGATATCCGGTGTTTCGTGTCTTCTTCGTTCGTACCTGTTCTTTACTGTTCCTCGCCGAGAAGCTCTTTCTTCCTCTCTCTCTCTCTTTCTGTTTCTTTTTCTGTCTCTCTGCTGTCTCTTTGCACCCTCTTCACTTCTCGTTCCACCAAGCGTTAAAGAGGGTTCTTCGAAAAGCAAGTTTACGAGGGAGATGTCTCTTCGTAATACGTAAAGCAACGTGCTGCTGCTTGCTTCACTACGGTTAACATTTTCTTCGTCATTTTCTTTATCACGTATGTGTGTGTGTGTATATATATTCAAGAAAGAGTGAGAAAATAGTTTTAATGCGTTCAACTGATCGAAGATACTCGAGGAGTGGTCTTTTACTTTTTCTTTATCTTTGCTTAGTCTTCGTCATCTCGTTTATCTTCATCTTAATCATCATCTCCTTCTTCTTCTTCTTCTTCTCCTTCTTCTTCTTCTTCTTCTCTTATTTTTTTCAAGAAGATCGTTCCGTAGGCTATGTCTCCTTCTTTCACATTTTTTGCTCGCATCTTTCTAATAGCAAATCCCCACCCCACGTGGTGGTTATTCTCGCGACAGATGTTCGCGAGTTCGTTTCTCCTAACTGCGTATCTTCTACGCGACGTCCTCCTCCTTGTGGTAGTCGTCGTCGTCGTAGTCTTCTTTGACTACGACTAACAACTATGATGATAACGATGATTATGATAATCATTAGGATAACGTCTTTATACGAATCATTCTTATTCTTCTACTTTTTTTTCTACGCGTGCATTAATTTCTTTTTTTTTAAACTTCAGGAAGAAAGGAAAACATGGCGAGAATACTTTGATTTATTAATTTTCTTTTAATATATATAAAAAAAAGTCTAAAATAATTTATATATCATTTTGATTTTTTAATTTTTTTTTTAATGATAATTTATTTCTCCTCGAAAGCAGTATCAGAGAGAAAGAGAGTCCCATTGGCTCGCGCTCAAAACTCGTGAAAGAGAGAAGAAGGGACGACGTTTTCGCGACGAGTCGTACACAACACCAGGGCACTCCGTCGAGAGAGCGCCGGGGTTCTTGGCAAGTGGAATATTACCTGGAACGAGCGTCGTCGGTGCTGCTTCCTCGCAAATAACGCTACCGAGAGAGAAAGAGATTTTGCGCTCGTATGGATCATATTTGAAATTTTTCTATCGTCAAAATATTCCCTCGACATTTTTTATTTTGCTTTTTAAAATCGTCTCGAAATTCAACTGAAAATACTTTAACAAATAAATCTTTACGGACGTATTATGAAATGAATTATTTATTATTGTTTCTCGTTTTGAACAACGTTGCACCACCACACTCTCCTCGTCTTTATGCAAAAATATTTATTGTTCGTGAATAAATAAATTTAATAAAGATTAAACTTAAGATGCTAAGTGCAATATAAGAAAGATTACTCAATGATAAAGAGAAACGTATGATAGAATAATAATAGGAAAAACTTGACGTAATCAAACTAATTATGTATTCACGTGAGTAATGTGCAACGTGTCGATTTTAAAGGAACAATATAAATATGTGCGCGAGTGTGTGCATGCACATATTAATAATATATGCATATCGTCGACGGAAAGAGCATTGCAACGAGTTCCGGAAAATAATTAATCAGAGATCAGGTCGCGTTTAGAAGGGACTGTCGGAAATGGGCGGCTGCCTTTCTATATTCGAAGGAGAGCGCATGGTAACGATAATTCGAAAAATGAAGCCGTTTATGCGCTACTAAATACGCGCTCTCCATACTTCCTGCGCATTTAATCTCCTCGGAGCTTCCTGTGTGCAACCAAGAATATATACACATACATGTATGTGATGCGTTTATATGCACACATATATATATATATATATTTGTGTGTATGCGTACATACTTTTGTGTGAATATATTTATTTGCATATATAATTTGTATATGAATAATATATTTATACATGTATAAATATTTATATATATATATTATTTATACATGTTTAAATATATTATATGTATGTATACGTGTGTATTGTGTATCAATCATAGGTGTATGCATGTTCTCGGAGAGGAAACGTCGTCGATTTGAATGTACGTTGCTCATAGAATATATTCGTATGTATTTCTCTATGTATATGTGTATGTGTGAATGTATGATATCGATCGTTCACTACGTTCATTTAATATTCGCAACGTTAACAAAAAAGAATAAAGAGAAATAAATCATTGGAGAGAATGAATCGATAGAAAAATAGAGATACTCGTATATATTATTCTTCAAGTATATATGTATGTATATATGTACAATAATAATAAATGAAAGAAGTCATTCTCGTATCTCAAATATCTCGATAGGAGATTCTTCTAGGACCTTCATCAATGTTCGCTTCGTTGCTGGGTTACATACAACCCCTTCGGTTTTCTCTTGACACGCTAGTGTCGTTTTCTATTTTCAATAGTGTAACAATAATAATCACTCATTTTTTCAACTAACGATAATCTTTCTCTCATTTTCATTATTTATTATTTTGCATGACAAATGAATCCTAATTCTTCCGAACTTTTTACATGGATAATCGATCACGTATGAGGATTATACCGCAAAAATATCTTTACAATAAAAAATTAAGTAGAGCCCATGTTGGTAAAAATCGAAAATCGATTTATGGGTTTTCTTCAAACAAGGAAAAGAAATTGATCTTCCTAAATTCCTATATGAATAAGAAAATTTAAATGGATAATAAAAAGAAAAATAAAGAGATAGGGTTTAGGTCAGTCTAGATACGTTACTGCAACTGCAATGTAGGGGTACGGTAGTAGAAAGAAGGAGAGGGAGAGATGATAACGTGGTCAGTCTCGATAGGGAAAGAAAAAGAAAGAGAGAAAGAGAGCATCGAATCCAGTCATGGCGGTGAGACAAAGACGAAATGAATGAACGTGCGTACGCAGAAGAGAGACGGGAGACGGCGGGTGGTAAGGCTGGGTAAGGTAAAGAAAGAGATGGTCGCACCAATGAATGAACGGTGCACGACGAGGATAGAATTAATGAGAGGGATAAATATAGAATCGAGTAGCGCGGCAGAACAAGACGGTCTCTCATTCTCATTCTCTCTCTCTCTCTCTCTCTCTCCCTCTCTTCCCTACTGCACCCTTTCTCATGACTCGTTCGTTCGTTCCTTCCTTCGTTCCTTCCTTCATTCGTTGCTTCCTTCCTTCCTTCCTTCGTTCCTTCGTTCGTCGTTCGACTCGTCTATGCCAGCACGAAAAACTTACGATCATCGTTCAAAGAGAAACACGAGAAACGAAAGGAAACGGGACTACAGGATTGTCGACCAAACAACAAGAGAACAACTTGAACGTATTACTTATATACACGGTATATACTTTATACGTTGTTACGCGTTCACCAATTAACCTTTTATGAACTCCACCCCATTTACATTTCATCTTTAAACTTATCTTGAAAGTTTCGAGTTGGTCGTTTTTCAATTTCAGGAGAGAGAGATAATCCATTGCGAAGGTAAAGATAGGCGCGAGTCGATACTCTCGGCGATGATCGACGTCGATGACAGGAACATCTGCCACTCTGGGAGCTCCCCCTCTCTCTGTCACACACATGACACATATATGTAGATACACGGACACACGTCAGAACCATTCTTCGAGGTTATGACCGAAGCGAGTATCCGTAGGATGACTCGGCGTACGCGTTACGCGAATGGTCGGATGGGATGCACGGCTGGCTGGCTGACTGGATTGGATGGTCGACCTTCCATGGGGATCCTTACCACTTGACACGGTCCTGAAAAGGTCGGTCTTCTAAAAAAAAAAAGAGACGGAGAGAGAAAAAAGAGAATGAAAGAGACGGAGAGAATGCCATTGGGTTGTACGACCACATCAACGTCGGCCGGTGGTTTGTAGCACGCATACGGGACATCGTAAAACGCCATGAACTACTAACGACCGTCACAAGACTTTTAATCGATGCGCTATGGGACACACGATAGGTCTCTTCCTTCTTTCCTTCCTTCCTTCCCATCGGTCCGTTTCTGCATTAGACGAGGAAGAAACCTTTAGTTCTTATTTCTCTCTCTATCTATCCTTTTCTATCTCTAACTATTTCTCTCTTTCTCTCTCTCGCTCTCTTTCTTTCTGTCTCTGTTTTTCCGTCTGTCTCTTCTTATATTTGCCTGTCTCTTTAGCGATCGAATCGATCTTTGAGAAGCGCGTCGCCGTTGACGTTGTTACGCTCGTCGACGAAGACGACAGGCGGAGAGGTAATGTTTTCATTCAATGTAAAGCTTCAATGATAGCTTCCGCTCATTCATGAAAAGCTTCGTGTTGCGTTTCGATAGTTCACCACAATATCGCCAGATGGCAACGTCGTACCGTCACGAACGACCGGGCCGCTGCCCACTCTCTCTCTCTCTCTCTCTCCTCTCTTCCTCCCTCCCTCCCTCCCTCTTTCACTCAGTCGCTCGTGTGCTCGCTCGTTTATACACACCTCTCACCCCTCGTCCGTCGGTCGCCATTCATGGCTTCCTTCCCACCTTCTTCTCTTCCTGCTTCCCTTTCCTCCCTCCCCACCGCCTCGTCCTACTTTCCTCCGTCTCTTTTTCTCTCCCGGTTCTTCCGTCTCCGTCGTTCGGCCACTTCCGTCCAATCGGCACTCCCGAGTCCCCACTTCTAACCCGGCGCGCCCCCTTCTCTCGCCGCTTCTAACCGCTTACCGGGAGTCCATTGTCAGTCGTTCGCCAGCACTTCGCGAGTGCTTGTCTCTCTTTCTTTTTTTTCTCGTATCGTATACACCGTAGTAGTATATATTATATACATACATATATATATATGTGTGTATATATATATATGTGCACATATACCTAATTTACAATAGTAAATATATACATATATTATGCATTAATAATTCGCGAGTGACGTCGTCAACGTTTTCTTATATACGAAATAATTCATCCGTTATTCGAAACATTGAGTAGAACAAGTTTCGTCGTCTTCTTGTCGCCTCATCGTTGGATTCTTCGTGTGTGTTGATCAAATCTCTTGGTTTCTCGAATCAACGTTTCTAAAAGAATCGAATGAGTGGAGTAGAAAAAATAAGAATAAGAAGAAAAAGTAAACAGAAGGAAGGAAAATAAAAAAGGAGGGGAGGAAGGAAGAAAGTAACAAAGTAAGAAAGTAAGGAAGGAAAGAAAGAAGAAGGAAGGAAGGAAGGAAGGAAAGAAAGAAGTTAAAAAAGTTAAAGGAGTTAAACAGAGTAAATAAGTTTCTCTGGCAGAGTGTGCAGTCAGATTACTAGCGTCGGACGTTACCTTATGGAAGGAGAGAGCCATCGTGGCGTGTATATAGTAGCGGCGTAAGAGCGGAGGCAATAGCGCAAGAGTGGCTCCTCGTCTCGATACGCTCGGAGCGACGGCTAGCTCGTAAACAACGCGGGAGAACTACTATCTTTCTCTCTCTCTTTCAAACTCACATTCACATTTACGCTCACGGTCGAGAGAAGAGACTCTATCGCATTCACGCTCGATCTCGACTCGAAAAGGATAGGAAGCAAAAAGAGAAAAGGGGGAGAGAAGGAAAAGAAGCAACTACTACGACTACAGTAGTAGTAGTAGTAGTAATAGTAATAGTAGTAGTAGTAGTAGTAGTAGCAGCCACAGCAGCAGCAGCAACAGTCAGAGTATCTCTTTCGAGTTCTTTCTTCCCTATCGCAAGAGTGCCATCGAATTCGAGAAAATAGCAAATTTGACGATTTTAGATTCGTTTTTGAACATCGTTTTGAGACATCTCAAAGCTACGACGACGACGACGGCGACAACGAAGACGATTGCCGGTCGAAAGTTGGTATCTCTGTGCGCGCGTGCGTGCTGTGCCGCTGCCGACACGCCCCCGACACGCTCGGACCCTACCCCTCGCCCCTTGCCCTGCCCTGCCTTGCCCCCCTCGGCTCTCCTGCTGCTACGTGACCGAGCTCCACGCTCTTTTCTGATTTTCCACTAGTCCCATGAATCTTCAGTAAGTTTTTCTATCTTACCTAATTCAAATATATCTTATACAAATCTTTTATATTACTCAGATCTTGTTTTTATTTCTTAAATTTACTATCAATTTTTACAACAATCTTTCCTTTCTTTTTATCTTGTAACTTTATAATAATAAATTTGCTCTATATTATTTTATATATTTTATTATTATTTTCTATCACGTTTCCATTTTTATTGTCCATCGTGTGTGTTTATTTGAATATGATTAAAAAGGCATTTATTTATCTTTATTTTCTATTTGATAACTGTGCAATATATTTGTATTCTATGTTAGATTAAATATTTTACTATCTTATATTGCTTTGATATAATTTGATAGTTTTTATCACGTATTTATCTGAAAACGTTTAAAAACTATGTATTCGTGCATTTATCTGTTTTTCTATCTTTCTCCGTTGCTCTTTATTTTCTGACGTACCCATTTACGCTTGCATAGAATAGTATCGAAAGTAAAAGGTTCGCCCGGTATAACGTACGTTTCATTTTCAAGGTTCTCGCGTCCAACGATCCCTCTCTTGCTCTCTACGTACACATTTATATATTCCACACAAACACACATAATTCTACGTAAATACTTGTATACCAACTTACATACTCTTGACGGTGTTAGATACGTTTTCATGAGAGAGAAAAGTATCGATTATATCGATCCGATCTCAACTAACCAGTTATACTTCCTGTCCTGACTTTTATTTTTTCATCGTCATCATCATTATCATCATCATCATCATCATCATCATCATCATCATCATCATCGTGCAAGTATCATCTAGATCATCATCATTGTCTTATTTAAATCGTCAAGTTTCTTCATTTAGCATTGTAATTTCGATTTAACATCCGACACGAACACACGCAGACACATACGAATTATTTCATTATAATCATCGTTATTAACGTCATAATCATCATTTTCGTTCTCTTCTCGTCTTCTTTTCTAGCGTCTCTTTCGGTTTCAGCTTTATCAGCGATCCGAGACGGAATCTATCGAGGAAGCTGCGTATCGCGAGACGAGACATCCGGTCTTATCGTAACTCCGCTTCCTGCTCCGCAGCATGAAATTATTTTTTTCTTTAGTTTCGATTAATTTACATGTCCTTCCAGCTCTCCGTTCATCCATCTATCTATCTATCTATCTATCTATCTATCTATCTTTTTCCATTTTTATTTATAAATGTTTGCTAGTTTTTATTGTCCTTTTTCTTTTTTTTTTTTGCTGCGCAAGATGAATGATGAGAGGAATAGTTTAGAGCGGCTCTCGCATATTCTTTCATCTTTCAATAGAGAATGTGTTTGTGTGTTTGTGTGATTATGAAAGTGGCGTATAATTGATAAATACGAAAAAGTTGTGTCCAATATTTATCTAACCTTAATGTCGTTCTCCAATTATCTCTAAATAAAACGTACATATATTTGAATCGTGTCAGTGTTTCATAATCGTACTCATGCACACATACACACGAGATACACGTATATCTACATATATTACATACATCCTATCGAAATATTATTTGTGTCGATATTTTCAATGAGAGCAGCAACATATACGCGGCATACCCACACGCATTCGCATCATCACGTTTATATATTAATAAATCAGTACAATTTATAGTAAAATGAATTTATTAGATTGAACAAATCGTGTCCAATGATTAAAGAATCTCATCATATACCTACATATATACATAAATAAATAGCGAATGATACGTACTGGTTGTTCGTTCGTTCGTTCGTCGAGATAAACGTAGGCGAGGAATTCGAAAGACTTAAAGAAACGTGCTTCCGATGCCGCAATCAGTCGCGTCCGCGTAGCATCCGGATCACGTAAGAATACCATGCAAGATATCGTTGATCGCAATGCGGATATTAAGCAAGCAGACAACCAAGTAGATGAGAACATTGAAGTCGAGAATCGACACTTTTACCGAACTACGACAAAGCCAACGGTTATGACGAATGGAGTCTTCGATATAATGTTTTTTTTTTCTTTTTTATTCTCTCTAATGACTCATATGATCGATTCACTAGACTAGAATTTATTGCTCATCTCGTACCTGGAAAGTTCCCTTCCTCCTATTTCCTTTTGGAAGCCTTTCATTTATTCCTTTCTGTTCTTTTCTTCTACGCCCTATTATCGCGTTTTGTATATAAAAGAAAAAAATAGATAATGATAGCGAGAGGAGAAAATGTAAACCGGAAATCATTGGTATTATCTCTATTTTACGGACGACTATAGGACTCCTCTGACTGACCTATGGCAGTCCGTCGACGATAGCTCGAGTATTCTACCCTAAGAGTAGGAGGCACCCTCTTCAACGGGCTGCCTGTTTACTTTGAGAATGTGTTCATGATTATGCGTGACTACTACTGTGTGTATCTCTTTAAAAATGAGAGAGAGTAAACGTTCGAAATCGATTTATCTCTCTTTATTTTCTCTTTGTATAAATATAGATAAACCCATTTTCTAGATTAGAAAATATAACAGAGAAATTTGTCGTAGGTTTAATAGGAAAAGCGGAAGTACGTTTATGTAGGTGGATTAATCGTGTCTCTTCGGACAATTCCGTAAATTGTGATTTATAAGAGATAGTTTAATGCGTGTTTGCGTATATTTGTGTATTTGTGTATTTGTGTGTGATTATAAAGGTGATACGATCCTGATGGATTCACCGAGGAGACATATCACACTCTCCATCTTTCATTTTCTCTCTCTCTCTCTCTCTCTTTCTCCTCTCTTCTATCGTTGGGAAGCCCAAGTAGATACCTACATATGAAACGTTGAAACGTTTCTTAGAAATCTGTGGGCGCTTCGAGTGGGCTGAGGAACGTCGTAGTCGATTATAAAAGAAATTTAATAGGGACGTTCTTCGCGGTTTCTCCGTAAGAATTTCGCTCTATAGTATATATCCCTGTACCTACTCGCAACCCGTTGAGAGTTTATCGGACGTAGATCACACCATATTAAATTTTGTGAATAACAAAGATGGAAAATCTTGACTTCTTTGAGGAACGTTGTTCATTATTGTATAGACTCTCATATAGGAGAGCGTATACATTTATTGGAGACCATGAAAACTATTGGGAGAGAGAAATCTTGAAACTTCGATGCGAAGAGGTGGTTTCGGTTGAACGCAAATGCGTGGACCCGTACGATTGGTTTTGTCGAAAGAAAACGCTCGATTCTTTGAGTGTCCCTGTGGGCGCAACCGAGTGGGCCGAAGATCACTGAATCAACGGTCGCATCGCGCGAACTACGGGGCACCCACTCGTATCACGTACGCCCACTTGGCTCTTTCCATCGATCTCTCTTTTTCTCTCTTTTTCTCATCACGCATAGGTATATAGATATTAGTAGGTAAATCCGGGCGAATTTGACTCTCTTTTTTACCCTTCTAAAATGTGCATCTCGCTTGTCGGCGCGTTAAAGTCTCCCAAGTAGAGAGAAAGTGAATTACTCCCTCAGCAACCCTTAGGGAATAAGGTTTGTCTCCTACCATCGATAAAATTATACTGACCATGGTATTTTTACTTGTCTGATTTTAGGTGGGGATGAAGCGCGTGTCGCGAGGGCGAGGGGAAGCGGACGCGGAGTATTACCGAGTACCATCCTTGCTAATGGAACGCCCCCGTCGAGAGTGCCACCACCTCGCGCGGGCTGGGCTGTGCGTATTACGTCAACAACGCTCCAACAACAACAACACCAACAGCAGCAGCAGCAACAACAACAGCAACAGCAGCAGCGTACAACGCCTATTCTTCCAAGTAGTAGAAGGACACCAACACCGACGAACGGTGTTCAACAATGGGCTAGCGGGCAGGCGACCTTATCTTCGTCGAGTGCATCATTGGCGAGCGGGGGAGGAGAAGAGTCAATTCTACCGAGTGTGCTCCGAGGAGGAAACGGAGTTCGTCAACAGCACCGACAGCAAAAGTTACAACATCAACGACAAAACAACCAGCACCAGCTGGAGAATCGTTGGGAGAACGAGGAGGAGTTGGAGGCGACGAAGAAGGAGGAGTACCCTCCTCGTCATCAGAGACATCAACAAGGGGACTGTTTTGAACTGAGAGGTCGGCAGATGTCGCAGAAGAATGCGATACCGGGGCTCTCGCGGGCTGCCGTCGTCAATGGCGTCGTCGACGGCGAGCATGTGCGCGTCCACGACCACAATCGTCCCTTACCACCTCCACGAACGATCCCGTCGACGGGGACGACGAATACTGGAACGACATCGACCGGAACCACGGCAGCACTACCGTCGACGACGACGACGACGACGACAGCGACGACGACGACGGCAACGACAGCTTTGAGGATACCTCAAACGGCCCCTTTAACACCCCTTTCTACCTTGAATTCCTCCTTCAGGAGTAGGCCGACGACTAACGTCAGAACTCCTCCATCTCAGAGCTTCGAATCAGCACCCACCTTGCAAACCGGAGGCTCTCCGAGGAATCTCCTGACACCCACGTCAATGGACGTTCCCACTCCACTGAGAACTCCGCTCGGGGAAGTTAGCTTGGCTTCCCCGAGACCGGACGGGGAGAGAGTCATCAACGAATACGTTGAAACGCCGTTCAAGCAACCCAATGTCATTGATCGTCTAGACGGTATCGTTCACGTCGACACCATCGATGGCAAACGTTCGGGCAACGATTGTCCAAAAAAAGAGAAAGCAAGATCGCGAGGTAAACATGCCGCGGACAGTGGTATAGCGGGTCTTCATCGAGCCATCATTAACAACACCAGTAGCTCTAGACGTCGTGGTGGTGGCTTAGACGCGACGAGTACAGCCTCGACGATTAACGCGACACCGGGGGGTACAGTGAGGATACTAAGGGACAACGAGAGGAGAGGGGCGGTGACCAAACAACCGGTCTCTTTTACGAAGGAACCGGCAAATACCCTGGGCTCGAGGACCTACGACCCGGCCGGCCTTTCCATCATTTGCGAATATTGCGGAAGGTGTCGGTGCGAATCTTGTCGAGAACCACCCTTATTGCCTAGCAAATGGCTCTGCAACGATTCTTGCTATTGCTCCGCCGAGACGGTTTTGGATTATGCTTCATGCCTGTGTTGCGTTAAAGGACTATTTTATCATTGCGTCGATGGCAATGGGGGAGGCGGTGGTTCTGGAAGTGGAGCTACCGGGCCCTCTTCGATGGACGCCGATAATGGCGAGAGTTGTGCCGACCAGCCATGTTCTTGCACCGGCAACAGGACTTTATCGAGATGGGCATGTCTTAGTGCTTTGACCTTAGCGATGCCTTGTTTACTCTGTTATTGGCCCCTCAAGGGTTGCGTAGCCGTTTGCGAGACATGTTACGCACGACATGCTTCGCAAGGCTGTCGATGCGAACCCGGAGTATTAACGGGGAGCAACACGTCAAGTAGGCATCATGCGATAGTCAACGACATCGGTTATTCCAGGGATCCGGAGAAAAGGCTACTCGATCCAGTAACTCCGGAACTCTGAACTCAATAGTCGTTCTTCGAATTATTCCTGTAAATGGTTCTATTGGACTCTAAGGAGAGTGGTGCGATTAAATATGCGCATTGCATTAAGTACAAGAGTTGCATTTAAGTCCGGAATTTGAACGTTTTTACCGATGAACTAAACTATTATTACTATTTTATTATTATTACTACTACTACCACTACTACTACTATTACTATAATTACTATTATTATTATTACTACTACTACCACTACTACTACACTACTACTACTACTACTACTATTACTACTACTCTACTACTACTACTCTACTACTACTACTTCTACTATCACTACTACTACTACTACTACTACCACTACTACTATACTACTACTACTACTACTACTATTACTACTACACAGCTACAATTATTATTATTATTATTATTATTATTATTTTTATTATTATTATTATTATTATTATTATTAAATACTATAATTAATTATTATTATTATTATTATTAATTATTATTATTGTAACGTCTGATTACACCGAGAGTGTTTTATTTATTATTCTTTCACGTACGAGAACGAATACACATGGTGTGTGATGAGTGGAACGTTTGCTTTTAAATACGTGCGTGTGTGCGTTGACGACATATTTGTATGGGTGATTGTATGCGTGTATGGAAGAGAGAGAGAGAAAGAGAGTTAGGCGAGAGGAATTAGGGTACGAACGACATACCATTTATGACTTAGGGGGAGAGCTAACTTGTATACACTACGAAAATGTAAAACGTGTAATAGGGAACGAATTTGCCTATTAATTATGCAAAATCGGTTGGAGAAAAATTTCATATATTAAATATATATGTATATTGTATATTATGTTTGTATAAAGGATCATCTTTTCTACGATTAATTTATTCGCGAATATATTGCCAAATATATATAGTCGAACGCGTAGCACATAAATTAAATAAATAATTAAATAAGTATATATATATATATAATATATATGCCGGTAATTATTGATAGTAACCTAAGTTAAAAAATTGTACAAATTTATTTGATGATTCGTTTTTATAATATAAATAACTGTATAATATAAAATAGATCATAATATTAATTTTTCCAAGTTTTTGATTTAGTTCACTGTCACAATTACCGGTTCATATATTGAATAAAAATATCGTGCTCTCTCTTTCTCTCTCTCTCTTTCTTCTCTCTCTATCTTTCTCTTTTTATTAATTTTTTGTCAACGAATTCCTATAACGTCTATTACCTTATTTTAATTTATCATATAAACGAAAGAAAAGAAATAATAAAATTAGTAAACGACGTTAAAGGATGAACAAATTATTGTCTTTCTTTTATTTTTTCTTCTTCTTCTTTTTCTTCTTCTTCTTCGTCATCTTCTTGATAGTACATTGAATATACGTTGGTCAACAACTCGTGTCTTAGTTTCTATAGTTTGCCCATCAGCAAAGAGTATCGAAGAAACAACCAGCCAGCCAGAGAGTTTTAGTATATAGGACGTATATACATACATATATGATATATTATAATATTATATAATATTATAATATAAAATAAAAAAATAAATATTATATGTAATATATAATATTTAATATTTAATATATAATATATATATTCCTAGGAGGAGATCGCGAGACAAGTGCACGCGCTTGAATCGCAAAAGTAGCGTTTCTCTCTCTTTCTCTCTCTATCTTTCTCTCTATTGAGAGAAGAGGGAAGGAGACCGGGTGAATATGTGTGTGGGTGGATGTGTGAATGGAACGTCGATGTAGAATATGCGTAAGAGAGGAAGTGAGGGGGAGGGAGAAACAGTGGACGTGTATACGTTTGGTTCGAGAGATATCTTTGAACGTTTTCATATTACTTTTTTTTTTTTTCTTTTATTTTTTTGTAATTCTTTTTTAATAGTCTTCCTCTATTATTAATGTTACTATTAATTATTTTTAAAAACGTTTTCGTAATTTCTCTTTCAGTATTATCTAGTCTTGCGCGAGTGTCTTTAACGAGGTCTTTTTTGAAGGAGAACATCGAACCGAACAACGTATATATCCGCTCTTTAAATAGCGGGGGGAGGGGGGGAATTAGTATGAAAAAAAAAAGATTAAATAATTAAACGATGCAAATGTGTTGCTGCTTTACTTCACCGAGAAATTAATTGAAATTATATTATTATTATTATTATTATTATTATTATTATTTTGTTTCTTTTATTTTTTTTTTTAAATTAAAAAAGACAAAAAGAGAGGTTACCGTTAAATTTTGCCATTCGCTCGCCTTCTCGCGAAGGAGAGACACCGAGGCGGCAAAAAAAGAAACAGGGACAGAGAGGAAAGATAGATAGATAGATAGAAAGAGAGAAGGGGGGAAAGAAAGAAAGAAAAATAGCGATCGTATGCTCGCGAGCAAACGTTTGCTTCAATGTTGCTCGGAATGTGACGAGAGAGATCATATGCGGAGGGACGTAAAACGAAAAGGAACTCGAAAAGAGTGAGAAATAAAGAATAAAAAGAAAGAGAATGAGAGAGAGAGAGAGAAAGAGGGAAAGGATTATTATATCGGCAAGATGTGAACGAAACAAAAAATAAATAACTTTCCGTCTCTCCCTTTTTCTTTCTTCTAATTCTTTGTTAATTATTTAACAAATAATTACATTTCTTTCCAATTTGTCTACGTCGATCGAAATTCATCTATGTAAAAATTCTAAAAGGAGAAAAGAAAGTATGTCGTCAGTTAAAATAATGATAAGAATTTGTGTGTATGTGTATGTGTGTGTGTGTGTGAAAGAGAGAAAGATAGAAAAAAAAGTAAAATTTTGAATTCTTCGGTAGCGTCTGTTTTCGATGTATGTGTGTAATATACGTGAGTACGTGTGTCTCGTCATCGAAAGAAATCAAGTTTTTATTAATGTTAAGCCTATACACTTTGTATATGTTTGTAAATATATACATATATATATACACATATGTATACGTACATGTATAATTATATATATATGTATACATATATATAATATCAATCTACTTATATACATGCGTTCACCATTTTAAGTGTAACTTCATCAATCAATTCATTTCACTATCATAGATATAATATATTAAATAGTACATACAAATAATAGACAAATAATGAGCAACAGAACAAGTATTTTCTTTTTTGAGAGAGAGAGAGAAAGAGAGAAGAGAGATGAGAGATATAGATGAGGGAAAAAAAGGAGGACGAGGAAGGGATTGAAGAAAAGAGGGGGAATAAATCATACATCCTCCCTGGGATAGCAAAACTCTACTAACATCCGGAAGGTTGCCGAACGAAAATATTCGGCGAGAGTGAGAAAGTATTCAGGGCAACCTCGTGTGTCGTAGAATATGTTGCATTGGATGCACAGCATCCGTTGTAAATTACAGAACTCCACACATCTCTCTCCCTCTCTCTATCTCTCTCTATCTCTGTCTCCCAGTTCCTTCCTCCTCTTTGAAGGGAACACGTCGTTCCACTGTTTGCTTCGTCCGTTCGTGACCGATTTGTGACGCGGTACATTAATCGAGAAACGTGAGGGGAAGCCTAAGGGTGGAGAGAGAGAGAGAGAGAGAGGGAGGAAAGAGCGAGAAGAGCAACAGGGCGAGGAGGAGGACGAGGAGGACGACGACGACGACGACGACGAAGACGAAGAAGAAGAAGAAGGGCCCGAGAGAGCAGCGAGATGAGCCGAAAATAAGAAGAGAGCAAAGTGGCCGGTCGGTGCAGTGATTCACGTGACCGGAAGTACCCCTTCCTCCCTCTTAATCATTCTCTCTCTTTTTATCATCATCATCCTCCTTCTCCTACTTAGTGAGTGTAGCCGAGAGAGAGAGAGAGAGAGAGAGAGAGAGAGTGTGTGTGTGTGAATGAGTGAGTGATAGTCGTACAACACACCCTTCGCGCTTCTCTTCCCTCGCGTTTATTTATCCTTTCCTCTCTCTATACTCAACGAACGCACACGGGGGAGCAACAGAAGATGATCGTCGCCAAGATGTCAGAGTTCGCTGCTCTTCGGTGTCTCCTTCTTCTCCATCTCCCATGGCTTTTCCTCTCCCTCCTCCTCTCACTCCTCCTCCTTACAGAGCATCCAACGGATGTGTTAGAGAGTCTCTCTCTCTCTCTCTATACTTTACAAAAATGCCATCCGTGAAAAGTCAAGGTCACGAATTAAAAAAGAATACTACGAAGGTGTCTATTGGGGAGTAGTCGTCCATTAAACAGTTGGATCTCTCGAAGTTTGGTATGTACACAGAGAGTAAGAAAGATAGATAGATAGAAAGAAAGAAAGAGATACAGTAGCCAGTTTACACGAACGAAGGCAACGTGCGAGGTGTGTTTTTGCGACTGGGCGTACCACCACCAGTGTTCTATATTAAACTCGACGAACGCGGGTCGCTTGATTGCGAAACGGACGCCTGATATTTTCGTTGCATCGTACGAGTAACTGCTTCCGGCCGTAGCTGCTTTTCTCTCTCTTTCTCTTTCCCTCTTCCGAGAGAGAGAGAGAGAGAGAGAGAGCACATAGCACATATATGTACATACTCATACGCTTATAGAGGGATAGTGAAGCGTTCGTGGCTCGCATACTCTTCTTCCTCTCTCTCTCTCTCTCTCCCCCTCTCTCTCTCTCTCTCTCACTCTCTCGCGTTCTCTCTTTCTCTGTATGCTAGTCTTTACTCACGACGCGGCAGACAACGCTCCGTGGCACATCGTCTTCGTCGTCGTTGTCGACGATGAGGACGACGATGGCGGCCAGGCCGGAAACACCTACGCACACTAGCATATCGAAGGGCGACTCCTGCTACTCTCTTACTGCTGATGTTGCTGTTGCTGGTGCTGCTGATTCTAGTGACGCTGATGATGGCGATCGTGCTGCTGAGGATGGTGGAGAGCGAGGGGTAACCTTCGAGCTTCACCCAGGAACAAGCGACTACTCCAACCTCCTCCCCTCTTTTATTTCTTTTTCTTCCCTTTTTGCGCTGGAGTTCACCCAAGTTTTTACACGCACTCCTTCTTCTTTTACTCTCCGAGCATGGCCGTCACGAGTTTACTCCAGGATCGCTCGATTGACAACGACACGCCGATCTTTGAATCTTATCGATCAAACATTTGATCAAGATTGTTCAAAGTGTATCGATCAATATTTCATTCTTTTTTATTAATATATACCTGCCTTTGATAGTATCCTATCTATGACCTTGATACTTCGTCTACTTTATTCTTATCTATCCATCCATCCAATCCTTAAGTAAGATCTCTTCGTGATACGTACATACATGCATACAACATATGTACGTGTATACGTGTGTATATATACATACATACATACGTACTTACATACAATTGCATTCGCAAGAGCGCGTGGGGAATTCTGACGAGGAATGTGAGGTGCATGGAAGAGGAGACGTGACCTTTCCAAGGTCAGATATTGCCGGGGAAGAAGAAGAAGAACGACTAGAAGAAAGAGGACTTGTGATTTCGTTTTGGTAACTGAAAATTGGCGTACGTTTCTCTCTCTCTCTCTCTCTCTCTCCCTTTCTCTGTTTCTTGGCTGGTCAAGTAAGAGCGTGCCAAAAGAAAAAGAAAGAGAGAGACATGATGGAGCATAGAACTAAATGAAAACTTGATAAGAAAGCTAATGTAGTAGCATGTGATAGAGAAATACGGAACTATGAACTTCGACTTAATTTGCTCTCGGATATTTCTCAACAGAGAAAAAAGAAAAAAATTTAATTTTCATGATCAAGTTCTTTCAAATAATCAAAACTATTTCAATGATTACTTTTTCGTAAGATCGATTTGCAAGTAGGAAATAAAAAAAAAAGTAAACGTTTGAATCATGTCAGCTGATAGCTATCAATCAAGATGTTATTTCATTCACCTGTCATTGATTATGATAGAGAGAAAAAGAGAGAGAGAGAGAGAGAGGTTTGAATTCTCAATGTCTCTTTCATTCTTCTTGATTCATGAACGTATGGTAGAAAAAGACTGCATTATATATGGGCCAACTTAATGCTCATGACATCAACAACAGCCTAACATCGTTATTACGCGGAGACTCTCGTTCGGATTACATAGTATCCTTGGCCTCCTTTAAAAATTAACGTTATTATAATATGTCGCTTTACTCTTCTATAGATTATTTTTATAAAACTTACACACACACACAATTTTTATATTTATATATTAATATATATATTATTTATTTATTTATTTTTATTTGCATTCTTATTAAAATCTTTTTTTTGATTTACTTAAATTTGAATAAATATGTAACATAGTGTGTGGATCATAATTTCTATAAGCCCCTCGCCATATTTCTATGAACACATATAATTTATTAATTATTTTATTTATATTTTTCTTAAATCTCGTGTTTCATTTTTTTTTTAATAATGCCATGCGTTTATCCTACTTTTCTTTTAAAGATTTACTTTTTAAATTAATTCATATGAAAAGTTGGATCACTATACTTATGTGTATGTATATATAGATATGTATATAAGAAGAAATCTTTGTTTTCATTGTACGTGCTCATTCGCTCTAGTCACACCCGCTTAACATCGACTATGCAAGTCGAAGGTGTGGCTTTATGTAAAGCATATGGCTGGGAATTGCCATTTCTACGGGTGCATTATGGAAACGTATGTTGTCATCGATACCTACGACGCATCCGACAAATACACGGCTATAGAAAATTCTCATAAAAAGATTAAAATGAATTAAGAAAAGATATAAAGGAACTCCTCTGCAAAATAATAAAAAAAAATAAAATAATAAAGAAAAACATTAAATATGTCTCTCGGGGAAATTTTATGTAAACGATAAAAATACTTGAGCGATCGAATATTAGCAAAATTTAAATTATATTTTACATAATATTACAACGCCCATATATATACTTCCCTATTAATTACTGTTCTAATGAAATTGATCAAAGTAAACGGACGTTTGGTTCAATGTCTACAAATACAAGGATTTTATTATCGGTACCGTTCGTTTTTATGAATACACGTTCATAATATCGTCGATTCGTTACACAATCTGTACCATTGTATTTCATTTAAAATTTCATTCAACATTGGAGAGATAGTTTTAAATGTTATTATACGTTGTCTTATCAAACTATTTGTATCCAGAGTTAAGACGGTCATCTAAAAATCAAATATGACTATTAATGTATGGATTCATTATTGTCTAGCTATATATTTTTATTGTATCTTACCAGAAATAGATAACTTTAATATCTCTCCTTTGATAATGACTTTCTCTTGATAAACTAATGGATACGAATAGAACATTAGATATTCCAGTAATAATTTACACTACAAATATATTTTTTATCATTTTTGCGTTAGATAACTTTATTTGCAGATTAAACAAACAAAAATATTATTAAACATTTGGTTGTATTATTTCGTTTGTTTTACATTGCATATCTCACATAGCAATTATAAACTTGGATTTTTTTATTTTTCTCCTGCACTATACTGCAATCCGATTTTCAAGCAAATTATTCATCATATAAAATTAATATCCTATATACTTTGCGAGAAGTATTCTTTATAATTTTTTATTATTGTTTTTTCTTTTTAATGCAAAACGCGTGCAAGTTTTTAGCTCATTTACTTTAAGTTATAATTTGTGATCAAATGCATTCCCTCTTTCTTTCTTTTCGGACAATCTTTATAACAAATATTAAGTAATAGTAGTATCTACTGTGTTCTCAACGGAAGTTGACATTCCATCTTTTATTTCAGTTTCTTCTCTCGATGAAACAATCAATTTATGATAATAACTTTCGATTATTGGCAGGTGAGGTGCAATGTCGCTTGGTTCTATGAACAATACTGGAGATACCTATTTAAAGTATATTGTTTGTTATAATTAATTACGTTTTTCTGATTAAAAGTAATAAAGATAATCATTGTAAATATAATTGTTTAACTATAATGACATTGTACTTACATGAATATCTTCAACTTTGGCTTCACGAGTAGTGAACTCTCTTAGCAGATAATTTTGTCCAAATTCGTGGTAAATACGAGTATCTTTTATTCTTAACATTACATTGTCAATTCTTAAAAAATAACGCAGAAGA
The DNA here is from genome assembly GCF_010416935.1 of Polistes fuscatus. Taxonomy (NCBI): domain Eukaryota; kingdom Metazoa; phylum Arthropoda; class Insecta; order Hymenoptera; family Vespidae; genus Polistes; species Polistes fuscatus. The sequence continues at coordinate 10,815,832 of NW_025113096.1, forward strand.
ATGAAGAAGCTAGTAGGCATTACACGCTAATAAAATGAGTAAAAAATAAAGACGTATAAATATCAACAATGAAAATAAGCTATTGTCATATTTTAATTAACATAACTTACAATTTTAACTGAACATACAGCGATACCATTATCATGAAGCTCGTCTTCAAAAAGTGTCAAATCATGATAAAACCTAATTTTCTCTCTTTTCTTCAATTTATCTAAATCGATTCTTTCGTTAGTTTCTTCCAAATGAAATCCAGATATTGTACCTGTATAATTGGTTGTAAAAGTCCAATCAAACGGCTTAACTTTCTCCTCCAAAAACTCACTGCTTTCCAATCTGTTATAAATGTTACATACAAAAAATTAAATATAAATTTAATCATATAATTTTGATGAATATGTTTTAATCCTTTGACTGCAAAGAGCATCAATAGACATTTAACAAAAGTTGCTCTCTTAGTGGGAACGCTGCCTATAGGCAATTGATGTAACATTCTTCTTTATAGTAAATTGAGCACTATTGTCATGTTTTATTTCTAAGCACCCTGCAATCAAAGGGTTAAATAAGAATATTGTTTACCTTGATTCTTTCCATGCTTCGGCACATGCAAGTTGTACATTGATTTTGCCGTTGGAAACATATTTTAATGCATCAAGCGCATTAAACTGCAAGATAGCTCCATTTCGGTGTTTCAGAGTTAATATGTTACTTGGAAATACCATATCGGGCATATGTGGCAAGTCTAAAGTTTTACTATATCTGTGAAACAAAATTTGATTAAATATTAATATGTTAATACATATTCGCTACCAATGTAACACATTTATGATAGTAATTAACATGAAAAATAAGTTCTAAGCTGTCATTGGTATCTCTTCTCTGTGGTACATTAAAAGTATGTTAATATGAAGTAACCGTAATATATAATATAATAATAATAAAAGTAATAATAAATAAGAAAATATCATACATGCAAAATTGGCATGCAGTGCCATCTTGGTCACCGCAACCATTTTCGCTCTTTGAACACTTGGAGTGAAGTATATGAGATTGAGTATATTTTATTTGCCATGGTGGAAAGATATGTTCCTTTTCATTAACAGGTAGCCGCAGTATATCTACTCCGCCATGAACCTTCACTGTTGTCATGATCAAAACTTCTTGTTAACAAATAATATCGTCCTCCTACATGTTTTAATATTATTATCTTATTTATTTACCTAATAAATACAACTGAAACAAAGTAAAGATATCATCTTTTTTAATCCACATTTCGTTAGCTACATTTTATACCATTTAACTGATATTGATATTGTCCTTTAAAAAATGAAACTTAACCTTTAAAGCATTCATATGATTGACGAAATACCGAGAACTTTCACAAGTAATAGCTTTGTTAATAATCGAATAATTTTTTAATTTCAAATATCATATAACAATACACGTTATCTTCGTTCTTTGAAATTTCCTTTTTTTAAAAAACAAATAAAGTATCAATAATAACAAAATTCTAGTACAACGTTTCGTATGATGAAAACTGACAAGTCTTATTTCAAGTTCATAACAAAGTTCATAATAAATTGATCTTACCGTTTATTACAACTAGATGAACTCAGTTGTTGGTTATACTGAGTGATTACTATGATAATTTTGCACAATAATTTTATACAAGATAAAACTAAACAATTCTGTATGAACAGAAACTTGTATGCCTAGACAAAATTTAACAACCCTCTATTCCATATAAGAAAAAAGATAAGGAAGTTTCCACCAAATATAAATTCCGAAATTTGTAAATATGAAATAAAAAATATAAGAAAATTGGCAATCTAAACATTAAAAAGAAAATTGTTAATTGAGAATTAATATTAATATTATAATCATATATTATTATATTAAATTTTTTATCGTCAGTCTATAATTACGGTAGAGTACATATTTAAAACTTAGTTCGAACATTCCGTCGACAGATTGCGCTCGAGGAATGGCGCGTAAATTGAATCAATTGTTAAAATTGGAGAGATGGAGTTCCGTTCGATCTTATATTTGGGAGAGATGAGTTTGAAGTAATCGAAGATCATTGTGAAATCTGCATCGGTCCGTGAAGATTGTTTCTTCCGTATATACACCTTTGGTGTTATTAAAAATATTAAATTGATTTATTTTTATAATGACAAAGAGTAAAAAAACAAATACGAGCGTCGAACTCGGTCAATATAATGGAGTTAGCAAAGATATTAACGGGCCAGAATCTTTGAATGATATTCAAAATTCTGACGAAATCAAACCATTTTTACGAGAAGAAACGATAAGAAAATTAAAATCGGTTGCTGGACACGTTGGACTTTTAATTACTTTAATGCTTTACACAGCAATCGGTGGTATGGTAAGTTAGAACAAAAAAATTTATTCAATTATTAAGCATCGACATAATTGTACTAATTGAATTTTATATTAATAAAAATATTTAATCATTTTATTTTAATAGTATTTATTAATATTTAACGAATAAGTTTTTATTTTCGTTTGATTTACGTAATAAATGAAAATGCAAAGGGTCGTTACGTTTACATTGTTTATATCAACGAGAAATAAGTTTGTTTTTATAACAAACGTTTCGCCTTCGCGCTATCCAATTCGAGTTCTATTTTTAGTAATTGAAGAGAGTAACCTGATGAAAATGGTATTTCAACTTGAACGTTTCATGTCTGAATCTTTCAAATATAAGAATTTTTACGAATAACTTTATCGCGTTTACTACTTGATAATATTTCCGAAAAAAAAAAAACAATTATTATACATTACATTTTAAAAATTATTTTATGTTTATATTTAATCGACACTAAATGTTAGTTTTCTATTCTTTTCTTATGGTTTATTTTTATTATTCTTTTTTTATGTGCAATTTACTTAATGATTAATTTATTATATTAAAAAAAATCGAAATCATACTATCGCATGGTTAAAAACAAATTGGATAAATAAAATCTAATTGAATGCAAATTTAATGCTACTTGAAAGTACAAATGAATGCTAGTCTTTGTTTCTAAACATTTTAAAAGTACATATTTATGTACATACACATACATTAACGTTGAGTGGACACTCATGTTCAAGCGGAAGCTACTAACCGGATCTTCTTTCAGAAAACTTATACCTTTTATTGTCAAGTGGATTTTAAAATGGAAAAGGGAATCATATTTCTTCTCCTTTTTCTTACTCGTTGCACGCAATTCTAACTCTTCTTAGAATAATTTAGGAACAAAATGTTATTATTATTTATTTTCATATTTGCATTGAATAAAAATTATTTTCATTATATTTGTTCTTTTTTTTATATACCAACAAATATATAAATTATATTTCATATTATTTCTTAAATCGAATAAAAATAATTCGAACTATTACGCAAAAAATTTGTCATTATATTATTTTTCTTTATAATTTTGAAAAAAATAATTTCAGGTTTTTCGACAAATCGAGCTCCCAGCAGAATTAGCGCGATTGGAAAGATTGCGTGTAAAATTACGCACGCAAAGATACAGATTTCTCGATATGATTTCTAACAATACCGATGTGTCCAACTTAAGAACTCTGGTGAATATATTAAATTTAGTTGCTATTAATCAAATTACAATGTTATATGTATATTTTAATAAGAATCCAAATTTTCTAGGTAAGTGTAAAGTTACGGGAATACGAGGAAGCGATTCAAGAAACTGCCCAAGCTGGTATGTTGGTCAGTTTTGTTACCGAAACTATTGAACAAAGTGATCAAGGATTAACAGAGTTACCACCAATTTCTACCGATCGTTGGAGCATTCTTCAAGCTGTATTTTTTGCGAGCACGGTTCTCACGACTATCGGTAAATTGTTTCTTCATTTCTAGCGATGTAAAAAAAATAAAAAAAATATTTTGTAAAGTTTTTAATTCTTTTTTTCATTTTAGGCTATGGAAACGTAGTACCGTCTACGAATTACGGCAGAATCTTCTGCATTCTCTTCGCCATTATAGGAATTCCTCTAACTTTGACTGTAATTGCCGATTGGGGTAAACTTTTGCCTGAAGTTGTGGTCCAGTTAACTGTTATAGCAAAATCGAAATTACACTTCTTAACAACTGCACCTTGCATACAAATGAATCCCACTGGAAGAAAATCAGTTGGTAATAAAAAATGTTTAAAGTAAAAAAATCGTTGTTCATCGGGAATCGAGTGAAAATATTATTTTAAGTTTGCATTTAGGTGCGGTCGCAGCAGTTGCATTACTTTTCGTATATTTGGCATGTGGTGCAGGTATGTTCATGCTATGGGAAGACGATTGGGGCTTTTTCGAAGGATTTTATTTCTGTTTTGTTACGATGACTACCATAGGATTTGGTGATCTTGTTCCTAGTAAGTTATTCCACACCCAAATTTTTTTTTCTGTGAAAAATTAAAAATATATTCATAAAATATTTTTTAAATCCTGAATATAGTGAATATTGACAATTAAAAAATTAATTTAGCAGAACTTTCACGTCTTCATCGTAGTAGAAATTTATTTTTTAAAAACGAAGTAATATTGATTGACTTTTGAATGTCTTCGCGTAGTTTGTGTATACGTAATTATAGCTACGGTTCGTATCGTCGATCCCATGCAGAGAAGCCCAAGTATACACTATTGTGTACCTTGTACATCCTGGTGGGCTTAGCCTTGACTAGTACAATCATAGAACTGGTTAGAAGACAATACGCTCAATCTTGGAGAAGATTACAAGCTTTGAGCGGACCCCTGGCAGAAACCATTCGTAGATTGGGTGAACACGCTGGTGGTGATATGTCATCGCTTCATTCTGATCTGAGGTATTTGTACAAATATTTTTTTATATTGAAATATTAGATTTCACAATAATTTTCTTACTTAATTTTCTTCTGGAGATAAAATAGTCTTCGATTTTTAGGAAAGTATTGACGGTTATTTCGATGCCGAAATTGAAGAGATCACAATCGGGTCGACCCGATTCCAAAGAACAAGAATGGGAAGAAGCTGTTGAAGCTGTGTTAAGAGACATTGCAGCATCCGCAACAACACCGCCTCCGAAAAAACCGATCGTTCAAATCGTCGTTTACGAATCGAGCGTTTAAATTATTTATTATTTTGACATAAATATTGTGAGATGAATTAGACGTAAAATCAATCAATTTTTTTTTGATCGAGTTTAAATATTTTTTTATAAATTTTTCTTAGTTATTTATCTAAATTGAAGAGATCACAATCGGGTCGACCCGATTCCAAAGAACAAGAATGGGAAGAAGCTGTTGAAGCTGTGTTAAGAGACTTGCAGAGCATCCGCAACAACAACGCCTCCGAAAAAACCGATCGTTCAAATCGTCGTTTACCGAATCGAGCGTTTTAAATTATTATTTTTGACATAAATATGTGAGATGGATTAGACTGTAAAATCAATCAATTTTTTTTTGATCGATGATTAACATAATTTTATTTTATATTAATTTTTCTCTAGTTTCTATTATAGATATTTATGGATACAAAACAGAAGAAAATTAATAAAAAATAAAATATTTCATGATTATGAAAAATGTATAAAAAATTTGAATTTCCAGCGCTTTAGATGCTCGTAATTTCCACGTTACGTCACACAATATTCTTTGATCGACGAATTCTACGTTAAATAGATATACGCGCTCATCTGGCATCTTGGCGTTGTTTTCTCGCAGCGGTCGCAGAAAACAACATCTCCAACAGAAATCTAGCAGAGCGTTGCCAACAGGCAGCATTCGCGCTTTAGTTGCCCATGATTCATTTTTCCTCTTGCTTAAACATGCTTTTCTTATTCGTTCTTGCTCACGCTCAGTTAATGTACTACGACTAAATAGAACACGCCACGTTTGTTTCAACTTCTAATTTCTTTATTTTAACTATCTGACTTTCTGTTTGGTCACAGGTATATGAATTATTAACATATTACTAACAAATAAAATACAGATTTAGTTAGAAAGCAGAATTAAGAATCAAATTTGAATTTCCCGCGCTACAATAGTTTTCTATCATTGGGTGACGTCACGACTGAATCGTAGGTTCTGTTACGATTCTTAATATATATATTAAATATTAATTATTAAATAATAAAATGCATATATACACAGTGATAAGATAAAAATTGCAACAATCAAATTCAAACTTGCCGCTTTACGATACTTTCTATGCCGCGTGACGTCATATAGGGTAGAACTACAAAGCATCAAATAAAGAAGAGTAGGGATGAGAGTCGTGGCTTCGATCGACGTCGCAAGAGTTTCGGTTTTTGATATAAACCAGGATACTTCTTCAGGGTCGTTTATTCTAAATTTAGAGACAGTAAAGAAAAGAAAGAAGAACATAGAAACGGTGAAAAAGAAAGAGAAAGACCAAAAAGAAAACAGAGATAGAAGGGAACAATTTCGGCAGGCGAATCTTTCTAAAAGTCCTTTTTTTCGTGAAAGCCGCAAGGACTTTCGCATAATAGTGGAAATAAAAAAGCTCAATTATTAAGAGAGATAATGAAGAGTATGGATAACTCTGAAAGTTCATTCGAGATCAGAGAGACACCTTCGAGTATCGTTCGCATCGCATATCGTGTGCGTATTATTACTTGACAATGAATAGTTGAACTCTACGATGATAATCAGTGTCCACATCTGTCATTTGCACGCACACATTGACTTATGTAGTATCTTCTTTTGTTTTTTGTCCTTTTTATTATTTTCCTTTCCTTAGAAATTGCTTTAAAAATGTACCAAGTTTGACGTATTTTATAAATCGTACAGGGTGTCCAGTAACTGACAGTACTAGTGAGCATAGGATGGTTTTACATGAAAAATGTATAATTAAATTTGTTTATATAAGTCTTTGATTTTAAGAAAAAAAGTTTAAAAATTTGTCGAGTTACGGGTAACCCTGTATTTATGCGAGTAGCGTGGAATTTTGAGGTGTTTGCATTCGGTAGCTTTCTCTTGCGTATAAGTATTATTGTTAATCTTTTTCTTATGAAACACATCTGATCGAACCTAATAAGAATTTTGTGTTAAGTAAAATTTCCATTTAGTTTTTGTATCAATAGAAATTTTTATTTACGTTTCGCTTTTCATAGATTTAGATAAACATTTTCTTATTCTAATCAGATCTTATTACCTAGTAGAGTTAATTATACGTTTGTTAGGATTGATTTTATTTTTATATGTACAGTAAAAAAAAAAAAGAAAAGACCGACCAATGACGTTATAAGTTACAATGGAACTATATGCGTTTGAACTTTTATCTCTGTTTATTTTTGTATTTATAGCAACTAAGTATTATGACTGGCATGAACGATCTCGCTACTCCGACGCTCTCTAATAACGATAATAAGTTAATTAAAAAAGAAGAAGAAAGTTGTATAATCTGTACTCGACGTCTCTTTCGATTACCGATATTCTTGTCGGTAAGCTCGTCGTTTTGTCAAGCATACACGACAATTAAAGAATCCCATCAATCAGTTACCACCATTTTCGAAAATGTTGAAAACGGATTGAGCAAGAGTGCCGAATATGTTAGACCATTGACCAATCAGATCCACGAAACGCTAGAAACACCAATCAAAACGATCGACAGTTTCGTTTGCGTTGGTTTGGATTTTATGGAGGAAAAAGTACCTTCCATAAAATTTCCACCTTATGAAATTTATCAAAATATCAGCAATAATATTAGGTAATTCGGATTTTTTTAATTATACCAAATCGTAAATTTATTTTATGTTTATTTAACGATATTTGATACATTTAAATATATAACGATAACAATAATAATAATAATATTAATATTAATATTAAGTTGACCAACTAGTCAATGTGGTTTTTCGGCAGTAATTTGATTACAATTTGGAAAAACCACTTGGTCTTATGAGCTAATTTAATATATAAAAATATTTAGAGTAATAACAATAACAATAATATTTTTAATTCATATTTTTATGATATTATTTACATTAACTGATTAATATAATACAAATTTCTATTGTAGATTAGCTGCCTCATCAATAATGAACATATTTTTTATTACATTTTCCAACATTGTGGGATACGCTGACCGAATAGAAGCATCCATGAATAAAAATGAAGAAAAAAAGGATGATAAGAATAATAACATTATCGATAATGTCAAGTGATCTTTAAATTTTTTCGACTACCTTTACTGCAGATACTTGTAAAAAAGAAACAGAGGAAAAAGAAAAACACACATTTAATATAACATATACGTAAAGTACGTTAATTCATTTATTCAATAAGATCATGCATGTATATGTATAGGTGACCTTACAATCTCGTATACAAATGAATTTAATTCAATTTTGTAGTGTTGACCTTATCATAAATTTATAAATCGTTACTCGAACAAAAATTCTCTTATCATACTAGTATAATATATCCTTAAATAAGTTATTTATATTCATTAAAAGAAAAGAAAAGAGAAAACTAAAACGAAAACAAAGGTGTATAATATTCGACGAAATCGTTGATTTTAATGAAATTATTACACGTGTGATATGTTTCGAAATAAATTTGTAAATCCCTATTTCCTTTTTTCCCTTCTTTCTTTTGCTTTCTCTTTACTATTCATTAACACTCGACGGAAATAAATTATTTTACTAAGTGTGTTAAGATTAAATATTCAAATAGTTGATATTTAAAATGTTTATAAAATAAAAAAACTGGTGTGTGTACTTATGTACGCACATAAGAAGTTATACTTCTTTGCCGTACCAAAACGAATATAACCTCAATAACCTCAAAATAACCAAAAAAAAACTTCAAAGAAAAAAATACTTAAAAAAAAGAAATAATAATAATAATTATATATTTATTATATAAATAAAAAAAAAAGAAAAAGAAATATCAAATAGATAGCAGTCCACACTAATATAAGAAGAGTATATTGAACTTCACGGTCAACAGCCATTGCGCGGTTACAGCATTAGTTTTCGCTCGATCATTAAGTAAAGCAGCGCTGAGTACGATTAGTATTGGATGGGTGACCCGCTTGAGAAAAAAGGGGAAGAAGAAAGAAGACAACTTTATGCCGTATATTTGAAATCGCTTTGCCGTGCGTCGTTAAATACTGACAAACTTCGTGGTGTCATTTTTCCAGAGCCGGAACAAAATCACTCCCATTACATTTTCCTCAACGCGCCAAAAGAAGTATAACTTCAAAAAATTATTTGTAATAAAAAAAAATTTTAAATAATATAATGAATGTAATAGTATTTTTTTTAAAATTGAAAATATAACTAACCAATGATGTTACATATATTGACCAATACAAATTGAAATTCCATGATCGGAAACGTTGAATGGTTGTTACAATTCGATATATCGAAAAAGCAGCGTTGGTCTCCTGTCGTAGAGTTTCTCGACGTTACCGCCAAATCGAAGTTTTACCATAAAGTGAAGGTACGATAAATTTTCTATCGTGCGTGTATGTATACAAATTAATATAAACCGTTTGCTTACATGCAAGAAAACATATTATCTTTTACTTTTTTATTTCTACTAATTCATCCAAAACTTATGTAAACATGTCAACTACGCATTGTTTCCTGTGTCTCACCGATGAAGGCGTCTTTCTTAATATTACACACATTAACTATAATTCATTGCGTGGCGATATCGAGACATTTTTATCATTAAAGGTACATTCATTTATTTCGTTTATTAAATAATTATTGTATTTTATTAATTATGTGTTCACTTTCATTTTCTGATACAATATATATGTTAATGTGTAAAATTAGCTATGTTTGTTTTTTTTATATAATACTTTGTAGCGATATTATTACATTTTATATATTTTATTTATTTCATTCAGGTCCAAAAAAGTAGCAACTATGATAAGGTTTGCTACAAATGTGCATTCGAGTTAAAACAATGCAGCGAGTTTCTCAACAAATATAAGAAATCCCTTAATGCTAATAAGAGTCACAAAAGAAATGTTTGTGCATTTTGTTTAGAAACAGAAAATAAAGGATACATTTTCCGCTTAAGCCGTAGTCCCCGATCATTAAATTATCCTAGCGATGATTTGATATCCAATTACCAGAAACATTTTCAAGATGACGTATGACTTCCTTTGATTTATAATAAAATTTCAAACTTTAATGTAGCCAAGATTTTTATATATATATTTGTTTGTAGATTTTTAAAAAGAAAACTGGAACTTTATTGATGTGCCTGACGTGCAGGTACAGTTTGGACATATTGTTCGACGTGAAATCTTTATACGTAGAACTTTCCGAAGCAAGAAGTACATTTGATAAGAGTTCAGACTATTCGACAATACCTAAGGTAACATATTTCTCTATTATCTTACAATATTCTTTTCCGTCAATTATTTTATGTATGCAAACTTATTCACATATTTACCTTCGCTGTAGGTTAATACAATCATGGTTAAACGAAAAACAACTGTCCCTGCATATATGAAAACTAGATCATATATTTTAAATAATACTGACTCTGAGTGTAATAAAAAGGAAGAAAATTCTGAAGTCGAGATGAACAAAGATGAGTCTCAACAACTAAAGTTTCGCACTTGTAATTCGTGTAAAACTAATATAAAAGTTGATGAAGATATGTATAGATTTCATAAAACTGGATTAATAGTATGTAAAACTTGTTGCATCCATATAGATCCAAATAAATCAAATATACGAAAAAGAAAAATTCAATCAGATACTAAGTTATGCGCAGTACTCTTAAAAGATGTATTGACCGATACAGTAATTAAAAAGGACCAGAAGGGATATAAAGTCGAAAAGGATATGTATGGTAACAATGTATATATAATAACAGATAGTGAAAGCGAGGCTGAAGTAGAAAAAACACTTAAAACAGATTCAGACTCTCAAGAAAAACCTAAAAAAATTAATACTAGATCAAAAAGAGGTCAAAAACGTTCTCAATTAAATCTAGTAAATGATAGCAGCGAAAGTGAAACTAAAAGTATTAAAAAAATGAAAACTGATACCGAAAAAGAAACGACAACTAAAATAACTAAAATACAAGATAAAAAATATAAAACGAGAACATCTACAATGAGTAATCACTCTGATACTGACATTTTATCTACTACATTATCACAAATTGCTAAAATAAAAGGAACTAAAAAAGAAAATGAGAAAGAAGTATATTCTTTGTCGGACAGTAACATTCGAAAATCTCAAAGAAATAAACGAAAACTAATGTTACAAGAAAGTAATACAAGTAGTGACGATTCATCATTGCCAGAAAATGATATGAAAGAAAAGAAATCAATTGAAACATCAGTATTTGAACAATCTACATCTCATACAAGTAATAATATAACCGAAAAGGTAAAGAAACCAAAATTAAATTCAACCTCTACATCTATCAATGAACATGCCTCAATAGTTACAAGAAAGAATGTTAGGTCAAAAAAATTAATTTTGGGAACATCACTTGAGAATACAGATTTGGATGAAAAAATAAATTCAAAAGAGAAGAAAAATTCAAGTGAAAAGAAAGATTCAGGCGGAAAGAAAGATCCAAACAGAAAGAAAACATACGATTGTCGCGAATGTGGGACAAAGTTTAAAACAAAACTTAAAGTTATTACACATGAATTAACGCATTTTAAAACATTGGAATTGAAATTGAATAAGTTAACGGTTCAAAATAAAATCAAGGATATTAAAGAGGAAATTGATGAATTAAACGAACTAAGTGAACAACAAAATGAAGAAATTACTCTATCTGTTAACGACGATGAAGAACTTGAGACTGCTGATGCATTAGATCAAGTTAATGTAACAGAAGATACAGCAGGAAAGGCAGATAAGGAAATGAATCTCTCTTTAATTGAGAACAGAGTGAAAGATTCATCGGAAGTACATGGCACAGAAAAAAAGGATCTAGAAAAATCAAAATTGACAGAAACAATTGAAAAGTCTATTTGTAAAGAATCTAACTTCGAGGTTAATAAAGACAAAGAAAGATTGTCTAAATGTGTAGTAAAAAATGAAGTATTGTTTACTCCTATGAAAAATAACAATACTTCAAAGAACAGTAACGATAAACCAACCCAAAATGATGGACCTGGTAATGACGCAATCGAAAATGCCAAAAAAATTGAAGAAAAGAAAAAGGAAATTAATAAACAAACAAAAGATAAAGATGAGAAGGAAGTAAATGAAAATGTAAAAAGTTCTGAAAGCAATATTGATCAATCTGAAAATTATATAAAAGAGAAGAAAAAAGAAAAAACAATAGAAGTCGAAGAAGAGCAAGAAGAAGACAAAAAACAACAAAAAGACCAAGAAAAAGACAAAGAACAAACAAAAGACCAAGAAAAAGAAAAAAACAAAGAACAAGAAGAAGATAAAGAACAAACAAAAGACCAAGAAAAAGAAAAAAACAAAGAACAAGAAGAAGATAAAGAACAAAAAGAAAACAAAGAAAATTAGAAGATAAAGAAAGATTAGAAGATAAAGAAAGATTAGAAGATAAAGAAAGATTAGAAGATAAAGAAAGATTAGAAGATAAAGAAAGATTAGAAGATAAAGAAAGATTAGAAGATAAAGAAAGATTAGAAGATAAAGAAAGATTAGAAGATAAAGGAAAATTAGAAGATACAAAAAAATTAGAAGATAAAGAAAAATTAGAAAATAAAGAACAAGAAAAAGATAAAAAACAGGAAGATAACAAAGAACAAAAACAAGAAAAAGACAAAGAACAAGAACAGGAAGAAAATAAAGAACAAGAAAAAGATAAAGAACAAAAACAGGAAGAAAACAAAGAAGAAGAAGAAAACAAACAAAATATGACGGAAGAGGATGAAAATATGGTGAAGGATAAAGAACATAACGCAAAAGAGATAGAAAATATAACAAATGAACAAGAAGATAGAATGAAGGAAAAATCAGAAGATGAGGCGAAAAAAAGTGATGATAAAGAAAAGGAAAGAGACATCGATATTATTACAGAAAGCGAAGATAAACCGAAAGAAATAGAAAAAAGTAAAATTGAGAAAGAAAAACAGAATAGCGTTTTAAATGCAGATAATTCTCAATTAAATAATAAAACTCATTTGGACGATATTCATACTGAAAAATCAAAACAAGAAGAGGAGAGAAGTATAAAAGATAAAAATGATGATAAGAACGAAACGGATAAAGATGAAAAGAATGAAATGAATAAAAAAATAGTTAATAGTGTCAGTTTAGAAGCCTCTACTGAAAGTAATGTTTCTAAATCTGATATAAAGTCAATAAAAGATGACTCTGATTCTGTTGAAGTAGTTAAAAAAGTAGAAAAACAAGTAGATACATCTAAAACCACAATGATAGAGTCTGAAAAGAGCAAAGCACACACAAAAGATGCACAAGAATTACTTTATGATCTGACATCTGCAAATGAATGTAATTCAAGTAATGAAGTCGGTCAAATAAAAAAGAATAATAAAGAATCATTAAATACAGTGGTAGAAATGATAGAACGTGTTTCTAATTCAGCCATGAGTGAACAACAAAATTCTTTAAGCGCTGTAGGTAATATAAGAGAAATTCAACAGGAAGCGGAGACTTTGGAGAATATTTCACTTGAAATACAAAAGAGCGCAGATATGCCATCTTTAGATCCTATGAATACTACGGAAATAATATTTTAATAAATTGAACCTAGTAAGTCCATTATATTAAATTTAAAGTGTTATCATTAATTTTGTAGATGTTCATTCTTTTCTTTCTCTGTAAATAAATTTTCTTCAACAAAATCATTTTTACCATCTATTTTGTAAGAAACTCAGTACTTTGATTTATGAAATATATTATATATATGATATGAGATTTTTTGTTAATGAAAGAATATATATACACGTGCAAATATATATAGGGTGTCCTGTAAGTGGCGATAGAATCGAGTAGGGAAGATTCTACATGAAAAAGTAAAAAAAGAATAAGTGAAAATTTGTTAAGTACGTGTGCATTTGATTGAGCTTGCAATCCTAGAAACTGTAACTTTTGTTTGATAAACATAAGAGTAGAACCGATTTAAAAGATATCACACCGCCACTGTTTATTAACAATTAAGAAGAGCAAAAGTGCTTTTCGAAATATCCAAGAGTAAATCTGTCACTCTCTGCTCGCTTATACCATCAGTTACAGGACATCTTTTATATAAGGTACTTTTACTGGCTAATTTTATTATTTTCCTTATAGTTATATGTATATATATATAATTAGTTTTTTAATTTCTTTTTCAGTTATTACTTCATATCAAAGGTAAACATAAAATGAACAAAATCAGAGATAAAGTAAATTTAGTACAAAAAGGGTACGTCAGTACACACATATATTATACATAAATTTATAACACATCAACACATTATCGAAATACGTTTAAGAAGAGAACAATTAGTTTTTTAACTTTTCAGAAAAACATTCGAATTTTAAATTTTGTATAAATCGTATGCAAAAATTAATTCATTGCGAATTAAAGACTTGTCATGTTTTTAAATAGCAATAACAGAGGTACAATCGAGTTGATCTCTTGAGCAATATTGTTATAGTTTTTCTTTTTTTACTATTTCTTGGTTTTTTTTTTCAAACATGCATACATATTAATATTATTTTTTGTTGCTCTCTCTTTATTTTGCTGTTTCGAACAAAATTATTAGTACGTCATCTGAATAAGGAATTTTCTTTTTCTTAAATAATTGTAAAAAAAGGGAATACATTTCTTTATGAAATTATAAGTATTAAAATGTTGAATATAATATATTAAGGAAGAAAAATTTGTTAGAGATACTTATAAATATTAACTTTGTTTTGTTAGATGGTTTAAAATCGGTGGACTTGGATAAACAACATGTTCATAATAATCATAGTTCTCTGTAATATGCATAAAGTTTACTTATTGTAGACAATGATATTAGAATAGTATAAATAAGTGAAGTCATAAATACCTTTATCAATGTCGCATTGCTTATTGGTCCAAAAAATGTCTCTTTTATTTTTCCACTTGTACATTTTGCACAGGGCGTATAGATTATGTTTTTCACATTTTAATATCAGATTTATAAACTGTTCTATTTGTTCTTGTCCTGTATATATGTTATAGGGAATGTGTACAATGCATTGTCCACAATACCGAGCCGTTTTTGGCAATGTAGGAAACAGAAGAATTCTTATCTGTATTTTTTGTTTCTTATCATCTTATCATTGCGGCACACACTGTTTACGTAATGCTAGAAGAATACATTATTGGGCAACAGGCACATAACCCCCCCCCCCAAATCAACATACACCCTGCCCTCACACACACACACACGAGCATGCAGCGAGTTGTTAAGACTGCGTGCCGCTATACTATGCGTATCCCTATAAACTGAAACTTAATATCAATGTGCAGCACAATTGTGATGTGTATTCTTCTGTTTCCTACATTGACAAAAACCGCTCGGTATTGCGAACAATGCATTGTACATATTCCCTACACATATATATCAAATTATATAAATAAATTGAAATTAATAAATCTATTAATATATTCATGACGGACGTTGTTCGGGCGAAATGTTTTGCTGAATACTGCATAAAATAACTTGAAATATAAGACATAGTACTAAATGAAGAAGTAAGAACTATATTATTGGAATTCAGCTAAAAAATTTGAATTAACATAGGACTACATTGCCGATCTCGAATATATTAATAAATTTATTCAAAATTAATATTATATGTAAATCTAAGTAAAAAGGAAAAATGAAAGAAATTAATCATATAGTATTTCTATAATTTAAACTTTACCCCTCGATATACCAGTGATAATTCTTGCTTGATCTGCTTCCTCGATAGACCCAAGATCATAATATAAACTAAAAGCTTTTTCCAAATGTGGCGTTGCCAAGTTAGGTTTCATCTAAATATATATGTTCAAACACATTTATATTACTTGGTTTTTATTTTTTCAAGTACTTTATTTAATCCAATAATACATCTATATATACAGAATGATTATTCACGTAAAATTGTAACAAGTTATAGCTTTTTTTAATAAATTACTTTATTAAAAGAGATACTATCTATTTACATTGTAAATGTTTTATATAATATTTTTGAACAACAAATATATTAAACTTGTTACAATTACGCGAATCTTTTTGTATACATATATTATCTAAGAATAAAAAAATTTATTAACCTGATTTAATAAATGTTCACCAATATAGTAATGCGCTTGTGCAAGTTTATACGGTAAATCAAACTGGATTGCACTTTCTCGAAATAAATTTAAATGTTTTTCTGTATTTGCGGTATCATCAATTTCCTAAAGAAAAAAACAAACAGATAATGAAAAAAACAATTGGTAATGCTAATAATAATTGTACCCATAATTATGAAAGTGGTCTAAGTCATATATTTCTTGTTTCGAGATATTTAAAGGAGATTACATTTGAACATTAAATGAATTCTATATAATATTGAAATAACAAACATTATCTAACAGTTCAATTTTGATAATATCGTGAAAATTACATGGAAATAATTTAGTTTAAAATAATGTGGTGTGAAATAACTAATAAATTTATTTTTTTTTAATTTTGACTTAGATCACTTTCATAATTATGGACACAATTGATTCCATTGTTTATTGTCTTTATTCTATAATAGTTTATAAGAAGTTTTAATCTTAAAAAAAAGTAAAAAAAAAGATAATTAAATGTATTAATAAATTTTTGATATAATCTTCATATTAACAAATAGATTTCCTAGCATTTTAAATAATCTTTAAGTACCATATGTTTTTTATAAATAATAACCTATTAAAAAATAACTAACACAATAAATTGATATTAAAGTAAATGATAATAAAACAAGCAGTAAAGTATAACACACGAAAGTAAATAATTTATCTTTATGCCTCACTCATTAATTATATGTGAACTAAAATAATATTTTATAAAATATCTATGTTGTAATGCAATGTATAAGTCAACATTAAACATTTACAGATTATGCTATTACGCAGGGCCTTCTAAAAGTCGCTTCACTGAAATATAAAATTATAAATTTTTGTTGAATGATTGCAAAATATTGTAATTCAATTAATAAGGTAGTATTGATTAAACAATTTTTTTTATTAAACAGTTTTATTTTTGTTGGAAAAAGCAACTTTTGGGACACCCTGTATATGCTAGATCGTAAGCGCCATTACTTATTATATGTTTTTTGATTTGTTTTGTTACCTTGTAAGCAAAAGCTAATTCCATGTGTGCATTACAAATTCTTTCGGGATCCGAATTTTTTTTGGCCATGGCTAGTAATTTAGAAAATTCTTGCAAAGAATATTTAATTTCGCCATAACGCAAATGGGTCCTTCCTAACTCATACAAAGCGTTAGCTATGTAATCGTAATGACCGGCTTACTTGAAACATATAAAATTTTGTATAAATAAATATCTTTAGTAAAGAAGTCATCATAAACTAATAAAAAAAAAATAAAACACTTGCTATCGGTGGCTCTTTTTAAAGCTTCTTTGCAAGCCTGCACAGCAAATTCGGAATCCTCTTGACCAATTCGTTGAACAAGTGCAATAAGAATTTTGTATATCAGAGCGCAAGATTCTTTAAAAATAGTTTTTTGTTTTTCATTAGATATTTTCGAAACGTTCCAAATTTTATTTTCTGATGCTTCTCTTGCAATATCCAAATATTCAAGCGCTTTAAGCCAATCGACCTCTATTATCACACACATAATTATCCGTTAAATTTTAATACAAATTTTGATTTCATTATTATTTACAAAGTAGAATAGATTTTTTTGCAACCTATCATAAAAAGAAATTTTCCGTAAAGATATCGTACGACAGTGATATTGTATGCATCATCCTTATCAACTAATTCGGCTGCTTTCAGTGCATTTTCGTAAAGTTTTTTTGTTACCCACCACCAATCTTCACCTTTTGATTGAAAATATATTGATATTTTTATCCACAAATTTGACGCTTCTATTGATTGTCCTGAAGAAGATTTATTTTTTTCTTTTTATGTTGCTGTTTAAATTAGAAAGAATATTATTTAAATATTACCCAGTTTTTCAGCTTTTCCAATTGCGATTAAAGTTTCTTTCAATTGATTTAATAGATCTCGTTGATCTCTCAATCGTGGCTTTGTCCAGGTAGATGTACCAGGACCAGCAATGTTCCTTCTTTCTTCATCGAATTTAATTAAGTTTTGAATAAAATCAGCCGCATTTTCTAAGCCTTTTTCTTTAAGTTCGTCTATGACTGCTTCATCGTGTTTTAAGTAAAATCTTTAAAAGAATATACAAAATATTAACGTCTTAAATTTTGTAGAGTAACGTGTAAAAAAATTTTTTTTTCACTTAACCGTTTTACTTCAGAAAGAGGTATCATCGGTAACATAGCCTTCAAATTTGCACAAATTTTTTTCATGTTATACCATTCCGCTTGTGCAAGATTTTTCATTTTTTTCTTACGAAGAAACAGACTATCCTCTTCTATTCGATTTTTTTTAAATACTTTGTCATGATTTTTATTATCGAATAAATCCTTACAAAAATTCCAATCGTGATAAGTCATTTTCGATTATCTCAATTGATTTTTCAAATATTAGATCAATTAATATCGTAATATTCGTGTCAGTGATGACATTTTTTGTTAACGAAAAGACTGTCATTTACATGAAGTATAATTTTGTTTTTTTTTTGTTTTTTAATAAACACATGAAATTTTTTTTTCGTTAGAACAAAAATGTATTAATTTTTTCGTTATTTAGAATTACATTAGAACTACATTTATAACAGAGCTTCTGAAGTTTTTTTAATTTTATTTGCGATAAAATGTATATTATATAACATGTGATATACATTATACCGAATATCGCGTTCCCAGCTCTCTTTAACACTCTGTGTAAGATTGCTGTTATTAAAGATCAATGAGCTATAACGATGACTCTACTATTCAAATTATAGTGACTCTAATTTTACTGATATTTCAAAATTAAACTAAATTAATTAGTTTGGAAAATCTCGAAAGAAGCATAATTTTACGTGAATTCAGGTAATTAGTTATTATTAAACATGTGAAACTCTGCTCCTCATTCTACTACAGATAGCAATCCGAAATTATATCTTACCCGGAAGGGAAAAAAGGATCTTTCTAAATTTTATAAATGAAAAAATTTCTGTTCTCCTGTAAAAGATATCTAAATCTATGATTATTTAGAAAAATTTATTGAGAAAAAATAAAAAAGAAAGAAAAATTTAATATAAATTTTATTAAAAAAATTAGAAAGAATTATTGTTTTTTTTTTATTCAAAGTTCATTATTTTTGACAATAAATAAAGAAACAGCGTGCCATAAGCATCAAGATTCGATTTAAAAATGCCGCGCTTATACGCCGATATATATAGATATACAGACGCTCGATACTCGACGGCCAAAACGAAAAATGCTTGCTACCGAAAGAAAAAATCTTATACAGAACGCTCAACTATCGATGGCTAGGAAAAGAAATACTCGCTATCGCCTAAACAAATAGAAGGGGAGAAATATCGGTTTCTTCTTTCAGTCGCACTTGCATTCAAGACCGAGAGTCCCGAAGATTGCCGAAGATCCTTCGTTTGTGTTTAGTACACACGGACGCTCGCACGCACACTAGCCCGCTCGCGTGTAAAAGCCGACTGAGAGGCGGGACTTGCTTCCCCACTCTTATAATTACTTTTACCACTCTTTCTCGCTTATTTTTGCAAATACGAAGATAAACCTTAGAACATTTTTAATGTATTTTTCAATTCTCTACAACTTTTGTTTGAAACTTTTTTCGATTAAATGCCTAGATTCTAAGATAAGGCCATTTTTCCCTTTTTTCCCTTTTTTACCCTTTTTCTCAAAAACTTGGGATCCTATTGCAAAAACATTAGCACCAATCGATTCAGCGTCGTCGATTTACCCTTAGATCAAAGAATCAAGAACTTGGCTGAAATTCAGAAGTTGACTCCTAATTCATCACACTAGATGACGACTATGAGGACATCTTAAAAAAATAACAATTAGAAATAAGATTTATAAACATTTGCATTATAAAAATATAGGGACGCTGGTAATGAATTTTTTGAAAAACAAATTTTTATTAAAAATTGACAATCATTTTTTAAATCAGTATATTGGAGTTTTCGGGATCGATGATTAAACAACTGATATTATTTTGTCGAAAAACAAAACAGAGGGCTAAAAATGGCGGACATTTTCATTAAAGAGTAATTGAATTCTTTCAAAAGTTTGTATTTGGCAGTTTGGGGGTCGCTTATTGGGATCGTTATTTGTTTATGAATCTGGTATTATTTATTTAAAAAACAATGTAATGGACTAATAAAAAAAAGAACTTTTTTTAAAATTTTAGTTGTCAAAAATTTTAATGTTTAAGAATGTATTTTTTTTAATTAGGAATTTATTAGCTTATATTATATTCATTTTTAATTAGATTTATTTATAATTTCTGTGTTGCTGTTGCGCCACCAAGTGCTAGGAACTTTTTAGTGAGTCTACCCCACAATTAAATTAAAATGTTGGCGGTAACAATGTTTTTATGTTGGTATTAATGGGTCCAGTTTGATGGCAGTAGAAACATAAATTGGTTCTTCTGTCAATATCTTTAAATAATTCAAAATTAAATTAAATAATAATTATGTACATTTAATTAATTCGTCACATAAATTTTGATATACATAATTTACTATCAACAACAAATATTTCACGATATGCTATGATAATTAATAAAAATGAATGTTTCTTTAGTATGTGATACATTGGAGGATGATTTCAGTTTTGTTGTTTGATAGTGAAGTATTACAGAATTTAAGAAGAAAATAATTTGAAAAACGTTAATAATTAATTTGAAACGAGAAAATCTTATCGTATTGAAGAATCGTCTGAGACAAATCAAACAACCTTTCATCGATATTTTAATTGCGATTCTACTTTAGAGGTTAAGTAGCATCCTAGAGTGTTGTTTATTTGACGAATGTTCTTGTAATAGCTTGATGTTTCCGTACAATTAAACAACATTTGAAAGGCTTTATTTACGAAGTCATGGATTGTCTTGACGATGACGCGCTTGAGTTTAGTGATAAAGATGAAAATTCCATTTTTAATTCTCCATCCCCTAACGTATGTAACCCCATAGAAGAATACCTTAAAAAACAATTAAGTTCTTTACAGAACAGGGTAGATAAAACGAATAATGAACTGGAAGAATTAAAGGATGAAATTAAAAATATTTCTAATAGTTTACTTTTCAAACTTGTCCATGGCCATGATAAAGATTCTGATTCAGATAGCGAAGTAAGTCGCTCCATGTATTCGATTATTATTAAACCTGTTTAATCAATTTTTGAATCAATTAACAACACATATATTTTTGTTTATATTTACTATAGCTGTATACAATCACAGGAGAACCAGTGATTAAAAAGAAATTTAATTACAACAAACCATGCAATTTTTTGGTACTTAAAGACCAGTGGCAATACGTTCTTCTAGATAAATGGGTAATAGGTGCAGTTTTACAGAATGTATCATTTCAGTGAGTATCCATTTTCTATTTATAACATGAAATTTTTCTTCTGCAATATAGATGAAATGATTAAAAGTTTGTAGTAGTGGTTTATGATAAGATGTTAATACCATGATCAGAGATGGCAAATAAGATTTGATTTTCGTACCAAAATATGGTGAAATTTATTATCTTATTACCATGTTATAGTCTTACCGATCTTATATTTATGATTACATCTTATGACCCGTGTTTTCTATGAAATATGATTGAATGTGGAGGTGAGTTTTGCATATATGTGCGTGCCATCCAAAATGTTTTATATATTATGGGAAAATGTGAAGTTATGCATGCTACTTATTTGCCATTTCACATATAAACAAATACTTTTCCAATTTTATAGTGTATTATATATATTATACAATAGTATGATGAAATATAACAGTTATTTGACAGTGTTATAGAGGAAAAGTAACAAAGGCATTTTTTTTTCTATTTAAACGTATATGCATATAAAAGTTTTATCAGTAATTTTATTACGAAGACGTAATACTTGCTTGTATTTTCTATTGACAATATGTTATTTCTCCTTTATTTTTTAAGTTTGTGCAGTAGATTCAAGCATCGAGTATATTTCTTAAATAGGAAGAAGCTCTCTGTAATTAAATAACAAAATTTCTATAATTAATAAATCAACATTTACTTTCCGTTTTAAAAATTCTCTAGAATTATATGAAATAATTCTTACGTATTAGGAAAATATTTAGGATTATGTAGTATCGTTTAAAGTATATATTTTTGTTAAAATTAATACTCTTTTTTTATTTCTATATAATAAATGACAAACTAATGACTATTATATACAGATAATATAGTAGTTTTCAACTTTATCAAGCATAATCTAATGTTTCGTTGCGTTTTTTCTTCAAATAAGAATTTATTTTGATATAAAAAAAGGAATGCTGCATTCGCAAATAGTTGC
Organism: Polistes fuscatus; assembly: GCF_010416935.1. Classification (NCBI taxonomy): domain Eukaryota; kingdom Metazoa; phylum Arthropoda; class Insecta; order Hymenoptera; family Vespidae; genus Polistes; species Polistes fuscatus. The sequence goes on from NW_025113096.1 coordinate 10,838,418, forward strand.
GATCGAGTTACGATCGTCTGTAGTTGTAGTTCGCATATTTCCACTTCAATTTTTGCATATCAAAGCAGTCGGCTTGTCTTTTCCAAGTGAAATATATTCCTCGGGAGAATAATCGAAGAGTATAAAATCATACCTAAAATAATAATAATTGATATTCATTAGAATATGATAAGCATCGCTATTAAAAGTGACAGTTATTTGTTGAGTTAACATTTCAAATAAATAAAGTCAGCATTTATAATAAATTACTGGTATCTAATCTAAGTGATCAGCATTTATAATAAAATATTTGTATCAGTCCTTTATCAACACGCAACCTTTACAAGACCTTGGCTATTTATTTAAAATACTGACAGATTATTATTAATATTGAACAAAATATTAAATATACTGATTATTTAGTATGTATAAAAACTAAATATATAAAAGGAAAAAATAGATGTACTTGTAGATAAAGAATGTCTTTGGTATACCTAAACATTTCATAAAGATCATTGATTTGTGTTTTGGATAATTGAGTGAAATAATTTTTGACAACATCTTTCGTTTGAACACCTCTCGTTGGATTCTTCCATTCCGGTTTAATGATATGTCCAACGTGTGCTTGCTTTATAAGGAAGTCCTGATCTTCCTACGCTCGATTAAAATTCATTTATTCATTAGAATACATTAGAAAGAAAGAAACAGGGAGAGAAAATTAAGAATTAATATCATTTTTGCGTGACTTACTCGAAGTGTTTCGAATTTTGCGATTATATCGAATCGCACTTGGCAGGGTGTGCAAAAGTTGACTATCGGTGTCCAGTGCATGTCCAATTCGTTTCCAGCTTTCCACTGGCACAAAAGCCATCTAACAAATTCTTCAAAGAATGGATATCTCGGTCCATGTTTACCAGTCATTTTCGAATCCTATGGAAAATGTAATTAAAAGATATCGTGTCGATCGATTAAGTTAACTGTAGTCTTGTTTGATAAATACCTTTGATCTGTAATGCCAAACTATGTGGGCACCGAGATTGCTGTGAAACGTATGGGGCAAACTATGCTCCAATTTGTCTCTATAGGCACTCAACAATCTTTCGAAAGGATGTCTGACGATTAGGAAGCTGATACTGTCATTTAAAAATTTCGCTAATTCTTCGGCCGTGTGTCTAGGATATTTTTGCCGTGCCAGAGACACTGGTACAGCTTTAGAGGCTTTTAAAAATTGCGGACTGTATCTGAAAGATTCGATTAAGTGATTGACATAAACCATTCATTTCAATATCTTAAATAATTTTTATAATATACTAATCGAAATTTATAAAAAATATACAAAATATTAGTTTTATTAATTTAAATAAAAAATAAATAAAGAAATAAATTGGACAAACGTTTCTTACCCTGCAAGTAGATTGAAATTATACATCCATGAGGTGGATGCAGCTTTGAATACGTTGCACCATATCAGATGATATTCTCTATTTACAAGGAATTCCCAGGCGTTGGGTTTGTGAAGGGAATCGTTTCCAGGACGATCGAGTCCTTCCTCGGCACACTTCTCAGCCAAAAATTTTCTTCGTTCTATCAAACGAGCTTCTGTTTCCGCAGCTGTAGCCAGTTCGATCATTCTTTCTTCTGGCGTTAGGTTGACATCGTCCTAAAAATATGTACATTCCAAATATTTTTCTCTCTTATCGATTATCTCCAATAAATAGGAATAAAATAAATCAAAGAATGAGTGTATGAATGAATGAAAGTTTTGTCTATTCTTCCCAGGGTCAAGATCTCTCAGAGCACGTGCGTAAGAAGCATACAAGGTGCATTTCTATGTATGCTCTTACGTAGTACCACATATTTACATAGACAAATGTGCACACACATATACGTACACATATATACATCTATCACACCGACCTTCTATGCTACACGCAAGGTTAAGTCAATTTCCACAATTAAACTAAACACTTTTATCTATGGGCTATTCGCGCGCACGTCGTCCTACGCTACGTTGCATCGAGAATGAGAAGAGTCGTGTTGCAAAACACGTGACATTTGACCTATATCTTCGCAAAACACCATGCACCATATAAATTATAGTATCTGTATAGATTCGACTCCTTTATCACACACCGATGCAGATCTTATCATTTTACAGATTTATATATTAAACGAATTGATTGTACTAACGTAAAAAAAAGGAAAGAAATAAAAGATAAGGAGAACAAATTGATTGTATTTCTCGTCTCAATTTGTCGATTTATCTCGGGAAGAGTTAAATCGACAAATGTATGAAGTAAAAGAAAAATAAAAATAAATCAAAAAGAAGGAGAAAAAGTTAAACGAGAAGAGCGAATGTGTAATAGAAGTGCGCTGCTGCCTACCTTCCCCTTATTGATTTCGTTCTAGAGACTATCCCGCTATCGCAAATGTGGGCCACAACGCTGCACGACCGAAGGGCTCTCTGTGGGCGGCGGTGCATCCGAGAAAAGTTCGCCTTTGTATTGGTGCAAGTGCATCGGAGTTATACACACATATTTGCATGCATTATATGCATACATACGTACAGGGTCTGCTCGACGGGTATTAGGCCAATTTAATTTTAAACTCCCGATCAATTTATTTGATTTCCAATTTTTAGTAGAACAATACGGGACCTGGTACAAAAATTCGACTGGGCGAACTTAAAAATAAAAAATGCTTGAAAGTAGATCACGTGATAGAACTTTAAAGGGGGTTACTGTTTGTACCAGAAAATTTTTATATTCTTTGATCCCTCTTTGATAATATTTTTTCTTCTTTTTTCCAATGCTTTTACTTGTACCTCAAAGTCATTGAGCCCCACGGATATTTCTCGTTCCTAAACTTCAGAGCCAGTACTGTATACGTACATACATACAAATATACATTCGTACGCATTGTGCAACGTTCGTCATTTATTTCGTATTGTTCAACAAATCAGCTCATTAATGTTTCGCATAAACGATAAATAAAGAAACGCATCTTAACTTTCGAATCACGTATCGTTGATCTTAATTGTTTACACGTACTCCTTCCTAACAATGCGGCACGTATTTTAATATTATTAGCTTCATCAGTTTTAAAGGGGAAATAGGGAAGAGTAGTGTATAGCAGTGATCGACAGCAATGATTTGTTATTCAATGGAACTATTTAACAATTTTTCAAGGTCAATATATACTCTTGAAATGTTTTTTTTTTTACCAGTGGTCTGTTATTTTTTATTCCCTTTCCATTTTGCTTTCTTTTTCTTTTCGTCAAGAAGTTGATTCGAACATACGGAAGCCGAATATCTTCCACATATATCTTATCTTTCAACTTAATTTGCTGTTCTTTTGCATAGTTTAAAGAGGCCATATCAACCGATCTGCGTGTCCATGCGCCGCATTGCGCCTGGAACTTTGCCAATTCGTGCTTGTGGTGCTTTCGAAATGAGGGCCTACCGATTTCGATCTCTTTTTAACAGTTCTTAGGAAAACTAAGTTTTCATTGCCTAAGGAGAACTTTATCGACTATGTTATGTAAGAATACTTTGAATATATATACATATATATATACAATTTATGATGTAATTCGAATAGATCCGTGTCCAATGGCAACTTCGATAATCTTAAGATAATCTTCTAATACTCTTATGGGACTAAACGACTTGAACGGTTACGGTCTCGCGGCTTCTTCCTCTAAATGACATAATTAATTTTTTTCCTCCTTATTCTTACGTTAGATGAATCAGAAAATTAGACGAATCAAAAAAAAAGTCAAGCGATAAATATTTAAATCTTAATTTTGTTTTTTCTTTCACTCGTTAGTAAAACAACTGTGACGATTACAATCTCGTGGGTTTTCTTTAAATAAATTGCAATTAATATTTTTTTTTATATATCGTTAGACAACAAAGAAAAGGAATTAATTATTGAACTAAATTAATTTGTCTTTTTATACATCAAAAATAAAGCACCAAAAAAGAAAAGAAGATAAATGTAATAAATATAAGAATGAAATGAGAGAGAAACGATAATTATTCTCACTTACGTCCAAAAGTGTTCCCTGTTGCACGTTGTTATGATCATCTTGATTGGAGAGGGCCAAGATGATCAAACCCACGATCGCGGCAGCCAAAAGTGCTCGACGAATTCCCGCGAATACGTGACGTCGTGGTGTCATCTCCCTGAGAACGTTCTTCCTTCTGTATTCATATCGGACTGAAACAAAGTGGAGAATCATTTTTTTATATTTGTATACGTTTCAAATTTATACATGGATATAACCGTCCGCGGGCGAGTGCTCATGCACACACACACACACACGTTCGAAATATGCAATCGTTTGTTTGTTACATAAAGGTAAATTATAGAATCGCTGACATTGTTATGCGTGTTTTATTTCGCATTTAACCTCGTCAACAATTCGTCCTACGGAAAAACGTAATCTTCCTCGACGATATTTTACAATTCGATTGTTAAATATATGCATAATCGACAGTTGCGTTAGGGTTGCTAAATTATTGTTCGCGAGGACAACTAAATAAATATTGAAACACGCAATGGACTTTTGTTGAAACGTTCGTCGTTAGTTAATATCAAATTTAGCAACGTGATATTTTTGAGTTCTTTCCCACAGAAAATTCTTTTTACAGATACACGTCTGTATTCTTTCTCGTGGTAAAAGGTGATACGTTCCTTAGATGATTAGCGCTTCTCACGCGGATTTCAAAGATCACTTCCGTGCGATATCGCTCTTATGTCACGTAGGATTTTGCGAAATACCAATTAAAACGTGTGTTCCCGTTACGCCCATTTTTCTTTTTCCGATCCAATGATAAACGTTTGACATTTATGTTATTTTTCCTATTAATTGCGTTATCAGATTTTGTATTAATAACGATAATTAATTACTATTCTTTTGTAAATAAAAAATAAAGGCTTGTACCTTTTTCGGACATACAAGCCGAAAATCCTGCGACGTCGGGCTTCGTTAGAACATTTATCGCACTTATCTGTAAACGTCGAGCCGAGGGGGATCTCTTTTATTGTCTTCGTGGTCGTCTCTTCCTCTTCGTCGATTGGAGCAAAGTGTCACACCTTTTCTCTTTCCGTTTCTCCGGAATTTCCTTTTTCTTTTTTCCCCGTTTGTCTTTTCAGTTGACGCACGTGATTCTCGCGCACGTTTTACGGAAAGAAGTTAATGTGCGCACGGATCACCGAACGACCACGGCGGCATCACATAGATCACTGAGAAGAGAGCGTTGGAACGGTCGTCTGCTAGTCTAACAATATGAGCGAGCAAACGAGCTAGTGAAAAAGAGAGAGAGAGAGAGAGAAAGAGATAGAGAGAGATGAATAAATAGATAGATACGGGGAGAAAGAGAGAGAGGGAGGGAGATAGAAAGAGATGGAAAGAGAGAGAGAGACGCCAGGCGTCCCAAAGTCCAGCGTCGTTGCTCCTGATGATGGTGGTGCTGCTGATGCTTCTGCTGCTGCTGTACTGCTGGTGCTGGTACTGATGATTCCAATATTAGTAGTAGTAGTAGTAGTGGTAGTAGTGGTAACTGCGGTTAGTCCGTGTACAGTACGCTGAAGTTCCGGATTGGCTGGATTTTTCGCGGGTCGATTTGTCGGAGTTGGAAGTGAGCAGCGCAAGCGCGAGACAAGTCGAATAGGTCGGGAGGTCGCGAGCAAAGGGAAGGTCTTCCGCAAAGGGGGAGCGAGGGACGAAGAAAGCTAGGGAAGAGAGACGCCCAGGGGGGTATAGATAAGCTTGATCCAATGCCCGACTTTCTTTACCTATGCGAATGCCTAGTCCAGAAGCAGGAAACGAGCACAAACTTTTGTACTGTTAGAGTACTTGCTAACTATTGTCCGTTATCACTATCGGATATCACTAATCCCTTAGGATTTTATTTTTCTTCTTGTCATCCTTGCTCTTTTCCCTTTTTGTGATATTTCTTCCTGACGAAAATAGATATATACTTTTTATTATATAATTTATATTTTCTTTTACAGGACATTACGTGAGCTCAAATTTTATGCCTTCCCGAAAGGCATCAACGAAATTCACGGTGTCGTATCGGCTTTCTGGCAAGAGGAAGGCGATCTTTGGAAAAAGGTCGAAGTGATCCCATCGAGGAAGGGCAACATAGTAGCCACGCTTGTTCTCGATCCCATAGATTTTCATGAAAATACGGTCGTAGAGATATACAGCACGATTTCATACGAGAACTTGGATACGGAATTGCAGATAGCTATGCCGGTCATTACTTTCTATTCTCGCGATATTCTACGTGGAATGTATGATATGAATTTGTCCCAGGAACCGATGTACAGCGTGTTAGCATTGAAATGTATCTTCCTTGAAACTACTATAGATCTTCCCTTTGAATTAGATTCCGATAGGTTCGTCCGTCTTTTGCAGTGTCTCGATGCTAAGAAAATCGTGACCAATATTTATACTATCGAAAGAATCGAATGTTACGCTATGATCGAAACTATATCGAATAATAAAATAAGTATAATGGCAAGGTAAGTAGCTTTCAAAAAAGATAAGAAAATAAGCTACGTTTTCCAAAATGTCTTTCATTCTTTCATGCCTTGTTTTTTCTCTTTTTTTTTTCCTTTTTCCTTGCAGAACAATGTCTCATTTGAAGTTAATCCTAAGTATAGTACAAGAAGAAGCCTCGATTCCTATTACGAGACTCGAGGAATATAGGTGTGTCGAAGCAGCAGAAGCTTTGATAGAAGAGTTGGAAACATATCTCGGTGATCTCAATTTCTCGAGAATGCAAAGGGCAAGGATAAAGAGTGACCTGTTAATACCATGATTGCGTGTATGGGCGATATAACGTATTCAGTCATACGAATTGTACGAATCCAAGGTGCTACGTAATCAACAACCACCTGTAACGTTTAAAAAAAAACATTCTTATAAAAAGATTTGTTATTTTTGTAATAAAAAAATGAAAAGAACGAGGAGAAAGAAATAAAAGCGTCCATCATTAGGATCGTGGAAAATGGGGATTTGTGTATATAACTTCGAAAAAGAGTTCACAATCTTTGAAGAAATTTCGATTTTATTTTTGCAAACTTTTTACTACGTACGCATTCAATTACGTACGTACTGACGTATGTATGCGTGTACGTGTATGTGGCACGTTTATAACCGCATTTGTCACGGTTAAACGTACGTCAAATTTTCTTCGAGCCGGATATGATGCTGAACACCAATGCGCTCGGTCGATGAATGATCGTGGGCAGCAATCGAGATGCTGCTATTTTCTTTTTTCTTTCTTTTGAAAATATAATCGATAGAAGCCAACTAAAAGGTTTGATATCGTAATATTTGTCTTTTTTTTTTCTTTCTTTTTTTTTTTTTTCTTTTTTTTTTTACCGTAGCAAGATGACGAGTGTTATATATCATACGTATACAATATATTTTCTAATAATTATTTTCATACGGCGTGGTGTTCGTTAGATTTCTATGCATGTGTGCTCTAAAAGCCGAATAGACGTGCAGCACGGCTTAAAAACTAAATGGACGGGTGAAGTCGAACATTGCCACCGATGGTATGTATATTATGTTGACACTTTTTTTTAATGACTTAATCTTCTTTTTTTCTTTTTTTGTTTCCTTCGAGATAATAATTGTTTTCATTCTTAATCTCTAGAGACATTTAGCATTAGCGTAGTTTTGCATCTTTTTTTTCTTAATCTTCGCTCGATATCCTTTATTTCCTTTCACTCTCTCTCTCTCACTTTTTCTTTCTCTTTTTTATTTATTTATTATTTTTTTTATTTAATTTTTTTCATGGACTTTCTCCTTCGTTCTCTTTTTTTTAAATCTATCTATCTATCTATCTATCTATCTATCTATTTATCTATCTGTCTATCTATTTATCTATCTATCTACCTATCTGTCTGTCTGTCTATCTATCTATATATCTATCTATCTACTTCTAACTCTATTTCTATTTCTATTTCTACTTCTGTCTCCCTCTCTCTCTTCCTCTTTCTTTTCCTCTCTTCCTCTCTTTCTCTTTTGAGGAAAAGAATACTTTCTTCGCGTACAAAGTGCTTTTAATAATAATAATAATTGTTTAGTTTATACACGCATTAAGAGACGTATCACGAAAAAGATCGCGATACATTTTATACAATACAATCGGTGAGTTAATTGCTCTTCTATTATAGTTATAGTATTATGTGAATCGTTCTCTTATTAATTTCTTCGTTTTGTGTGTTCTGCATATATTTTGAAATACTTTTTTAATCATTCTAATTTTCTGATATATTTTTCATTACTTTAACGTGTTTAGTTTGTTTGGTTTTTTTTTCATTATGCAATACATACTTATAGATATATATATATGTACATATATATGTATATATGTATATATTTCTTATATAGGTATCTTTCATCCCTTAATTCAGTACTTACATACTTACTTCAGTGTACAGTAACATTTTTTCGCTAAGGCATTTGTTTATGGCAAGTAATGTATATTTGACAAGTGCCGATGTTTAAACGTGCGTGAAGTACGATCTTATACGTTCTTTACAAAAGTATTCATGTATATTGACAAACGCTCCTATATACTTTTACGATTCAAGACTATTTGCTACGAAAATTAATTGAAAAAAAAGGAGGGAAAACAAGGTTTATCGATTACACACACATTTGTTCACAAAATGTCTCTATGTTCCCCGTTCATATTTAACTACGAGTATTCAATTTATTTATTTTTTCTTCTTTCTTCGTCTACGCCATCACCATTGTAGTCGTTGAGTCGTGTGCGTACAGAATTCATCGAAAACAGGTGGTAAAACCTGTCAGGGATTGATTCTTCATGTAAAAATTTATCGAACAAAATCAGAATATTTTTGTTTTATTTGAAAAAATCGTGCGTGCAAAATTCTGTAAAATACGAGTATATTGAACTTTGTCTCTTTAATATTGTATCAACAACAAACGTTGTTTTTTAATTATGTTTTATGTATTCATTGTTATCTGTAATATTTACGTTTCGATTTTAGCCGGACGATTTATTTCTTTTACGTTTAGTATGTTTTTGTCAATCGAATTGTGAATAATGATGCTACGCCAGCAGCTCAATTTAATAACCAACGATTTACAAATTGTTTTCTTAAGAATGATGCAGAGGATACAGCGGAGATTAATTGAGTAAGATTCTCTCCGTGATTGTCATCAATCTGTTGGTAGTGAATCTTGAAATTTATAATTTTTATACACGATTTTCTCGAACGAAAATATTTTAGTTCATTTTTCGACGAATTTTTACTTGCATAATCATCCCACTTCCGGTTTGAATTTAAACAATTAAACAATTTGTTTGAATTTATGTTATATAGTCGTTTCTTCTATGCATGTATATGTATCCTTTATTTTATTTTATGTGTATGTGTTGGTTAAAGTGCATCGAATCACAGTCTACGATAATTGAAATAACATAAAATTTTGGAAAATTAAAAATATATAACATTGGTTTGTCCCAAAAGTTACTTATTTTTTCTTTTTAAGTTTTAGATACGAAAAATTATTCATTGCTTATCTTGTTATATATGAACCGTTATTTTTGAAAGTGGTATAAGTCCAATTTTGAGAAAAAGTTAATTAAGACAAGTTTTAGTTAGGCATTCATATTGTTAATAACAAACAAAAAATAGACTTATACTACTTTCAAATATAATGACTCATATTATTTTATTAAGGATAACAGAATAGAATGAATCAGTAAATTAATATAAAATAAATAATATTACGAATGTGTAAAATTGATTACAAAAAAGCAAGATACTTTTGGGATTACTTAATACATATTTTTATATATTATTTTATTAAAAAAAATAGAGAAGAATTTTGTGTGTGTGTGTGTGTGTGTAAAGTTCGTTTAAGACATCACAAGACCATTACGAGTAGACGCAATATTCAACCGTTTCTAAGATATGGAAGGAAGAAGTTTTACAAACATTTTTATAAGACAGCTTTTTTTCCATAATTTTAATTTTGTTTAAATATTTTTTAATTTTGTTAATGTTAATTTTTGTTCTTAAATTAAACTGTAAAATATAATTTCATTATGATAAAATATTCCTTTTTCTATTTTTTTAGAGTATATTTTATCATAATTTTATAGAAGTAAAACATTAAAACTGTTCATTATGCAAGTAATATAAATAATAATTATAAATTAAAAAAAAAACACACACATAAATAAAACAATTATATTCTTCCTAAAAGATACTTTAAAAAGATGAAAAAAAGAATATTTTACAGTTTAATTCAAGAAAAAAAATAAAGTGAACAAAACATATAATACTGTATAATAAAGAAATTAAGAAATACAGAAATAAAATTAAAATTAGGAAAATAAAGCTGGTATGTAAGAACGTTTGTAAAACTTCTTTCTTCGATATCTTAGAAATGGTTGAATAATGCGTCCTCTAATAGTATGCAATGTGATGCTTAAACGAACTGAATAATTGCATAAAATTAAAAAAAAAAATCGGAAACAGTAAATCCTGGTGTTACCTTTGTAAGAAAAGTCAAGACTTTTGGAACTACCTCACATGTGTACGCGCACGCATGTGTGTGTAACAAACGAGTATAACACGCAGCATAATTTGTACTTTGGAGTACTTGAGTAACTTGAGCGTACTCGATGTATTATAGAAGGGTGACACGTTCAACCTAATCGTATATATATTACAATAGTTGACGATGTGTGATCTCTGTTGCCTGTCCTTGAAAATGGACGAAAAAAGGCTGATTTTCGTGTAAAAGTCACTCATCTCGAAGCAGAGAAATACAACGATAGAAAAATAATACTTATTTCTTTTTCTTTTTTTTTTTGCGAGTCCTTTTTGGTCGAACATTTTTTCGTGTTAACGTGTAAATCTTACGAATTCGTTGGATCAAATGAAATAATTCTTTTCGATTGAAAGAGAATCATTTCGAAACTGACTATGTTAATGAAAAGTAAGAAAAAAAAAGTTAAATAAATTTCTATTAATAAGTATTTTTTTGTGCAAACGATCTAACATAAGACAATTTATCAGCGAATAATATTACTTCTATTTGTTTGTGTGTGTGGTCAGTATTTTTTAACATCTTTGATCAGTATTTTGTAAAATAAATAATCTCAGTATAAATAAATATTTGTGTTTAATATAAATAATAATTTTTTTTTTTTTTTAATATTTTAAATCAATAGTCAATATTTGTAACAAAAGTAGCGTTGTGCCAAGGTTGCATTAAAAAGTATTTCTTGATATTTTATTACAAATATCGACAGTTTATTTAAAATACTGATAAAAAATGTTTCAAATTACTAATCCAATAAATAGTGATCAAAGAATTATATTATTTTAAACGAGATAAATGGTGAGCACGATTCACTTTTTCGTTCTTTCTTTTTGTTCTTGTTTCCCTAATTCTAACAGTTCTTAAACTTTAACGTAACACACGACGAACGTTTTCGTCTAATTATCTAAATAACAAATTTCTAACATAAATTTGATGCACCAATTCCTAGAGGATTTTTTTTCAAAGTAACGAATAAAACCGACTCAAATGCAATTGCGAATGCGTGTACGTGTGTATGCATAAGTTTTTTGTGTCACCCTCGAAAATAAAATACGAAGAAGAAATGATAATTCTAATTTTTATTTAGTCAACTTGCATTTTTCTTTTATATTCTTTTCCCTAAAATTAATTTTATAAGTTAATATAATAATATTTACCGTACGCGCGCGTGTGTGTGTGTGTCTGTGTGTGTCACTTGACAAGCACCTAGCATAAGTAATTAGCTTCTATTATACTTTATTTCTTGGCCTCTCGTTTGCTTGATTATTATTTATTTTTTCTTTGTTTGCTCGCGCGTGGGTGGGTTTGTTTTTTTTTATTTTTTTCAATATTCTTTCTTTTTTATGTAAGAAAAGAACGGCCCTCAGGTGTCCGCAAGAAAATTAATGGATTGTCTAATAGAAAAGTTTTGATAGATATGATCTTATTGTTTAAGAGTTTACCGGTGCTGCGTAGCGTACATTAAATACGACATATTTGCGCTATAATAAGCGCAATATTTTTTTTTCTTTACAATGTGCGCGCTTACCGCTGAATTTTTGTAGAAAATTCCATCGTAGAAAATTGACGCTAGGATTTATTATTGTGTTATTATTTCTCTTATCATTATTTATTCTTTGTGGTAATATTTTTGTTCTCTTCTTTTTCACTTTATATATATATGGTCTCTTTTCCTCTTTGCAAAGCGTACTACGAGAGAGTCCTTCACCGAAACGCCTGAGAAATAATTTTTACACGGCACCGATACGATTTTTTTCCTCTGACATTTTTCTTCTATATCTTTGTAACTATTATTTTACTTTTTTTCTTCCCATCCATTTTACGTCGCCGACGTGCAACGGTTCTTTTCGAAATTCAAATAAATAATTTTTTTATTAAAAACGTATCTTTTTTGTTTTACCCGTCACCATCACGGAGCCGGAAAAATTGATAAACGGTAAACGACGTTAATGACGGTCTAATTTAAATGCATGTGAATTTTTTTTTATCAAATAAAAATGTTTCAGTTTTTCTTATTTTTGTTTTTTTTTTTTTTTTTTTTTTTTACAATATATCGTGTTCGTGAGATTGCGATGATAATAAGCGTAGGTTTATTATCGACGATTAAATTTTTCCTATAGAAATGATTCTTTTTCTCTTTTTTTTTTCTTCTTCTTCACAATATTCATTTACTTTCGTTGTCTAAATCACATACGATTCGTAAACGAAAAATATTTGCGAGAGAAATTTCGCTGCGTACGATGAGTAATAATTATTTCTTGCTTTTAAAAATCTTTTTCTTATTTTCTTTTTTTTACTTTTTTTATTTGTTCTCGATTAAGATTAGGAGACACCGTGTAAAAAATATTCAAGATATTATATTGCAGCAACGTACAAATCTAATTTGAAGCTTTAGCATCTCTAAATTTTTTCAACGTTTTTTCCTTTATTTATTTCGTTTACTTTACTTCGATCTAAAGTTTCTTACTTGAGATCATTGAAACCGAAAATAGAAATATGTAATTTAACGTATGTAGCTTTTCGGGCGGTTATTTAAGGTATTTTAAGAGCGGTCCACTTTCTTGAAATTTTTCTTTGGACTAATAATATCAACGGATGACGCTAATCGTGCTGATCAATAATTCTTTTAATGCGATCTAATTATTTTTTTTACTGTCAGAAAGTGAACTTTTTGTTGTACGCAAGTAATAATAAATTATTGAAATAGGAAAGTAACGAGAATAGAATTTTGTTATGAAATTATTTGATTAGTTCATTATCAATGACAAAAATAGTTCCAGTCAACTGATTGTAACATACAAGCATGAATTTTCGATAATTAAAATAGATTGTGCACAGAAAACTATAGTAAAGTAAATTATTGCTGTACAAGATCGTACTTTTTCAAAATTAAAAATATTCACGTTCTTGCACAGTAAAATAATTTCGTATCAAACGAGAATAATTGTAATTCAAATCAAAATCAAAAAATAATAATTGGATTTCGTGTTTGATCGTCGTCGTCGTCGTCGTCGTCGTCGTCGTCGTACACCGGAGAGATCGATGATCACTTTTCGCTCGCAAAAAAAAATATTTTAATTTATCTAACTAAGTGTGTACAATAAATAGAACGAAGCGTAAAACTCTGGTCAGTTTTTTCTTTTCTATTCGAATAGTTTCTACGATCAGAGTAGCTGTGTAAGTAATAAATATATGGAAAGCAAAAAAGATAGGAATGTAAAGGATGATCGTTTGAAACATCTACCTTATTGATTATATATATTCGGTTCGGTTGCTTAATTGCTGTGTATATATAGCAGGAAACAGAATTTTTATTAAAACTATGCACGAAAATGCGATATATAAAATGCTTTTGCTTATCTCTTTTGTCTTCATATCTTCTTTTTCTTCGTTTATATAGGTTTTCAGGGGTTTTGTGGTTTGTTGCTTTGGCTTTTCTCTTTCTCGTTTTTTATCTTTTTTTTTTCTTTTTTTTTTCTTGTTTCATTTCTAAAGGAACGCAGATGAAAAGATTTATCTAGTAGCAAATCCGTTGCAAAAGTAATTGTCAATGAATTTCTCGTGAAATATGTTTCTCTTTTTTTTTTTTCCTAAACAGAAGGTGTTTTCACGTGTGTCCTCCTCCGTGTGTGTGTCTGTGTTTATGTGTATGTGTGTGATATGTACACGATTTTTTTGCATTTGCACATTATTTTTTCTTATTTTCTTATTTTTTTTGGTTGCTTTTTTCCTTTCACGTAGAATAGTAGTAACTATTGATACTATGGAACTTTACATAACATCGAATGATGTTTTGCATATTGGTGTGTGTGTGTGCGTGTATGTGTGTGCGTGCGCGTGTATCCTCTATAGTCTCGCAATGTTTCGCAAACGACTTTTATTTTTGTTATATATATATATATATATATATATATATATATATATAATTTTTTATTTTTTTGGTTTTGTTTCGTTCTTAAAAGCACACTGTTTTTTTCTGCACCATTTCCGATTTCCGGACCGGTCTATTTTTTTGGTTTAACCATTAGTATTATTATTATTATTATTAATATTAATATTACTATTATTATTATTATTATTATTAATATTATTTTGTTTAATATTTTATTACTTTACTTCTTTCTTTTTTCTTTTTCTCTCCTTTATGTTCAATGACATTTGTTGTTGTTTGTTTTTTGGTAATTGTTTTTTTTTATACTAATTTGCGAGCTATCGTGTTCGTTTATACAAAAACTATTTTTGTATATAGGTATGTCTTTAATTTTAAACGTCTCTCACTCATTTATCTTAGCAGTTACGTAAAAGGATCGCATCACTTTGCTTTTAATAGCTGTTACGATATAATTATCATTTAAATGCTATTATAATATTGTTTTTTTTCGCTCTTCTTTCGTATATATACTTTTGGTGTATATGCGTTGTGTTGCGCCTAGCAGGGTACGCCAAAGTTATCGTGCGTAATATGCGAAAACACACTGAAATCATTTTATGTAATCTAATTTTTATAATTATAAGCGATTATCGAATCGGAGTAGATATGTTCCAGGATATAGAACATAAAGTAAAGTATAGAAGTAAATAAGTAACATTGTTTTAAATCAATGGTCTTCAAACTTTTTCGGTTCAAGGAACCCTCATGAACGTAAAATTATTTTATGAAATCCTTCCTCATAAAAAATATCAATTTTCGATCCGTTTCAGATTTTCACGTATTGCTTTTTATGCTATTTGTAATTAGTAATAAAAATTGTTGCTTTTAATATTAGTTTCGGAAATGAAATTGTTCAAACACGAAAAAGTGATATTAATAGAATGTAATATAATTTAAACAATATTTCGTATAACCTTTGGGAAGGTTACGTGTAACTCCTTGGGTACCGTGGAACGCAATATGAAGATCACTGTTCTAAAGTATTCATTCATTTTCAATCGAAGTGTTGTGAACGGTCGCAAGAAAAGATTTAGGATGTTCTCTTTTTTTTTTGTTTTTCTTTTTTTTTTTATTACAACGGACAGGGGTGAATGAAGAAGGGTTAGAGGGTTGGTGACGAACGGTGGCAAATTTGGTTTACGGCTTTCGTTGTGTCGCACGATACACAGAGTCGGATTTCTTCGTCGTCGTCGTCGTCGTCATCGTCGTCGTCCTTGTCCTCGTCCTCGTCCTCGTCCTCGTCATCGTCGTAGTCATCGCTATTTATTACACAGTTCATATTCTTTTTTTATTCGTTGTCAGTTGAATATCATCATTATCATCATCATCATCATTATCATCATCATCATTTTTATCATCAACATCATGAAAGGCAGAGTTCTGTCGACCATTCTTCGCCCCATTATCGCTCGATTGATTGATTTATTTCTGTATTTTTCTTACAATTAGATATTTTCTTTTCGCAAAGAGACGCGCAAGACGCCGCGAAAACTTGGGCGGACCCTGTGTATGAGATGCGCGCAAGTAAAGTGTGTGTATAACGTGTATAGAACTAATATCATTATACCATTTTTGTTTGTTTTTCTTTTTTTTTTTTTTCTTGTCGCAGCAGCATCAGTATTTTTATAACGTTAGTAAAATGGCTAATAGTACCTATCAGTTAGCAGTGATAGTAAGAGTACAACTTTGTATATAATCTTTTCGTTTCTTTTCACTCTCATCTCGAAGTAACAACAATAATATACATACATACATACATACATACATACATACATACATACAAACATACATACATACATCTATACATATATATGTTCGTACATGTGAGAGACATATGTATACGTATGAACATATGACGTATCTATAGGTCTCCCCATAGGTACAGTACGTATATACTTATGCATATGACGCATTCACACACACACACACACACACATACTTATATGCAGCAGACGCGCATACACGCACAGTAATGCATACTTTGATAGGTCTAGAACATTGGCAGCAGGTTAAATCCTAAACTGCATGCGGCCCGATTTACAAAATTTCGATATCGCAAACCGAGATTTATTATGCCGGAAGATCTTTTTCTCCGCTCGTGTTTAACGCAACCTCTTTTTCTTCTTATTATTATTTATTTACTTTTTTTCTTTCTCTTTATTATTATTATTATTATTATTATTATTATTATTATTATTTTGTTTTCTACATCACAATCGTAAACTACATATGTTCGGAATGAACGCGTGAGGATGTAAAACAGCGACAAAAAACTATCTCTCTTGTCCATGAAAAATAGGTACATTTGTTTCCTCGCACGCGTGTTTGAATGTATGTATATATGTTTACAATATGTATTTCTTTTTATATATATATTGATACATGTATGTATGTATGTATGTACGTATGCATGTTTTTATGTATATGTGCACGATGTAACTATTGAATCGTAATAATTTACGTATTATTTACATACACACGCAGGTGGTGTGTATGTACATATACGATTATTAATTAGTGCATAATTGCTCGCGTCGTTATTAGCTAGGAAAACTAAAAAAAAAAAAAGAAAAAAAAAGAAAAAAAGATCGACCAGTTTTTCTTTCTTCTTATCGCGCTCGAAGATTTACTTTTATTTAATAATTAATGTTTGTTTTTTTTTTTAAAAGAGAATGACGAAAGGAATAAATCCAGTGTGTGTGGTATTTAAAAGGTGTGACTCTATTTTTATAATTTTTTTTTTTAATCTCTCTGGGAAGTTTTCGTATAGATGTGTGCGTGTGCGTGTGCGTGTACGTATATATGTGCGCAATAATAACTACGACATACGTACGAACGTCGCTGTCATACGACGATCATCATCCATCGAAAAGAGCAATTTTTTTTTTGTTAATCAAGGCTCCATTATTATATATATATATAATATATTATATATATGTATATATCACTAAAATCGATTTATTGCGAATATTTAGATAACTAATAATTGCATCTTGTTTCTCTCTATTATTCGAGTATTCAAATTATAGACTTTTATTTCTTCTTAAGACAGCGCTAAATGCTGCCTAAATTATTATTTTTATAATATCTTTTTCTTGGTAAACTTATGGAAAGAAGAAACGCGGTTAGGATTTACCGAAAAATATTATATTAATATAGATTGCTTTCTTTATCGTATCTTCTAAAAGAGAAGAGAGTAGGTAGAGAGAAAGGTAAAGAAGAGTCAAAGAAAAAAAATAGAGAAAATGATAGACAAAGAGATACGACATAGAAAGAAACGAATCTTTAGTGAAAATGGGTGGGTGGATGTTAACTAAAAATTCTTGTATATGTGTATGTAAATATGTAAATTGTGTTTGTGTAATTTCGAAGCGAAATTAGGAAGTGGTGTTGATACAATAATAGTACTTAACTATTATTATACTAATTATCGCAATTTCTTGTTTCTCTTCTTTGAAAATATCTAAAGAAACTTTATTTGATATATTTTGCAATATGGTCGGGTTGGATTGGTTTATTTATGTGTATGTGTGTTTGCGTGTGTACGTTTGTGATTACTATTTTGTATTATTTATAATATATTTTTTGTATAATACATATACGTATATATGGGTGTTCGTATACGTATGCATGTACGTACGTACGTATATAACCATTCATATATGTATATGTACAATATTTTATCTCTTTCTTTTTTTATACTTCGGTAGTATAATTGCCTAATAATGCGCGGTATGTGATGTAGTAGTAATCATTGCAATAGTAGCTGTAACAATAATAATAATCATTTATTACATATTTATTTCAATTTCTTATTATTTTTTTTCTTTCTTATCTTTGTTTCTTAGTATATAGTACATCGCGTTTATTCTTCACCACGTAAAAAGATACTTCTCTCGCGTATCACTTAATATTTGTTTTTTTTTTTTTTCTCTTTCTTTTATTTTTCTTTGTTTGTTTCTCATCCATCAATATCATCGTAGCCGCGGTGACCCAAAGGACTCTCAACAAGTTAACACGGTCTTTGGGGCACTTTAAGCTTTTTATTTGTTTATTTATTTATTTATTTATCTTTATTTATTTTTATCTTTATTTATTTATTAATTTTTTTGTTAATATTTTATTATTATTATTATTATTATTATTATTATTATTTTCTTTCTCCCTCGTTTCTTTCTTTTTTTTTTATTTTTTTATAGAACCACTAGTTTATTCATAATTTCTTTCCTTCTTTCTTTCGTTTTGTTTCACTTTATTTTTTTTTGTTTTTCTTTTTGTATCAGATTTTTCCTTTTAAAACACATATCTCGCATTTCAATGCGTCCACGGATATAAACACGATACTCCGCGTTAAACGTCTCACTACAGGACGGCCTCCCGAATTTTTCCGAATAATGTGTGACTTTTTTTTTGTTTGAATCAATTATGTTTCTTTTTTTTTTCTTCTTTAATTTTAACGATTCGAATTCACAACCCGGCGTTTTCTAACGATACCACTAAACTGTCGAAGCGCGACCTAATTTGAGGAGAGGAAAGCATGGGAAGGAAAGGTTACTTAAGGAGATGGGAAGGAAGGAAGGGGTAGTTTAGGAATACAAGAGAGGTATAGAAATTTCTCTCCGAGAAATCATGCTAAAGAAGCAAGCTCCAAACGTAAGGCTTCTTATCGGTCTTGAAATTCGAAAATAAATTCTTACCGTAATTGGCAAGCTTTATTTTGGAATGTTTAAGTTCCAACCCTATATTTCCTTAATTTCTTAGAGTATTGCATGGCATTCGTCTTAACGTTTATACGCGGGGTTTTCCTATCAAAGTACAATACGAAGCTAATGCCGAAGCGTCCATAACGAAGTAACGTCGTTGGAAATACGTTTGAGATATTTTGTAAATATGCGGTATGTATTATTTTTTTATTTTTATTATTTTTTTGTGTTAAACATATACGTCGTCGTCATCGTCATCCTTTCTTTCTGTTCCGACTGACAACGTTACTAACGAGAGGGAAAGAAAGAAGAAGGATGCACTCTTATTTAGGAATATGTAACAGTAAGTGCTCGCGTGAGCGTGTGCTTATGTGTGTGCGTATGGTACTCGTGGTTACTTCTTCGTTTGTAGTTTTGTGTGTATGTATGTATGTATGTGTGCGCGTGCGTCACCTAGCGATGAATGATCAAGTTTTTAAAAGATGATATTATTTAATGATGTGTGTGTGTTTGTGCGCGTACGTGTTATATATGTGTGTATGAAGTTAGGCGAAATCGAAAGATGAAATAAAAAAAGTTCGTAAAACCCCTCTCCTCTTGCGAGTGGCACACGCTTAAGTGCGAAAATTGCTCTTCGTATTTGTTTAATTGTTAAATAGTTCTTATATATTTATACACGTTCCCGCGTATTTGGACTCGCTATAAACTAACTTGTTCTAACACATCGCGCATAGGTATTTTAGATACGCGTCTCGACGATAGATAGTTTCGTTTATATAAGACTCGATTATAATTGACGTTCAATATTTTTTTTTTTCTTTGTTTTCCCTCAGATCTTTCTTTGATTGCGGTATTACAATGCGTACTAGGCGCGACATCGTCGTGAAATGTTATTTTTTTGTGGCTTTTTGTTTATTTTTCTTGTTTAACTTCACAATATCTTTAGTACCTAAAAATAAGAATAGAAAAGAAAAATAGGAATAAGAACATCGTTTAGTGAGGCACTCTCAGACGGAGCTTAGAGAAACGCAAGTTAAGCGAAGGAAAAATGGCGTCTCGATAAATTCAAAGGAGACATCTCTCTCAAAGGCAACTAACTTGTTTTTTCTTGGTTCAATGTGGACGTTTGATGTTGTTAACTTTTATCTTTTTTTCTTTTTATATAATTCTTTTTTTTCTTCTTCTTCTTCTTCTTCTATTTATTTATTTATTTAACCGGAATTGTCGTTATCTTTACGTGGACGTCTTATTTGAAATTGTTCTTTCTTTCTTTCTTTCTTTTTGTGTGTTTTTTTTTTTTCTTTTCACTTATTTCTTTTCTCTTATATTTGGTTGTGCCATTTCTTTTTTATTAACCTTTCCCCGTATCGTTTATGAAACATACCGTTCATTCCGCAATTATTATTGATCCTGTTTTATATATTTTCTAGTAACGTTTCCCGACAATGTCACTTCGATGTGGACGTGCGACTTAAGCCCTTAAATAGATAAAACACGTTCGCAAACTTATCGATAGTGTTTCCTCGTATTACAAGTATATTATTCTCTTGTTTTCTTTTATTTTTTTTTCTTTACTTTTCATTTTATTGAAATGAGAATTTTATTTTTGTTGTTGTTTAATTAGAAGATAATTTGATGTTATCATCTTTCTTCTTCTTCTTGTCTCTTAAGAAATAGTGAATTCTAATATATATATATATTGTTCGTTTATACTCTCTTTTTCTTTCTTTCTTTTTTTTCTCCTAAAGTGCGAAACGGCAAATTACAAAATCACAGAGAATTACGCGTCGTTATACTAGTATTTTTGTTTTATCAGGATAATTACCTACTTTCACAAATGGACTATAATATATACTCTACAAACGATTTTCTCTAGGCCTGTTGTTTTTTTGTCGTCTACGAGATCTTCATCCGTTTGTTCTTTTTGTTCTCTTGCGTAATCGTGTAGCGCGATTAGCTCGTTTAGAAAGAGATGCTGAATTGGTGATTACGATATGAAGAAGCTCGCGGCACGTACTTGGGGCTCCACGTTCTCCAAAATGGCATACAACTAGCGATTATGCGAGAGTCTTACTTCTTCTGTGAATTTTCAACTAGACTTGGCATCAGTCAGGTTAGAAAGTAGCTTTCGTTTTGTTATATTTTCAAAGCCAATCGGACACTTTTGTCTCCGATAGTTTCACCCTCGCTACTATTTACATATTCCGAAATTAAAAAATTAATCGAATCCAACAAAATCATAGTTACGTTTAATATCGTTAACTTCTGGTATTCCGTTATATAAAGAGAAAACTTGTATTGAATTTTCTTGAACGTTCATTGTAACATTGTAAATCTGTTTAAAATCTAGAGTGTCAAAGGTACGTTTATCATTTCGTACAATAATATATTTACAGCTCTATTCGTGAATTTTTACAAGTATGATAGGAAAATTCAAACGCACCTTTGATCGTTTATTTTGTTGTTAATCTTGATGATGATGTCTCGCGTTAACGTCTCGCGTCGTTTTTCATTTCTTGTTGGCCTTTTCATTCAAAATTACTTTTAAATACATATATATATGTTCCTCTTTTAATGCGGTCTTTGTTATTGCAGTCAGGATACTTTGTTAAGAGATAAAAGATAATGAAAGATAATTATAAAGTAAAATAATAGAATACGCTTTCATACAGAGAGATGATATATATGTATAATATAGAGATAAATGTATGCGTAGGCGCGTGTCACTACGATTAAAAAGGCAACACGGAGACAAAGTCACAGAAGAAGTTGACAGAGAGTCAAAAGTTGATTGACAGAATTGCGGTCGACGAGACGTTGTTGCTGATTGGAGTATTGGGTCTTTTCCTCATTGACAGTTTTTTATGAACTAATTCTGGACGAGAGAATAAAATAGAAGAAGGCGCTAGGAACCGATCGCTAAAAAGACTATTGGCATGGCGTATCACTACATGTAGACCGTTTTCACCTAATCGTAAAGGTATCGCCCAGTAATCGGCACATAAACTGATGATAATAGCGTCTATGATTTCGCAGGAAAAAGACCCAGGTTCTAGCGAGGAGCCATTAGTATCTCTCCGTATGCTAGTATAACGAGTGTCGTCATTGATACGAGTCCTTGTGGAAGGTATCGCTTTTGTGGAAGACCCTACGTCCTTCCCTCGTAAGCTCTTGACTTGCAAAATTGTTCTCGGACTTTGGCCTCGGTAGGAGACACGTTGGCATCGTTCGGAGTTCCATGCTATGCACCTGCGAACAAATTCAAGTTTGTGATATCGTTCCTATTAGGATTACCGTTTCTATCAGCAACGCTAGCATTTTACCTACACATATGTATATGCACATATACGTACACGTATATAACTAAAAGGGAAGTAATATAATATTTACCGATTCTTCGCTGGCACTGGCATGTGCTGCCTGTTCCGCGAGCGCATTCACCACTGCGTTTATCGTTTTTGATTCGCTGCCAAGATCCTCTTCGCGGTGCCCGACCAAGTTAGGATTCTTACCGATTTTGTTTAACCTATAAGGAGAGCATAATTAAGCGTAGGGAATGTCGCACATCTCACCAACCATTGATAATCCACATTTGCTTACCAAACGTTTAGCTGAACAGGTCTGTAACGCTATACAAAAGTTATGACTAACGTGCGATAAGCACTTATCAAATATAGCTTACTTGCACCGCTAAACGTTTCAATGTGACATATAGAACTGGATAAAGAAAAAATCCAACAGTTTTGAAACAGTTACCACGGGATATCGACAATGCTTTAAAAGACTCTATGTGATTTTATAATCGTATTATTTGAACAATATTGTATATTTCAAATATTTTAATCATCTAGAATTACCGTCGATCCCCCGTGCGAACCATCGCACAACCGAAAGTGCAACTGATTTATAAAGTATGTTGCGGAAAATTATGAATACAACATTACCATGTAGTGAATGTGTCGAGAGTGTAAAAGTATTTTCTGTTTTGAATAGATAAATGTCTTAAAGTTCTTTTTCTCTCACATCAAACAAGAGAGTTTAATCTAAATTAATACTCGATAATATAACATACTACATTTTTATGTTTGTGTAAATTCGTATCACGTATATATTATAATTAAAAGTAATTTCGCGGGTAGTGTGTTTGCTCCGTGAATACTCATTGAACTCTCTCAACTCATTGTTAATAATTCTATACGTTCAAAGTTAGTGCGCTTTTTCGTTATTAATCGATCACAAATCCTCCCCATTTCTGCACTGTCTCTTTACAATCATTCGAGATAAATATAGATCGCGTAATGTATTCTTAATATTAACGATATACAACACGAGCGTATTAAAAAACGCATTAAATTTATTAAGTGTATATCGTAAAGTTTTCGGTGTTTTGTGTAAATAAGAAGCGATCGCGCGTTGGTACAGCACATTCGAAATTTAGATAAGTAGGTAATTGAACGAAAAGAAAAATATAAAGAAAAAGACAGAGAGAGAGAGAGAGAGAAAGAGAAAGAGAGAGAAAGAGAGAGAGAGAGAGAGAGAGGGGGGGAGAGAAAGAAAGAAAGAGAGAAAGAGAGGGAGAGAGAAAGAATAGTTTAAATAAAAATACCCATCTCCAACTTCGAACAAAGAAAGATAAAAGAAACTGTGAAAAGCTGTACGCATATATGAGAACGAATATGGTTCAACGGTAAACGATGAAATAGTATTACTGATTGAATCGGACAGTACATAATGTTCGAAAAGAAAGTAATGAAAGTGGGAGTGATGATTGACACCTATTAGCACACCAACTCGATAGAACAAACCTAACCAAAGTTTATACCTCTCGGCGGCAACGCTTTCCATGGTTCTACGCATAAGTGGATACTGATCCAATACGGCGTTGAAATGATCCACCGAGAGGCTGAAGAGGTTGCAATAGGTTTCCGCCCTGACCGAGGCCACTCTCCTTGCGTTAGTCAGCAAACAAATTTCTCCAAAATAAGATCCGTCTGACAGGGAAGTAGCCACTTCGCCATTTGCCATAACAATATCGACTATGCCTTCTTGTATGAAGTACATTTTCGAGCCGATGGTACCTTCCTTTATAATGATGTCACCTAAAAGAAAAGAAAAAAAAGAAAAATATGGTGACGAAATATATCAGCGTTACGTTCGCTGCGGTAGTAGCTCGTACGTGAGAAACGGTCACGGTCGGAGCTCGAATAGAGTCGATCGATACCTGGTTGGAAGACCTCGTATCTCAATTTGGTGACCACATCCGAGACAAAGTTTGAATCGGCGTTAGCAAAAAATGGCACCGATGCGACGAGCGATCTGCAGTTGTAGTTTATTACGTCCTAGCCGACGAGAATGCACACGTGTTAATAAACTTTATAATCCCATCTATCTTTTCTTCTATGTGTGTGTGTGTATATTATATAGAGATATATATATATATTATATTCTTCGAGCAGAATATGTCAATAGAAAATCTATTAAAGTTCGGTACTCGAGAGTGTGTGTGTATAGATTTTATAATTGTTTTAGCCATATGGACTAAAACAAAGAAACGAAAAAAGATAAGTAAAGGGAAAGAAAGTGACAATTAATCGTACTTCTCTTAGTTTCTCCGATAGTTCGCCAAGTATCAATTCTTCGTCGAAAAATTTGCCTTGGTATCGATGCTCGAAATATTCGGTAATTCTCTGCCTCATTTCCCGCGGTAGTTTGCGATAGGCCATGTATTCTTCCACTTGTTTCACCTATATGAAAAGAACAGAGACGAACGGGGAAAGAGAGAGAGAAAAATAGAGAAAAATAGATGAAAAATGAATGTATGCCAAGGGGACACACTTTGATATCTTGGAAAGCGGATTCGAACGACCTAATTACCTTTTCACGGTATTGTCTTCTCGAGGAATCAAGAGACTGAATAAGATTCGTCGCATGTCCCAGGAAAAGCGCGTAACAAGTAGCGCCGCTGATCATACTGAGCATCGTAAGCCACATGTCCGTTAACGATTGCGGCGGGAATCTGCCGTAACCTATGCACAACATATGTGACATCGCTTTGAAGAGGGCCCAGGAATATTGCTCGAGCCAAAACGAGTCCTGCAAACATTTTTCTTCGAGTATTTCAAGCAACTTTATACTCGGACATATTAATTTACTTGAATTTAAATCAAATTTGCATTATACGATAGGAAATATCGAACTATTTACGTGCTTCGTATTTATTTGTGTATTTATTCATGCATCTATGTATACGAACAAATATTGATAGGAAAATATTTATTAAATTAACCCAAGACTCACTTGCAATTCGTTAATGGCGACCCATGAATTACTGGGAAATCCTTGAAGCATGGGTACCAGAAATTGCAAACAACCACTCCAGTGGCCTATCAGTAGCATCATGCAGATCAGGTTAAAAATCCGCATAAACACCGACGCCATATTCAGGAACTGCCAACAACAACGATCAAGTTTTATTTCTCGCGCTGATTTCGTGCTAATCGAAAAAAAATCTTTCGCCGCGCTCTTTTTCTAATTTTTTTTCTTTCTCTTTTTTTTTTCTTTTTCTTTTTCTTTTTTTTGAATTTTTAAAGTTCAAGACTTTTCTCGTCAACACGAAGCTCCTTTCTCTCGCGTAAGTGTACAGCAACAAAACAAGCAGTGTTGCGCGAAAACGCCTCGTTGGATAGAATTGACTCGAAATAATTGTTGCACATAGCTTTTTTTTTTTCTCTTTCTCCATTACTTTTAATTCGTATCGATCAATGCGAGAAGAAAAAAAAAAGTGTTTTGAAATAAACTACGCGGCAATTATTAGTCATTAAGGTCCGACGGAAAAAGCTTTAAAAGTTCAAACGTTGGAAACGATGCTCGACGATGTACTCACATCAGTTATGTATTTTAATAATAATTAGTCGGACTTTAATGGCGCATATTCGGAGCCAAACGAAGTATCTTTCTTTTTTTTTTTTGTCTTCTTTTTGCTTTTGGAAGAGTTTTTTTTTTGGTTGCACTCCCTGTCGGTATGTTTGTTACTTAGTTTTTTGTTAAAAAAAAAGAAAAGCATGCTTTACATTAATTAAAAGATACGCATCACGTGGCACACAAAAGAATAAATTCAATGTAGTAACTAACATGTTGATTATAATAATGATAATAATAATAATTTGTTCTACTAATGCTCTATAACAAAACAATGTCAATCATCTGCAAAGTTTGCTCAAGATTCTCAGACCGCTTATGCGCCCGATTACGATCGACACGATCTTCCTTATAATTGTAAGTAGTATATACACATAAGTAAGTAGTAAATATTACATATGTAACGTGTGGTATGCTTTTAAACGAGCATCGTTAACTCGATAAGAAAATCAGCTACACAAGTAACTAACGTATGAATAATAAAGAAGGATAATAAAGCTATAGGAAAACGCAGAGATCGTAAATCGTTTCGCTCTGTATTCGTTCGTATGAACAACCGGGGTTGAATTATGACACGACACATTAAAAAGCGTTTCGGGTAATAATGTCAAACAGGGACAAACGAAAAAGAAAATGAAAAAGAAAAAGAAAAGGAGAAAAAAAAAAAGGAAAAGAAATAAGTAATATAAGAAAATAGAAAAAACGTCCACTCGCAAAAATCATAAATCAGACTCAAGCTTGTTCGATGCAAAAACAATAATTTCATATCAAGCAAATAATACAAATACGTGTTTGTATGCACAAATACGATCTACTTATCGTATTCTTTTTATTTTTTGTTTTTTTTTTTTTTCGTAGTAATATGAATTAACGAGAGACGCTAGTTTGAATGATTTTTTGTCTATTATGCTCGAGAATGACTGTAAATAATAAAAATTAATCGAGAAATGAAAGAAGAAAGGCGCTTCGTTGAAAAGAGAAAAATCGAAATATCCGTTTGATGTTTAGAAAGCACACGGAAAGCTAATTGCCCGTTGTGTTTTTCTCGCGATAGATCGAAAAGAGAGAGATGATTAACTAAACTCTCTGTACTTTAGTAAATAACATAAAAAGCTGTAATCCATCCACGTAACAAGTAACGTTAATTTCTCGGTATGTCGTTAATTAACGTTTCGTCTTACGTGGGTAGGAACCATCGAGGAGTTCACTTTTCTATGGTTGACGTAATTACCGAGTATATCTATCGTTCCAAAAGACGATTGTTTTTTATCAATCGAGTGTTATATTACAATCCGGAATGTCGCTCCTGTCCATCGGTAATTTGATTATTTTTACTAATTGATTTTATTATTTATTTCTTGACAGTCGATACTTTAGAGTAAACATTTCGACTAAAATCAGATAAAAACTCTAGAAATAAATATATTTTCCTACGTCAACCATGACGTCATAGCTAAAACCACAACTATTATTGAATTCGATATATTTGAAAATTTATTATTTATATGAAAGCTTTCATTCGCGTGCGTTCGTAATTTGTATATTAAACATAAATTTCCAACTTTCAATACAAATGAAATTGCGTATAATTGATTCGCAATTGAATATCTAACGATTAAATTTGTCCTTTTTCTAGATTTTCATTTCCGAATAAAGTAATATCCTAATATGTAAGAGCAATTATAGAAAATTTCATTCTGAACGATAACAAAATCGTAGGAACTTTTTTCAATCCTTTCGTTACGAGACCAATTTAAGGGTCGTACAAAGGTACACGCCTGTACGATACTCGCGACACACAAACGATAATGGCGCGAAAGCATGCCGTAACGAAAGGTTTAAATGACGAACACACGGATGAAAACTTTTACGTATAAATATAAATAATATGAAAAGGACGAAAAAAAAGCGACACTCCCCTCCTCTCTTCCTTCTTATTTCGTCACGCTATTATCTATCGCTATTAAAAGTAATAAAAGAAAAAAAAAGTGAAAAAAAAAAATAGACATCAGCTACGTAAAATGGCGAAGTATGAAGCTAGTTGGAAAAAAAAAAAAAAAAAAAAAAAAAAGGATAACTGAACCGGCGATATATCTCGTAGCGGGATCACAAGCGTACTGTCTGACAATCTAATATGCGACAAAAACGATTACAATTACTTGCTAAATGTTTATTGGGTATCGTGGTGGTAATAGTAAGTCGTCCATGGCTGATAGTCAACGTATAAAATTGTCTTTAGCGCCTACGGGTAACGAACGGGTGGTATGTAAAAAACAGGGTGATAGAAACTTAACTGCTAAGATCACAAATACTTTCCATACATTACCTGCTTCTACGTGAACACATTAATTAATTACAACGTAAGTATTTGTAAATGTATATCGTATACCATACGTTGTATGTATGTAAGTAAGTAAGTATGTATCTAAAAAAAAAATTACGCACGCTCACCATCTATATATGTATATATACGTACATATATATATATATATATATATATACGTGTTACACGTACGCGCTTTTTATACTCTTCGAATCATTTTTCCTTTATTTTTTTTTTTTTCTATTCTCCAGATTCTTGCTATTCTTATAATATTTTTTATCGATGGTGGAGAAAAAGAAGAAAAAAAAAAATACGATTACGTATAAGTAAATGCATGTATTCGCGTACGCATGCTCGCACACGAATTACATATACATATATATGTGTGTATGTGTGTGTATATTATACTCAAAAGTCTTCTCTCTCTATACGTATATATATATATATACATATACATATATATATATATATTACATATGTATCGTATAACTCAACATCAACCTTCTTTTCTACTAGACAATCACAAGTTCAGTAAAGGTAAAAGCGTCTGTTTAGAAACACAAAAAAAAAGGAACAAATCCATGATGATACGTCAAATGAAGCGATTATCGTTCTGATGGTCAGTATTGTATATATAATAATAATAATAATAATAAAAATAATATAATTATAATAATAATAAAAATAATAATAATAATAATAACGCTGGCATGTAAAATATGGCAACACATACACAAACTAACGAAAGAGAAGATACGCAACAAATGAATGAACAAAAAAATATACAACCAGAACGACCAACAAAGAATTCATCTGCGGGATTAGGGCACAAAAAACGCGCGGCGCCGTACCTCCCGGAAAAGTTTGTGAAGCAACAAGGAAAAAGATAAATTTAAAAAGTAAAAGACTAAACAACGGAGGGGGAAATTGAGCGGGGGCGAGGTCGAATAAGAAAAGATGGCGTAAAAGAAAAAGAGAAATGGGAAGAAGAAAGAAAGAAACAGAAATGAGGGAAAAATAAATAAAAAGAAAAAAAGTAAAGGATGGAAAAACGGAAAGGAAACAAAAGATCGATTAGAAAACAAAGTAAAAACAAGAGAGAAAGAAAAAGAGATAGTGAAAAAGAGAGAAAGAGTGTATGTGTGAGAGAAAGAGAGAGAGAGAGAGAGAAAGACACAGAGAAAGAGAGAGAGAGAGAGGGAAGAATAGAGACAAATAAAAGAGGAAGGTGATAAGTAAAAAATAGAAATAATAGTCGTTTAACAAAATGATAATCAATTAAGCGCGAAAAGCCAGGCTTTGAAGCGAGGAAAAGCGTTATTTTTCGTCATGTTTAATCAATCATTTTCATAATAATTGCAAGGCATACAGAGAGAGAGACAGCCATCCGTAATACAAGAAGGATATATATATATATACTATATAATATATAATATGTATTTATGTAAGTGCGATTTTCTTATGCTGAAAAAGCAGCAGAAAGGTCAAGAGGAAGGGAATTTCTTAGAAAGGGTGTGGGCAACAAGAGTAGAAGGGGTTTGGGCGTTGTAAGGAATCGTTCGCAGAGCAGCGGCAGGGGTAGCAAGCTCTCTACTTTCAAACATTGCGCCCTAATTCAGATTTTCTTGAACAATTCTTTTCCGATATCCATTTTCTTTAGGTTCTCTCTCCTCTAACATAACATAACGATGCGTCTCGCAAGTATGTACGTATGTGTATGTGTGTGTAATAATGTATATATGTGTGTATGTACGTAAGTATGCTTGTTTCATGTAAAAGGCATCGTATATATGCGCGAATTTGCAAGAAAGCGACAGAGAAGGGACGCCCAATCACGTGCACTCATTATTAAGGATCGTGCACACCGTCTAGCGATTAAAAGCGTTTTCAAATGAAGGTGCTTTTGGTGGGTTGGATTGGTTTACGTAGGACGACGACTCTTACGAGAAAAGGGGGGGGGGGCTTGGAGGGATGTTTTTCAAGCTGACGATAAAGAAATTTGATTTGGCCAAGGGTGAGGGGGTTTATAAGGGACACGTAAATTTTGACAATCACATCGAGGATTTCGTTGGTCAACGGCCACCTGAATGAAACAAATCGAAAAATAAAATCAAAATGGGGCCATTGGGGGGTGGTGCTACAAAAAGTAGGATCGAATTCGACCATTGTCGAATCTCGAAAATCACACACATATTTTATTGTTTTGTATTCGAGCAACGGATTTGTCTGAAATTTCATGTCAGTCGTCATCGTCGACGTTTCGTCGTTGTGTCTGTGTCCTGTGTCTCTGTGTCGGTATCGGTGTAGGTGTCTTTGAAAAATAAAAAAATGATCCAAGACAAATTGGCTTATCTTCTCGCGCTTAAAAGACGTTCTTTTGTTGTCTAATTATATGAGAGTATAATTAAATACATATTTAATGTATGTAAACTTTCTCATCGCTAGGCGGGTGCCGATGGTGAGTGTATACAAAGCATGGCCTATATTTGCTGCGGGTAATATGTAAATAATGTATAATGCGGCGGAAAGTAAA
This sequence comes from Polistes fuscatus, assembly GCF_010416935.1. NCBI lineage: Eukaryota > Metazoa > Arthropoda > Insecta > Hymenoptera > Vespidae > Polistes > Polistes fuscatus. The sequence continues at coordinate 10,869,420 of NW_025113096.1, forward strand.
AGCGAATGTTTGTAAGTATAAACCAACGAGCCAATCAGCGTACAGCTCCGCCATTGCCTCCGTAACCAACGTTCCTAATTTCCAAGGAATCGATAGACCGAAGATTGGCGTAGATTTCGATAGATGGTCAAAGTATATCTCTACAACTAGGATATATACGATATATACAGTAATATTAAATTAGCAGGCTCGTATTTTGCGACATATCTCTCTCTTGTACTTTTCCTCGATAGCTGCGTTTAGCAAAAAAAGAAAAAAAAATAAGAAAAGAAGAAGAAGAAGAAGAAGAAGAAGAAAAAGAAGAAAAAGAAGAAGAGATTTTTTTCGAAATAAAGGGAGAGAAAAAATAATTCGTACTAACCCTTTCGTTATTAGCGACCCATATATGGGTCGTCAACATATATGGGGTCGAACGATAGGTCGTAACGAAAGGGTTTAAAAATAAATAAAAAATAAAAAAAAAACAACAAAAAGAAAGTAGAAGAAGAGATCGGTTATTTGCGTGAAACGCGGATCGATTCGAAAGACAAGAGAAATAAGTTTCGAGATGCGAAAGAATTAACGAACGATTGCAGTAATAGTAGTAGTAGTAGTAGTAAGCTCTAACTAGCTTATCTTTTATTGCGTTCATTCGCGTAAGTATCTACATACGTAACTCGAAATATATATTATGGATACATGTTTGCATGTACGATGTTACGTATGATACGTAATAAACGTATACGTAATTGATAAAATAAAGGAAAGCGAACACAACATCGTTCTATCGACTCTCATGAAACTGGGTACGGGAATTAATCTGAGGTCGATTCGTTCGCGAACGAATCGAATGGACTCGAGCTCGCGCATTCGTTAGGGCGAGTTACCTTAAAAATAAGGTCGCTTTTGCTGAAACCGGACTTCTTTTTACTCATATTGTCAGAACTTAGGCGCCCCCTCCGCTCAGTGCGTTTTTTTTGTAGGTTCTGCAATATCTAGAAACAAAAGAAAGCCGGGACATAGCAAGACATAGTAAGTAAAGGACAGGTAATAGAAGTTTTTATATAGAAAAAGAAGAAGAGAGTGTATAGAGAAAGAAATAATAGAAAAAAAAAAAAAAAAAAAAAAAAAATAAGAAATATAAGAAAGAAAGAAAAAATAAGAGACAGATAGACAGAGAGAAAGAGAGACAATCGGACAGATTAGAAAGATAAGAGTATAGTTAGAAAATAGAAAGAGACAGATATATAGATAGATAGATAGATAGAGAGAGAGAGAGAAGAAGAAAAAGTAGAATAGAAGAGAAGAAAGTTGTTAGTAAGTAGGAAAGAACTCGACGTGGATAAAGATCGGGTAATATTTATATTGCAAGACGTTCTTTTTTTTTTTTTTTTACTCGTGTTCAGATAAAGTGGGAGGCAAAAATAGAAGAAAACAAGTGTAGCAAAATTTGTAGACAAAGGAACGTACCCCATCTTTTTTTTCTATTTTTAAAAGAAAAAGATATTCATTTCCACATAGATTTATTTATATTTATTATAAATAATACGTATTCGTTTTACAGGGTGAGATAAAAGTTGTTTTTTCCCAGAGAAACCACAAGATTTGGATTAGTTAAAACAGAATTGATAGAATAGTCACCCCAGAACTTGGATGCCAACCCCTTATTCGGGTTTTTATACGAGTTCTGCTTTATGTTAATCGCTAATCAAACGATCTAAGTCGCGTTTTTATTATAATGAACACTGATTCTGTTTATTTATGTGAACAAATGCATAAAAATGAATGAATAAAAATGCAAATATAGTTTGTTTATTATTATTTATGACAAAGCGACTTTGATCTCAGCCTGTGTATTTAAATATCAAACATATAAGATCAGAATGGGGCTGTTGCTCGTATTAATAATGGATTGAAACCGAAAACAATAAAAACAATTTGGAAATTAATTATTCTTTTTCTTTTTTTCAAGGAATTATCCCTTCGTCACTAATATTTTATTTATTCTTTTTTTTGTTTTCCACAAAAATCCCCGTCGCTAGGCAAAAGCGCTGGAAATACACTCGATAATTATTTAAACGTGGCTAAAACCAATAAAAGTTAATTATCTTGCTCGGTTCGTCTTATTCCGTGGGTACGATACGATCGATAATAAAAGGGAAAATTAATATAAAGCTTCCCATAGAACTCTGGTACCGATAGATACACGCTGGTGCAGCCCTTCAAAGAAAAAAAACCCATAGAAAAATAGTAGGTAGGTTTGTAGGTAGGTGGTTAGTTAGTTTAGTTAGATTTATGAATTTATTCAAATTTGAGAAAAAAGAGTGGGGGGATTATTCGATGATTTACTTCTCGCCGTTTGATTGTTTTCACTAGTTTCTTCTCGTCTCTCTATAGAAAAATATGAATCTCTTTTTTTCTCTGTTCGCTTTCTATCAAAATTATTATTCGATCGATCAACATAACCGTTCCCACTCTCTCATTGGCATATATTTATAATATATATAAATATGTGTGCCACGAAGGACGGGCGGATATGATGATGGATCATCGAGCAAAAACGAACATAAAAATATTGAAAAGTAAATATATAGGGTGTCCCGTAACTGGTGGTACAAGCGGACAAGGGATAATTCTATAATTATTTCTTATAATTAATTCTATTATAATTCTATAATAAAATTTATTCTTATGCGGCTTTATTTCGGAGAAAAATAAGTTTGAAAATTTGTCAAGCACGCGTGCACTTGATTTAGTTTCGGTTCGATGGATTTTAGCATTTTTGTGCTTCTTAATATGATTAGAAAAATTGTCGGTATAATGAAATATCTCTTGTATCGGTTCTAATTTTATGCTCATCGAATAAGGCTTTTTGTTTTTAGAATTACAAGCTTAATAAAGTGCACAAGTAATCGACAAATTTTTAAACTTACTTTTTTTTTTTTTTTCGTTTTTTATATTGAATAATCTCCTGTTCGTTTGTACCAGCAATTGCAAGACACCTTGTATGCATTAAAAGAAAAAAAAAAAAATAGAAAAAAAAAAGTAATACGATAATTTTCCGGCGAGTGGATAAGAATGGATGGCGTGTGTATACGAGTTGACCGTAAGTGAGAAAAAGAGAGAGAGAGAGAAAAATTAATGATTTGAGCGTTAGTATAATAATATATAATAATCAAGAAACCAATAAAGCCATTCGTTAGTAAAAAAGTAAGCTTTTCATTTATAACAGCAGACGCGCGCAAGCGTTAAAAAGCCACGATTCTTTAGTCAAGCCTGGATATTATGCTTCGATGAGAGCAATTAGTTAGTAATATATAAGAATATAATAAATTAGGAAAAGATATATAGAAAATAATCGCGGCTGACCATCGAATTTATAAGATTCCTTGGAAAGCTGGTCGGCCGGTCGTTCCTCGCTCGACTTTTCTCTACTTCCGTGTCTTCTCTTTTATTTTAATTAATTTTATTCTTTTTCTTGTAATTCAAAGAAAAAAATTTCTCCCAGATAATTTCAATGACTATTAAAAAATGACGTATGACAAATAATATATGAAAATTCAAACGAAGGAGTCCACTCGCCCTTTCTGACGACGAACATGGGTGCGTTTGGTGATGTAATACGAGCTCAACTAAAAATAATAATCAAATCAAAATATATAAAATATATGTATGTATGTATGTATTTTTTCTTTTTATAAAAACTTACTGTCTGAAATTATTTTATTGACGTTCGCAAGTCAATTTACATGTAGTAGGTACGTAGTACGTTGCGAATCTCGTTTATTAGATTCGTCGAGATATAGAAAACGTATTGTATTTTTCTACGTAGATATATATCTCTTGGCTGTGATTTAGTTTGTTTAGAAACGTCGTCGCGCGCAACTGTGTGCGCGGATATCTCGTTTAATTCAAATTTTAAATGAATGCACGCGCACATACACATACCCATACACACACGCAACCATATATACATAAATATATATGTATATATACATGTATTTATATGTGTATACGTACGTGATGAATATTAAAACGTGCAATGTGTTTGTACATACGCATTTATTAATTTGTTTACTCTCTTTCTTCTTCTCTTTCTCTCTCTCTCTCTCTTTTTTCTTTGCAGTAGAAAGAGAGAAAAAGAGAAAGCGTAGACCACACACATCGATTTAACGTGTGTTCCAAAGTTTTAAGGTTATTTTTTCTTTAAAAAAGAAAAAGGAACCACAAATTGCGATATCAATCATCGTCTATGATCTGTCATTTTTTCGCATGGTTCCGTGAGTTATCGCCTTTTAATGTTCAGCGCGAGTCGTACAGTTAATGCGCTTGTTTCAACACACGGTTCGATGAGCAAGCAACAAATTGCACTTGTAAACCATAATAGTGATAATGCTCGTTCGTCGCTCTTATTCTCGCGCAAACGCGCGCTTCTTTTTCACTGGAATATAACTCATGCGAATTTCGTTCAAAATAAGTTGCATAAACAGTTACGAGTACCTAGAGACTATTGTAATAGCACAATAATAATAATAATAATAATAATATAATCGAATTGACGATCTATGAAATAATAAATAACACTTTCTAAAATATTCATATAGATCTCTCTAAACCTTCTTCTAAATACACGTAGAAAATTACTTGCTACGATTATCGTAAATAAGTAAAGAAAAAAAAAAGAAAAATATTCAAACGATTATTCTGGGGAATAATTGGGGGAAAATACGTTTAACATAACACCTGGGTATCATAGGTAGACGACAAAGATAAGAGAGGGCGGGGGTGGTGGGTCAAAAGGGGTGAGGATCTATATCTCTTCTGTTGTGTGTTGGGGCTTCGGGTGTTTAGAATAAAGAACGACGACTGACAGTGTTGTTTCTTCATTTTCTCCGTAATAAAGATAGTCGACGGGGAAAATGCGAAGAGTAAGGATAGAACGAGGAAGAATTACAAAACGTATATGCACGTCAGCCTAACAGGAAAAGTAGAAGAAAAACCAACAAAAATACATACACACACACATTTGTTATTCGTGCGTATTATCTTCTCCGTCCTGATGGAAGAAAAACTGCACTAACGAAAATATGATATACATATATGTGTATATATATATACATATATATTTACATGTATGTATATGGTATACTGATAACGTATAATAAGATATATTCTCTTGTTCTCTATCTCAGGCATCTAAAAAACACGAGGAAAAACAGCAAGCAACTTTGGGTGAAAGGATAACTCGGAAATCAGCCAGATGGCTCCAACGAACGGTGTTGGATCGGTAAAGTTTGGTGATTTGATATCAAGAGAAAGAGAGAGAGAGAGAAGGGAAGACGAAGGGCAGGTGGAAAATATTTAGGGAAAAGAAAGGGAAAACGAGGGAAAGAGAGAGAGAGAGAGAGAGAGAGAGAGATAGGAGTAGGGAATTGAATGGAAACGAGGACAACACACACCGAACATGGGCACATTGCCAAAAAATCTCGGGCAAATAGGATTAATATATACACCTAACACACACATCACACACACAGCACAGGCAGACCTACGGTCAGCAGACCAATCAACTTTCTTGTCTCTTTAGAGTAACCCGTGTCGAATACCATACGGATTGAGGAGACAGAATCTAAGCCATTGTTTCTCTTCTTTTGTTTGGATCTTTTTGCTATCATAGTTTTTCTCTTCGTCATTACACTCGTGAAAATAAATGCGTCCCATGGTATATTCAAGCGATGTCATCGCGATTAGTTTTTTTTCTTCTTTTCTTTTCCTTTCTTTTCTTTTCTTTTCTTTTCTTTTCTTTTCCTTCCTTATGTAGCTCGATTATTCCTGATTATCACCGTCCTCTATCTCTTTTATTTACGGATGCATATGTTGCGGTTAATATTCAACGTTTGTTACATAGTAAATTAGCTAGAAAGAAAACAAAGTTTTCATTGGATGCTTTGCATTTTAACTAGACAATCGACCAACCCTGTTGGCTAGAAACCTGTTGCTTTTTTTTTTCATTTCAACTATGCCAATAAAGTTTTGTTTTCAAATATAAAATTCTGATTTAGCATATAATTTTGGATAGAATTATATTATTATGCAATCTAGATATGATTAGAAATAACACAAAGTTACTAACTCAATTCATGATTAAACAAATTTTGAATATTTATGTTAACATATATACACACATCCAAATTTCTATTATTTTTTTTAAATCTTTTTTTTTATCTCCGTTTTGTTAAGATATATCATCGTAATATCGAGTCTCTCAAAAGCATGGTACGATCTATTACAATGTATAGAAACAAATACATGCACATGTAATTATTATCTAAAAGATCACGTGGATGCCCCTTGCAAATAAACGAAAGATCAAGATTCTGTCTATTATATTTATATATATATATAAATAGAATTCCATTCGTTTTCAAATGCACATGCGCACACGTTTATATCACTTATTTATTAATCGCATAATTCCACGTGAAATAATAATTATCTATAATTATAATTTCTAGAATAAGATGGTAACACGGTGGTAATCAAGAGCGTTCAGGATAGAAATTTAATGAAATCACCGGAGCGTCATCAAAAAATTCGTCATTTCCTTATAACAAAGGTGTCAATCTCTAATGGTCGACCTTGATTCGCCGGTATTCGTCAGGGTTTACCCCGTAATTAAACTATTATATTTGTAATCCAAACTCGAACGAACGAACGAACGCCTAGGAAAATGAACATTTTCAAATAAAAAAAAAACAAAAATTAACTGTATTTGTTAGTGGAGATATCAGATCAAACGTCATACCAAAAACCGTTCTCAGGGATTTTTTTTAATAAAGGAACTAGCTCTAGTCGTGTTAAACATCGACACAGTATATTGTTACACAATTCTCGATCGTCTTTAAACCACGCACACATCCAATTTTCTACTTTTTTGTTCTTTTTATTTTATAAGCGTACATGTGTCCTTTGACGATTCAGCGATTAAGAATTATGTGATTTAAATTTGGATGTGCCGTAGGTAAAGGCGTCTAATACCGAAACTCGAAATAACACACGGCAAAAAACTATTGATTATGCATGTAACCCCTACTACGAGGGAGAGAAACGAACTGAAAAGCAAAACACGACAATATTTAAACAATGGCAATCGTAACGTTAAAAAAGTAACAGGTGGAGAGGGCTTTGAATTATAACGATAATAATAATAATAATAATAGAAACGAAACGATAATAATCAACGATAACAAAGGTTTCAATAATAACGATCTAGCAAAATATACATTACATATATACATATATGTATATACGTACGTATATGCATACATACATTTATACACAAATATGTATATAAATATAATATATGCATAAATGTGTATAAATAAATATATATGTATGTATGTGTATGTATACATATAGTATATAGATGTATATATATTTATATATATATATATATATACTTATATATAAATATATGTATTTATACGTAGAAACATTAAGTTTGAAGTTAACGAACGCTTTAATCAAGAAAGGGCATTTGGCCTTGGTTTCGGGATTACTAGGCAGGCACACCTTGCTGGTTCGGTCTGGTTGGGGCGGTGACGCCCGACGCTCGTAGTGCCTCTCCGGCTGTTGATAAAGGGGGATCTGCAAACCCATTCGGAAACGTGTTCTCGCAATGCGCCTAGGAGTAGGACGACTTGTATAATTGTTCTCGTTATCTGGTTTCGACGTGTGTATGTGCGTAGGTGTAAGAGACAAGAGGATATTTCGAGCTTCTTTCATTTCTTTGCTTCACACATTTCGTTTTTTTTTCGATTCGACAAAATTTCATTTCTTTTTTCTTTTTTCTTTTTTTCAACGCGTAAATCGTAGATATATCAAAATTTTTTTTTATATATATATATATATGTATACAAAGTATTATACATATGCGAATCGATGACGATAATAAACCGTGTCTTTTGATTGACGGTCATTTGCGAAAAAATAAAAACGTTCGAGATTTATTTCGGATACGAATATATTATTAACGTTCCTTCAATCTTTCTTTATTTTCGATTATTTTTCTCAGCCGATTTTAGAAATCAATATTGGAGATAATATTTATAACCTAACACGCATTATTATTTCTTAGTATTTTCTTTTTCCTTGTTTTTTTTATCTAGATTTATTTAATTGTAGCCAATGGTTAAAGAAAACTTCGTACCTAATGAGATTCGAGATAATAAATAGGTAACGCGGTTTTTTTTTATTATTCTCACAGAGTGAATTATTGAGTGTCGAACAGAAGAGAAAAGAGAGGTAAAAGCAGAGGGAGGCAAAAGGATATGTATCAATGCAAGCGCAATAAATAACATTTAGAATAAATAGAAAACTGAGAGACTGGTCCCCGAATCGACGAAAAGCCTGATTGATTCGTTGGTCTGTTCGCTGCACGTCACGGTACACTCTTTCTCTACGGGCAGAACACAGTAAGAAAAAAACGTAAACTTCCATAATAATAATATATAATTCTCTATTTAAAACAACTATTATGTAATTTAAGTCGATCAACGATTTGCATCACCGTTTTTTTCTTTTCCTCTTGTTTTTCTTTTTTTTTTCTTTTTTTTTTTTTTTTGTTTTTGTTTTCCTACTCTCCTCGATACCGCACACGAGTGTTTTATTTGCGTTCGAATTAGAGATTAAAATCCTTTCCGTTTTTTGTTCCTTTTTTTATTTTCATTTTGTTTTTTTTTATCTGTTCAACGTTTTCGAACCGTTTGTATTTTTCCACGATTAGCGATAAAGAGTTTGGAATCTTTATCTGTTATTGAACAATGTTTATAGCTCCATAGAAACAGAACATGCTCTTTTCGTTTTTGTCTGCCGATCAGATATCTACCAGGTTGGTAGAAACATGCCGCGATTTTATTGTATTACAATTTTAATGAATATTTCGATCGAATTTCATTTTCTATGGAAAAGTTCGTTGAAATTAAACATCAAACTTACCGACATATAATCTATCTTCATTTAATTAACGGAAGTTATTATTTTTTTTCTCTTCTTTTTCTTTTCAATTAAATGCAAATTATAATCAATTCGGTTTTGATAAATCAAACGAAAGACAATTATTAGTAAAATCTTACGCAACATTTTAATTTGATGCGGTAAGTTTGGTGTTAATTTCGATTGAGTTTAAAATTTGAAAGAGCATTGTCTAAAAGGAAAGATAAGTTATTATCAAAAAAAAAAGAAAGTATGACGTAATAGATTTGTACATGTATGAGAAATCGACATAGTCCTTCACCAACCTGACGATATCGATCTCATTAACGTAATCCTTATTTGAGCAAGGTGAATCCATTGGACTTTTTAAGCATATTATTTATTAGATGAGATAGAAATATGTTTTGAAAAAATAAAAAAAAAATTTTTATTCGTTGAAAGAATTGAAAGGTACACGAGACCAACGAGTTCACCTTGCATTTATCTCTTATAATCAAGCAAATTACCTCTTACCTTGTCGCTCATAAATATCTGAATCGATCCAAATCGTATAAGTTCGTTTATCGAAAGAAAACACATCGTACAAACGAAGACGATAAATTATGAACGAGAAATTAGCAATTTTAACTTATCGTGACGCGATAATCGAAGTAGGAAAAGTAAGTTTCTAATTTAAAAAAGAATAGAATTATCTCGCGTTGAATAATGATAGCGAAATTTTCTGATTTTTAGCCAAGCTAAATTTATCAAACAATTTGTTGCATCGTAGTAGCTTGTCATCTCATTCTGCCACGTTTCTATCTCACTCTTTCTCTCTCTCTCTCTCTCTCGCTTGCTCTTTTCTACTCATTTTTATTCTCTCCTCTCTCTCTTTCTCTCTCTTACTCTCTCTTTTTCTACTTCCACAAACGCGATAACGATTCTTTCTAATTTTCATTTATATTAGAAAAGGTAATGACGTAAACGGAACACGAACTTTACCTTGGATCGAATCACTTTTTCTAACTTAGTAAATGGCGACAATTTCGAGACGTTGACTTTATACAAGGGACATCTTATGTGCATAATATATATATATATATAAATAAATAAAATAAGTGATCGAAAAAAATGATGCCATATAATAAACGATTAAACACTCACATAGACCTCTTCCCATTGCGAGACATACCGCACCAGTCTTGACAAGCGTAGTAACCTAACGAGGGATAACAGTTTTGCAAGCCTGAGAATCCTGAGAGCACGTCCAGCATGCAGGATCTGGAAGGACTCACTGAAGTCCTGAAACTAAAAAGTCCCATCGATAGGGATTATCCTCTTGTCCTTGACAAAATTTTGTATTGCGCGTAAAAAAGGAAGAGGGATAGAGAAAATTAAAAAAAAGAAAAAGAAAAAAGAAAACAAGAAAAAAAACATTGGCTATACTTACTTGATTAAAAATGAGGAAAATATAGTCTAGTGGTATGGATGAGATGAGGTCGAGAAAGAACCAAGTCCTGAGGTAGTGTTTAGCGATTAACTTGGGATCCAATATCACTTGTTCGGCGTTATCTTGCTGCATTATACCTGCGTGACAAAAACAAAGAAAGAAATCGATTCATGCTACATTTTCCTCATTCTTTTTCGCATCCTGTTTTCTTCATCTTCTTTTTTGTCTGTTTTTTGTTATCTCTCTCTCTCCCCACTATTAAATAACACTCGAGCGAAAAATAAAGCGATGACGTCGCGATCTCGAATTGAAAATCGTAACGGTGGTGGTGGTGGTGGTGGTGTTGGCTTCTATTGCGCGTACCCAACGACCAATTTAATTAGCCTTTGAGAGTAGAATAGCATCGTCGTCGTTGTCGTCGTCGTCGTCAAGCCTGTGATCCGACGATGATAACCTCAAGGAGATACGAAAACGCAGACTCCGACAATAATCTGGATCAAGAATTTATAACAATTGCGAATCGACGACGACGACGACGACGACGACGACGATGGTGGTGGCGGTGGCGTACGAACGACGCGTACAGTGCACACGGGCTTGATGTGCTCATACGTAACGTTTTCCATCGGTGTCAGGCTCGTGACCTAATTCTGCCCTTGTACCGACTCGAACGTGGTTCAAATTAATCCCTGTGCAATAACGAAATGTCAAGGAGTTTGCTGGAGTTGGAATCAGTGACGTTCTCTCGACTTGCTAGACAATAACATCGTTGTATATTGCACTTAAGATCAACCATCCACCCACCCTTTCCCCCTGCCTTTTTGGTGATGACCCGAGCCGCAGGTGGCGCTTAAGGTATTCCTCTTTTTCTCTTCCACTTCTCCTCTCGACTCTTTATCGATAGACATATATCGATAACATTTTTTGATCGAGATTCAGATCATCCGCGTGTAAATTGTGAAGAGGGAGAGAGAGAGTTCTCGAATTTTTTCAAAGAAAAAATTTCCAATTGTTCGATGTATATGTATATATACTATATGTGTTACTTACCAGTTCTAAAGTTTACGACGATATCTATGAGGAATATCGTGTCGGAAAGGCAGTTGAAGGCTATCCACCTAGTGCTTAGGTCGTCATTGAAAAAACTAATGGCAACTGGCAGAATTATCAAATTAGCAACCAAAAGGAGGAGCATGCAGAGGTCCCAGTAAAATCTGAAATCAAAGTTAAGTATCGAGATGTCAGCGTTATTTCATTTCCTTCATTTCTCGCTTATCTTCAACGAGCTAGCCAACTTTGGATTAAGTCTCGAAGAGAAGAAGAAGAAGAAGAAGAAGAAGTAGAAGAAGTAGAAGAAGGAAGTTATATAGAAAGAAGGCCGCGATCGTGTTGAGCAAAAAAGAAAAGAATTTCTCTCGGTCTTTCTTCCTCTTTTCTCCTTCTCTAGTGATAAAAGCCAATTTCTGAAAGTTCAGCTTTAATCAGTTCGATTCTGGTCCTACCGACAGCATTGGCCCACTTTTCCAACTAATAACGTTGCTACATCGGCATCGATATGAGTAGGTATATGTATGTATTCGTGGCGTGCTTGTTAGAATTTCGATACACCCATACATACATACATTACTGCCACTCGCATGTAATATTCACAAACGAACAATGTTTTTCGGTTATAATGTGTCATTCGAAACCTATTTGCCTATTTATTACAATTTGGATACTAAAGACCCCGTATATATTTATATACGTAATGATTTAATAATTACATTTAAAATCAACACAAAGAGAGTAGTAATAGTAGTAGTTGAAGGAGGAGTGGGAGTGGGAACAGGAGGAGGAGGAGGAGGAGGAGGAGGGTGGTGCCTTTATGAAACACATCGAGAGGGGTAAGGCGAGAGTTCGTGGAAGGCTTTCGTGCACTTGGGGAGTACTCGAAACTTTAAGTTCTCTCTCTCTCTCTCTCACTTTATTTCTTTTTTCTCTCTTACTAAGTAACTACGTTAAAAATCATCCATCAACATGGTAGAACGAGGAGGAAAAAAAGATAGAACAGGTGAAGAATAGAAGGAAAATTATTCTCATCGTATTTGAATGCGAACACGCTCGTTTTCATATCGTCGTATAAACTGACCTAAAAGCATGAAAAGATGACGGCTTAACAGTAGAACGATACCTTACTTGAAATTTATGAGCCTTCTCTAACGAGCACGCTTTCCTGGCTGCTGTGACTACGACCCTTCCGGGAATTTCTCACAATTTATCAGCTTCAAAGCCTTCACAAATATGTTTTTTTCTCGTTCCGTGTCACATCTTTACTTTCGTTTTTCTTCTCTATGAGAGCTCGTTCGCCTCTTATTTTTATCCTCTCATTAAGCCTCGCGCATCACTTCGACGTAATAAAGGAAAAACGAAAAGAAGAAAAAAAACACCTCCCCCTCCCCCCTACCCCCTCCTACCCCCTCTCCATGCCCTCCCCTATCGTCGCGCTAATATCGTATTTTTGCTTTGCCCCATTATAAGCCATAAATTTGTGCAGGTGTATATAAATCTCATCGACATTGAATAGAGAAAAGTTGATGAATTTTTTTAGAATGCACTTTACCGAATGAGAGAATTCATACGCCCACTTAGATAGATATATCTACATAGATACGGTATATCCTGATAGTATATGTGTACAACGGAAGCAGATTATTTTAAGGAATGCCTCTTCTATTCTCGAAGGTCTTTTAAAGGGAGATATTATTCGTAAGACGAACGCTAAATTCTATTCCTGTTCCTTTCATTATCAACGTGGATTAAAGTGGAGAGCATAAGTTCAATTTACGATCCTAACGCTTTTGTATCTGTTTCAATAATGTTCTCTCGAGAGACCAAAGAGGAGAAGATTAGTCCTCGTGTTAACGACTATCAAGCGTACGAACAAGTCTGCTTACCTACCTATTCACGTATGCGCATGTAAGTGCACGCACGACAAAGAAGATTCGCAGGTAAATTCGTAGATAAATTTATTCGTATGCGACGCTTCGTACACATATGTCATTAGATCGATTAGCGCAAAGGATCATCATGAAACAGTGGCCAACGTAAACTCGACTACATACACGTGTACGTACTCGGAACAATACGCGGGGTCGTCTATTGTCTGACAGAGGATGCTGACATAACTAGAAGCACGACCATTAATTTTATAGACTCAACACGCGTGCTCGCTCTCTTTCTTTGTACGTGACGAGCAAAATTCGTCCTATGTCTCTGGTAAACCACCGAAATTTTTTTCTTAACTTTACTTTTCAACGTTTTTGTTATGATTACTCGACGCTACGCGCTAACTTTTTATTTTTTTTTTATTTTTTAATAAAATAGAGTGAAAAAAAAATATATATATATTTGAAAAATGAGTAAGATATTTGTAGGAGAGGAATCATCTGCAGTATCTTTGCGTGTCGCTCGTGTCCTGTTAGACTCTTCTATTATCGGATTATGAGGGTAATCCGATTAAATGGAAAAGACATTTAATCGGATATAATAGTAGGTATATATATATATATATATATATATACTATTGAGAGAAGAGAAGGAGAAAGGCGCTAAAGAATAAGAGAAGAAGAATAAGAAAAGAAAATCGCGTTTCATCTATCTATAATATTTGACGTGACGGCGGCTCTGCTGGAACGGTGTCGCGGTTGGCCTAGTATCAGCTGTAAGAATGATCTCAGAATAATCATCTGATTAAGCCAGAGGCTAGTGTGTCAGTGCGGACACGTTGCTGAGTCGGTGTACGTGCTCGTTCAAATACTCGTGAGCTGTGTGTAAATACACACCTATTGTAACATCGTCGATACTTCCCCTTGTCGGATGATCCCTTGGTAAGTTAGCATACATTATGAATCAAACTCGATTCAATCCTCTCAAAGAATCGAATTTCTTTATATTTCAAGAAGACAAATACGATAAACATTAGAGCTTGCTAAACATTGCGGATAATATAATACAATTTTCAAAAGTATTTGCATATATCTTGAAAACGATAAGAATATAGGAGACGACATATATGCTTTATACGATTCTTGCATAAACGTGTGCATGTATTACGCGTGCATCATGTACTTGCGTATTCCCTAGGGTCAATTAAGACATCTCCGAGTTATTCTGCAATATCCGACAATGCTGCGCAGCCATATTAGGTACTTCTACCAATGTTAACCGAATGTTAGTTTGTTTCACTTGCTTACACGTGGTGGTGGTGGTATGCTATCTTTGTCTATTTGATACTAATCTAATTCGAAAGAATCTAAAGAGATATTGATTAATTAAAAAAATGGTAACAACAAAATATGAATTGCGTTTAATGAATATAATAGATGTTCGGAAAGTGGAAATGATGGAGAGAGAGAGAGAGAGAGAGAGAGAGAGAAAAGAAGAGAATATCGAAATGACTTTTCTTTATCAATTATTTCCTCTAATAGGAAGCGTACCGTTCCTCTCTCGTGGTTTTGCCATAACGAAAACTGGAAGTGAATTTAACGAGGCACAATAACGAGCCATTTCGATCGAACTTCTCGTTAGGCCTTACGAGCAAACGTAGAAAATCCTATCTCTTTTTCTTTCTTTTGTAAGTTTTTGCGTTACGTGAAAATAATCGTGCTTTTTTTTATTGTTTCCTCGTCGTATCCTTTCTGCTATATGACGTTCGTTCCTTAGCAAACTGACTCTGGCTTGTTGGTTGGCAAGTTAGCTATTCTCCATCCGTATAAAATTTCCTATTTTATTGGAAGAAAATGAAAGAAAAGAAAATGGAAAGAAAAGAATGAAAGTTAGGTTCAACGGAAAGAGAAAAATAGTTTGATCGTTCGCTGTCGACGCTTTTCCCGATCGAGAACTTTGCATCCAATCATAGCGATCACGTGAACGGCTATTACATAAGAGGACTAAACGGGCTCTGCGCACGGGTTCGCGCAGCAGTAGGAAACCATAGTTTAAATTTGCAAACTACCTAATGATAGGGCAGACCCGAACAAGGCCTCTGCAATTTTCAACTGCCGCTGCTCGATTCTCTCGCTGACATCCAAGATTCGTCCAAAGATAATAACCATAGACACACTTTTTCTAACCATCGATCATAAATATTATCCTTTTATTCGCGTTGTCTTGGTCGTCATCGTTGTTTCGATATTTTACGCGAAAGAAATAGGCGTATACGAAGAATATATGATTTTTCATTTTTATCTAATTCAATTATATCTAATTTATCGAACGAAATTGTAATAATTTTGACAAGTTTAATGCGGTTATCGATAAATGTATGAGTTATATAAAACGGCAATTGCGTACGCGTCTCTTTTATTTCCTCCAACTAATTTATTCAGTCCGGAGGTATTGCCTTACAAACAGGAGAGATTCCAACTATTTAAAACGGAATAATCCACATTGGAGAATATTATACGGATAGACTTAAGTGGATTCAATTCTACGATGCTATTTAATACAGCTTCAAAACTTCCATGCGTCAGACGCCTTTAAATACAACATGTCCGTAACAGTAGAACGGAAGACGTTAACGACAGAAAAATTAACGTGACTGCGATGTCAATGTTGAATATACACACTGGCGATCGTTGACTATTTTAATAGTATGCCTTTGAAAAAAAAGAAAAATAAGATTTATTATCATACATGTCAACGGATTATTCTTCAAAGAAAAAAAAATAAATCGAAAAATGCGAAAGCGAGAGAGAGAGAGAGCGAGATAAAGCATTAGATAAAATATTCAGAAACAAAAAGATAAACGATGGTAAGGGATGATCGTCGTAGATTACAAAACGATCCTTGTTGAATAATAGAAAGAGTCAGAGGAATATTTTAGCATAAACGTCAAGTTGATGCGATAGGATAGAATAGGAGTGGGTAGGAAAGGATAGGATAGGAGGAAAGAGAAAAGACTCCAAGGTGGATCTTTATTCGCGGTAGCCGTATATATAGTGTTGTTGACACACGCCGCTTAATGTAGTTCAATCGAGTAAAGCCGCAAACCTGAAGCGATACGATCGATCCCCGAGTAAGTTTCCGAGCTTGTTTCTCTCATCTGATAGAGTTGCTGGTAAAGCGCGTTGTTGCTGCTTCTGCGCTCGCGTTCCTCCTCCTCCTCCTCCTCCTCCACCTCCTCCTCGCGCTCCTGCTCGCACTCGCACAAACACACAACTTGTGAACGAGGCACATTGTCGTTGGCCGCGCTTTTGCATAATGATTCACGGTTAAACGTTATTTCGATAGAGAACGTAGATGAACATCGATGAACGCTCGTTCGTTCGTCGTGAACCACCAAAACCAGCCGGATTTTCTCTTGGCTCGTTACGTGTTTCACTGTTAAACCGAGTACGTACGACTTAATGATCGAATAACACCATCATCGCTTACTGAATTTTCCTATATCAATTTGACAAATATGTATTCGGATAAATTATAGGGAACGAGAGCCAATGTTCAATTTAAAGTTGTACCCTTTATCGTTAGATCACGCGACACGGTCGTTTACGGTCTCGCAAATACAACGAGGACTTATGTACTCTGGATATTACTGAATATAAGCATGAATCTTGTTCAAAGATAAAAGCAAATAAAATATATCGAGTAAGTGAGTACGAAAAAGAGAGGAAGAGAGGTGCGGCTACTTTCTAAACTGGTCTTGATCGGAGTCACGCATACGGAGGTTGTATTCTCCTTCGTGACCGTGACTTCCTCAAACGCAAGGTCGACCTCAACGAAATAACCTTCAGGAAATAAGTTTCCTTTTTCTGGTTCCGAAAAAGGAGGAGTCTCTCTTTCGATTTGCGGATTTGAATGATTCGTCTCGTGTTTCTAATCTAGAGAGGAAGAAAAAAATAGAGAGAGAGGGAGAGAGAGAAGGATTGCCTATAAACTTCGTACATTTCGGTGTTATATATTTACCTACATATTTATAATACAACGGTGAATAAAATTGTGACTCCCAAAGCTACTCCGTACGGCTCCCGAGACAATATTGGCTCTTTTATTACTATTTTTCCAAAACTTTTTTATTACTAATATAAAGTAGAATTATAAATAGAAATATTAATATGAAGCAAAAGAATTTTCTTAATTAACACCTGCCGTATACAATGAAACCAAATATTCATTCCAGGTTATCACGCATATTTCGCTTTTATAAATGAAATCTTTAACACATTAGATTAATTTTAACTAGTTTTCAGTTGTATTTTGTATTATTTATAAGTATAATTTAAAAATACAATTTTTCCTACGTCTCTAGAGCATTCAATAATGTATTTAACTTCTATATTAGTATTATTGGAAAAGTTTCTCATTCCTGACATAATAAATCAGAAATTTGATTACTAATATATAGCAAGACGAAGCAGAGATTCTTCCTTTCTCCATCTCTCTCTCTCTCTCAGAATCTTTCATTATCAATGCACGTAAATGTAACCCGCGTTGAGTGGACGAACAAGTATCGAAGGAGTTCTCGTATTGGTGACTTGGCAATGTCTACGCTCGATCTCACTAGGCCATGGCCGCCCAGTACTGCACGAGGAGAACCACGAGAGACGAAAATATTTTATTAGCTCGAAATGAACGGACCTCCTGCCGCCCTTTTTCATTTTCTCTAACGACTAAGGAAGTTGCTGTACGTTGAAACTAACATCATTCATTTCCGTTTAGTTCTTTCCTTCCTTTTCTCTTCCCCCCTGTTGCTTACGCATGTTTGCTATCATTAGATTCGAGAAGTAAACTTAAATCGTTTTATTTTTATCACATCATCTCATCCCTCTCTTTCCTCTTATTGGCCGCGTTGTTCCCTTTAAAACAAAAACTTATTTCCACGCTGTTTGCGCTCTCACATGCATAATGCTTTTCATATTCCAAACTAGGGGGAGGATAATTAAAAATTCTAAAGCTACCTTTACCGTCACCGTCAATTACAGGGTTAACCTAGGTTAGTACTTCTTTTCTCCAAAGGTTGCTTTCTTTTCTATTGTGAAAAAAAAGAAAAAAACACGAAAATAGAAGAACGCTCGCGGTATTTATATTTTTTACGACAAAAAATCAAGAAAGAAAGAAAGGAAGGAAGAAAGAAAAATGCATATGCGTGTGAGGGGAAAAAAATGGAAGAAGGAAAGATTTTATACAAAAATATGGACTAGGGCTTTCTTTACGAATTCTAAGCTTTCATAAATCTAGCCTTGATTCACCGGCATGAATCGTCGTAGGATGTTCGAGTCGTGTAATAAATGATGCATGAAAAGGGACGATACGGAAGGCTCATTTCGAGGAGCGTCGATACTTTGAAGAAAAAGATTGAACAACCGAAAGGAGGGTGAGGCTCTGAGAAGAACGAGAGAATGAAATATTTCCATAGAACATCTTAGCCCTGTATATCTAAGTACCCGTATAGAGTATAATACATATATACGGTACAATACTCGCTATATAGATAAGATATAGTATTCATTGAATCGATATTCTTCCTCTCTTTTTCTAACACATTGTCAAGATATTAAGTTGACCGTTATTGAAGTACTTACTTGCTTAGGTACAAAAAACTAACGTAAGAGGAAGTTGAAAGAAACGAAATAAAGAGAGAGAGAGAGAGGGAGAGGGAGAGAGAGGAGGTCGCATTTGCTTCCCCGTAGGTGACGTATACGTTGAGAGAACGTAGGTTAATTCGTTTCTTCCGGAGACAAAGTCGATTGTTCCATTGACACGATACTTTTTTTAATGGTTCCAAGTCGCGAGAGACTAGTTTTGCTCTACGTCTGGTTGCAGTCGCCTTGAATTCTTCCTATTATCGGTTTCCTTTTTTGTCAGTTTGCCTTTTTACACTCGGTCGAGTGTAATTAACTCAAGCGTGTCGACGTATGTAGTCTACGAACATACAACTTGCGGATGACACCGCGCGAAGAGACACGTTACAATGAGACACCGAAAGAGGAGGAGGAAGATGAATTTAACCGGGGACGGGGGCGCAATTAAGATGACTTAATTAATTAATTCGTCTCTATTCTTGCGTTAATTCTTAACGACCCTGACCCCACGCCTACTACGACCAAGAAGAAGACGCGCTTGTACGTATTTTTTTCTTTTTTTTTTTCTTCTTTTACATCTTCACACTTGCCCCCTTTTTATGTTTCTTCCTCTTTTTCGTCTTCTTCTTCCTTTTCGTCTCGCACCTCATTCGTCCTTCCGTCTTTTTTCTCTCTCTCTCGTTTCTTTTCATTTCTATCTTTTTACCTATCGTGAAATATCTGCCTTCTCTTTTTCTTTCTGTCTATCCATCTTTGAATCTTTTTAAGTAAGGATAAAATGACGTGGTTTTATTCGGCTTTAGTACAAAGCAAAGCAAAGGAAGGACTTGTGCGGTGTCGCGTTAATGAATACAACACGATACGTTTAACACTAGATTTACGGACTGAGCCAATTTGACTCATTACAAAAATTTGTTTACCGTATATATATAATTTAAATATTAATTTTTAATAACATATGTGTTGGTTTTTAGTTACTTAACGAAATATACGTAAATATTAATTCCTCCCCTTTACTCAATCCTTCATTCAAATAATGTTTATAAGTCATTAGAAAAATAATGAACGAAATATCCGTAAATCTTAATTATTCTCAAGTATAACGTATTTATGTATGTATGTGTAATAAGTATACAGATAGCATCGTGCAATATGTGTGTCTCTTAGAAGATCAACGATTACAAGAAATCCGTATCTGAAATCAGGCAGATGCCTTTCGGTCCAAAGATTATGATTTTCAACTAAATCTCGTCAGATATAGAATTTATCTGGGGTATAAATTATTTTAATAACGCAAGCACGGGAATTTTCGCGATAAGCGTGCCACGAAACTCTGCCGCAACTATTTTCAGTTGGATGCTTTAAACAACTGACATCTGGTCTTCTTAGAGATCAAGGGTCACTTTTATATGTCGAATCGCTTGGCACTAATATATCTTTTGCTTCCTGGTAGGATAAAAATAGTTATCAACACATCCATGGGATTTCCACAAAAACACCCACGTATAACGTGTTGGTTATTTTATATTTCCTAAGTGCTTATATTTTGATTTGCAACCGAGGAAAGAATAATCCATTTTCGGCGAAAATCATAAATACACGAGCTTCTTAAAAACTCTTTCACGTTAATAGCAAAGAACGTAAGTACTTAAACTATTTTCCCTCTCGCATTAATAAAACTTTATTGCACAAAGTACCTAAACGTGAATAGGTTAAACGTCACGAGGGAAACAAAATTCTCGTTCGCAGATGTGCTTCTAATATCATAAAGAGTTTCGTTAGTTCTGCCTACGGAAAGATACGAGTATCATCAACGCATTCGAATAAAAGTTTCAGTTTCATCTGCTACGAGGCCATAGGAAAAGCCTCCTCCTCCTCCTCCTCCTCCTTCTATTCTCAAGCAAGAATACCTTGATGTTCGATACCGTAGATACTCGCGTACTTAGGCAAGTATGAAGCTGGGATCGTTCGCGTTGTCGGTAATTAGCCAAGATTCCGAATGGAAACGCTGAGCAATTTCAACCAATTAGAAGGACAAACGCGCATCGGCCCAGGTTTATACTGTTTCATGCATTATGGAATGGCGTTGCATCGGCCGACACGGAGCTAATTCCGGTCGTTTGATAATACGAGCAGTGCTTTCCCAAATAACGATACGAATTCGAGCATACACTCCGAAATGTCTCTAATAAATAATACCAGCTTTCTATGCATGTATGCGTGTATCCGTGTAAATACCTGTGTCAGGAAAAGGGACTACCATCGAGAGGATCGTTCCTTATTACTGGTTTTCGAGGAGTAAAATTTCTCTTCATTTTTCTACCTGAACTAACTTCGTTTCCCCGGTGGAAACTAGAAACCGGACTTTTTTCATCGACGCATACCAGCTCTAGACTAGAATTAAACTTTCGAACAAATAAATATGGAGACATTTTCTGATCAAAGTTCAAACTTTAATTGACTTATCCTGCGTATTCGTAAAGCGATTTCAATTCGTATTCGTAATTAGATTGATTATAACACACGTGAGAGGGAGAATTTCAAAAGGATTCTACTACGCGTTACGCGTTGCCATTGTGCAATTTCGCACTTACATACCTGCGTATTAAAAAACCATCGACGTATTATGCAACGCGAAAACGATTGGAGAGAAAAAAGCGAAGGATTACAAGGATGAGGAATATATTTACGGATAAGATTTTGCTTCGTCAATGATATTTCGTATTTAAACGAACGTACCCGGTATTACGTTAATCGATCCTATGCTTTTTTTTTTGTCACAGATTCACGAAGAAGAAGATACATACATATACATACATTTATACATATGTAAGTATCTGTCGAAAATGATGAAAAGTTGTTACACGTATATATGTATAAAATCGATCGGGTAGTTAAATAAAATAATAGATCTCACCGGAAACTGGAGCAAGGATGGATGACCCAGTGACCCGCCGCCTTTTGCCTGATCCTTTCCTTCATAAGTGCCTTCTTGCTGCCGAAGAGTTTCATCGCAAGCTTGTTGTCCGTCGGCTGAAAGAGGGCTTGAAGTTGATTCTTAAGGAAGCTCTGTTTAACCTCCTGGCCCGGGAGGCCCGGGCCCGGTTCCTCTTTCGGCGTCCCATAGAGGGACACATCGTCCACTCCGAAGTGGACTTTTCCGCTGCCTTTGTAATTCATCTCGTTGCCTGAGAACCAACGAACAAACAAAAAAAAAAACGATTAATAGATGTTTCTTCGATGAAATATTTTCTCGAGGTAACACTAACCGACTTACAAGGAGAAATTAATTTTTCTTTCTCGCGGGAAACAAATTCCGATTCGTAGGATTTGTTTTTACCGTTGTATAATAACGGGGCCCTTTGTCTCTTTAAAACGAAACGCCGATTATCGACGAAACTCGAAGAATCTTCCATGATATTTTCTCTCTCTTTGTACTGTTGCTATTTAAACGAAACGTACGCGTGTCGAACGAGAAGACTCGAGTAAACTGAGAATCGAAGACGTACCGAAACTCGACTGAGGAAGGCAAAGGGGACGGTAACGAACAAGAGGAGGAACGTGGCAAACGAGAAAACGAGAGAAAGAGAGAAAGAGAGAAAAAAGAAAGAGGGAGAGAGAGAGAGAGAGAGAAGCATAATCGCTGACCGGTTTCTATCGGGAACTATGCTCTCTCGCCTTCTACTTATTTATTTTGCACGTCAAACTCATGCTAATCTCAAGTTAGGGATATATTATGTCTTTTTCTTCGCCCTTGCGTGATATTCGTGATCGAAGAAAATCTTCGCGATCGGATGTACAAAGATTAGTTCGCGTGACGTTACGATGTGGTCTTCGTTTGACGACGAATGTCCAACACCGAATGAAAAAATAATATATACATATACATATGTATACTTATATTTACGTATGTAGCTCAACATTACATGTATATTGTAGTATGCTTACGTATACGTATGTATAATAAATGTGTGTATGTTCCGGAACCGGCTTCAAACGTGGTGGCATCGTTCGCATGCAATCGTATCCTCATTCCATTTGGAACTTTTATCGTTATGCTACGGTGCTCCCCCTCTTTTTCTCTCATGAGATACTTTGGAAACGATTCGTTAACTTTGTATTTAAATATAATATATTATACAGTAACCGTAGGAGAAATTTTCAATATTATTATTTTGCGAATATAAATTATACGATAGCCATTTTTTACTCTGTCAACATCTCTTCTTTAGTATCATTCCGATCGGACAATTATTCACGGATTTGCGTTTTAATCATATACTTCGATTTATGTAAATAAGATAAATATATTACTTCTACGTCCGTCGTCGAGCATTACGGAATCGAAGTAATGGAAATAGGAAAAGAGGAGAGTGAGAAAGGGAAAGAGAAGGAGAAGTTTAATATGCTCTTCTAATTATTCTACGATTTCACTAGGCGATATATCACCAGACGAAGCAATACAATAATAATATATACAATATCAATAAATATGCAACTGCGCCGATAGGTTCTTTATATTTCACGAGTTGATAATAGGCTCATTATGCGAGTTTGCCGAACGACCGATTTAAACTTTCATGCTCGCTCGAGCACGTCGATAGGTATATACCTACTCTACTATACTCTGCTCTACTCTGCTCTGCTCTACCTAATACGGTATGAATACCCATATAAGGATTGAACAAACAAAAATCACAAAAACTGTATAAATATTATAAATTATTATTAAAATCGGTATCTTAGGGAGATTGGACTGGTTAAAACATCTTATCGAACGTGTTATATAGATCTCGTTGAACGTTTCGTCCCTTTCATTGGGATTTCATCAACAACTCGATCTTTTGTTATTGTATATTGTATAAAGACTCTCATGGACAAGATAAAAACCAATGAAATTATAAATTATAATGGAAGAATTGATAATAAAGATAAAGAAAAATCAGTGTCATACCTGTATCGGCCAAGAAGTCAGTGATGAGCAGCGCCTCGTCGTCTAAAGCGGTGACGAGACTGTCTGTACAAGTGTTGGTATTCTCGATGCTAATCTTGATGCTGTCATCTTTGTTGAGTCTTGGATGATTGTTTGCGGCGGGGTTGTTACCGGCGTGGCAGTTGTTGTTGTTATTGTGGTTGTTGTTGTTATTATTATTATTGTTGTTGTTGTTGTTATTATTGTTATTGTTGTTGTTGTTGTTGTTGGCGCTTTGGCATCCGAGGTGGTGATGAGGCGAACGTACGGATTCTGTGCTGCTGGTGTGTAAACTGATCCCGGTGGTAGCTCTTCCATTTACCAATCGTAGACTCGGTGCACGTCGACCACCGACACTTCCACCGCCGCCACCACCTCCCCCTCCTCCTCCTCCACCTCCTCCTCCTCCTCCACCCCCTCCGCCACCACCGGTAGTGCTACTCACAGAACGGCCACCGACTCCACCCCCACCACCGCCACCACCTTCGCCCTCCCTGTAACGCATAATCAATGACCATGTAAATAATTAATAGATTCTAGTCTAATTACTTATCTGGGGAAGAACATCGGTAAAGGAAAAATATCTTTCAATATTAATTAATCGTTGACGTTAATGACGCATGCCTTACAAACTATCGTAAATATTCCACGATCTTATTGAGAATGATATTTTTGACAAAGCGTGCACAAAATAATTCTTTTCCTTCTTATTTTTTCTTTCCCTTACCTCCGCTCCTCCCCCTTCAACCTCCTTACAGCAAATATGCGCGTTCATTAAATCAACTTGACCTAGTGTAATTGTCAAATTTTCCAAGTACCTTCTGTGCTTCTCTTTCTTTTATTGTTTATTTTTTTTTTTTCCCCTATGTGTACGTTTCAGCACTCTTTACATTTCCTACACGACCTACGCATTTGCATAATGATAATACATCCGTATGAATGAGATGCCCCTCTTCGGAGCACGTTAGAAATTTCTTTAGATTCGTTTGACACGAACGAAAGACAGTTTTGATAGAAAAGGATAGAAGGAAGAAAGAAAGAGAAATGAAAAGGGGAAAAATACGCAACAACAAGAAAACGGGGATGAAGAAGAAGAATAAAAGAGAAGAAGATAATAGAAAAAGAGAAGAAGGCAAAAAGTAGGAGATATGTGTGTGTGTGTGTGTGAGAAAGAGAGAGAAAGAGAGAATTGGTGGCAGCTTCTTCGGAAACACTCTGCCACTTCATGACGTGCGGAGTAAAAAGTCGCGTGTGGGAGTAGGACACTAAGACAGATACACATATTTTGATATATAAGTGCACATGTGCATGCACAGACGACAGGATAATATACATTTAAGTGGCTCGATGATATACAGTTGGTAGAACGTGTCATCGTGAAAATAAGGGCTCAATTCACGTTGGCTCTTTCTCTCTCTCTCTCTCTCTCTGTCTCTTTTTCTCGGTTCAAAGTGAAATACATCAAAGTGACCACTGAATAAATTTCGAACGAATAAACAATTTTCAGGCACCCTGGTAAACGGAAATGTAACGCGTTCTTTATTCGTTTACGTAGAGTATCTTACAATTAGGTAAAAGAAAGAAACGGAGAAAAGGGTAAAGAAAAGATCGATGAAAGATACGTAAGTACTCAGGCATGAATCTACAACTGGAACTGTTCGCACACACAATTGCAACACACATATCGGACTATTGTATATAAATGAAAATAGTGTGTATCCAAACGTAGATAGATATGCATGTGTGCATGTAAGTACAAGGAATAACCTCTAGCCGGTACTAGAATCTATTTTAAGAAGCTTCCCTCCACCCTGGTGGGTGACGCGCGCTCGTCCAGAAGCAGAAAGCATATCCGCGAGTCTTTCCTCGAGTGGCTTAGCCCTCGAAAAACGACGAGCGAGCGAGCTAGGAAAAAAGGTGTCAAGGTTCGCTTTCGATTGCTAACTTTTCAATTTGTCGAAGAAGAGAATGGTGTTAGAGTAGGTTCGACTGGTAAAGGTCCGCCGATGCCGCCACGGCTTTTACCGAGGTCGCGACTCGAGGAAAAGAGAACGGGAGAGGAGGTAGCGTGCAAGGGCAGAAACAAGCTGGAGTCTGCCCTTCCTTGGAATTCGAGAACACGGATCGAATGATAACTCACTTGTGCCGATCCCTTAATTACTCGCTTCTCTTTCAAATCAACTATTTAATCTTACAGGGAAATAAACAACTAAATATGATTTGATTTCTCGAACAATCCTACCCTTTTGGTGGGAAACAATTTTCGGAATAACTACGGGCAATCTATTTCGGCTAATAAACTTTCTTATTTGTGTATATTCTTTTTTCTTTTTCTTATTCAGATAATAAAACTTAGATCTTAAGTTGTATTTATTTCCGCCTTTTTTCATTTCCTATATTGCTCTTTCTCTCTCTCTCTCTCTCACGCGTTCTCTTTTTTTCTCTTTCTATTTATTTTTCTGTTTACGTGGAGCTTTAATCGACGCGTCAAATTTCTGGTTCGTTTATAACCCTCTCTCGGTAGTTAGATGCAACGAGCCTATAATCGTATATCGTCGCTTTTCATTTCCAAAAAGGAATGAGAAAAAAAGCGAACGTGTCACATGACGCAGCGTTAGAGAATTAAATCAGTCTCGCGCGGTAATGTCGAATCTAAAAAACGAGACAACCGAATGAAAATTAGGTTTATCGAGATTGATATGAGGACGAAAAAAATGAGGGGGGGTGAAAAAGGAAGAAAAAAAGAAAGAAGAATCCTGTCAAGAGGAGGATTGATTCGTTGACCCGAAAGAAGAAGGGTTCATAGAAGAGTTCAAAGAAACGGGGAAAAAGATTCCTAATGACGAATGCGGTAAGACCGGTTTCTCGTGCAAATAAGGAAATAATAAACTACGCACCTTCGGCTCACATTTATCCGCCTTGACGAATTTACAATGAATTTTTATCGATTATTCCATCCTGGCTATCCTTCATCTAATCTGTCAGATTGAAATTACAAGTAGTATAATCTTCGCGCGTCTCCTATCTGTTACGTAATTACTCTATTTAATAAATATTTCATAAACTCTCGGTGGTTTATGCTCTCTTATGAAATATGATACTGCGTCTATTTCACGCGAAAGGTAATACGTAAGAGTAATGCGAATTTATTGAATACGCTTGAAATTGAAAGGAAAAAGAAAAAAAAGAGAGAAAAAAACGTAGGATTTTCAAAGTGAACACATACACACAGACACGCGCACACACATAAAAAAAATAAAAGAGGCAAGAGAAAAAAGCGTTAACTGCAACAAAAAAAAAACATAATAAAACAGAGTGGAATCAAAATGAAGGAAACGACGAATGGAATTCGTAATTCGCGTTTAATAACTCGACGACTTATGAATCGAATAAACACATTGTAAATAATGGTCGACTCCAAAGAACAATAAATTGCAACTTACGGACGGATAATCACGCGAGCGACGAAGCATTTAATCTCTCGTTACGTTTACATCGATGACGCAGCTGTATTATTTATATTTCATCAGGTACCAAATAATAACCTCATGCAATATTGTCAAGTTACTAATGATCGAGCTGCTGGCTATCATTTGTTAATTAATTAACCATGACTGTAACGACTTAAGAATCGCGTTGAAGATTTTACCGAGAAAAAAAGGTACGTTTAAACAAGGATGTTTCGCGAGTTTATGAAAATGATCTCAAATAAGAATCTGAATAACGCGAAAAGAATCTCGATGGGACAGAGATGAGTTAATCGATAAATCAAGGAGAAATATTGTTTTATTCGCAAAAATCGTGATTACACAAAATAATGTTCGATTAGAACAAACAAGACGGGAAAGAATAAAAATGAGCGAATAATTGTTAGAACGACGACGACGACGACGACGATGAAGACGACGACGAGCGATGGCTTATTGAAATGCAGCAATTCGTTTAAATTAGTTCTGGTTCGGTGGCTCGCGTAGAACGACTACGTTTCTCTCTTTTCCTCCCTCTCCCATATTCGACATCAAATTGGACCGAACGTCGATCGATTAACGTCGTCTTCATCGATAAACATTAATCATCATGCTGATCCGTCAACGTTCGTCAGAAAAAGGCGTTAAACTTTTTACCGAAGATGAACACGAGTAACAACGCGTACATACCAGCATTCCTATTATTGTTTTTATTTCTCTCTCTCTCCCGTGTGTACAAAAAAATCAACGAAGAAGATTCAATTTGTTTCTTACATTAGAATGGGTTATTAAATACATATACAAGCGAGACCGTGCATTAATTATACGTCAAATCGCACGTTTTAATCTTAAACAAAGAAACGGATTCAATGGAAAAACCATAATGCACTTTTCCAACATCCCTACCACTCCGCATACTTGCGTTATTCTTGCGTTCTTAAGAAATTACGTATGCAATTTTACGTGTGCGCGCGCGCGCGCATTTTATGCGTTTGTACGCGTAAACTCTCGTTATATTATACATATACCTATAATATTCAGAGAAATAAGTTGGAAGATCGTGCGTTTCGAGTTCTTCCGGCCAAGTTATCGTGAATTTTAATTGACACCGTTTGCCGAGAGAATCCAATAAAAATGAGCTAACACGTATAATTCAATACATCGTAAAGGCAGCGTATGCGTGAATGCGCACACGCGTTCGCGTTCACGCTCCTTTCTTAAATTTGTCGATTAAATACTCGACAACGATGACGATGACGACGACGACGACGACGACGACGACGACGACGAGCGAAATTCTTCGCATCTGCGTTTAACCTTTGAGAAAAATGATGCCTATTTGACGAAAGTCGTCATTTAAATATTTTTAAATTCTTTTTCTATTCTTATAACATCGCGGAACTATTTCGACTAATTCTCATTCTAAAAGAGTACCTTTTTCCCTACTTTCGACCCTGAATGTAGGAAATGACACGTGGGTGTCCTCTCTCTCTCTCTCTCTCTCCTTCTATCTCTCTTTCTCTCTTTCTTTCTTTATTTCTCTCTCTCTCTCTCTCTCTCTGTCCATCTAAATGTATTATTTATATGTATGTGTCCATGTATATACACGTAGATACGTGCTGATGGTACCTGAGCACGCGGAATACGTGTTTGTTCCAATGTCAGCACGTCAATTAAAAATGAACGCCTGCTTAGAGTACAGCCTTATTAAATCCGCCCCACTCTTCTTCTCTTTTCCTTTCTCCCTCTATTCCTTTTACTTTTTCTCTCTTCCTCCTCCTCCTGCTCCTCCTCGACCATAACTTTCCTACCTAAATACAAATACATCTCAAAGTTACATTATTATTCTCTCGTTCCGTATTTGTTTTATTTTTATAACATCGTTCCACGACAAACTCGACTTTAGGACAATCATTCTATTGCCAACAGTTTCTGATATAAACTGGCTCGTTAACGAAAACTAAAAAGAGAACAATGTTCCTGAAACTAGGAAGAGAGAGAGAGAGAGAGAGAACACCGGTTGCAGTTCCGTCTTCTAACTTTTATCTTATCGTCTTTTGTACTGTGCAATGCCACTTGCAGAAACGTACCACATTTACCGTCTTTACGATCAATATTTAATTAAAGATTTAAAATAGCCTTAAGTAAATATTTGTTCCACTTTAGAAAATTAGAAATTCTATTCGTTACAAATCTTACTTGGTTAGTCCGTTTTTTTTTGCGAGCTAAGTGATTATACTAATACGAAAAAGAAAACAAAAATAATATAAACTATCAAAAACGTATATAGAAATGTGTGATATGTGCCCATAATTATATGAAAGTGGTCTAAGTCAAAATTAAAAAAAAAAGAATAAGTTTATTAGTTATTTCTCAGCACATTATTTTCAAGTAAATTAATTCAACGTAATTTTCATGATATTGTCAAAAATGAACCGTTAGATAATATTTGTTATTTCCAATATTATATAGAATTCATTTAACGTTCAATCATTTAACGTCATCATTTAAATATCTCGAAACAAGAAATATATGACTTAAACCACTTTCATAATTATGGGCACATATATGGCACGGGGTGCCGTAATTGGATATCTATCAGAATAAGAACAATTCTACTCATTTGACACATTACTTTTTCATTCATGATATATCGATTAATTCTGTACAAATAAGTACGTACCAGCCGTTTGTATCCATATTGGTTTGCAATTTTAAATATGTACATGCGTAATCGTTTACAGGATATGACCAAAGTTTTACAACATTTTCTATACATTCACACACATATATATATAGTTGAAATCCGCTGAACTTGTGAACAATGGCTTAAGCGCTAACGACTCTTCCGAGTTAAACGATTTATTTACCAGGCCAATACAACGCGTTCATTTAATTGTTACGATTCGAGCTATATTGTTAAAATAAATAAAAGAAATAACAAAAAAAAAAAAGAAAAAAATAGTTAAAAGTACCGACCAAAGGCGTTGTTGAATTTTCATTTCTCGAGGATGGAAATAAAACGTTCTCTCTCTCTCTTCTTCTTCCTCTTCTTTTTCTTCTTCTTCTTCTTCTTCTTCTCGTGTTTTTTTTCGTTCTCTCTATCCCTTTTTCCCTGGTAAAAGGTTCGAACCTTAATAAAGTGGGCATGTATCTAGTCCATCGAGAGTTGGTCGCGCGCGCGAACAGCAGAAACTTTAATTAATGAATTATTCACGAGGCGAAAGTATACAAGGAAGAAGAGCGCTGAATAAGTATTGAAATAAATCAAACGACGTCTGTCCCTTGTAAAACCGAGGTCATCATCGACTATGATTCGACGATGAGAATTCCGAGAATGCTTTTTGAAAAATACCAACGAGTATCTGTCTCTCAACGAATATAAGCAATCTGTTATGTTCTTTCAGTGCTCTAAAAAAATCTCTTTTCGACACCTTCGATAAACCTTACCAACAATATTTGTATAATACCGACATATACACATACATTTGTATATAAATATTTACACGAGAGCTTTACTATATGTTCGTTCGTTGGCATAACCGTTCGCATAAATTCTACACTGGGATGTATCAATTTCTATATATTCGCTTGAGTTTGTTACTTTCCTACTTTTGATAATATATTCTTGTTTTCTTTACTTTTTGTTTTTTTTTTTTTATATCTTCACCGCGAACGTCGTTAGAGGAAACCAATAAGGAAAGCGTATCTATTGTTCTCGAGGATTTCCAAAGAAACCTGCATAACGCGTGTACTCGTCGTCGTCGTTTAGGGAATTTCCATTTCATTTGACGGAATATAAAAAGAAAAAGTCGAAATTTTAAATATAAGAATAATATATGAAAAATGCAAATCATTCGTGATTCGACAGCCAAGCAAGCTAATGAGATCTGTCGTACGACTGTAATGTGATTCATAGGATATCGAACGATATCGCGTATCGGTGTCAAAATGGAAAGATTAATTATGAGAATGATTTAACGATTTCTTTCAACGTTTCGTTGATTTTATTCCGTATTTTCTCAACTTACACCCATTCTATTTATAGTTTCCAACTAAAAGTATTGATACGAATTTCACATTTCGTCTAGAACATTCTTCGTAACCTTATAAAAAATTACGATTCTCCATTTAATTTGGTTTTTTTTTTTTTTTATAAGCGTACTTAAAAAACGCGCTTCGATCGTTATTTTCTCTTTTTTATTGTATACTTTATTAACAAAAGTTGAAAAAGATTTTTTTTTTTTTTTACAAATTTACAGAGAATGTAATTTGAGCCAATACTTTTCATTAAACGCGGTATTTCTAATTTTTGTATTGTTTTATAGGAAGGAAGAAGAAAAAAGATGGGTGCTGTGGTTAGAGAGATGGCAGTGATAGGATCGTAAAACACATTGCAAAACCATGAAAAATTGAGCTTGTAAGAAGAGACGCGTGCGCGAAACCATCCGCGTGGGTAGCATAACTTTACACGATACGACGGTTAAAAGCATTATTCAGAATGGCCGCTGACTGGTAGGTAACCCTTATGAAAGAATCGGCTAAGCTAACACGAAGGGGTCAACAATGGATATATTATCTTTTTAGTCTCGCAATTAACTGGAATTCTAAAGTCGGAGCGAGAACGTTGATGAGAAATTACGAGTAATCGAATAGAAGACTTTTTTCAAAAGTGACACGGAAACGAGAATACGCAGAAATGAAAATATTTATTTTTCTTTTTCGTTTTTTTTTCTCGCTTGTTTTTCTTAGTCCTCGTTTAGCCGACAACAATTGCTGCCTTTTGTTGATGAAGAATGTCATTTATAAGAGAGAAAACAAAAAGAAAAATGAAGAAATAAGCGGTCGTACCCTTTACGCTCGAGAACAAATCGGTCGAACGCTCGTATGTATCAGCCAATTAGTTTTAACGATCAAGGTTTCGTTGTATTTCACTCGACGAACGTTCGTCGAGTGTTACCAATCGTCCAATCACGTGTGAATCACGTCCGAAGCCTGTGCATTTGAGTAGAATGCCATTATGTCCGTTCGCGTATAATTTCTCTATCGTACCTTAGAATATGTCTTTTCCCTTGGAATAATCGAGCCACTTTTTGTATCTTTTAATTCATGCAACACCGAGCGAACAATTTCTTTAGTTTTGACCGCGCTAACGGGACACCCATGGCGCATCCTCTACGATTCAACGACATATGCTCATCTTTTATTAGAAAAATGACAATCGACGTGGCAACCCGATATTTTCTACCGTACAATTCGCTATTTCTTTACGATTAAAATAACACGTTGCACGGATATCAATTTTCTAATTCTTCGCGCACCAAATTAACCTGTCGAAAACGTCGGTCAACGAAACGATAATAATACGATTAAAATTGCAAATAAAAATAAATTGGGAAAATAAACGAGCCTCACTTAGTCGATCGATGAATTTACGAAGAACAACGAGAGAAGAAAAGGATCCTCGATGTTCCAATTAAAGCAGGGGCATCCAAATGGTAGTATCTCTTGAGAGTTGAATAAAATTGGGTGGTCCTGATTAAAAAATATCCAGGAGCAGCAAAGGAGGACGATTGTCGTCGGGTCCGATGGAAGTGTCTCCACTGGTCGCGTTCGAAGATAAATCAAACACAGTTCGTGAAAAATCAAACGTTATCGAATTGGTCGCGACGAACACTTTCGAAATGAAAGAAATTGAAAACGAAATGTGTTTTCAATTTCTAAGAGAAGGAAGGATGCACGTGCGTCAGTTTAAATGCCGGCTAATAGGCCGTCTTGGATCCGTGTACTTATAAAAGCGGATGTGTGTACAAAGCGGAGGTGATCTCTCGGAGGCGAAACGGAATCGCACGCGCACTGAGGGACCGACGGACGGTCGAGAGACTGACTCTTGCGGCTGTGGCAGGCAGCAGCTGAGAGCGTCGAGAAGCGCAGGAGGAGAGCTAGATCGACTCGGAGGAAAGGAGTGAGAGAGAGAGAGAGAGAGAGAAACACACACACAACAGAACCAGAGAAAGAGAGAGAGAGAGAGAAAGAACGCGCAGGAGCAGGGAAACGCGCGCTGCTCGAGCGCAGCTTAGGATTCGAGCGCAACTTCGAGCGCCGGCCGGTTGGTTGGTTGGTTGGTTGGTTGGTTAAAAAGAAAGGACAGCCTATATCTGTGTAAGTATGATGTGTGATACGTAAATATATGTATGACTGCTTGCTGCTGTTGCTACTGTTAAGTTCTGTTGTGTCGTTGGACAGAAGGACGAGAATAAAATAAAGAGATAAGGTCGAAAGAGAAACAGAAAGACAGGCAAACAGACAGACAGACACGACGGATCCCTCGTTCTTTGCAGAGAGACGTGCTTCCGCGCGAATGCGAGAGGAACGGATTCGTTCGCACGAACAAGGAGAGTGAACCGTCGACGATGAAGAGGAGAGAGAGAGAGGGTGGCTGAGAGGGAGGGAAAGAGGGAGGAAGGAGAATCCAATGGTGGTGGGGTCGAGAGGAAAGAAGGCCAGCTGTTTCTCCATTTTACTACACGTCGCCCTTTACCTTCCCACCCTTTTTCTATTTAGTTTATCGCTTTGAAAAAGGAAAGGTTTAAGATTATTTCAAACAATTGACAAGAGAAACGATATCGAATTTATCTTTCTTATTTCCTTTTTCCATTTGAAACGATCTTGTTAATTTCCTAGAAAGCTTCGAAAGCATCGAACTCCATTCAATTAGTTCGGAGATTTAAATTCTACTTTATCGACCGAGAAGTCGATTGGATGTATACACGGAGAAACTAGTTATCCGATTTACTCCCTAGATGACGTTGAAATCTAACGCTCCCCACCTTATCGACGAAAATGCAACGCTTCGATTAGAATTAAAACGTATATATCAATTCGTATGTGTGACATCATTAAAAGCGCGTCATCCTACTGCAATAGGAAGTCTACGTATATGCTATATACGTATTAGATGTAACGTAATTGCTAAGTGGAAAAGATGGCTGATTAATAAAGACATAGAAAATTCACGTTAAATATAAGATAGGATAGATAAGAGGAAGTAGGAAAGAATATGATCGTAATAAGATTTCATCGTTGAAGCGCGATTAGCTATTTTTAACCACCTCAAAAGTTAATTATAGCAAGGTGATACTATATATACAACAGGCGTTAATTGGTATCGTATCGCGTGTCCAATGAATCGGAATAAAACGAATCGTTGTGGAATAACGCGCGCGTAAACGATTATTAATATACACTTTCTACATACACGCGACGTACACAATTTTGCAAATCACAGACACACGCTCATAGACACGCAACAAATTTACTGGATATGCATAAACGTATTTAACTATCAAATTCATCCCATATGATTGAACATATATGTATTTCATCGATTATACTATTTAGCTTATCGTATAAATTCGAAAAGAGGCTTATTCGAGCGAATATTTTCTACCGTCTGATGCAAGATTCGGGTCAGTGGTTCGAGTTTTTTTTTTTTTTTTTCAGAACTCAATTTTTCAATTAGGCATTACGAGGTTCGCGGTCATCCGTGGTTGAAACAACCTTTCCCGATTCTCTTGAGGGAAGAATCCAACGGATTCGGACGTCATTGAGCGAAACGGCAATGAAATAATTTTACTCAAATATCCAACATCGCGAATTAAAGTCCAAAGTTTTAAAGGAGACCGAGAGAAAAAAAAAAAAAAAAAAAAAAAAACAAAAAGAGAAAAAGAACAATGTTTCGTTGTATTAAAGAGCGATATGTTCTTTTCTCATATACATATCAGGATATATCGCAAAGGGAATTTACCGAACGTGAGTGATTGTTAAAGAGAAACGATGACAAGAGTCATAAGATTAAATCACGTTTCGCGACACGAGAATTTTTGCCTACCTTACACGCATGAATTATTAATTGGTCCTTTTCTTGTCCGTCAGTCAACATCATTTTTCTTCCGTTCGGTAAACGGTTAAAAATGTATATCTATTTTTGATTCCTTTCTCTACGAGGTTATACGCTAAATGTTGAACACGCGGCAAATCAAATGTTGAATTCTAATCGCTTCCTGGTCTCGTTCCATGGAAAAAATATGCGCCAATGCGCTAAGGCGTTTTGTTAGATGAAATCTGAAATTTTTGATGAATCGTAATTTCCAATGGTCGTAGTTGTACACCGTACAACATTCACGACTTACGTGACTCAAGATATTAATCAAGCTCTCATTTTTCTGGCTGTCTGTCTTTCTCTGTTCTTTACTCAGGGGTAAGGTCGTGCATAAAATGTAAGGAATAGAAGGCCTCGTTCGTGTACAGGTAAATTCAGTATGGCGGAACTTGCGTGCAACTACGCAAACGTATCTGCAAAGTGTCAAAGTAGGATTTTTCTTCGACTTTCTTTCTCTTTCCTCTCTCTTCTGAAACTTGTCATTCATGAATCACCGAAGAGCAAAAGTGTGTTACACACAATCACGTCCCAAATAAAGAAAAATATCTCGTGCAAAGGTGGTAAATAAGTTGATACACAGATACGTAACATACTTATATATACTGGTATCTCTTTTGAAAAAGACGTTAGGCTAACGTCCTATTTAACATGATTCGCTCCTTTAACACGATCTTAACCAATTTATTCTCATTGTCGTATTTGGCAATGAGCATGAGAGGAAATTTGTAAGAGTAAGGTTAGAACCGAGTGATCATTAAACGTCCCTGGCCTTGTCGACGTTACTTCTAACTAAATCTATCTCGTTGCAAATCAATTCTTCCTACAGGAAAATGTCAACGATTACATGAATGCCGAGAGTACGACGATATAACTAAATTTACGGTGATATTTACCTGCCACGCCCAACTAAGCTTAATTAGAAGGTTTCATCTTCTTTTCAAATAAAACAGTGCAAACTATCTAAACTCTTTATAACTTTACCATGTTATTATGAAATCAAACACTTAAGTACACGAATACGTGTATTTTATCAATCCTATTTATGTAATCTACTTAATAGCATTTTTATATACTTTTTTAAAAAGTATTTAATTGTTCAAAATGTGGCGTTTCAAATTCATATCACGCAAACACGAGATTTCCAAGAAAAGTCATTAATACCGGCGTTATCTGATTTCAATGAGGAATTTATTGCTTTTTAATGTAGCGGCAGATTTTAATGTTAGTTCAAGGCCAACTTTTTTCTTCTTTGAAATATATAAACCTACATTTTTTCTAACGGCAACATATTTTACGTATAAAAAAACTAAGTAACTTTCGTCCGAATTCTTTAATTCCAGCGCTGAAAAAAATTAGGTTATGGAGGGTTGAAGACTAGACTCTCCTTTCTCTTTTTCTTTTTCGACGATTGGAAGAAAAAGTGGACGCGTTAGAGTAACGACTTCGTAGTTTTCGTTGAAGAAAATGAAAAGAAGAAGAAGAAGAAGAAGAAGAAATGATACGATAAAGAAGGACTTTGTTGTCCTCCAACTCGAACTTGGAGAAAAATGAAAGGAATGAAACTTTTAAAACTATACGATTCGAGTATTTTTAAATTCAGACTTGCTTATTTTTCTATAATAAAAGTTAGTACGTACGTTTTCTTTTGTCCTATCTTAAGAATATAAAGTTTTAATCAAAGTTTCCTTAGACTGCTCATTTAACAATACGAACTACGTTCGCGTAATATTCGCGAAACTGTTGTTAGTTTGATCCTATATATGAAAAAGTCAAAAGCCACTTGCACGCTGCAAAGCTTCTTAAGAGGCACGATGTAAAGAAGCATCGTTATTTTTGCTCGTGACAAAAATGAAACCGATCGAATCTGTCAAGGTATTCGCTGTAACGCGTAATAAAGATTACATGGTAAATACCGAATGATCGATACTTCGTCACACGGAAAATCATTTCTTGGCAGACTTTCCGAAACTCCATACAAACATGAACACTCAATTACGAACAAAAGTATTGGCTCGGATTTTATTTTCCTACGCGTACTCTGTAAATCTAGAAAAAAGTACGTTATACTCTATTTAATTTTTTGAAAAAAAAAAAAAGAAATTTCTCTCCAGTATAAAACTTCGAATATATTGCAAGCCAAAGATATTAAATGGCGAGTAAAAAGTAAAATAAAAAAAAGAGAGAAATAATAAAAAAGGCTATTTTAAGCTATTAGAAGCTATTCTTTTCTATCCTATACCTATTTCGTTTCATACAATAAACTTTACCCACGGGGGATATATATTTTACAAAGAAAAAAAAAAAATAAATTGAATAAAAAAGCGTATTCTTTTCAGAAATTTACAATGGACGTTATAAGAAAATGTATTCTATGTCAATACTTTAGTTCAGTATCATATATACATATATATATATATATGTATGTGTATATCTGTGTTTGCGCGCATGTTTCGGAGGAAGAAAAAAACGAAGAGTCCCTTGATTAGATCGTGTAATCATAGGAAAAGGGAATAACCTTGGTCCGTTGCGCGCGGGCGTGCAACCACGATCTATATAAGGGGTGCGAAAGTGCAGAATGTTGCGTTGGTAGGGGGTGGTAGGAAAATGGGTGGGTGTTAAGGGTGGTGAGGAAGGAATGCAGGATAAACCTAGATCAATACGGACAAAAGCTTAGCGTGTCTCTCGCCAAAGTCGCGACACACGCGGTATCTTCCTCTCTCCATACATATATTTTTCGACTAAACTTTATCTAACTTTTTCTTTTACGACAGATAAAAAGAACAAACAAAAGAGAAAACGAAACGTCTCTTTGAATGATTTTTTATCAAATCCAATTGGAATAACTTTGATACTTGGATTCGATTTATTCGGATACTCGGATACCAACCAGCCTATCTGGCTTTGCATCGATCGACACATCGTTACTCAAGGACACGAGATTTGTCGAAAAACGATTGCAACGTTCTTATTTTTGTGTATTTGAAAATATGTATAAGTAAATATCGAGATGCATTATGTCAGGGAGAATACACACGTACGGAAAGAATTATACATTTTTCAATTTCTCTGACCCTCTTAACGCGACCTTTCGCGCAATATAATTTTCCTACGATGAAAATCTTTAGAAAATATTCAATTCAGGAAAGGAGAATGAAGAAAAGAGAAAGAGAGAGAGATAACGTAAGGAAAGTTATAAGTACGCGTTTACTAACATACAGAGACACATACATACGTAAGATACAACATATGTATTTTGATAATAGTCGAAAGTTTTTCATCTAATGTTCTGTGCCTAAAGCAGATGGCAAATGTCGGCCACTCGATTAGTCATGCACTTTTCTTGGAAGTCGATAAACGCCGTTGCACTGAGTATATGCCTATTCTTGTTCCAAGGTATATAAATATTTATCGATTCGTATCAGCTGCCAACCTGGCCACCTGCGCCGCTTCGACGCAAAAACGATATCCTATGGACTTCCTTTTTGTTGCCTGTCGTCTTTTTTCTTCGCATTTATTTTTTTTTTTTTTTGTATTTTATTATTTCTTTTCGCCACGATCGCACTGACTACTGCGAGAAAAAAAAAGGCTTAAAGGCTTATTTATTTATTACCTGTCCTTTTCAGCGACCTTTTTATTTCTTATACCTACGATGACGATAACGACGACTATTGTCCCGAACTATGTGTCTGCGTATCTATCGCAACGTTCGTACCTATCGGCAATTGAGCTATCCGTTAACGCGCGAAATCATTCTAGACAAGACTGACTTGATTAATGCCCGATCGAACGAAATTACACGAATTATGTTCCATGGGGTAGAAAAATTGCTGTGCAATAATCCTCGGATATATTCGCGCTTTCCGAGGATACACGCGATACGATAAAAAAAAAAATAGAGAAAGAATGAAAGAACAAGAGAGAGAGAGAGAGAGAGAGTAGAATAAATCGCATGATACGAGCGAATAAAAATGCACTTTCCTTTTGCATAATAATGTTTTTCGCTCAATCAATGAATCCCTTTTAAATAGCGATGAATAATTTATTTAGGATTCGATCGAGCACAGAAGGACCATACGAAAAAAATGGCATCGCGACATCGACCAAGGTAACACTTGTTCGATTAATTTTTTATCGTGTTTTTATCTCCCTCTCTCTCTCTCTCTTTCTTTCACGCTTTCTCTCTTTGTCTTTCTTGTTCTTGTCGGATGTAATACATAACAGCTGGAACAGCAACTAGAACACAGCCACGAGTTTGCAGTTCTAAGAGAGAGATGGGACATAGAAAGCCGAAAAAGAAGCGCACAAATTAACCTAAACATTGAATTTTACACATCGGGGTTATTTATCGTACGGCTACGAATCGCAAAAACAAAATGTCAGCTTTGCTTTTTAGCGAATGATTATAGACGAGAAAGAGACGATGATAATATTGATGCTTGTGCAAGGGTTCGTAACAAGCATAGAAACGGCTGGAAAGAAAAAATATTACAGAATAAAAGAAAAGATTGATAAAAAATATAAAAAAGGGATTATAGTCTAGAGGATACAGGTTGAGCACATCAAGAGCTTTATTTAAGAGCATATGATATACACGACAATCACGATGGACGACGCGTCTCCCATGTGGCTTGTGTGCGTTAACTTTGAAGAGAACATGTTCTCTACAAAAAGAGACCAACAAGAAAAAAAACAAACAAAATTACGGCAGCGTGCTATTGTGCATGTCGACGATAAAAAGCGGCGGCACAACGCGTAGATCATCGCGACTTTTTGCTTTATCGCTTTTATCTACGTCGTCCTGTTGCCTTTTTTTATTTTTTTTTTTCTCCTTCACATATATCTTTTTTTTGGCTGCAGTTTTCGATACTCAATACGAGCAAACAAAGAATAAAGAAGAGTGATTGCATACATGAGAGGGTTGTTTTCCTGGTTGTTCGGTGGTTGCGAAGTTACGGAACGCCTTGGTCGCCATAAGGCGAATCTGGGCAAGGTATATCTTGTCATGTTTCAACAAGTATCGTTTTCCAAGGGCCTCTCCTTCTCTCGACCTTTTATCCTTGTTATTCCTTCCTGCACTCTCACTCCTTCTCTCTCTCTCTCTCTCCCTCTTTCTCTCTCCCTTTCCCTCTCTTTTTCTCTCTCGCTGGAATCACTTGATTCGCAAAATGTTTATTTCGTTACTGAGAAATATCGTCGATATTTTATCCCATGCATGATTTTATTTATTCCTAAAGCTCTTTGATTATATTCTTTTTCTTTCTTCCTTCTTTTCTCTTAGTTCTCCCCCGCGTTTCTCGTCTGCGACGAATTAACGAAAATCGATCGAATTATCTGGTTTCTCTTTCTATTTGTCTCTTTCTTGACGTAACTCGATCCTTCTTCCGTGTGTCGTCTTCTTCTTGGCTTTGACGTACACGCAAAGGATGTGGGCGGAATTCGTTGCGAATAAGCGAAGAACAAAGAGTAGAATCGCTCAAGTTCAAAATGGGAACATCAGTCTTCCAGATCTCACTGATATCGATATTTGTCTTCCACCGTCTTATTTCCCCTTTTTCGATCGAAAAACTGATCGATTCTTTTTATTGATTTACGATGATAGACGTAGTACTCTTAGGTTTGGAAATAACGTAGCAAAAATATCGAATTAGATTTTTCTTATTCGTCTTCCACTTTTTCATCAGCTTCCTCTGTCGATTCGAAGACAGACAGAGAATGGTTTTTAAATATGAACACTAGGTAAATGCAAGATAAGCTCTGGTTAAACGATAGCACAGCCAATTTTAATTGATAATGAAGTAGAAGTGAAGCGTCCTCGCTGTCCAACACTTTTCCTTCATCCATTGTCTGTTTCTATTTGCCTTTCTATCTCTCTATTTCTTTCTGTCGCGACAACTTTATTGCAAATATAGTCGAATAAATGTTGAACATACATTTAGGAATCTTTCTTCTAGTGCTTTGTAACGCCAAAGAGCGTCTTGGTAGTCAAGGCATTGGACATGCGCGTTGAAAATGCTTGCTTTTCTTTGTCAATGGCAGCGTTCAAGAAGTTTCAAGGAATCAACAAATCGCAACTCCTCCACCCTGTTAACTTCGATTAACGAAACAAATTTGTATTTTGTTTTAATTCTTCCGCGAATAATTATCTCCCTTCCGATTCCTCGATTGACAATTTCAAAGATACAAAATTTTGATCGATATGCCGAACCAATGAAAATGTATTTTCCAAAAGTAATCTCTCCCTCTCTTTCTCATTTTCTCTTTTATACATATAAACGCACACATACATTCGTCAATTTTTTGAAATATTCTACTTTAAACTTTGATCAACGTTTTAATAAATATGAAAAAAACAAGATAATATGTCGCGCAAACTTGGCATCGGTAATATCCTTCTCTTCATACTTGTTATTTTCTCTCGAATATTAAATACCGACTGTAGAAAAATTAACGAGTTAGATCAAAGATACTTCGTGCGAAACGACATTCAATAAGAGAGCTTTCGCATCGATATCTCCGATAACCGATAGATATTAACGATGGGATCGAGAGAGTCGAAGCGCGAGAAAGGTATCGTGCTTCTAATCGATTGCTATCCTTTTTTATTCTCAATGAACGAGTCCAACCCCATCGCCCCCCCTTCGTCTTTCGCGGGAATTCACTCATTCGCATAGCTGTCCTTTCTCTTTTTATTTCTATCAAAAAAAAAGTTAAAAATCAATCAAACGAATCTTAAACAATGTCGAAGGAAACTCCTAGCTATTTACAAATTTTCGTTTTGACGTTGCATGCGACTCGAAGGTCATCCTTTGATTTGTATGTATAGATAAAGAGATACATATACAAAGAAAGATAGATAGAGATAGAGATAGAGATAGAGATAGAAGGAGAGACAGAGAGAGAAAAAGATCGATTCCCTCTAGGAAATAGTTTAAGCGCCACCACGCTACGGTATCCTTCGGAGAAAGTATTATAGAAGAGATTGTCGCGTTCGACGGATCGAAAGGGACTATTTTCCTCCCCCCTTACCACCCTCCGACCTTGTCTTTCTCTCTTCCTTCTTATCAAAGAGATTACGATCGCGGTATGGAAAATCAATCGGCAATAGGAGAATCGTAAGAAGAATGCTCTCTCTCTATATATATTCAATGCTGAGGAACGTGACCTAGATGAATCGCCGCCACGCCTTTTCCCAACGGCTAATCATTTCTCAACCACCATCTTGCTTTTTGTTTATTCCATTAACGATTCCTTTCTTCTTTTCTTCCTTCCTTCCTTCCTTCCTGGATTACTTCGATTCTCCTTTCATTTTTTGTTTTGTTTCTTTCCTCAGGAGCTCGTTTTCTTCATAATTTTCGACTTCGTCGATTGCTACGTTCTCCGTATCGATTGTCGAAAGGGTTGCAAGGTCTGACAATGAGGCATGGTTCTGTCTCTCCTTTGACTTCTTAGTTGTCAGTCGATATCTAAAGCATAACTAAAGGTAAGCTTTGCGTCAGAGTAAAGATATACCTTATCCTCACGTTTATATTGATTGAAGTTAGAAACGTTTAAATTCTAAGGGAAAAAAGTCAACTCGTCCATTTTGAAAGGGTTTTCTGCATCATCGAGCTTTTACCAGTTAACAACTGCGCAAGCTCGCCATTCGCTCTTTGACTATCGCTCGTTAGACAGACTCCTTTTAGCTTTCTTCTCATATGCTCTTTCGTATCTACTGTCTCCAGTGTCGTTTTCTACGTCTCGTCATTGACTTCTTCAATGACGCACGACAGGTGGTGGGATGAAAAAGAGATAGATAGAGAGACAGAGACAAAGTCAGGGAGATAGACAGATAGATAGAGAAATAGATTGATAGAGAGAGAGAGAGAGAGAGAGAGGGAATCCTTTCCAAGAGAAAAAGAGAATTGAAGGTTGAAGGAATAGAATCGTCGAAAGGCAGACTTCGATCACAAATATTTTTTGATAAACTCAAGGAAAGCACTAACAAATCGCGAGACGCGACTAGCGAATAAGCGACAAGCAGCGCACCAAGAGAAAGAAATTCTTCTCCCCACGGAGAAACAACTGTGATCCCGACATTTGTCTTTTTTTTTTCTCTCAAGCTGGCCGCAAGATCTAGTTTTGAAAGGAGCGCAAGCGACGACGCTTTACGGCTTTCCGCGATATCTCCGACTCGGCCAGTGGTGGTTGCTAGACGCCTAGACGCCTCCTCTCCTCTCGACGTTCCTACCCAAACTTCTATCCATCGCCGTTTCGTGGCGCTGTCGGCGTCGTCCTTCCATCCCTTTTTCCTTTTTTCTTTCCCTTTGTTTAATTTTCCTGGAATGACGCGACACGCGACACGCTCGGTAGCTGAATTTTACTGGAATTTCTATCTTTTAGCAATTATACCCTCTTACGTTTCATCATTAACATGTTTTTTCGTTCTACCGAGAAACGTTTACCGTCTTTCGGACTTTGTTCATTCGCCAAATTTAAAGAAGGCTAATTTATCCTTGTAACGTGGGATGAACGTCAATTTCATTGAGGAAATCGTAAAGCGTACGCAGGACTCTTTTGCGCATGTCTACCTCGCGGATTTGGATTTATAAATAAGACACGTTATCAGATAGACTGGGTCGGCTATTTTCAGGTATCGACCAATCAGTGTTAAGGTCAAAACACGACCGCGATAAGCCGAGGACTCCGGATGTTCGTTGTTGCGAACTGAACTGATTTTGGATCGGCATCTTGCTAGCTTGTTACGTAGACTCCATGAAAGAATACTCGCTCAAATGAAAAATGTAGCTATTATCCTCGTGAAAGGATATATTCCTGTCGTACAACGATGCAATCGATAACTTACTAAACTTTCTAACGAAACATGTTAGTTGTGAACATGAGAGTTGTAAGAACGAGTTAAAACCCGATTGATCGAAATCAAGGATTTTTCGCGACAGGATTTAATTCCGACATCGATGACAATATCGAATATTACAGATATTTATTTACCTAAATGTTAAATTCTTAGACGAAAAATGTAAAAATGAGCGATCGTTAAGACCATTTGCTTTGAATAAAAGGATCAAGGAGAGAGCTTTTAATTCGACAATGATATAATTAGAACGGATCACATCATGTTCGTAGCAATGCAAACGTGCAAGTGGCGCGATCAAACGGCAGAAAGTGCAAGTTTTTAGATCGCAATAGCGAAGTTGAACAAAGCGTGCCATCTAGAGACCTAGGAAACGAATCGTAAGAAAATATTGATCGGACAAATGGCGCCGATAAACGATTAATCTTCGATCAATCAAAATCTAATTATATACGAGATCTATTTAAAGTTCCAGTTTAGATGCCCCTCGAAGGATGAACATCATTTTTTCTTAATTTTATTTCTTTGAGGTAGGAACCCCACCAACAGCCCTTTCTCCTCAAG
Organism: Polistes fuscatus; assembly: GCF_010416935.1. Taxonomy (NCBI): domain Eukaryota; kingdom Metazoa; phylum Arthropoda; class Insecta; order Hymenoptera; family Vespidae; genus Polistes; species Polistes fuscatus. The sequence continues at coordinate 10,914,182 of NW_025113096.1, forward strand.
CTCGTTCATCGAAAAACGCAATAATCCGCGAGCTTGATGGATTGTTCGAATAATAGGTTCAGGCATCGTTCCTAAATTACGAAACCTTCTTCTTTATTTTTTTGAAAGAGCGCGAAAGACAGCGTTATTTCTAGTGAGCGAAAAAAAAGCGATAAAAATTGACAAACTTACAATGAAAATGGCCATGATGTTTCCAGCTTCTGTGACGGTCGTTTTTCGTGTTTCGCAGCATGACGACTTTCAATTCCATGGCAACTACACGAAAAAGTATTCAATTAATAATGTATTTATTACTTGTCTTGTTATCTTCGTTAACACTGATCAACAAAGCACGATCATTAAATTATTAATTACTTACTTTCGCAAAACGATCGTTGCGTAGTCTAACATTCGATCGTGTGAAATTACTTCTAAACGTGTAATAACGTTTAAACGTTTATCACAAAAAACGATACATCATCGAAGAAACCTCTTTCAAATTAACCGTTAAACTCGCGTTAACGCGTAATTATAACCCGTGAAGATTATACTTCAAAGGAAGCGCTAGCTACCTGATTTATGAACAATTAGATTTTATCGCATAAAACACGTTGATTTTATTAACACATTGAACGTAGACTTTCCAGGATTTCCTACAATTAAGATCTTACCCTTCTAAGGTAACGACTGATTCGTTGAAAAATTCCAACGATCCAGCAAGTACAATGGAAGTTAGATTATAAGGGTAACTATTCATGAAGAGTAATATTACTGCGTCAACTGACGAATCATGACTCGTCTTACTGGACGGTCCTATTTTCAGGCAAATTGAATAAAACTAATAAGGAATTGTACCTTTTGAAACAATCTTGTAACAAATCCAATCAAAGAATAAAAAACAAAACACAGAGATACTGTTTTCTTTACTATTTTCTATCCAAACAAAAATGTAGAATCTTATTAAAGATAAAACTACAACGATTTGAAATGTTAAGGGACCGCGCGATTGTCCCCCAGGAATTTTAAGGAAAAATTTGGTACGTCCCCTGGTATGGCCCTCTCGTTGATTCCCGTACCTTCTATCAATCATAATATCCTTGAAAACTCGATTCGAGCCTCCTCCGCCTCCCCAAAATCAATAGTCCAACGCCGACCTTGTTGCCTCGAACACGTCATGATCTCGAACGGGGTATTTTTGAAAACACGAATGGAGAAATACATAGAGAAGAAGGATTTACTCGAAAGGGTCGATCGGGTTAGCCGATCAAAAAGAAGGTCTAAGTATGCATCCCCTATAAGAATAAGTATACATGTACACAGATATGCTACTAGATTTTCAACAAATTCAAATCAATAGTTGATGCGTTACTCTTTTAATCGTTATATTTCAACAATTTGATCGCGAAGACAAGAAAGAAAAGGTAAAAAGTGTCAATTATTTATGTAAGATGAATTAAAAGGAGATGAACGGTGAAAAAGAGAAAGGAAGGATGGGATTGGGTCTGCGGCGCCGCGACCAGACGCGCAGAGTCTCCGCACGATCACAATCAACGACAGTGGTACATGACCGAAGCAAACCCGGTCGATATGAGCGTTCTTCTGACCTACAGAACGTAACGTCTAGGTGTCTCCCTCGACGGTCAAACGCACACGCAAGCACCACCGCGTGCGCGCGAGACCAACTGCTACTGTTAATATAAGCAATAGAGATAGACACATACCAACACACATAGACGGAGTATACACACGTAGTAAATATAGGTGTGCATCATGCATATCACAGAGGAAGGATTTGCATAGGCACTCCCGTGTAAAGCCGTGAATCACAGATATTCGTTCGATCGAGATACGTGCGAGATTCGAAGTGCTTCATTGTCTGGCGCGAAGGGTGCTTGACCTTCCTCAACATATGGAACACGATCGGTACACCAACACGCCTTGTCATTCCTTCTTCTCATCGTCCTCGTCGTTGTTGTCATCGTCGTCGTCCTCGTCGTCGTCGTCGTCATCGTCGTCATCGTCGTCGTTGTCGTCGTCGTAGCCAGCAGCCATATTAAAAACTCGCTTACAATACGAATCACCTAGATATTAAGCGGTCTTTTGTGTACCAAGGTGTCCTCTTTCTCTCTCCATCTCTTCTCCCTCTAGTACATACACGTGTACATGTATATATAATCTCTTTCGGTCGCTCTCCAATTCAGTTCGTTGGTATACGCGTTGCCGCGGGACGTACCTACGTATTCATGGGACTACTTTCCCTTTGCAACACATACGATCTATCTATACTCTCCCCTTTCCTCATCCCCCTCTGTGTTACCCAAATCAACTGCTCTCAGCCCGTTCCGCGAGGTCGAGCGCCCTTTCGAAATTTGCCGATGGCCAAAGACGGCCTCGAGGACGTAGTGACTTGCTTGGCCTCGAATCCTAGATCCTTATCGAGTAGCCAAAAGCCGAGGAAAAGACAGTCCTATCGAGCAAGCAACCCTGACGACAACGACAATGACAACGATGGTTATTCTCTCTTTTTCTTTCAACCCTGTAAAAACGCGTATCACTGATTCATTTGCAATTTGCCGTTACCTTGTACGAGACATCGATCAAACAGCAAAAGTTAATCGCTAAGATGATAAAGCCTTTCTTTCTCCTATCTATCTATCTATCTATATATCTATTTATCTATCTATCTATGTATGTATCTATCTATTCCTTTCCTTCGCTACGGAAGGAAGAGCTTTCCTTTCCTCCATTCTTTTCTTTTCTCTTCTCTTCTCTTCTCTTCTCTTCTCTTCTTTTCTTTGCCTTTCTCGGGCCTATTAAAGACACGAGAATCTCGATGAGTTACCTTTTCTCTCCCTTCGTTCTATATTCTAAATCGGCCGCCCTATAAAAAGATTATTCTTTTCGTATACTCGATCTGTCAGTCCCGAATAGAGTCTATTGTAAGTATATACGTGAACATAGCAGAAAATATTGATTCTCTTTCGCATAATTCGTTTTTAAGAAATTAATCAAATTTTGTGATTTATTATAATATACCTGTTACGCGCGATTCTATTCGCACATTTTTATAAAGGAAAAGCTTACGACCTTCGTTGTTTAGTTCGCTTACGTCATCGAATTGCCGTCCTAATGGCGGTGTTTGTCCGACCGTGATCACTGACCGATATGCCAGTCAGCTTAAAGCTATATCAGTTAGACTTAAAGCATCTATACTTTTTGATTTTTATTTCTCTGTTAGAAAAGAAGAGAAAAATACTTGGAAAAGTCGGAAGAAAGTTTTTTACGTGTTTTATATATATATATAAGATTTTAAGCACAAAGATATCTTCGAGCGTGTGTATACTCCGTTGTAGAGAGTTTGACAGACAAGGTGAAGATTAAAGGAAGAGAAAGCTCTTGTCGTTCTACGTTTTTTCCCCTCTTTTTACAGAAAAAAGCGTACTGTTTGTCGCTCATTGTAGCATGCCAGACTCCATTGTATTTTTCTACGGCGGCGGTTATTTTCGCCTTTGAAATATTTTCGAACTTTTTTCCAGCGCGATTTCGCGAGAAAAAGTTAAAAGACGCGTCAAAAAATTAGGAAACACTTGCCAACCAAAATTAGTATTTCTTTTGTTCTTTTCTTTCTTTCTTTTTTTCTTTCTATCTTTGTTCGTTCATCGATTTTGGCCACTTGCCTTTCTTTCAAATACTTTTCTTAAGTCTCTAAATATCACGCGAATTTTCTTTATACGATTAATAAGTTTAAAGAGAGAAGTTTTCAAAATTATTCGTTAAAAAATTTGATAGAGGGGATCGTCGATGAAGCCGAGTGCTTGCAAATGAAAATGTACTTTCGTCCTAGTTTAACTCTGTGTGCGTGCGTGCGTGTGTTTGTTTCGTTGAATCAGCCAGTGTATTTATTCATATATATGAACAACTCGAGCGTCGAGAGCTTTTACACGCAACTGAAAAAGAGAAACCCGTTGAGGGAGAGGAGGCCGTCCGTCTGTCCACACGATTGAACAGATGAACGCACGGGAAACGATTTAAGGACGAAATCCTCTGTGTTCTTACAAATCGTTTCGCTGCATAGATTAAAAATAAAAAATATCCAATCCCTTTCTCTATTGGTAATTTATCATCGATATCGTTCTATCGGAATGAAAATAATTCGACAAGAAGAATATGACGTATGACCTACAAAATGAAATGTAGATCTAACAATAAGAAGAAGAAGAAGAACAGGAAGAAGTAGGAGGAGGAGAAAGGAAAGAAAAAAAATCTAATTAGCGACATATTAACTAATGATCTATCTCCCCTAACTGACTCTAATTTCTTTTCTCATTTATCCCATCGCGCGTTCGGCTCGCCGATTAATTCTTTTTCATCATCATTCTTGCTTTAGTCGTTCTATATTCCGCTATTTATGTAACTTTTGGAAGATATATATGTTAGTAGGTGGTATATCGATATACAATAGAAGGTTAATCGTCATTAGTGAACGATAGACAGCAAAAAGAGCCGTTCTTAGGTTGATCCTCGAGAATGAAGTAGTACGACAGACGGAATCTACCGCCCTAGGCCGAGGGAGATATCTTCTCTCTCACTTTTTCTCCCTCTCTTTGTATGAAAAAGAACACTTAGCGAGTCTTACCGTGCATATATGTACGTTTCCGCGTAAACGGAGGCTCAACGAGTACTCTGGAGTGCACTGAAACTACAAAACGAACGAATCTATTGTCTCGGTTGATGCTCGTCGACTTCTTCTCGCCGCACCCCCACACTCTCTCGCTCTTACTCCTTTTACAATTTTTTTTTTAAACGCACCTCATGCAGACGATCGTTACAATTGCTTCACGATAAGCCATTATTTCTCATGATAGTAGATATCACGCGCTTACTTTTCTTTTTTCCTTTTTCTTTTTTTCTTTTTCCCTTTTTCCTTTACAACAAAGAAACAATTTCGTTTCTAATGATCGTTCGTCGTTATCGCACTTACAAAATATCCACAGACGAGTTGAACAATTCTATTTTCATTCCCCTTTCTTTTTTTTCCTTACACAATTTGTCACCGCGTTGATTAAAACGTTCTCGATTTTGCCCAAAGATACCTTATCGCACGCAACGTAAAAAGAAGAAGAAAAAAAAAAGAAAAAGAAAGAAAAGTAAGATTTGAAAATTAATTACGAAATAGTAAAAAAAAGGAGAAAAAAGAAAAAAAGCAAAACGGCTACTTCAATAAATTTATGCCATGTGAAACTTACCTTAATCACTTTTTTTTTTTATTTATTCTCAAATGCCATAGCGAAAACGTGATTAAAGTAAATAAAGAAGTTATAATGTATACGTAATTTATAGCAATAATGAAAGTCAATTATTATTGATCAAGACATGCAATATGAGAAAAAGATTTGTAATGAATAGAGTGCGTTTCCTACGATATATTTATATATATATAAATGTATAATATATATATATAATATATTATTCTAATAGTTCGATGCACTATTTGGTGCGGTGAAAGATATAATAGAGAAGAAATGGTGAATAATGGAAATAAAGGGCAGAAAGGTGAAAGAGATAGACGTAATGAACATGCAAGGCAAAAGTCATGTTACGAGGCGATTTTCAGGAGCCGATAATTACTTCTAAAGAAATACGTAGATATCGGATAAAAGGAGTTAGAGTAAATGAAGTAGATGCTTTCGTTAATTAACACGTAAAAATACAAGTGATTTGTTTATCGTGAAAGAGAATACTCGTATGTAGAATAAAAGAGATATTATTGTAAGAGGGAGCAGATAAGAGTAAGAATATAAGTAATAGTAAGTAAATAGTTATGGTAATACAGTGATATGGTGGTAAATAGTAATAGTAATAGTAGTAGTAGTAGTAGTAACGGTAGCAGTAGCAGTAGCAGTAATAGTAGTAGTTAGTGATAGTAATAGAAAAAAGAGTAGTAATAATAATAGAAGAAGAAGAAGAAGAAGAAGAAGAAATATAAGAATAAGAAGAAGAAGAAGAAGGAAAAGAATTTACGAGCACAAAGAACGAATGAAGGTGAAAAAATAAGAATAAGAGTTAATGTACCCTATTGCTCATAGTCTGCGATGGTGATCACCCGGAAGTCCCGACAATAGGCCAATTCCTACCAACACAATAATATAACAATCAGTGACTTTTTTAATAGAATGCTCGCAAGAATGCTATTAATCCTATTAATAACACAATGAATTAAAGATAGCATCGCCAATGAACGCGAAGGGACACACCGAAATTCGATATTTCCAAGAGGTACGTGTACTTTAATTATAATCTTTAGTTTTTTCTTCGACTTATCGTTATCATCTCTTGGAAAGCTAGCTAGCTTCACCGAAGTCATTCTTTGGAAATCGCGTAGACGCGAATACTGATTGACGTAAGTCGTAGGTACGTGGATTTTACCATGTGGGTTAAAACGTAATATTAGAGATTCTAGAGTCCTCGAGGGCTGCGAGATGCGAACCTCGACAGAGATTGCTGAGATATGAACCGCTGCCATTCTCTAGCACTTCTTCTGTTACCCCTTCACCCACACGCTCCTCCCCACTATCCGTTCCACTCGTACACCTCCCGTAGGATGACTCCCACCATTTTTATGCCCACTCGAAAAACGCCTTCAACCGCCTATTTACGAGACACGAACAAGCCACGGCCAAAGAAATCTAGGTCGCCGATTTTAATCGACTCGAAAAAGGACCATTCAGCCAACGTTGAAATTTAATCAATTTCTTCCGAGAAATTCTCTACACTAATAAACTATTCTTCTTCGAACAACTACTAACGATTATATATATTTGTACATGTATATTTATACATTAAATATATATATATATTTTTATTTATATTTATAATGCGCAAATTCATGTGCACGCTTTACTCGACAAAATAAATGTTCTTAACTCAAATATAATTCGACGCTAAACTCGTGCCAAATGATATGATGGCACTTGCAGAAAATGACATATGAAAATGTTGTTAATATACTCAAAGTACATTAACGAGTGCTTTAATAACGTATATCGTAAACACCAAGCATATCTCTCTCTCTCTCTCTCTTCCTCTCTTCCTCTCTCTCTCTCTCTCTACTCGTGGATCTATAAAAGATCGTTTTTACTTTTTAATTTATGTTATACTCCTTTTCTCTCCCAAAGTTGTTCATCGGTATAGCCAATAAAACATATGGCCCGATAACTTTAAAACTAATAATCGTATAAAATTAATAATCTCGTACTAAGTGGTATATTCGATGAAAAAAAAAAAGAGAAAAAAGAAAAAAGCAAGAGAGAGAGAGAAAAGGGATATTATTATCGTCAGAAAGCGCTTTATGAAAGAACGAATAGGATGTCGTTACGAGTGTCGATTAGTTTTCCAATAGGAAAAGACGCGATTAATGCAATTATTATCTGAAAGGGAAGGTTATACGTCACTGTTTGTTACGTTCGCATGCGTAAAAATTATTGAGATGAATTAACGCAGAAGAAAAGTTCAAACTTGAAGAACAGAATATCAGAGAGAAAGAAAGAGAAAGAGAGAGAGAGACGGACAGAGTGAAAAAGAGAGAAAGATCGTAAGAAGCGAAGAATAGTAAATAAGATATAAGTAAAATAAAAAAAAAAAGGTCAAGAATGAAGATAGAGAAAAGAAGAGTGTATGAGAGAGAGAGAGAGAGAGAGAGAAGGAGAGTGTATGTGTGAGAGATAGAGAAAGAGAGAGAGAGAGAGAGAGAGAGATAAATAGAAAGAGATGGAAGGAGAGAGTGAGTGAGAGAGATAGAACGAGAAGTACAATATGGGTCAGTTATTGATTGCTCCCTGATCGACTCTCCGTAATGCCTACCATTCATCTCTAACGTTTCTATCCATGTTGTCTTAGATATTGAAGATACGCAAGTAGCTCCTTGATGGTCCAGATCATGGAGCGTGTCTTTTATATCGCTGGGAAAAATGACTACGGTGATATCATAAATATTTTCAACTTGATAAAAATACAAAAGCAAAAGCGGGAAAGATTTTATTATTATTATTATTATTATTATTATTATTATTATTATTATTATTATTATTATTATTATTATATCAACACGATGGCGGAATGAAACGCATATTAGCGTCGTATAATGCATCAGCTTATTTGCGTCGACCCTTATCACATTAAATATCCTCGCTATGGCCAAGTAAAAAAATTCACAGGCAGTTCGTGCGACGAGTGTATTAGCTAACGAGGCAAATTAAGAAAGAAAAATTTGCAAACTACCATGTTGAATACAAAATACAAATGAAACGTGACCATCGTTACGAAAGTGGTAAGCTCTACTGCGTTGACCATCGTTAAAAAGAAAGAGGAAGAGAGAGAGAGAGAGAGAGAGTTAGTTTCGCTGTGAACTCTCCTGCTTGATAAATTAATGTCATTCTTGCAACCGAGTTTTCGCGACAAGAAGTATCATTTTTGTGTAAAGAAGGGTAAACGAAGAAACGTTATCAATCGATAAAATCGATAAACTTTCGATCTTACCGATCCTCCCTATTGATATAGATACAAGGAGGAGAAAAGTTTGCGCCTCATTTTACTCCGAAACGTTCGATCTACTTGAACAAAGCAGGTCGTTCATTCAACAAAGCAGCAGCAATGACAGCTCAATGGCTGCAAAATGTGGGCTAACCCTGAGGGTACGATTTTATTGGAGCGACGATAAAAGGTAGTTCTATGAAGGAAATGACGACAATTTCAAAGCGAACAAAGAATAAAAATACATGTTTGTATAAAGCCGAAGAAACCAAGCGTGTCAATGACTAGGTCGCTGTCGAATCATCGATCGATTTCAACTATTTAAATTTCATTTCTTTATCTATTGAGTTAATAGTCAAACAATTGTTCCCTTATCAATTATTTGCACGTGTCCATCATTTTCCTAGTGACACGTTCGTATATGTTTCAAAGTTAAACCTTTCGAGGGACCTAATCGTTCGGAAGAGAAAAAGCAACTCTGTAATCTTCTCGACTCTCGCCAAGAAAGACGAGTAGCTTCTTCTTTGAATGATTCTTTCGATATTTATTAATACGAAAGAAAAATATATATCGTATGCAGATGTCGTGTCATAGTTTAGTTCGAATTTAATCTCCCGAGTCGTCCCCAGGTACCTCGCTGCTGCACTGGTAAGTATTATCAAAGAACACGAACGAATTTCATATAGGACGCATGCTAATAATCTTTACGATTTATTAACTCGGCATAATAGTGAAAGCAATTGAACGTCCGAGAGGTCCGTTCTATTAAATAAAACATATTAATGGTCTTGGGTTGTTTCCTAATTAATCGTACGTTTGTTCGTTCGCTCGCTCTACGTAGCTACGCTAAGATAAACGAAAAAATATATTAGACGTTGTACTATATAAACGTCACGTGCTTTTCTCATCATGCGCAACGACGAACGCATCTAACCAAGGATACGGTAGTGTCGTAGCTCGAAAAATCATAGAATCGAAGAAAGAATAGAGTAGATATCAGTTAAAAGAATCTAAAAAGAGAGAAGTACCTAAGTAGATTGTATAAGATTTGTATATAAGATACTTACGGATGAGAAACGCGCCTGTGAAGGCTTCTGACAGACATGGTCTTGTTGCGAGCCGTTCCTCCGAAGGAAGCTTGAAAGATGGTCCCGCTTCCAGCGTCGGTTCCGGCGTAAGTCCCAGCGTAGGGTCCAGCGTCGAATCTGGCGTCGGGTCCAACGTCGGTAGCGGAATCGGTTCCAGGATCGGTTCTAGGTGCGGCGGCAACGTCAATGCCAGCGTTACCGTTCGGCGTGACGCGGCGCGAGGCAACCGAGCCGGGAGAGGCTGCGAGTTGGTCTCCCGTCGGTGCCACGGCCACCGCCGCCGCCGATGCGAAGCCCCCCGAGGTCGCCAGAACGGCGCTGTTGATAGTGGTACCGGTGCCGGCGCCGGTGCCGGTGCCGGTGCCGGTGCCAGTGCCGGTGCCGGTGCTGGTGATTGCGGTCTGGTTGCTCCTGACGTTGGTACGTCGGAAGGGGCCCGACGTACCCGACAATCGCCGTGCTAATCTGCGGGCGAGCCGACGGGCCAGGCGCGCCCCTGCACCACCGACACCCACGCTGACAATATTTCTGTCCCACCCCCCGTGTCCAGGGGGTGGTACAAGTATCACGGTTTACCCCTTCGAAACCTTCCTCTTTCTTTCCTATATCTTTCGTCTCTACTTTCCCTCCAGGACCTCTTGAGCGCTCCGAGACTCGCTTCTCTTCCGTCCTACGCGACGAATTATCCAGCCTCTTTGTCTAACTTTTGCCTTCTTTATCGCATTCCTTTACGCTATAAACACAACGATAGAAATTCCGTGTCTCTTTGGCTCAACGACAACAATCCCCTAGTCGCCAGCGATGTTTAACTATTGCCACGAAAAATCGAACTAACGAAAAGATTATCCAATATTCAATGTAAACGGCTTGCAAATGTACCTACGAATGTGCAAGTTGGGATCATCGATGGATTTAAATAAAAAAACCGATTAGCCCAAGAAGTACGATCAGCCTCGTGCTATTAAATCGTTCAAGGGAACGCTATTTCCATATTCTCGTCCTTGATCGTATCACGAACGGTAAAAATTTGTTTTGCGTCTCGCGTCAAATCAGCTTTCACAAGTTTCTGCGAGAATTTGCGTGATTCTTCTTTCGCAAGAAGCATCGCGCCACCTCGCTCCATTTCTCTTCGAACCCACGTGTCTTTCTTCCCCTTCTCTTTCTCCTCCTCCTTATCCTTATTCACCTTATCTCCACCCTCTAATATAGCTTAGTATCACAATGAACAATTTTCCTACGCTTAACCTTAAGATTATAAAATCACAGTCGCAAATTGATACGGATCCTGTCGTGCGAGCCCTTCCCTCTCTTTCGTACGAGTTTTTTTTCTTTAGGCGTCGTCGCGAGGACGACGATCGTTCTCTCGGACCACTTGTTCAGGTCTACGTCGATGCGCATGAATTTCTTCAGGCTTTATCCGTGTAATGAAATCCGGATGATTGAGAGAAACCCTGATCGTCGTTCGCACACCGTTGCTCCCTACGGGACGGATTGCGTCTGCTCATCAATATCGATACTAGCCGCCTTTAGGAAAAGCCTTTCTGATCTTTCACCGGCTTCACTCGGCTCAGCTCGGCTCGGCTCGCGCCACGAGGCTCTCGAGCTCTTTGTTCGAGCGAATGACTGCTACCATCACCGGCACAACCACTACTACCACCACCTTCTCTACTACCACTACCACCACCTTCTCCACCACCACTACCACCACCACCACCACCACCACCACTACCAGCACCGCCACCACCGCCGCCACCACCCTCGCTTCCGCCCTCTCCCCCTCTCTCGCCCTCACCCTCGCCCACGCCGCCACCACCACCACTGCCCTCTCCTCCGTCTCCACCTCCACCACCACCACCACCCGCAGCACAACCCTTCCTCGACTCGGCGAATCAGCACGCGATATCTTGCGAAAATCAAAGAACTCTCGATCTATTTGAATCCTCCCGATTCTTCCCGCGTTTTATCGCATTCGCCGATATCTTTGGATCCTGCGTAATTGTACGGCTATATCTTGTATGAAAGAAACGAGAGACGAGCAGTGCCATTTTTTATTTTTGTCCTCTTATCTTTGATCCTTATTATTTATCTTCTTTCCCTTCTTCTTTTTCTTCCTCTAGTACTAATTTGCACTGTTATATAACAATAGTATCTAAGTTCTATCGATCAATTTCATTCCTCCGTTTGATATCCGTTCCTTCGTTCCACGATTGTACCCTCGTCTAACTCCATTTTCGATGCACTATTCCCTCGAGGAAAGAACGATTACAAAACGTTAGATTTTGAGTCTTTAAAAGGCGGATACAGATCTTTGAGATGTTGAGCGTATCGATCGAAAATCATCAACTGACATATCCTTCCATACCCCTTCTCCCTCGCTCATACTCTCTCTCTCTCTTTCACCCTTTCTTTCCCTCTCTCTCTCTCTCTCTTTCACTCTCTCTCTCTCTCTTTCTCTCTCACTCGTTTATCTATCTCTCCCACTCGCTCTTTCTCTTTAGAAAACTCCACAAGATAAGAGAAGAGGTCGCTCGAGCACCAACCGGAACTCAAAATTACACCTCTACTTTTCTTCTTTCTCTTTCTCTCCTTTTAATTATTTTGCACGAATCCTTTCCGGTTTCTTTTCTTTGAACTTTTATCCCCTATTCCATTTGACTTCCTCAATCCACTTGCAACTTCGACGACGTATTCCTCCTTAGACGTATCAGTCAAGTCTGATTTTCATTTATTGCATCGTTCTTCCTTAGCTGCAATAACACATATCCAGATTTTATTATATAAATACAAACTTAATCAAAATGACTTATAATAAATAAAATTAATATTTATCGCGCTCCCTTTCTTCCTTATTTCTCTCTTACCCTCAAATTTCCACCCTATCCAAGTTGCAAGATGACAATTCGGTTCTTGTTATCGAGCACACCCTAAATCTCGATACAGCACTCTTACCTTATCGAGTAAAACGACGTAACGTTGTGCTCTTGCAAAGGTAACAGTGTCGAACGAAACAGAAACATTCGCTTATATTAGATATTATTAAAGGACACTGCGATAGAACGCGGTATAGTGAAAATCGAATCAAATGGTAGGCAACACTTTACCGATCGTCAATGTTTTGGGGTGGATGTTTTCGGGTGGATGTTACGGTGTGCTTCGTTATACGTTCCAGCCGCGATTATATTATTCGTTGTTCCTAACTTTCCTCTTTTTTTTTACGCTTATTTATCTATCCTCCTATCCTATCTCCTGCTATTCCTTTTGTCTCTCCTTCTCCTATTCCACCTCGCTTTGCGCATTCCACTCAATTGGCCCACTCATTCGTGCTTGTTTTGCCAAAGAAACTACTTTCGCACCCTCTCATCCATCCATCCATCCATCCATCCATCAATCTACCTGTTTCCGTTCTTTAATTCGACCGCTTATTCATTCATCTACCTCTCTGCATATCCACCGTTCCCTTCCCACCCCCCGTTAAGCTCGTTTATATGCTCCGATCGTAAAACGAATGTAAGAGAGCGTGATATGTTCCTTCGGTTTAAGACGATGCCATACATGCGCGCCGATCGTCCTTATTGATTACGACGCATTGCTGCGTGTAGAAAGCCGATCGCTTTTCTCCCTGAGAAGGGACATTCGTTTCCAACGTTGTTAGATGCGACCAATGAAAAACGTTTCCTTTGAACGGTAAAGCTAATAAACGCGAAAGGTATATACTACTGTGTAAGCCCGCGATCGGTGCAAGCCACTGAGCGATTACCCACTCTGCAACAGTGGCTACTGTTATACGCGTTCAAACGTACCATTGACTTTGACGTTAGACGGCTGATAGCCGGCCTCGCACTGATACCGTACCGCCCGCGCCGTAACAACCACGGCCTGACTACATCCGCCCCCTTCCCGCACCACCTACTCCCTCGTCATGATTCCCTTCTTAACTCTTCTACAACCACCGCTACGCCAACGACGTACCGACCAGCCAAAAAACAACCCTCTTTTGCAAACGATTTGGGCGCCGCGTTACGACTTTTCTCGAAAACGATTCTCCTCCTAGATGACACTTCCTTTCTTCGATTACCTTTTCATACGATGCTCCTCTTTCCTTCGCTTCTTTTCTCTTCTCTTCTATTCTCTTCTTTTCTTTTCTCCCCTCGACAATTTTCTTCTTGATCTGTCAATTATTGTAGGCAACATATTATTCTAATCATTTATATCTTTATATATATGCTATATTCTTCAAAATTCTATCATTATCTTATCCTAGAGATTATCTAATCTTTATAATTTTATACTTTCGATGTTTTTGATTATTTTCTTAGAAAGATTTTATCAAATACTTGTATCGGTCAATCTCGTAACATTGATTCAAGTAAGGTGTATCAAAATTATTACGTGACTACTTTATTGATATGAATTTATGATGATATTATAAAATTTGTTTTACTAGAAACTAATCTTATAATCTAAGCATAAAATCATATCATTAATCCGTTAATTTGTATGTTGTACACTCCTTATTATATGATAGATGCACGAATAATCCTTCCAATGTTTAACCCTTTTTACCAACTGCCTTGATGTTTGAATTAATGATTGGAACAATAACGTCTTCGTATCCATTGAAGTAATTAACAAGTGAATCTACAAAACAAGATAACATTAACTGATTCGTTTTTGTGTATTCTAATTATTATTCATATTTTAAAAAGGCACAAGTACAAAAGCATAAGAGGCGCGTGCCGTGTCTCTAACGACATCTATTAAAGATCGGTGCAAGTAATCGCGAAAAAACGAACTTTGGTACAAAACTTAAATAATTAGTATATGAATGTTTATTTTTAAATCCAAAAAACGGAGACCATTACAAGTAATTAAAAAACAAATATATTCTAATTGATTATGCTTAACAAAAATACTTCATTTATATTTCGCGCGATATGCAGAAATTTTCCATATGAAGGTAACTTCAATGCATTAAACATCAAAGTTTCAGAATCAATGGACAATACTATATATTTGAAGATTATGATAATGTAGTATAGCTTCAATATTAATGTACTACTTTAATTACACATACTGATAACTATAATAATAAAGATTTTACTTTGTAATTACCTTTGAATGAAATAAGGATTCTAATGTATAACAGCAAGGAGCAACGCATAATTGTCACTCCCCAACAATGGCACTTGGCGCGAAGATTCAAAGATGACCGTGCGCATGCGCACAAGTGGTATTCTCTTTTTTCTATTTTCATTTGATTTATTACTTATATAAATATTTCTCTATTTATTCAACGTCGATCTAATTCAATTAATATAATATTTATAATAATCGAAAAAACGAAACAGAAAAATTAATAGATGAAAGTTTCAAATTCATAGTTATTCATAGATTCGGCTGAAAATAGTAAAAAACAACTTCTATTTATATCTTTTCTCGAGAAACGATATTAATCGAATCGTACGTATCGACTTTTTCTATCTAGCCAAATATATCGTTTTTTAAATTTTCTTTTTAGGAATGGACATTTTTGTAAATATCTAATGGTTCTTTATTTAAATTTGCGATGGCGCCACGGATCAATAAGTATATTAATTTACCGAGTCGATTTATCGAAAAATCGTTCGTTATCGATCGGAACGGTGAGGGCGCAGCTTATATTATAGGAATACGAAATTTCGATGTTCTTTCTTGTGTATTATGTGACATACTAATTTTGCCGATATTTTTCTTAAAAAAGTAATGTCGAAATAACAAGCAGCTAAGACGTGCCTTACGTTCTAATAGCTTATCGTCTCTTTATTTGCTTAACTTAACGCAAAGTGAGTTATTCTCGCTAACAGATCCTTCGGCCATCTTATCAACTCGATTCTAAACAAACGTGCCTCAACGGATCCGCAATGGCGGAGACAAACGGGGCCGCAAATTTAAACACAAAAAATGGAAATTTTATTTGCGGTGTTGTAGAAGGTGTGTAAACAATGTTAAATTATTCTTTTGGTTTTATCTTTACGATATATTTATTTGTGGTTTGACAATGAAAACCTCATATTACTTTACTGTGGACACAGATGTCTTTTTATTTATTTATTTTGTTTCTTTTTTTCTTTCTTTTTTTTTTATTTCACTTCTCTTGTCTAGTTAATAATATATTACATTAAATTTAATTTTTAATAGGATTTTATGGAAGACCATGGACAACAGAACAACGAAAGGACTTGTTTCAAAAGTATGTTTCTTAATATACATAGAATATGTGCAATGGAATTCAAGAATTTGTTTATATTTGTAGACTTAAAAAATGGGGAATGGATTCATATTTGTACGCTCCCAAGGATGATTATAAACATCGTGCTTATTGGAGAGATTTGTATACGGTGGAAGAAGCTGAACATCTAACGGGTTTGATCACAGCTGCTAGAGAATGCGGTATTACATTTTATTATGCTCTATCTCCAGGATTAGATATCACGTATTCTAATGCCAAGGAAGTGGCAGCATTAAAAAGAAAATTGGAACAAGTCAGCCAATTTGGTTGCACCGCATTTGCCTTATTATTCGATGACATAGAACCAGAAATGAGCGAAGCAGACAAAGAAATGTTTCAATCATTTGCACATGCACAAGTATTAACATTTATTCTTGACAATTTTTCCTACATCCCTAACATATTTCATTATATCATTTTTTTTGTGCATGCAGGTTTCCGTAACCAATGATATTTTTCAACACCTTGGGCAACCTCGTTTTCTTCTATGTCCAACACAATATTGCGCTACTCGAGCAATACCCAATGTATCTTCTTCTGAGTACCTGAATACTCTTGGAATGAAATTAGCTCAAGAAATTGATATAATGTGGACGGGTCCCAAAGTAATATCCAGACTTTTAACTATTGAATCTATTGAAGAAATTACAGAAGTTCTTAGAAGGCCACCTGTCATTTGGGATAACTTACATGCTAATGACTACGATCAAAAAAGAGTTTTTCTTGGCCCTTATTCCGGTAGATCACCTGATCTTATTCCTAAATTAAGAGGTGTTTTGACCAATCCTAATTGTGAATATGGTGCAAATTTTGTTGCTATTCACACATTGGCACAATGGAGCAGATGCAATATCGATGGAAAAAGAGATTTAAGTCTGAGTATGTTTCATATTTTTCTATTACTTATATATTTTAAACAGTACATTATAATAACTAACTTCTATATTATTTTATAGACGACACTGTATCTGCTGATATTAAATTAGAAACAGAGACGGAAGATGGAGTTATTGGAGAAGACGTACCTTCAACTTTATCTCCAAACATGTATCATCCGCGTCATGCGCTCAAAAATGCGATAAATGAATGGTTATCAGAGTTTAATAAGAAAAAAGCAGCATGGGGTGTCATAGCAAAACCGCAACCATGTGTTGCCCCAACAATTCCAATTCCAATTATTCCTTCTGTTAATACATGTATGAGTTTGACATCCACTACAACGACAACGGTTCCAGCAACTCCTACACCAGTAACTAATTCTAATCACTTACAAGCATTGGCTGAAGTATGTTCTACTGTCACAAGTAGCGATAGTTTTGCCCAGCCGTCTACTGGACCTATTATGAATTCTTTAGTATCTGATACCAAAGTAATCAGTGAACCTATAGTTTCAACAATATCTCCCAGTATAGGAAATGAAGCAATTCCATCAATCATGTCTTCGGTTGAGCCAATGGATTGTAACACAACTCCTAGTGATTCTCCTGCTCATGGAATAAAAATACATGTAGAAGATGACATTATGGTAGAAAACACTTCTGTGAGTCATTTGTAAATTCTATTTATAGAATCTTTCAATGTAAATTCGTATTAATTTTGTTAATCAAATTTTCATAGACGTGTAGCGAAGCTTCTGCAGGTATGCAAGTAGATGTAGATGCTACTTCACCAACGGTAAATGGTACACAAATGATTATTGAAAATGATAGTGAAACTCATGAGAATAATGATAATATAGATCAAGATTCTTTGTCAATGAAAGATGCAGACAAACAATTAACTCAAGAGGATCTATGTTTGTTGTGCGATTTATTCTATTTACCATTTGAACATGGCGGTCAAGGTATTCAATTATTACAAGAATTCAACTGGCTAAAGAGCAATGCTCACGTTGTTATGAAAAAATCAAAGGAAGAGGATGTTGCTTCGCAATCTGATGTAAGTAAATATAATTAATTTATAATTTATTTTGTAACATGTAGATTTCACTTCACAATTCCAATAAAAATATTTCAGATTGAAGAATGGCATGCTCGTGCAGCTAAAATGAATGACATGTGTAACGCAGTAAACAGATTATTTCAACGACTTACGTACTGTAATAATCGCGAACTATTATATGATTTATATTCATATATGTGGGACATGAGAGGAGTTGTGTCATTACTAAATAGTTATGTAAAATGGTTAGGTAAGTTATCTCTGCTACAAATACAATTTTTTTACAGTAGATTAAATTTCCTGAAAATAATCTATTCTTTTTGAAAGCAATGTAATATTTGAAATTGTACGTATGAATAATATCCATTGAAATATGCATTGAAAGTGATTACATATTTCAATTAGTAAAATATTACACTAATGATGAAAGTCTGCTAAAATGCTAATATGCTGGTACAATAATTTAATTTTTAAATATATATATATATATTATCATAATTTTATATTTTTAAAATAAACAAAATTAAATTAAGATATATTAATTCGATTCTAAATTTTTATTCTCAGTTTACTGCTCACTGTACTTGAACTACATTGGTTATGTGGAATAATTTATTATAGCTGCAGACAAATGCTGTTATTGGCCTTTCTCAAAAATATTATTATTTATTATCTGTACTTGTATTTCAGAACAGATTTATCTACAATATTGGTAAGTGTAGCGTCTTTTTTAACATTTATATTTATTAAATTTTTTTACAAGGAAGGTATACTTTCATTATAATTATGTTACTATACTTCCTAATAATAATAATAATATTTTAGTTACAATTAAAAATCATGCCATATATTGATAGTTAAATAATAGGTTTGAGTACAATATAAAGTAGTATTAAATGTGAACTTTATTTTATCTTTATTTCACTTCATGCAATTTCTGTTAATTCATTTTTATTTTTCTTATCTAATTGTAAAATTATAATTATAAATATTATTATATTTTTTTTAAGAAAAAGTTTCGATCGGAAAACATTCCATAAAATCTGAAAATTATTGATGTACTCTTCAGTGCTGTTCCATCATACATTATTAGAGTTACACGATTGATGATAGATAGAAATATTTCTTATTTTAAATTATACACCTTTACTTAATACATTCCAAGAAGATAGAAATTATTTATTTATGATGTATTTAATATAAATTTTGAAATTACATGATTGTATATCATTCTGTGGATCGCATATCCACAAAATTATTTCTTACATTTATTTCTGCGCTTTAGAAATAAATGTATCATGCGGCATTGGATAAAATTGGATAAATAAGATTGCTAAAAACTTTAATCAAATTTATATATGTTACTTATTTGTTGTGTGTGCGCGTGTGCGTGTGCGTGTGTGTGAGTAGTGCATCTGCTAGTTTAAACAAATTTTAATTAAAAAAATCGATTGGTTTATAATAAATTCTTGTTTACATATATAGCAATCTTATTTATGCAATAATTAATTTAATTAGGTCAGCCACACATAATTAAATTTAACTGAATGAATGAAATAATTAAAATGAATATGAAAATAAAACTAAATGTTGTGGCTTTCCTGCGCAAAATGACTGCGGCACAAAACTTACAAGATCAATATTTTTGGGAAACTATTCAACAGCATTTCTTCATGGATAAGCAAATATCGGATTTGAAATCTTCTTGTACCAGCTATTAACATATCAATTGACTTTCTTTTACAGACACTTAGCAGAAATGTATTTATAGTGTATCATTCCTATAATAACAGGAATTTTATTAATTAAACAATCATATTTATAATTATTATTTCCAATATTGACATTTCTGCTATGGTAATAATATATGAGGAATAATACGACTTTAATACGCTGACTAACTACTACTTTGTGTTTTTGTCCTGTTGATAGCATTTGGCAGATTCCCAGCAACGATGACAACGTATACCCAGGGAAGCTACACATGTATGCGATTCATCAGTTTTAAGTAATTTACCATTGCGCGCGCGATTCGCGAGACCTTGAATCTTAAAACAATTTACTATTTTTTTCTATTATATATTCAAGGTTTTGCACAATACAAACACATTTATTATTTTCCTTTTTAACATAAATAATAAATACGCGCGTAAAAGCTGCATTCCTATGCCTTAGGAGATTAATGCGCGATTAATATGCGATTTTAACGCATCATACCATAATGCAGGATGAGCATACTTATTAATATTATCAATTGCATATTTATTTTAGTCGGTTATATTTATTGCAACCATTGTAAATAATATATCGAAACATTTTTATTATTTAATTTCACATTTAAAAATATTTGTTCAATGCTGTCGAAGTTTATTCGCTATTTATATTGTATAGTAAATTTGAGAGTGATATATTTTCAACTATTTCGATTTTTGTATTTATTGATTTAGATATTTAATAAGACTAAAATATTTTTTGCAGATAAAGTATGTTCAATCTGGTATATTTAGCAAAAAAACACTGATAGATATATAAAATTTCACAAACTCTTGAAACTTAATGCTTATATGGTCAATTACGATAGAAAAAAGAAATATTAGTTTTGACGTTTATCTCATATTTATTATCACAAATAATTTTATAGTCAATATTTTTTAATAGTTAGTTCTTTATAGTCAATATTTTCTTTAAAATAAATAATCGTAAATGGCCTGAAAAATATTTTCTTTTGCCAAGTTGCCTTTGCTAACTTATTTTGCTTAGTTCCAGAAATTATATTCTTTCCAGGATAATGAAAGTTTTATTTCAGGTGCAATTTGGCAAGAGAAATAGAATAATTTCATATACATTAGACCAAGAGTTTATGATCATTACAAAATAGTTTTTGTAAATTACAATCCTATCACTTTTCGTTTCTTCTTTTATAACAAATAAATAAATCAATTGAAACACGCGATTTTATCTCACAAACATTTTAAATAACTTAAAATCTTTTTTATATTTACAATAGTACTGTGCATGCACAGTATTTTTTTTTTCTTTTTCTTTTTTTTTACTTTTATTTTCTATTCATATTTTGTTTTACATATTTATGAGAAAGAAAGGCACTTATATAGATGATATACCACTATTCGCGTAATGTCATTTTTATTAAAAAAAAAACGAAAAAAATTTGTAATTTTCAAATTGACATTAGTTTCTTTCCCCTTTATTTCTTGTATTTAGACAACGCCAGTTTTGAACAAGATAATTGAAGGAAAGAAAATGAAATGCCATACTTAAAAATCCATTTGTGCATGACATAGATATAAGCAAAATTGATGCCCAATGCAGTGGAGGCCATTTCAATATGTTCGTAGACATAAAGCACGAATGAAATTATGTATTTAATAGTAAACTAATTAAATTTTTTTCTGTGCCCTCAAATAGGGTTTTCTAATGGTTGGAAAGAAACATTTATGAGTGGTGATCAAGAACCATGGGTTTTTCGTGGTGGTCTTACAGCTGATCTACAGGTAGAATTTGTCTCTTTTAAAATTAATGTAAATAATCTTACATCTTCCATATATTGTTCTTTTATTTTAGAGATTAATTCCAGTGGATAGCGGTAATGATTTATTTGTTTATAAAGCGCCAGAGGTACCTAGTAGTACAATATATACGATACGGCCCTATTTATCGAGCGATGAAGGAGCAGTTTATGCAGTATGCAATCAAATTTCTAACTGCACGGGATCATCGGCTGTAGCAGACAAGTAGGTGTATATATAGAATATTATTTGTGTTTTTTATTATATCTTATTTTATACATATATCATATTACTCTTTCAGATTAGTTGGCGGATTTTTAACATTAAGTCCTGAATTATGTATGATTGTTGAAGATGAGAATGGAGTTGTAGGATATGCACTAGCTGCCTTAAATGTTAAATCTTATAACCAGAGGATGGCAGTTTCTTGGATTCCTGAATTAAAAATGAAGTATCCTTTAGATACCGGCATAAATAATTTACCACAGGATATTCAAGTATGTATATAAGTATAATGAATATGTATGTCTTTATTTAAAAATGTTATGTAATGATTCTTTGTCATCATCATTTTAATTTCTATTAAAGGATGCAATACAGTATTTTCATACATTTAACCCGGATGTATCGGAACAACTGTGTAGACATCATCCATCTAAACTTTTGTGCTCAATACTACCTACTGTAACAGATCAGTCAATTCCTAAAAGATTGATAACTTGTGTCTTAGCAGCTTTAAGAGCTAATGGTAAATATTTTCTTAATAATTATACACGATCATTTTTCATATAAATCTGTTAAAAATGAATACATTGTATATTTATATAGGTTCTTTTGGAGTTCATACGACCATGTGCTCTACGGATAAGGAAATGAATGAGTTTTATACAAAATTAGGTTTCGTTGAATTGAATCCAGCACAAGAGGAACATCCTGCAATAAAAACAATGTGTAGAAGTTTCTAACAGAGACTGAACACGTCGCTATTATTTTTAAATAAAGTATATATACTTGGAACTTCAACGAAGAAAGGATTTATGGCATAAACAATTTCGTAATCAAGTAAAATTTGTTTACTCCGAATTGGAAACAAAATCTCATCCTTTTTTACAGTTTTTTTTTTATTTTCTGGTAATGTAATATATATTAAAACATAAGATGTATACTCTTTCTCTCTCTTTTTTTCTTTCTCTCTTTTCTCTTTATAGAGACATAATGAGTAAAAGAGTATTTAATGTAATTAAATAATTTTTATTTCTTCCTTTTGCTACATGATATTAAGTTAATCCTTTATACTCTTCGCAATTCCTTTACTAAAGAAATGTCTAAATTTTGGTTTAGTTCAATTTATAAAAAAACATCTATATAAAAAAGTAAACGCGATACTAAATAATAATAGTAATAAAAAAAGAAAAAAAATAAACTCTTTACTTTGAATAAATAACAGATAAAAAAAATTTACTGAACATGTTCATACATATAACAAAAAAAAATGATGATTGTTCTAACAGAAATGTCACAATAGTATAAATGATTTCACTCTCCTCCGTCTATTTAACATAATGTGGTAAATACGTATATATCATGTATATATTAAAAATAAATACTGTATAAAATGTGGATGTAGTGTCCTTGATAAAAGTTAGCAAAAGAGAGTATACATTTTTAAATATTTCGAATTAATTTGTATTATTAATATTTCTGCTTATACATGCAACACTATAATGTTCTAACGATTAATTAATTTACTGATCATTTGTGCAATTAATATGTACATAAACATGGGCTATATCATAAAATGCCATTATGTGTGTTCAATAATGGATGTCTAAATCTTATGACTTGTTAAAAATATTTTGTTATAAGAGATATATTTATAGTCAATTTTTATTATCATTATCTGTTTTAAATAATTACGCCATTTTGACGACACAAAATTATTGATTTTAAACAATATTCATTTTATAATGTAATACGAGCCTAAAAATGATATTAGAAACGTTCAAGCGAATATTCTAAACCTAAGCACGAACATAATTTATGTATCTCTACTTGTAATTTACAAGTATAATTTACAAGTGTAATTTACGATTTCTTGTTTATCGTTTATTTGATCATGCAGCTTTATAAATTCTTTTCTTTGTATTTTAACGTATACTGAAATTTATATATTATAGTATTCTCTACAACTATCTATAAAAACATAAATAATATACATATATATATATTAGAGTATTTTCTATTGCTAATATTAATTAACTTGATAATTTCGTAAAAATATAAATTGGTTCTATGCAAATGCAGGATACATTATTTCAAATTGTGATATAAGTATAGTTATTTCGTAAGTATTATTATTTTGTTTGCATATTATTACGTTAAAAGAAAAATTATGTATGTGTTATTATCATAATTAATGTTTTATATGATATGTAACAGATTATTTGATACTTAAATTTACGATCATAGCCCAATAAATTAATAAATAAATTATAAAATATAAATGCACATACATAAATAATTTCATATAAAAATTCATATTTAAATTTATACTTACAGACGTAGATCTAAGACATCGATATATTATATCGCTGAAGATGATGTATTTCTTTTTGTAAAAGACAAACCTGTAAACGATATTTGTACAAACTTGTGGAATCATTTTTCGAAGTTACTTATGACAACAAACCTTTTTAATCGTGTCATTTAAAAACTTTTGTTTGGAAATTGACGTCATATTTGTAATTCCATCCATATTTATCGTATTTAATGAGTCCAACAATTCAATGATTTTTTTATTCATGTTACTGCAAAAATTATATAAAAGTTATAAATACATTTATAACTTTTAGTACATAAAATTTTGAAAATGATTTTATATCGTCACAATACTTACGCAGGTGATACAAATATTGATTTATTTCTTCTCTGCAAATTCGTTTGATCGTTCTGAAAGAAAATTGTTTGTTATAATTTTATACGGCACTGTAACAAGTAAATTTTAGTAAAATATCTTACCGAATTATTTTCTGCGTTAGTTATATATAAATCGTTAACATCTTCAATAGCAAATGGGATGTCGCCTAATAAACATGAACTAATTACATTTTAATATTTTAATATTTAATTAATTAAAACACACAAATTTTGTATTGTACCTTCTCTTCTTTTTGAAGCTTTCTCCATACTTTTATGGAAACTGGTTTTATCATCTCTCCACTTTTGTAGAGCTATCTTGTCTCTGTATAAAAAGTATGAACAGTACAGAAACAAATGTTTTAATATCGATATGTAGAATTAACCATTGGTCTATTTAAAAACAGAACGATGTATCTGATATTAACAAACAAATTTATTGATACTACTATATTATTAAAAAAGAATGACAAACACAATAATTATAGAAACAGATAAAGTATCTGTGTTTTAAGTAGACCATCTTAGTGCATTAGAAATTTACATGAATGATTGATTATTTACTTCATTTTTTGAAGTACAGAAGCTTCTTTATTCAACATTTCTGTAATTTTATTGATCCATAAAAGTTGTTTTTGTCTAACAAAATCAATTCCTTTGCTGGCACATCTACAAATACAAATTATAATTAATTTGAATAATATACTAATTTGATGTAATGAATATTATATTAATTTGAATATTTATACTTATATCATCATACCTATTACTTGGTTTATAAGCTTTCCTCTTTTCTGTCATAGACATTTTACCAAACTTATTCGATATGTCACTGCAACTAGAGCAATTAACAACTTGTAACATACTTGATGTATCTTTGTTATTCGAATCCTTATGAACAACTGTTAATGATTTAGGTTTTGTTTCTGTTTAAGATAATAAACTAATATATATATACATATATATATATATTACAATTTTGTTTTTACTTGCAATGAAAATACAAAATATATTCTTACGTTTCATAGGTATTACTCCAATTTCAATTTCATCTGGATGTAATTTGTTCCATTCAGTTTTTAAAAATGTTAAAATACTAGAATATCCAAGTGCAACGACATTCTCTGGTGGCATAGTTAGAGGATTACGCGCTACTTGTAAATTCTTTAATCTTGGTATCAAGCCTGCAAATTTAATCAATTATTAATATATATTACAAGTAAATTTGGAAATATACAATAAGACAATGAATACTTTATATAGCATATTTACAGAGTTCTAATGGTAACATTTGAATTTGATTTCCTTGCAATAAAAGTGTATGCAAAGAAGAATGAAATTTGATATTCTTTGGTAAAGATTTCAATTGATTATTCCGTACATCTAACCATTCAAGATTTTGTAAAGAAGGAAAAAGTTCATCAGGAATTTCTGATAATGCATTATTTTCTAAGTAAAGCATCTATAAAGATAATGCACTTATATTAATATAAATTAATAGAACATATATAAAACAGTAAAGCTAACTTAAGCATATATAATACCTGTATTGTTGAAAAATGTTGTATTATATTATCTGGTAATACTGTAAGTCTTGCATTTGACAAGTCCACAAACATTGAATTATAAACAAATTTTTTGTTAGAAATTGGTACTAAATCTTCATATTGTTTATTTGATTCCTGTGTTGCATCTTGTGTTATTACCGAAGAAATATCAGATATAGAGTCCAAATCATCTGCAGATACAGGGCACAACTCGCTAGTACGTAATGCTTCAGGATCTTGAGCACGTGTAAACACAAAGATTAAGATATATTTATTATTTAGAAAATTATTGAACAATAAAACTTTGTCTAGTTTTATACAATTGTTTATACTTAATTATTTACCATATGATTCATTTGGTATATTAGCATGGTTTTCATATAATTCAGCCTTCAACGATATTTCATCGTTCAAAATATCAGCAAAATGAGATTTCAGTAGAGTATACGATTCAAAAGTTATACTTTTGTCTACTTTTTCTTCCTCTTCATCCAATTCAGATAAATTATGTCTACATAAATCAGTAGACTCTTCCTTATTGTATTTCTTCTCACTTTGCTATAATAAATAGTAAACATGTGATTAATCAATAAATATTTTGCATTTTCATCAAAGGATAAATTAAAACAATATTTATGAGAATAAAATAAAAAGAAATACCTCATCTTCTTTCGTTAAAATCTCCTCTGTTTCATTTAAGATCATTTGTTCATCAATATTTTCTTTCTCATAAGCGTCTTTATTATTAACACTTTTATGAATTGATAAATATCTATCATTATTAGATTCATTATTAAATCCATAATACTGTTCAAGAAGTTCCCGTGTTACGTTGATCATTGGAATACGTAAAAACCTAAATAGATTAGATTTTAAGTATGTATTTAATAATTTCTTAATTTATTAAACAAAATCAATAAGATTCGAACATAAGTGTTCATTTAAATGATTCCTTAGTCTTTTACTTCTTTATTCGATACGTTTCTATAGAAACAAAAGCGATGTTTTAAGATGGATCTCATTCCTCAATATACGTTTATTCCACTTGCATGTAAAAACTATTTTGGTATAAACGATAAAGAAACGCAAAATTTACTTAACAAATGGTAATCTCATATCTTTATATTTATACATTTTTATTTTGTAAAAACGTGCATAAAAAAATTGTTACTCATCTTACGTTATTCATTTTAATAGGGGATTGAAGACAAATATTATTATTCAACATTTTTCCTTCAATGAACCTTTTTATTTGTATCATAAATACCATTTTACTGAGGTAAATGATAATATTAACAATTTAATGTTACATTTGTATTTTGTTCTTAATTATCTATAAATATAAATTAATTATTTGCTATTAAATAACAGGCCTTTTTTAAAAATTGCGTCGTTGCTGAAAATTTATTAACAAAAACAGGAAACTCATGGACAAAGCAAGGTATCAAATTTTATTATAAAAATAGTACTTAAATATCTTCTTCTGATATTATTGTATATTATTAAATACATTTTTCTTTTTTTCTTTTCTAGGAGTTATTGCATCAACTGTGGACGTAGAACAAATGCCATGTTCTGTTATAAATATGTCTTTTTTTGATAAATTACGAAATCCAGATAAAGGAATAATAAGTAGTTCTGGTGTTATTCGTAAGAGATATGATAGCGAAATTCATAATTTCCTTGTTTCTGACAAATTAAGAGAGGTAAGAAGAGATTGACACGACATTTAACAAATTTCATTTCAATATTTTATGTATGTCTTAGATGTTATTGGATGAAGAGTCAGATCAATATAATTTATATTCGAAAGATGAAAGAAACGAATTTATCTTTTGCATTTTCCAAATGTTAGTTCTTGGTGGAAATTTGTGTCAATACGAAGACACTTTGGAACCATATCTTAATACTACAAAATGTATATATAAAGATCTCATAAGGTTCACAATTTTTGTTGTTTATTAATTTGTTTTAAACAGTCCTATGCTATAGATCATAATAATTCATTATTTCAGAGTACAAAAACGAAAAAATTCAGAGGAATTATCCATCAGTACAACAGTTTTAAAAGTTATAGCTAAAGATAATAAGAATCAAGAATATTTTCCAAGTAATACTTCTTGTAATATACAGAATATTGGATTTCTACTGATTGATGGACATCTACGTGAAGTTACAACGTTTCTACATCAGTTTAGTGGATATTCTGATTGATATTGTAATTACTTATTCTCACTCTTCATTTGTAATTAATAATAAAAAAAAAAAAAGATAAAGAAAAAAAGTAAAATTTTTAATTATACGTTTATCTTATAATTGTTTATCAAATGCTTACATATATTTTTAATTGGCGCTTTAGTTATAATCATACTATGAACTATTATAACTTAGAATTATTAGTATTATATTCGCGAGTAAAAATAATAATTATTTATTACTAATTTACTCTATTACTAAATAAAAAAATAATTTATTATAATTATTTGTAACTTTAAAGAAATAAATAAATATGCTTAAAGCAAATTTTATAGTATATAAGATATAGCACTTTCTTGTTCTTTAGTTGAATTATCGAATTTGTATCGTATTTTATGCGTTTTGTTAATATTGTTCATCATATTTTCATGGCACAGTTATTAATAATTATGAGATTTTTATTTTGAGAACTTAGAACAAATATTTGATAATCTAGTTTATATATACGAATCTTTAGTTGTGTTTCATATGTGAACTTTTATTTCTTTTCTTCATAAAAAATCTAAATTTTAATGAAATCGTATTTTTTCCACAAGTGATTCCATTGATGATATATAAGAAATAAACATAATTTTGATCATTATAATTCAATCGTGTACTAAGAACTACGTACAATAATAAAAAATATGAAATATTTAATAAAAATCGTCAAAAAAAAACTGGCAAGTAGATTATCTTTGTTAATATAATATTGTAGGCAAAAAATATTGTTCGATTATAATCTACATATTAATTATACAGAAAATTTTGAACGTAATGGTCCTTGTTAGTGTAC
Organism: Polistes fuscatus; assembly: GCF_010416935.1. Lineage (NCBI taxonomy): Eukaryota > Metazoa > Arthropoda > Insecta > Hymenoptera > Vespidae > Polistes > Polistes fuscatus. The sequence continues at coordinate 10,943,008 of NW_025113096.1, forward strand.
TTAGAATCTATTAGGTACTTAATCTTTACAGTAACAATATTTGCGTAAATGGAATAGTGAATTTTCCACGCACCTAGCTTGTGACCCATATTTGTTAATTCTACTCACATCAGTAATCTAGAAAAGAATAAAAAAAATATATAATAAATACGATTGCGAAAAATGTAATTTAACTTAATCAACTTACTTTGGTATTAAAAAGATTCTTTTTAACGTTATAAGTAATACTCGCTTCAAATAATCCACCACCTGGTTCTGTCTTTACTTTTATTTGATATATTTCGGATGTTAACTTAGTTTTTGCAGTAAGATCTGCTATAAAGCCATCTTGATCTCCAGATTTTTGAAAATTCAATAAACCTAAGATATTTTTAATTACTATATGTATACTTTTCTTATGCAAATAAAATAATAGTCATAAAATGTAATACCTTTAGTGGGTAAAAGTTTAACAGACCATAATATTTGATTCAATTGTAAGGTTTCGCATATATCACGATGATCTTCCGTGTAGGAATTAAGGAACTGAACAAAATACTTAGCAGCAGCAATAACATTAGGATTATCAACTGGTACTTCTTTCCAACTAAGGCAAGCACACCAATGTGGTTCTATGAATGCATCCGCGCATGTTCTCTCCAAGGGGATCTATTTTAAATAAATATTAGAAATGAAATATTACCTTGTTAATTGTGTTCAGAGAGAGCTCTTAGATATTATTAATACTTATTATACCTTATCAAATAAACTAATGGCCCTTTGATAACGATCTCCTTCTTTTGGAGTCTCAAAATTGATTATGGTTTGTAATGTTTTATGTACATCAAACGGTGTTGTTAAATGCTTCGTGTTATGTAAGAAATTTTCATAGGCACGTGGATAGACTTGTTTGAACCATGGTGGGAAAGTGAAAGAAAAGAATGGTAATCTTTCTTCTTGTTTACCTTGCAAAGTATTACGAATTTCTGCAAATCTATGTCCATGATCGCTCATTAATATTAAAACAGTATTATTTAAGTGACCAGAGTCTTGTAATTGCTTTACCCAATGATATACATCTTCATCCGCAGCACCAATATCATTATAAGAATCATGAGATAATTCTCCATGAAAACCAAATACAAATTTAGGCTCGTCTTTGTAAGTGTCAAAAATAGATTTTATGTAATTTAGCATAACCATGTGGCGTGGAATACTTCCCATACAATACTTATTGTAATCACGAAAATATTGCTCAGCAGCTAAGTAAAATGTTCTCATGTAATGATTTGTGGGTTGTTCTTTAAAACCTTTCAAACGATAAGTGAATGTTCCAATACGATAAACATCTTCCATAAATCCTGTTATATATCCCTTTTCTTTATATTCTTTCCACACCATTGGATATACATTAACATATTGTGCTTTCTGTCCCATACGTTTACGTGTCTCTGGCAATTCAAGTTCTATTTTGCCCGTAAGAATAGGAATCAGAGCTTGTGGAGTACCATCACCTACTATATTATACCCTTCCAAAACTAAAGTATTCAAATTTTTCTTCAGATACTGATATGTTTTTGGCAATTTCCGGATAAACGTATTACGAGATAAAGAATCAAAACCAAACATTAATACGTTTAGTTTGAGTGCAGTATTTGGAACATTATCCCAAGTATACTTCTTTTTTATTTCCGAGTCTTGTTTAACTCCAGCTAGGATACTATGCCATCTAAAACATTAATGAATGTTAAATTGATAATACACCATATGATCAAACATAGCTAAATACGGAAAAATAAAATAGTCTATTTTAAAGAATTTATTTTACACTAACTTTTTTCCATTCTCAGAAGTACATTTTACGTCTACAAAATCGCTATGTCTGGGAATATAGAAATCATCAGCTTCAATAGGTTCCGAGTACTTAATACTGTTATCATCTATCCTGATTATTTCTATAAATAAAAGAAACAAAGAGAACATTATTGAAATATTTCAATATTTATCAACATGTATAAAACTTTGAAAATAATTATAATTACCACTAAATGTGCACATCAATCGTCCATACTTATTTTGTATTTCCTTATCGACTAAGAGCCTCGTTTTATCAACTTTTACCCAATCTTTGGGAGTACAAACTATGGGGGGTACATTATGTATAAATTTCATTATCTCTGGATTGGAAACCTTCAATTCTGGTAGCTTACATGCAGGAATTCCATCTCTAAAATGTAATCAATTTAGTACTCTTTACAAAAGGTCATTATAACTACATATACAACTGATTTTACATACCCTACATACAAAGTATCTTGTTCAACCGATTCTTTTATCAATTGGGACATATGTACACTGCAATGAAACAAATAACAAGAAGAAACATTTTTAGCATATTAAATTAAGATAAAAGATTATTATATTAATAAAAAATACTATGAAATAGATACTACTTACAGTTTGTCATAATTTGACAAGTCATCATTATATCCTAATTCAGATCTAAGTACTTGTCCAATACAAAATATGACTGCAATTATCAATGCAATTATTATGAACCTTCTAAAGTAACACGATGTGATCCTCATGTTTATTTAATTTATCATACCTGAACAGAAATGACTGATTAGTCTTAGACGTTAATCATTTTTTCATCGATTTGTGCATGCGAATAAATGTGAATATAAAATCTGTTACAATAATAACCAAATAAAAGTTGACGCATAGAAATAGCATATTAAAATATAATTGTATCTTTTATTTTATGAAATAGACAAAAAATGTCACTTCACTGCGAATAAGTATACATGCAAAATATTGTTCCTAGTTCTAATTTTATAGAAGAGAATAATAAAATTTTTTAAATATTTCTTAGATCAGATGTTAAAATGCATTTTTAATAATCATCTCACAATTAAATATACACAAAAAGCACGCATATATATTTACATATATGTATATATACAAATTCACGCAGAACAAAACTGAATACCTTGAAAAAAGAATTTTGTGTGTATATCCAGGAATTACGTTCCTTTTTGATAATATTTAGCCGCTTGTTCCAAACGAACAAGTGGGATCATTTTGATTAGATAAACGACTTATCGTGATTATGATAAGTTTTACAGTAAGTTTAATCATCTTCCAAATTCCATGTATTGAACATTTCAAGAAAGAAAATTGCTCTTGAGATTCGATTTTGTTTATTTCATCGTTTTGAAACCAAAAGTTCACATTTAATTATTTCTTTCTTTACGTACGAACTCGAAAACATCTCTTCGTTACTTTTATTTTCTCAACTTTTGATATTATGTGCAGGCATAGATAGAGGGCGTCATTCAATATCATTTATTTGTGTTATTTGATCCGGTCTTAATGTGTCCAGTCGGTATGTTTTCTTATCCGTTTTTTCATAAATTTGTTTAACATACAAAATTAATTTAAATTGCAATTCATACTTGGAATTTTATGCATTCGTAGGCACCGAACGCGAATACATGACACTCGTAAATAATTGCATTATATTCACTGAATACAATTTAACGATTTTTTTTTGTCGTCATCCTCCATGAAGAATATTCAAGAATAAACTGTGCGTGTATGATCGTCAAGTTAAAAGTTGTAACGTCAGTCAATTACTATTATTGCGTGACAAAAGAAAAATATACTTACAATTATGTAAGTTTGGATTAATGAAAAGATACTTTGACGGCTTTGACATTAATCAATAGATTATCTCAAACATGTTGGATTCTACAAAATAATTATATTTGCTTATATAACAAATGTATTTTTAAATGTTCATTCACGTAATAAAACCACTTAACGAAGATCGAGAAAGGTAATCGGAATATTTTTCATTGCTGAAAATATTTATGAAATATTTATTATTATTTCTAATTTTTGAAATATTATTTTTATTTTTAATAATTTCATATATTTCTGCAATAATATTTTTTGTAAATTTATAAAGAAATTTAAAAATAAATAATATATTACTAAATATTTTACCATAATAACGAGAAAGCACTAGACATTTAACTTTGCATCTAATTGTAAGAACAGTTTATAGATTCTAATTGAAATCAAAATGACCCCTCCATGGCAAAATATTGCTAATGTTTTGATCCTAAAAATGATAAAATATTGCATTTTTATAGATGTATAATGCTTTCTGTATAAATGTAAATGACATTAATATATATTATTACCTGGAATTGCAAAGATGAAGTCATTTCATTATTACTATCAGCGAAATGAATGGTATCTGGTGTTTCTTCATTTTTGCGAAGAATTTTATCTGGTCTATGCGATTCATAAATTTTAATTAAACATCCAGGAATTAATGAAATAACAAGTACTACCAAAGTAAGTAACCAGAATGTAGTCGACATTAACAATTTAGGAAAGACAGAAAACATATCGCCATCATATCGACTAAAACATAAAATCATTATTTTCTTACTTTCGATAGATTCTTATGACATTTAGTTATTTTTCTTAAAAAATGTCATTGCAACTGTTTTTTTCTATTAATTTAATTCTTGGTAATTATACTTACAATTTTGCAATAGAATATAAAAATGCAATTATAAAAAAGCATAATTCTGATAATATTACACTAACTACTAATTGTACCGTCCAATATGAACTGCATACTAATAACTAAAAAATAAATATCAATTAAATATAATTGATGTGATATTTAGTAAAAATATGATATAAGAGTAGTAAAACAATACCTGACAATTAATAACAAGTATAGCCATATGGAATATCCATGTACTATAACTCCAGTGTTCCACCGGTGTATTATCGTATAAGATTATAGGATTCTTACATATATAAAAATATAATACAAAATATATTATACAAACTTGCCATATACCTGCGAAGCAATGAAATTTATTTTATAAGTCTATTCGCTAAATTCCATAAACTTCAATAAATGCTGTGAATGTTTACCTATAGCCATCCACAAGAAAAATTGTTTCCAGGATAATAGAAAATTGTTTTTATGAAGCTTGTATAAATACGGATTGCATAAAAGTATATTAGCAGCGTGATCTTGCTCATATAATCCAAACATAACTATTGGAACTGATGTAAATATTACATTGAATAACATCAAGAACATACTATCATATAATCCCTGTGTAGAAAATATTTAATATTGATAAAACATAATGATACTTACAGAAACTTATTATATATATATGTGTATATATGTATGTTAAATTTTTACAATATCAATATACCTGACTAGAAAATCCATTGTGTATACCAAATAATAATTGTGGAGTAATGAAGACGAAATTTTTATAGAAAAAATATTGTGTTAACATACTGATACGTCGATAATACCAATGTCCATGTACGAGAAATACTTTTTTTAAATGTTTAAATCGTGCAAATGCAAAATCCGATGACATAGTTGCTTGACGTCCTTCTCTACCCATTATTCCTAGGCCAACATGAGCTTCTTGAATCATGGACACGTCGTTTCCCCCGTCTCCTATCGCTGCAGTTACTATTTCCTTCGTATTTTTTATCATTTGAACAATCTGTAACATTACATTTTCCCGCTACTTTTAAAAGGCTCGCCATTTGTATTCTACTTTATAAATACAGAAACTACGTAATTCAAGTTCGCTACTAAATTTGACTCTGTATGAGAAAGAAAAAACGATTATTATTTAAAAATGAATTCGCAAGAATGAGAAAATTGTCTCTCGTAGATAACGATTTATTTTCTTATTTTTTTAATCGTATCATTGAAATAATTATACACGATCATTCGTTACCTCACTTTTCTGGAGAGGCGTTAATCTACAACATACAACTGACTCACATGCCATTGTTACTTTTTTAAACAACTCTGGACATGTTTGAATAACTGATCTTAGGCAAGTTCCATTGATTAAAAATCCATATTGTCTATAAGGTTCCAATTTCATTTTACGTCTGTAAAAAATCGTATTTAAAATTATAATTATATTATTATACATTAATAAGAAAGATGCGTAATTTGTGCGAATATTATTATACTTACTCGAAATTAGTTAAAGTAACAAAGCAAGTATGATCCGTTGTTTGAGTCATTAAACGTAATACTTCAGTACCTTTTTTAAAATGACCGCACAAAAAAGCTATATTTTCAGCCGTTTCTGCTTTATCACCGGTGAGTACCCAAACCTACATAATAAAATATATAGTGAATGAGTTAACCCAGTGTTTCTCAACCTACAAGCCGTAATCTAATATCGGACTGTATTTAAATGTCTAATGACCCGTGAAACGATGTCTTTTACTTTGCACTATAGCGAGGACAATAATTAATTTATAAGTTCTAGTAAAATATTCTTGCGAATTCGCGATAATATCGCAGTAACAGCCGTATTTTAAAAAAAATACACAGAGACTCCAGTTTCCCACGTTCTTAAAAATCGTACATTATAAAAATTTAAGCTGCGGTATCATTACAAACAAATTTATTAGGCCGCACAACAAAAGGTTGAGAAACACTATGTTAACTAAAATCGATTTACGATATGCATATAACTTATAAAATCATAAACCTTTATTCCTGCCACTCTGAGACACTCGAGCGTTTCTTCAACGTCTTCTTGAAGACGATCTTCAACTGCAGTTACTCCAAGTAAAGTTAGACCACTTTCCATCTCTTCGTAGGCACGTTGGATGCGCGTTTCTCGATCTTGTCCAATCACTTGTCTTGAAAGTTCAATATTACGTATCAACCGTTCATAATCTCTTTGACTTAATTTCTTATAAGCCACTACCAAAGTACGTAATCCTCTCTAATGCAAGATACACAACGTATTGATAAAGACATATATAATCGTTATTAATAACATTATAGAACATTGGTATACCATAGAAAACTCTTCTACGTGAGCAGCTGCTGTTTCGATGTCTCCTTGTACAATCAAAGGAAAAATTGATGTGTCTGCACCTTTACAATACAACCACAAGTCATCTGCGGTATCTTTAAGTATTACTGACATTCTTTTCCGATCTGTTTAAATATAATATGAAAAATTATATTCCTTTGTTTCAAACCGTCAGAGTTGAAATTAAAATAATAACAATAATTGTTCAAATTACCAGAACTGAATTCTAATACATCTATTTTTTTAAAACTAAGAATACTGTCGTTTATTTTAATCTCCATTACATTGCTCGTGTTTTTGTGAAATACAATACCGCATCTCGCGCTTGCTTCTACTAAAGCTTTTTCATCCGTCGATGTTGCCTGTAATATGTTAAATTCGATTGCAATACAATAATGTATTATTACTGTTTTCTTTTTTTATTTTAATACGTTTCATGGCATCCTGATCTTAGGACACTTTCCGTTCAGGCCGCGTGGGGCATATATGTCCTACACTTTACGATTGCATTATTTTTCTTCTGACGTATGCCTCGCAATGATTAAAATAGTACAAAGATCATAATTATCAAGAGAAGGACGTATAGTTTAAGATGTACAAAACAACAAAGTAATAAATTTACTTTTCTAGGAATTATTGTAACAAACACGTACCTGAGCATTACTCGTCATTTTATCAAATAGCTTGAAAGAAAAGTTTAGTGTGGAGTGCATACGCCCAACGCGGCATGGAACGTGTTAAGCAAACATTAGAATATTGTCATCCTTACTTGATATTCTGGAAGATCTGGGTGCATTAGTAATGAACTATTAATCTTCGTAGTTTCCTTTAATCTAAAACTCCTACGATACTCTAAACGTTTAGAGCTAATAATTGATTTTTGACTTGGCGGTGCAATTTGAACAACGTGGCAAAGAGAAATACTTATCATGAAGTGCCAGATTTCTGGCTGTAATGTTAATACAATTTTTTAATTATATGATCATTTTTTAAATATATACATGTAATCACATCAACATTTACCTGCCACGATTGTAATTTTACAGCTTCCTGTTCGTTTCCGTTAGGTGGTAACAAGTAAAGACTTCCATCACAATCTTTTTCTATATATACTTTTCCATTGACAGAACATCTTCTGAATACCATCAAATTTTCAGTCAGTGTACCAGTTTTATCAGTAAATAAATACTCAACTTGACCAAGTTCTTCGTTTAAGTCCGATGTGTTGCTCAATGCTGGTTGATCGGAAGCTTTGTCATACAAATCGATGTCCCACCCGAAGAAAAAGGATCCCAGTAATTTCTGTAATTCTGAAAAGTACATGGATCACAATGCAAAAGAAAATATGCAATATTGTTGAAGGTGTTACGCATGATATCTTACCGATTGTGACGTATAACGATATTGGAACGATATAATTATACAAAATAGTAAAACTGGAAAAGTCCATAATAATAGACAACGGGGTTATAGAACTTTTTTCTCCCAAATAGAAATCCCATGTTGAATTAGATTCTATTATGAATTTCAAAAGCGTAGAAATACTTATTTCAAGCAGCAGGAGTATTATAAATACAGTAAGATACTTATTGATAGATCTGAAAAAATATATAATATTTTATTGTTAACTAAATATTAATATAAATAATCGTTAATAATGTTAACTTATTGATTTTTTTTAGAAATAAAACGTCTAGGTACTTTTCTGCGGTTGAAAACTTATTAGGAACCGTTTTCGAATTTAAAGACAGCTTAGTGTCTTGACCAGTGTACATTACACAGCCGATTATGTTATCAGTGTCTTTTAATATTGCGCCACGAAGCAATATATTATTTATTGTTAAAAATCCACTCGTCACTTCGTCCATATCATTTTCTATTTCTATTTTTCCATGAAAAGTATAAAGATCTGCCATAGGTGTTTGACATGTCACAATTGCTTGCATCGACACGATCTCTTGAAGAGACATCGTCGAAACGATTTTTGGTACGCTTAACGTCTAAACATGTAAAAGAAAGTAACGTATAATGTAACATTTCTCAATCTACACAAGTATTTAAATAAATACCTTTAAATTAGTTTCTCCATCTAGGTTGGACGTTGTAACAAAACAATAACCGGAACTTTCGTCGCTGTGTAAGAGAAGAAGATCACATGGAATTTCTTCGTCTCGTCCTACTTTTACTATATCTCCAACAACTATTTGCTCGCAGTGAATAGCCTATGAAAATTAACGATAAACATTTTATGTTTGCTATAAAATAGTGATAACAATTATACTTCATAAAAATATTATAACTGACCTGTGCACATTTGTTGCGAATAACGGTTACCAATCTTGTATTAATATGTTTATCTATTTTATATCGCAGATAATCTTCGTATCCTTGTTTGCAAGCAGTCACCAATATAACGAATGTTAAAGGTAGTGAGCTTGTGAATGGTGAAATTGGAGAATCTATCATTAGTGCTACTAGTGTGTTAATAAGGAAATATAAATTTGCTATACGTCGAAGTTGTTCAAATAAATTTTTAGGGATGAAATTCCACACGGTATACTGTAAAAAAAGTTCAAGGATTTAGGTAGAATCTTTTATAATACAACTATTTTACAAATATATAACGAATACTCACTTTATGGGACACGATGCGATTCTTCGGAAATTGGTTTTTTGATGGGACATTGTCAGGACTTATTCTAATGAATCTGTGTTCAGGAAATATTGAAGAACTCTTACCCTAAAAATACATGTCTATATAAATACGAATATATAAATGGAAGTCAAGAAATTTCATTGAAATAAATTATAATATTTTCGCTATCTTATATATTTATACGTTAGGTTAAACTATCAAACTTTAATATAGTTTTATTTTTCTTCTTTTATGAAAAACATTAATATATTTCGTTGTGTTTTTACTAACGAATCCTACAATATTTAAACGATACTAAAATAAGAAGAAAATCTTTTTTGTTATCAGACAACTTCCGACGGAATAAAAATTCATTGTATGAACATTGCTACGAACATAATACCATACAGATAATGGAATTTTAATTAAGAAAGTTGAAATGTCAAAACAAAACTGATTTTTAACGTGTGAGTAAAAAAGAAATATTTTATTTTGTTTACTATATTGTTCTGTAAAAATATTGTAAGCGAAAAATAATTCATATGTGCTTGTTTGATTTTGATTACAATTTCTCAGGGGTTCAAAATTGGATGATTGCAAAGATGCCCACGATTACAAAACTTTATAGGCAGACACGAAATTTTTTATCACATTTGTCTCGACAAGTAAGACTTCGTGAAAAAAGATTCGAACGTTATAAACACGATGATGGTTCTAGCGAAATAAAAGACACTTTCCTTACTACGTCAAGTAATCATTATTTACAAAACATGTATAGAGCCTGGCTGAAAGACAAAAATTCTGTACATTCCTCTTGGAATGAATTCTTTCAACAAATTTATTCACAAAAAAATAACATTAAATCTACTTCTCCTGAAAGCAATACTCCTACCACCGCTTTAAAAATGACTGTGGATATAAAACAAACGGGAAATGGGCCAGAACAAAGTAGTAATAATATTATTCATTTTCTTCATATAGTCTCACATATATTTTGCATTAAATTTTGCTTTTTTTCAGTTTCATTGTTACCTAAAACTAGCGGGTCCTCTTCTGGTCAATCTCAAAGTGATAATTTTGTAAACAATACATTAGACGTTGATGCTACGATTCGTGCTTATCAGGTAAAAAAAAAATGATTGATTGCTATGGTGCAATGATATGATTAATATTTTTATATTTCAAGACGCGCGGTCATTTGATAGCCGATTTGGACCCACTGGGTATTCAAAATCCGGATTCCGCTAAGCTTCAAGGGACTGCCAAGTTACCACCGGCGATCGTGGTGAGGGAATATCTAAAGGGAATAACAGAAGCTGACATGGATAAAGAATTTTTATTGACGAAATCGACAATGATCGGTGGAACGAAGACAAGTTTACCTTTGCGCGAGATCATTAAGAGATTAAATCAAATTTATTGCGGACATTTAGGACTCGAATACACTTATATTCACGATCCTACTATGGTAATCGATGAAACTCATAATTAAATTCAAAACGTACATCTTATATCGATTGTATACGTTCATTCAGTTAGATTGGTTAAGAGAAAAATTTGAAGTACCAAATGCTTGGAAATTACCTACCGAACGCAGAAAATGGATTTGGACAAATATCATGAAAGCGGTGACATTTGAAGGATTTTTACAAAAGAAGTACAGTAGCGAAAAAAGATTCGGATTGGAAGGTTGCGAATCGTTTATCGCTGCAATGATGGAATGTTTGGAAACATCTTCTGAAAAAGGCAATGATTACCTTTTTCAAAATCTAAACAAGAGAATGAAATTTTATTTTATTTTCAATTTGAACATTTTTATTTGGAAGGAGTGGAAACCGTAGTAATAGGAATGGCACATCGTGGGCGTCTGAACACATTAGCTAATGTATGTTCGAAACCTTTGCGTCAATTATTCACTCAGTTCAATCCTATAGCTTTAGATGGTTTTGGATCAGGTGATGTAAAATATCATCTTGGAACGCATGCTGAAAGATTATTAGAAAGGTGCCATACTTTATAATTTTTAATCCATGTTTTTTTATGTAATACTAAACAGCTTTTACATTTTTATTTATATTTAATTCACATACAGAAGCAAGAAAAAAATTCATGTTTCCGTCATGGCGAATCCTTCGCATTTAGAAGCTGTCGATCCTGTCGTAGTTGGTCGAGTTAGAGCCGAACAAGTGAACAAGAAAGATGTTAAAAGTAGGTAACGCGCTATTTCTACGATTTTTGTCTCTTCTGTAAAAATTTTCATCTACATGAATTTTCATTTACATTAACAAGGTGAAAGATCGTTGGCTCTTTTAGTTCACGGCGATGCTGCTTTAGCTGGGCAAGGAGTAGTTTTCGAAACGATGCACTTAACAAATCTACCAGAATATACAACTGGAGGTGTTATTCATGTAGTTATAAATAATCAGGTAGAGTTTCGAATTTTATTGTAATAAAAAATTGATTCCATGAGAGAGGAGTTTATGAAATTCCTTTATTATCTTTTAATATTTAAACTACTTAAGATTGGTTTTACGACCGATCCGAGATATTCTCGATCCAGTTGGCATTGCACGGATGTGGCGAGGGTCATAAACGCACCTGTATTTCATGTATACGGCGATGATCCGGATTTAGTCGTGTACTGTAGTCAAGTTGCTAGCGAATATAGGTAAATGTTTCGATGCAACACAAATGTTTTACTTCAATCAAAGATTTCTACGTAATATTTATCTAAAAGGGCAATATTTCATAATGACGTTATGGTCGACATTGTGGGATATCGAAGATTTGGTCACAATGAATTGGACGAGCCTATGTTGACTCAGCCTATCATGTACAAGAACATAAAAGCTCGTCCAAATGTTCTAACTATTTACAGCGATAAACTTTTGAAAGAGGGCGTGATAACCGAAGCTTTTGCGAAAGAAGTATGTCAAAATACATTAAATAATATTTTTAATGATAACTCTCTTTCATCTTTTATTTTTTTTTTTTGAGGAAACCGAAAAATACTTAGATCATTGCGAAACAGAATTCAAGAAAGCGCAATCCATTCAATCTATGCACATGTGGGATTGGCATGATATACCATGGAGCGAATTCTTTTCGAATCAAAGTCCGAGAAATAAGATCTCAGCATCGGGCATCGATTTGGAAACAATTAAAATGATTTGTAAAGTTTTATCGACTCCTCCGGAAGGGATAACAGCGCACAATACGGTGCGCAATAGAAAACGATCTATTTGTCAATAATTTAAATTTTTAGGTAATTATTTTTGCAATTATTTTGTGTTTAGGTGTTAAGAACAATGAGAAAACGAGGAGAGATGATGAAAATTAGTGAAATTGACTGGGCTATGGGCGAAGGTTTAGCATTTCTTAGTCTATTGAAAGAAGGACATCATGTAAGATTATCCGGAGAAGATGTGGAACGCGGAACATTTTCCCATCGAATGCATATCATTCATGATCAAAATAGGGACAAAGTATATAAAAATCTTCTAAGCGATGCCTTTCCTGGTCAAGCACTTTATACCGTTTCAAATTCATCATTGTCCGAATACGGGGTTTGCGGTAAAATTTATTATGTAGAAGAGATAAAATTGATATAAGCGTCAGAATATATATATTTCCTTTTATTAACTATTAATTTTTTAATATTGTTGTGCGACAAAGGTTTCGAGTTAGGATACTCGGCTTACAATCACAACGCGCTTACGCTTTGGGAAGCACAATTCGGTGATTTTGCTAATACCTGTCAGGTAATAAATTAACTCAATATAAGTTGCAATGCTTGATTTGTCTAAAATCATCATGAATTCTATTTAGGTTACTTCAGATTGTATATTATCTTCTGGCGAATCAAAATGGGGTAGACAAGTAGGATTAGTTTTGCTTTTACCACACGGCATGGAAGGTCAAGGACCTGAACACTCGTCTGCAAGATTGGAAAGATATTTGCAAATGTGCGATGATTATGTTCAAATTCCTGGAACAGAATCGAATACTTCCGATAATGAATTACCGGAAGAGATTATGACGCGACAACTTTTTGAGATTAATTGGATCGTTTGCAATTTGACTACACCGGCAAACTTTTTTCATGTTTTACGACGACAAATATTGATGCCTTTTAGAAAACCACTGGTGTGAATAATTTTACACTGCAAATTGTATTATGATAAATAATAGATAATTATAATTATCGTTCAATTATTTTAGGTAATTATGACACCAAAGTCATTGCTTCGAAATCCAATGGCGGTATCGAATTTCAAAGACATAGGCCCTGGCACAACGTTTCAACCTATGATTGGAGACCATTCTGTCAAACCAGAAGGCATTCAAAAAATACTATTTTGTTCGGGAAAAGTATACTATGATCTTTTTTTAGAACGTAAGGAAAAACAATTAGAAGATAAAATTGCAATAATACGAATCGAACAACTTTGTCCCTTTCCGTATCACTTCGTTGCAAATGAACTCACTAAATATCCTAAATGCAAGGTAACTTAATGCGTATCGTTTATTTAACAACAATAATTACACAAAATTTCTCATTGCAAACGAAATTAAGTAAAATTGATTAATTCGTTATATCTATATATGTTACCTCAAACACGTAGATAATGTGGTTTCAAGAAGAACACCAAAATCAAGGCCCGTACTATTATGCAAGAGATAGATTAGCGTTAGCTTTGCGTCTACGAGTGGAAGAAATAAACTATGGTGGCCGAGCACCTAGTGCATCTCCAGCAACTGGCAATAAGCCAATTTACGTAGCAGAATTTCAAAGCATGATGAAAATTGCAATGAATCTTGATTAAAGTTCTAAGAATGGTAATAATAATAATGTTTTCCTAATATAATTATCCAAATTCAATATATATTACGATATCACTTAAACTCACCAACAAGCACAGGTATTTTGTTCGTTTTTTTTTCCAACGTGAAAAAAGTAATCGATTTGTGCAATTCCACATCGTAGCATTATCGGATATTTTTACGTTTTGATGTTAACAAAACAACTGACACATTACAAAACGTTACAATCAATGTAGAAGCTCAAAGAGGTGTTAACACAACTGACACGTCTTGGATACGTGTATGTTTGTCCTTAACTAAAGTTTTACACCTCAAATAACGCTTCTTCTTATCATCGAAGATAATTCTTTAACGAACTAGACGCGTCTTTGATCTCAAATATTTTTTAAATTCTATTAAAGTATAAGTCTAATTGTAAGTAAAGCAGTTCATTGTATGTACTTACCATATTCGTATCAACTGTCTATGATTAAACGTAAGAAACGCAATTTTTTTTCAAAAATATAAAAACATCGATTAAATATCTACGAAGTGATTTTAAATTAAAATTTATTTTTCATCACTATAAAATTGATTATATCTTCTCAATACATTATTATATTTTTGTATAAGAGAGCAAACTTTTTGTTAATCAAAAATTTCAACGCGGTAGGAAGTCTTAAAGTAACATCGATTACGATTGATTCTGTTTCTTTTAATCTTGGAACGAATTTCGAAGTCGACAGTTTATTTCTTAGAATTACTATGATAAAACATGATAAAGAATTTAATATAGCCGATGTACTTTTATTTAGATATATCATCGATATTAAAAGCCTTGATATTATTACCTTCTTGACGTTCTTATCAAGTTCAACGAAGTCCGATAGTATAGTTCACTTTATTTTTATAGAAACATTTGTCAAGTTTTTTCCAAATAATATTATCGATGAGATAATATCTTACTAGTCATTTTTCCATTTCTATTTTCCTCTATGATTATGTAAATTATTTAATCCCTTTTTTTCATTGTAAAAAGTAATGTAACATTATATTCAGTCATCATAAAGTGGGAACAGATTTTTAATACCCTCTGATATAAATCAGTGATTAAAAACATTGATTATTAGATAAGAACATTACCAACTTAGAAAAATATTTTACTTTTTCATTTATAAAATATTTTCTATAAAAATTAAAACTTTCGATATATAATTGAAAACAATAATATTCTTGTTCTATTTATTGATTTATTTATACATTGGATATTTTTAAAGGATCATGCTCTGAGCGCAAGTAAGAAAATTAAAGTCGGTAATTTACCGATAGGGTATCAGAAAAGATTCTGCTATCTCACCGATAGAGTGCCATTAATCATTGTTTAAGAAAATGTCATAACTTATTGGAATCATTCGATTAGAAATTGATTTAAAACCATACGATTTATAACGACTGATTGTATTTAAATTGTGTCATTGTTGATTATCAAATAAAATTTATCAACGCTTATATATGACAATGATTAAATAAAAAGACGATTCTATTGAAAATACAAATATGACATTACCTGGTATTGGAGTGTTTGGCACAGGGAATATTGTCAGAGTAATTATTCCCTTTTTAAGAGAGAAGGGATTTAAAATAAAAGCTATATGGGGTAGAACGTTATCCGAAGTATCGGAAGCAGCTGCTGACCTGGAGATACCATTTCATACAAGTCGCATAGATGACGTACTTCTTAGGAAAGATGTAGATTTAATATTTATTATGTGTTCACCAAGTTTACATGCACAGATTGCAGTCAAAGCTTTGGGTATAGGAAAGCATGTGGTTTGTGACAAACCTGCTGGTTTAAGTCAAAGTGAAGCATTAAAAATGGTTAGAGCTGCTCAATATTATCCATCGTTAATCAGCATAGTCAATCATAGTTTGAGATTTCTACCAGCATTTGTTAGCATGAAGAAAGCTTTGGAAGAAGACTATTTAGGAGGTCCTATAACAATCATTGAAATTAGAGTACACATGGGAAGTTTATTACATAACGGTAAGTATTAAATAGTTGACACAATTAACTAATGTAAAATGATCTCCTTTTCTTATTGTAATTAATATTTTCATTTTTTTATTACAGACTATGATTGGTTATGTGACGATACAATGGGTGGTGGAATTTTAGCATTAGTAGGTAGCCATGTAATAGACCTAATATTCCATTTGATTGGTCAACGTGCTATACGAGTACATGCTGTTGTTAGAACATTTACTCAAACTACAAAATATATAAATGGTATACGTCATATAACATCACCTGATTTTTGTACTTTTCAAATTGAGTTGAGCGGAGGAGCATTGGTTACGGCTACGTTAAGTAATCACTTACAAGGGCAGCTTTCTCAAGAAGTATTGATATGTGGTGGCGATAATCATCTTCTAGTTTGCAATGGAGATTTATATGGATTTAAGGGAGGACAAGAAGAAATTCTTTATCGAGATACAGAGGATTTAGAAATACCTCTACCTGTCTCTAATTCTATTCCACGTCCTTACATTAAAGGATTACGAAATATGATTTCTGCGTTAAGAGAAGCTTTTCAATCGGTGGAAGATAAAAGAGGCTGGGTAAAAGAACCCGTGTTCTGTGCTGCTACATTTGAAGATGGCTTATATGTACAAGCGGTTATTGATGCATTACGCCAAAGTAACAAACGTAGAGAATGGACTAAAGTTAACATTTTAACAGAAGAGCCTGATCCGAACCCGTTACTCAGTGCTGCTGTTAGAGCTACAGCTATATCGATATAAACAAAAAAATGCGCATGATATTTATCAATGGGTATACACGGAGGAAGTGAAATTTCTTACACTTATTTAACGCTATGTATACTAAAAAAGATAAGATAGGTCATACACGTCACTTCCTATTACTTACTATCCTTCATTCTTTTTATCCTCAATGCTAACATTAAATATTTAATGCAAACGTCCAAAAGGTCCATCATCATGTAAGAAGTTTCACTTCAAAAATTAATTTTATGAAGATGAATCAAAAATCAATATATTCTCTTATCATATTCAATCTTATTAACAACTTTTTTAGTTTCTCATGCATATATAAACACAAAATACTTCATATGTACATAGGCAGCTAACATGTTTTTCTACACTGACAATGAGATATAATACTATCTTATATTTAACATTAGATATTTAATATCTTTTAGAAAAAACATAATAATTTTCTTTAGATTCTACAATTCAAATGAAAGTTTGTTTAATTTATATTGTTTTTAACATAATTTAACATTTTATATATTGTATTATATTCGTGCATAATTAGTTATACATAGAGATATTTATTATAAAACAAAAGATTATGAATATATTATATCCTTATAATATTAACTTACGTACACAAATGATTTTACGAATTTCCCATCTTTATTCCTCGAAGAATAATGGTAAATTGATTTGTTTTCAATTGTTAAGATAGGCTAATTTTATCGTTACCTTTCAACTCTCATTATTATACACAAACATATTTATAAATAAGAAAATGTATGATTAAACATAACAACAAGTGGTCAAGGCATTAACCTACCTTCACGATCAACGGTATTGTCGCGAGTTAACGAATTCTATATTTTAAATAGATTTTTAACACATAAAACATTTACTCCAACTACTTGCAATAAAATATTGCTGTGATCTATACAATGCTATAATTAAATAATGACGTAATGATATGATAATTATATATATTATTACATATCAGTCACGTACTATGGCGCTGTGTCGATAAAGCGGATGTGTTACTATCAATATATATATATACACGCAACATAAGATGTCATTCTATTGTAAGTGATTATGGCATTCTGAACTTCGTACGTTTACGATATAGATTGATCGTGTATTTTACAATTATAAAGAGAAAAGTTTTCTATAAAAATATATAATCTAGTTTTAATATAATTATTTTATCTTGTACATTTAATTGATTTTTATTAAACATACGAACGTATAATCATGAAAGAAAAAGAAACTTTAAAAGGATGGTACATTATATGGTGGTTGTTTAAATTAATTGGATTTCCAATTACTATACCATGGTTACTTTACCATTTTTATGACATTATGCAACAAAAGAAAGAAAAGGCTGGATTAAAAAATAAGGTATCAGCGTATATTCTAATTTGTGAACAAATATTTTATAGTATTGTTATTGCATTTATTATTTTCATTTTATTATATAATTTAGGTTGTAATGATAACTGGTGCCAGTTCTGGATTAGGCGAAGCGTTAGCTCATGTATTTTATAGTTGCGGCTGTAGACTTATTTTAGTTGCAAGAAGAAAAGCAGAGTTGGAAAGAGTTAAAAATACATTAATGGAGAAACATTGTGTATGTTCATTGTATTCTATTTTATCATATATATATAAATATTTATATTATATTAATAATATTACATTTTTCAGACAGTTCCGACTCATCCACCTGTAATTCTACCTTTGGATTTAACCGAAATCAACACTTTACAACCGGAAATATCAAAAGTCTTATCAATACATGAAAGAATCGACATTCTGATAAATAACGCTGGAATTTCATATCGAGGAGAGGTCATTAATACAAATGTGGATGTGGATATTAAAGTAATGCTCATTAATTATTTTGCACAAATAGCTTTAACTAAAGGTAAACATAAAAATTGATATATATATTCAACACATTTATTTAATTTGAATATACGACATATATATTTTTCCAGCTGTTCTTCCGTCGATGTTAAAACAACAATATGGTCATGTAGTGTATATCAGCAGCGTTCAGGGTAAAATTTCTATACCTTATAGGTTTGTATAATTTTTACATCTATATCTTTGATTAGGATAGTCATTAAATATCATAATTTATTAGATCTGCATACGCAGCATCTAAACATGCATTACAAGCTTGGTGTGATGCCTGTAGAGCGGAATTAACCGGACAAAATATAAAGATTACAATAATTAGTCCTGGATATATAAAGACTGCTTTGTCATTAAATGCTTTAACAGGAAGTGGTGAAACATATGGAGGTTTGTTTATTCCAAGTATATTAAAATAATATAAATTGAAAGCTTTATACCTTTATATAAAAACATAATATGCTTACAGTAATGGATCAAAGTATAGAGCAAGGCTATTCTCCTAAATACGTTGCCAAAAAAGTTCTGAAAGCTGTATTGAAAAAAGAAAAGGATGAAGTCATTGCATCAATTATCCCAAAATGTGCTATATTTATACGTTTCTTATTTCCTTCTCTTTACTTTTGGATTATGGAGAAGCGCGCTAAAAAGTTAGATAAAGAAAAATAATTTTCGAATAGATCTGGAGAATATTACTTTGTTTTAAATATTATAATATAATATTTATTTGGATTATAGGGTTTAGATTTTATTAACTAACGTTATTATTATTTCTTATATTTTTATAATAATTAATAAATAAATAGAGTTACAAACTATTTTATAAAATAAATGCATTTATATATCGTATGAGTAAAAGTCATATGATACAAAAGTTCAAATATCTTTTTTTTAAAATTATTGTTTATTTAAGAATACTTAATATTTTTGTTTGATTATACTGAAAAAAGGAAATTTTGTACATGAACTAAAGTTTTCATATGTATAAAATTATAAAGAAATATTTTTTGTATAAACATACAGAATTATCATAGAGTAGTGCATTAAAGTCTATATATAATTTAGTAATTATACTAATTAAATATCATAAATATATACTATACGTCTAACTTTCATATATATATATATATATATATATATAGATACGACTATTAAATTCATTACGAAAGAAATGTTTTATATATTAAAGATGCACATTTTATTAATATTCTAATTTCTTTTATTTGAACTAATAACTTTAATTTTATATGTATAGAATTATCATATATGAGAAAAATAAAGTCACGTAATTTTATATCAAATATTTATGTAATCTTAAAGTTACATAATTGTTTTTTTTATTATTTTATAAAATAAAGATTTTTCTCATTAATAGAAATAAGTACGATTTATCGTCTTGTGAATAAGGATAAATTGTCTAAAAATGTATGTACGTACATACACATCAATTTGTAACCATATAACATGAATAATTGACTTTACAATTTATATTTATTTTTTGTTTTTCTTGGTTTCCTATATTTGTTCTATTTTTGTTTTCCTATTATAGTATATTCTTTATATAAGTTCTTTTTGATGTGTAACATCTTTCCGCTCGGTTTGTGGGAGTGATTTCGTGAAAAGGGACGCAAATGTGTAACAGAAAACCGGGGAAGCGCGCGCTATTTGATTTTATATATTATATATATAATTTCAAGTTTATATATATTCATTTCAAAATAATTCAAGATGAATCAAAATAATATGGTCTATCTATTACATATTTTGATATATTTTACAATTGATTAGTTCAGCAAAAAATCTAAACTCGAAGATATAATTTCACATAATCTCTTGTCTTATAAGGATATTATTTTCATTTCATTTTTTACATTAAACTTGGTATGAATTAAATATAATTATTATATATTTATAAATAATATATTGTTTTGTATTTTGTATTTTGCAAAATATGTATTTAATGCTGCACTTAAAACAATTTCTAACGGTACTATGTACATATTTATTAATAGGACATTTTATTATATATGTACAGCATTATAATGTACAACAAAGTTCTGAAAATATTCAGATGTTCTTACGCTCAGATATGAAAAGTAATATATTTCTTATAAATTTAAAATTATAATTCGAATACCTACTTGACTAGAACTTCTACATGTTCTAAAAATTCAAGTAATCTTAAACAAAGCTAGTATATATAGTCTAGTAATAAATTTCCTAGATAATAGATATTATATTATTTGATCGATTATATTATTGTTATAAATATATCAATAATATATTATATCATCGCTATAATTTTTGTTCAATTTATCGTTTGAACAAACCTTTTTCATCAATGCGAAGTTAAACAACTTTCAAAAGGTAAAAAGGAAGAATGAGACTTTAAAATATTAAAACAAGTAGTATGTTTTCTGTTCTTACATTCTTACGCTTGAAAATAAACAGAAGTAATTTTAAGAACATCTATTAAAAAAAATATAAATATATCTTCACCGAAATTCATTTAGTTATCGGATGGGAATAAAATTCAAATATTTCAACTCATTTTCAATAATATTTTGATAAGGAATTATTTAAAATAAAAAAGACTTTCAGAATACGTATAAGTAAATTTACTGTTCGATTTAATATTTGTTAACAGTATATCGTTTCCCTCGTTTCATTCAGAAGACATTCAGAATTTTGTTTCATATTGATAAAATAAAGGTTTTCTTCATATAGTAACGTGAACAAAAATTGTTTGTAGTAAAATTAACAGGTCAGCTTTTATCTAACATCGATTAGAGTTTTGTTTGTCATAAAATTAGAAATTTTTTCAATTATTTAAAAAAGAAATTAATATGAAAATATCATTAATATGCCTAATGCCATGTTTTAAGAGACATCAGATTTATTAAGACATTTGTGTTAATTGGAATGTTAGAATACCAGAATACTTGGCCATAAAGATATACGAATTCATTGATTTATAATTGTTATGTTCATACGTTACTCGGCATATTTTATTTTAAATACCTAAATAATCCAGATTTTAGTTTTAAGTAAGAGGCCTAATGTTAAAATATAAATAGAAAAATAATTCTTTTTTACAAGCTTCAAGATAAAAATGTTTTATGTTAGGTCCAAGAACTTTTCAAATTCTTTATCATTTATTGTAGGAATGTTGTAATGCTCTTTTTACGGGGCTAAATTATAAAGCTTAGTATGCCTTTTGGAGTAAATGTTTATTTACTCAAAATTTGTTGTTTCATTTTAATTGAAAAAAATTATTTACTGAAAACACAATATGATGCATAAAATGTTATATTATTTAAACATTTTGGAGTATAGAATAACACTATCATTTACAATTATTATGCACAGGAACACAATCGTTTGCTTTAATTCTGGTTAGTTTTATAAAATGAAAAACTCTAGGAAACGTTACTTTTTTTTATTCTCGCGTTCTGTGCAATCTACCTATATTATTTACAATCTAAAAATACATAATGCTATATTTAACTTTTAAAGTTGTAATTTTATATATTTTTAAGAGAACACATATTATTACTTTAGTTCATTAGGAATATTTTTCAAATTGATTTGTGACAAAAAAATGATTATAGTTAAATCGGTAAATTACGGATCACAGAGTAAAAACACCTATAACTCTGAAGATTATGTCTGGAGCTAAATGCAATAGTCAGATGAAGATACACTTTTGATGTGGTATAAAGTCTTCACTGTAAAGCAAATGTGATTCTGTATTCCTTCTATTATAAAGAATCCTATGCTAGGCCATGCTGATTCTATTGTGGATGATGTATTGCACGGCCTTTATGTTGTTGCTTTTCAATTTAAAAACAAGATATAATTCATTTTCAACAATTAAAACTTCATTTAAAAGCTTGATAAATTCTCCATGCGCTAATGCTAATTGCTGCCAGTGTAACACTCGCATGAAGAATTCGTCTCCTTGTATCATCCTTTCTCACAAGGAACGTTGGTGATGAGGGGCCTAAGATAGCTAATACTTCCATATGTGGTAGCTTACTCGTGTCAGTTTCTACTTGGTATTGACAGCATGGATCAAACTGCCAAGATAACGTATAAAGTCCACAGGTTATAAGCGATACAAAACCTAATGTGCCACAAATATATGGTCGATCGCCCCATATAAGACCTGGAAATATCAGTAATCGATTATTGAATTTATAATTTTTTAATTTATAACTGTAATATAGAGACATTAACAAACCTGTTGTGATGGCGGTTAAGCCAGAAAGCGTCGCAGTTTTATGAAGACAATTTCCTACTGTTATCCACCTAGAAGTTTCATCTCCTAATTTCGATGGCTCGATGATAATTAAAGTACATTCAGATTCGAGAGCTCTTTCTAACTCGTACTCAAAAGTTTCGTGAGCATTTTCACTATCGTATACTTCTCTAATAATTGCAACTTTAGAATTATCATCCCTGTAAACATACAAATGTTACAATTCAAAAAGACGATGCTAAGGCTATTCTCATAAGTTAACAAAGTAAACAAAGTAAAGTAACAAGTTAACAAATTAAATGAACATTTTATAACAATAAATTACATAAATCTAAAAATGTATATTTATCATACTATAGACATAAGATGTACCTGCTAATAACATTGGTTTACAACATAGTTGCACATAAAGTCATATAATTCTAAACCTCTGATTCGTAAGAATACTCATTAAACATTGATATCTCATGTATGACATTTAAAAGTAGATCAATTATACAGTTATAATTTTCTTTTCACCATTTGTTTCTTTTGCATGTTATGTAAGAGGTCTGGTTGAATTTAATTAGATTAAGATTTGTTTGAATAAAATATTTGTATATAATTTCTAATAAATGCTTAATGTATTTTTATAATATTAAAATATATTATAACAACATTGTTTTATAGGCTGATTTATACAGCAAACGTAGAAATTCAAAGTAATAATGTTTAGACTATAAGAAAAAATTAGAAATATACATATATATTGACCTTTAAGCGATTTATAATAACTTTTAAATATAATATTGTTGACGCTTTTACGTTAGAGGACAAATACTCTTTAAAATGAAATATTTATAAATAATAACACAGAAAAGAAAAGGTTAATTTGTTATGCCCAAAGTATAACATTTGAGGTTAGCTATTATGATATTTACTTATATGATATAATAATAATATTTTATAAAAACATTGTTGGAACTAACAAATATAAAATTTTATATAAAAAATTGAAATTAATTTAAGCTACGAACCTGTCAACGGCTTTATCTACCATCTTTACAAGCAATCTTATGGACGATGGAACAACAGTCGTTCTAAACTCGAAACAAATTTATGGATATAGAACCGGATGTGTAAATCAGCTGATTCTTTTCTATATGAGTCTGACTCAAGTAGTTCAGTTAAACTTAAATATTGCTTTACTAGTAATATATTTGTTAAATAAAATATCTTTGTTGAACTCTCTCATCAAATAATATACTTTATTTTATTTTAATTATAAAATGAAATAAATTTAGAATAAATGTGTTAATAATATTATTTATTTCGAATGATAAAATATATGAAAATATGAACGTTTAATAGTTCCCGCCATTTACGTTTTCTGGTTTATCATTTCGCTGCTTTAAGATGTTGCGATATATTCGATTCAATATTAGCGGGAATAAAAACATAATAAGTAGTTCCAGGTTATTCTTTATATTACTTATTCTTTATTCATTACTTTTGTATTACAAATAATTGGGACAATCGTTGATTGATGTAATACAAATATTTAGTTATCATCGTACGGTGCATTATACATAATCGACAACGTACGTACACGCGCAGTGGTAACTTTGGTATATTGCTATCAGATTACATAATTTATATACCACCAAATATTATCGAATTTAAGAATGCATATAATCAAAGAATTTTATAAACGAGAGATGTCCGTGTAGAAAATATGACTTTGACGAATTTCGCAATTATATTTGAGGTCAATCAATTAACTCGAGAAATCAGCAACTTTTTATCGTCGATATTACTTAATTAATAACATTTGATTTGATTAAATAAAATCGCGTTGTTTGTAAAACGATATTATTGGAAAAAGAATCGAAAAAAATCATAAGTTTGCATCGATTGGAGATCAGCCAATAGGAGAAGGCGCATGTATGTAAGAAAATATGGCGGATGCGCGTTGGTAAAGTTAGCGACCAATCAGCTTACGAAGATGGGACGATAGCTCGGGAAACGATTGGAAATGGTGTGCGGTAGCGCTTGGATTATAGGAAAATTGTACGGTAGCACGGTTTGCGGATGGATGTAAGCGCGAGTTTCGTTCTGTCATGGATATTATCGAACGGTGTGTCATAGCTTTGTTCGAGCGTCGTCGTCGTGCTCGTCTTCGTGCTCATTTTTGTGCTAATCGTCGTCGACGTCGCCGGCGTCGTCGTCGTTCTTATTGCTAGATTCTTACAAAGTAGCAGCGCCTCTGGGCTCTGGGTTAAGAATCGCAAAGGGGCGTACTCGTCTTTTGCATGCAAATTCTCGATTCCAATTTCGTACTTGCACCTTTTGTTTTTCTCTGGTGCCTCGAGTGAAACACACTGCAAGAACGTGGGAGAGGGGGAGAAAGAGAGAGCGTTAGAGAGGGAAAGGGAACGGGAGGCTTCCCCGTGATTTCATTCTATCGTCCACGTGCTTTCGCAGCTTAGACCAGAGATTCTCAAGTGACGGGTGCGGCGGTGAAAGAGTGAAAAAGGCAGGAGGGGGGGTTTGGTTTGATCTCTCTCTCCCTCTTTCTTTCTCTTTCTTTCTATGCCGGAAGGTAAGAAAGAGTGGGGGAAGAGAGTCAGTACCGCGTCGACCTTAGAGGAGTCTAGCGCTCGTTTCGTTGCATCGCGTTTAGTGCGTGTTCGTCAGTGCGCGAGTCAATGACGACCTCGTGAACGCGCGAGAACGCGCGTGCTCGTGCGACGATGCGCGTTTCCCGCGACGTCGAAAAAGAGAGAGAAGAAAGCAGAGAAGATTAAGAAGAAGAAAAAGAAGAAGAGGAGAAGGGTGAGAAGAATAAAGGAAGAAGCCAACACATTACGAATCATCGTCGAATCGTTCGATCACACGGTAAGAGTTTACTACGTGATAAAATACACGCGTGCAGGCGTGTCCAGAGAAAACTTGCATTTTGTCATCTCTCCTGCCTTTATCTCGAGGATATCAACATTTCTCTTGTTTCAAAAGGTGTTTATTTTCGAAGCGAGACATGGTGGTTGGGATTTGAAGAAGCGTCAAAGTGATTAGAAACGTAAGTTAAGTGGCGATACATACTCTCGGGTGAAAGGGTAAGAAACGCGAACTTCTTGTTGCTGTTATTAAGACGATCAAAGAAGGATAGCAACAGAGGTGATAAATCGAAGAAAATAATAGGTGAAAGAAACTTTGAAAAGAGGAGGAGAGAGTAAGTCGATGGAATGATGTCGTCGTGGTTGTTGTTACCGTTATTAGTGTTGCTGTTTTTATCGACCGATAATAATCGTCGTCTTCTTCGTCGATAATCTTTGGCTCGCGTGAGTGTGTCGCGATGTCGAGCGGCACGGCGGCCGCCGTGCGTCCTACCGGCGCCGAGTGCAGGAAGTTCGCACCAAACATATTCAACAAGAGCAAGTGCAGCAGCTGCTTCAAACAGAAAGAGGAGCACAGTGCGGAGGCTCTGGAATGCAATAGGGTGAGTTTTCCTTGATGGACTCTATCTTTATCTCTCTCTCCCTCTCTTCCCCTCTTCCTCTCCCCATCCTCGTATATCCTTTCCTTTCTTTCTTGCGTGCTCTGTGTGTCCTCTCTCTCTCTCTCTCTCTCTTTCTCTCTCTCCGTTTCTCCCTTTCATTCTGCTACCCTCCTCCATCTTTCTTGCGTAGATGGTCGACTCGACGCGGCTCGAGACGTCTCTCCCTTGACTTTTTCTTCTTCTTCTTTTTCTTCCTTTCCCATCCCATCCCTTCTCTCTTCCCATCTTTTTCCTTCTTTTTCTTCTTTCTTCTTCTCCGTTGAATTCCACGGCACGGTCGGTGAGGAACAGCGGAAGGAGTGGGAGGGCGGGAGGGAGGGAGAGAGGTATGTCTCGTAGGGATCATTGCTGCGTTACGTAAGTCATACTTTTTCATTCGATTTGTTGCTGTTACCTTCGGGGCATGTCTCAGAGAAGTAAACTCGATCGATCGATCGGTCGATTGATCGATTCGTCCGTTCGTCCGTCGTTCCTTCGTTCGAGGGAACATTAATTGCTTGTTTCCTTCTATTACGACGCATTTTTTCATTTGTATCGAAGATGCGTCATCTTTAAATGAATTGTTCGTTTGTTATTGTATTGATAAAAACAAGGTTTCTTTTCTACACCGTATACTTCTTTCAAATGTTTCTCTCTTTCTTACTTGTTTTTTTTCTTTTTTAAATCTTTTTTTTAAGGACAACGCGAAATCCTTTCCGATTGTTATCGACGTTCTCGCGGCCTTGGCATCGTAACTTTTACGTATATACCTTTTGAATCAACGTTTCCTCTCGCTGTGACGCATCGCGCGCTCGTCTCTTATCTGGTATATTTATACGGATTCAACGAAAAAGAAAGAAAGAAAGAAAAAAAAAATCTCGATGCGCACCGATAAGAGGTTGTACGTATTCTCTTATCTTAAACTACACAACGCACGGTATGAATTCGATCGATCGAAAATAAAGTGGAAATAAGATTTCTACGTTTTTTATTCCACCGAGAAAGAAAGAAGAAAAAGAAAGCAAGCAAGAAAGAAAGAAAGAAAGAAAAAAAAGGGGTATAAAGTCGGGAGCTTTTTTTGTCCACAAGTATCTCGACTTATTTAGAAAAAAGGAGTCGAATCGAAATACTACTACGTAGAGGCACGCGTTTCTCCTTTCTTATACTCGTTTGCAAATTTCGGAATGCTGGCAGCCTTGCGACCTGTTCTCTCTTTCTCTCTCTCTTTCTCTCAGTGCATTCCAATCGCCTTCTTCCAGCACCCTTTATAACTGCCTGTCCGAGAGCCGTTGCTTCGTCGACTTTCGAAGGAACGCAGTAATTTGCGTGAGAAAGAGAGAGAGAGAGAGAGAGAGTGTGAGTGTGTGTGTGTGTACGGTCCTCTTTCTCTTCTCGTAACAACATTGAGAGAGACTAAAATGATCAGCCAAATTGCGAATACTATTTTCTAAGCTTCGAATGTTCTTTCGATTTTGTCGACCTTTTCTTTATCGTTAAAAAATATATTCTCTTGTTATCTTTCCTCTCTTACCTACTTTCGATCCATCCATAAGATTGCCTTTTTATGAAATTAAGAATGGACTCTTATAGGTTAGCAATGTTTCTTTCTCTTTCTTTCTCTCTTCTTTTTTCTCTTTTTATTATTGTAAGAAATTCCGCAATTCGCATCAAGTTGCAATCGTTTGGATGATCGCACATAACGCATATTTTCATATACACCGCACGTAGAAGGTTTTTCAAGTGGCGTAGGTACATATAAAGCGAAATACGCTTGTCTCAATTGCTTTTCTTCTTTAGTACTAATTACGAGAATATTTGGCTCTCGCTCTCTTACACAGTCTCCTGTCGATGGACGATCTTAAGGAAGCCGTAAGACGTGCTTTTTACGAACGATACGCGTACGGACAAGTCAAAAACGTGTGCCCGTTATAAAAGCGACGGAGCTTATTTATATCGTTTGGTTTATGCATACGGAATATGTATAGTTTGTCCGACTTTAACGGTTATACCAAAACGACGACCAGCTTACCAATGACCAAAGACACATTTTCAAACGAGTCAAATTCTCTTTGTTTTCTAACCGTAGTTAGAAAATTTCTTCAGAAATTCATATTTTTTTCAAATTGTACGATTATTTATTTTTTTTTTTCGATGGTAACTTCGTAGTTGACAATCGCGATAAAATTTAACGCGCCGATACGAGAGAAAGATAGATAGGATTTTTTTTAACAAACGAGACACGTTCGCGATGAAAAAATTCTTCCATCGTCATCGTCCACCTTGGTCGGTCGCGTTTGGCATTCGAAAAAGATGATGGGCGAGAGTCGAAGAATTTCGGTTTCCGTTCTTACGGCGACACGAAGAAATTTTGGCACCAGCCCTTTAAAATTCTTTCTACGCTAGAGACGTCAACATTTTTTCTTTCCTTTTTCGAACGGCGAACGTTACCGTGTAACGTGTTTATTCGTTGTCGTCATCTCTCTCTCTCTCTCTCCCTCTCGCTCTCTCTTGGCCGCATATTTACTTTGCTTACGACTCCGAAGCGTATGCCATAAGCGAGATACTGTTATGTTCTTTGCTGTGTGTATATACGACGACATATCTCTTCGTTGATCTTGATATTTCTTTCTCGCTTTTCTGACCCATTCAGCTTGTTATAATGTTTCCTTGAAATTATTCGTTACTAAAGAAGAATATATTTTAATATATCGTACACAAAAGTTATCCTCGATAATCTCTTGGCGATTACATCGCAACGACATTACCGAAGTCGAACGAACAATTGCCATTATTTTCTTTGATGTTTGACTCTTTAATTCGAGTTGGCGAAAGCAGTGAAACTAGTATATCACCTGATTGCTGCACGTGCCGTTACAAAAAGGTAAAAAATCTTTAAGAGCGCGAGCATTCGAGCCTAACCCGCGCACCGTCGGTGGCCCGCTTTACGGTCTATCCCGGATAGATCGCCCTCCAGCGATTAATCGAGTCTGGGAAGTCGAAGAAGAACGGCCGAAGAACGACCGAATGAGCGAGATACTTGGTTAGATAGAGAGATACACTGCGAAAGGAGAGAGAGCGAGAGGGAAGGCAACTTCTTTCCTTCGAATCCAAGCTTTTTCCTTGCGCCTTTCTTGCTACCTCCTTGCTGCTACCTTCCTTGCTGCTTTCCTTGCTTCTGCTTCTGCTGCTGCTGCTGCTGCTGCTGCTTTCCTGCCATAGAAGACGAACAGAGCATGCGCACGCTTCTCTTATCTTTATAAGGACTTCATTGAAAACGTCGTCGGCGGAAAACGAACACGGCTCTCGAGAATCTATCGCAGTGGTCATCATCACCCCTGCTGTCATCGTTTTGCAACTTCTCCTCACCGATCGACCAAAATACTTTTATGAGTTTGAGCATCGCGCGTGCGTCGAATGGGATTATTATTTCTTTCCTACGCTTTTCATTAGATAGGAGACAAGTATTACCTTCGAAGCATTATTTATTCTTATCTCAGAAATTACTCGCTAATTTTCATCCATTTGTTTTTTACTTTCATAAATAAATATGTCGCGCGTGGGTTACGTTATTTCGATGATAAATTTGAAGAAGAGAGTTGTTGTTATCCTCATAGGATTCTCGTCACAGTTCTAAGAATATTCTATAGGTCTGTAACATGAATGAACGAACTCTATCGTCCGGGTTTTACCTTAACGGAGTTAACTCTTAACGAGAAAATCTGGTTCCGAGACGGTTTCCGCGTACTAGTCTCTTCGAAGGAAGATGACCGTGGCGCGAGTAACTCGACCGATTTTTCCCCTTGACAAGCTCCTAAGCTCCTCCTCCTTCTTCATCTCCTTTTTTTCCCTTTTTCTTTTATTTTCCTTCGACTTCGGCCGATGAGATAGCGCGTTATCTGCAATCTCGACGATCTGGGATCGGCGTAAAACTTGGGAACGCGCTCGTAAAATGAGTGGAATTTTCAGCCCGTCGTACACTTTTTATCCCCTGTCCTTTAGGATAAGAAGAAAATCTTTTCTTATCTTTCGCGTGGATTTCTTGGAAAAATAAAAAGGAAAAATCTATAGAGAAAAGGTAAGATAAAAAGGACGACGATTGGCAAAGATCGATGAGTTTGTTTCGTTGTGTTGTTCTTTGGTCTTTATCTTCGTCACCACGATCATTAATCCACTCTCGGTCGTTCGTCCTCCCGTTGACCACCGGCAATTAGCTTCACGGTCACGGCAAGGACATCCACTTTGTGATAGGCTAAACGCAGGTCGGCCAAGTTATGAGATATTACTCAGCGAACGGACATAGACGGCCCGGGGTGACTCCAACCGGAATGATAATAACGGCACCAGATTTACTATTTTACATTTCCGTTCTTTAATTGATAGATATCGTTAGCCATATCTTAAGGTCTATATTAAGATTTTCCAATTTGATCGCATATTTTAAAAGGAGGTTTTACTAACGGCGCCAATTTTCTATATGGCTGTCAGGCGAATTTAACTGAATAGTCGTACATTAATACCTGCCACGATTGGATAACTCATCGAGTAGAAATCACTGCTACTATAAGCGTGCCTGGAATGCCGATTTATAGGTCGATGAAGTTCGATCGAAGCGCAGAGGATGATTATCTGTAATCGAGCGGGCATAACGTAGTACCAGATCTTGTTTCTTCGATGCACATCGGCCAGCCGTTCGCTATTCTCTCTTTTTTCTCTCTTCCTCTCGCTCTTTCGATTCCTCTATCATTTTCTCCTCGTCGTGTTTTAAATATATGTACGGTGTGAATCATCGAGGAGGAAAGCCACCAGGCTATGTAGTTACTTTATTATGTCAGGAATTACTCGAAGGCGCGATGGGTTCACGTAGCATTAAGAATAAACTCTTGAAGACTGCCGAGAAAGAGAAAGAGAGAGAAAGAGAGAGAGAGAGAGAGAAGAGCAAGCTCGAGCGTAGATAAACGTCTTAAGAATAACTCTTGAGACTGCCAGAAAGAGAAAAGAGAAAAAAGAGAGAGGGAAAGCGAGCAATCAATCGAGCGAAGAGCTCGAACTCGTCTTGGAATAATCCGCTTCTTCTTACGGAGGAGCCCCCTCTGATCATTCGATTTAATTGTTGATTTATTCCAAACGAGAATTCATAAAGCGCGTGGGAAAGCGATTGGACCGGTTTAATCAATCTATTTTCCTTTCCTTTTTCGTAAGCGCGATATCAGGGTTAGGCTTTCGAATTTGAAGGATTTCGTATCGCGATGGCTGGACGAATAGGTCGATTACCTTAGATGGCGAGAGAAGGCCCAACCCAACTGCTCCCAGTGTGCACACTCCCGTTTCCCTCACGGAGATCTTATCCTGACCTTGCAGTTGGCGTATAAATGATTTATAAATAATGTATGGAGTGCATTTATTTGTACACGGGCGTACACCACGCAAAGTGGGCCGCGGAGGAGCGATGTACGATAAAAAAAAAAGTGATACAAGGAAAAAACGAAGCCTTGCGCTTTGCGCTTTGCTTTACGAGAGAAAAAGAAAGAGAAAGAGAAAGAGAGAGACACGTCGTTGATATTTGTCTCGATTCCTATTCGATTCATTCACTCGATCTCTCCTTCTCCTTTTATCTGTTCGACCTCCCACTTGACTTGCCCGTTAGTGCACGTTCTATCTCTCTGGAGTCTTGACGACGACGACGACGACGACATTGCGTACCGTAATGTGCCAAAGAAAGGAAAGACTTGATTTTTTTTATCGAGACGTACTGTCCTCGGCCAGCTTGACCGAAATCATCAATGAGTGTACACATACTTGCACACTAGCGAGAAAAACGATCCTTCTTCTTTCCTAGCTTTTATCCAGATTTGCGATAGAAAATGTGGATTGAGCA
This sequence comes from Polistes fuscatus, assembly GCF_010416935.1. Lineage (NCBI taxonomy): Eukaryota > Metazoa > Arthropoda > Insecta > Hymenoptera > Vespidae > Polistes > Polistes fuscatus. Next base: position 10,975,678 of record NW_025113096.1, read on the forward strand.
ACGTTCTTCGTGCGTTCTAACTTTTCTCATACATCTCATCGAATTCTCGCGTTAAATCGCGAGAGAGAGAGATACTGGTGTGTGTATAGAAACGAAGAGGCTCGTAGTCACGTGGAAGCGAAGAACTTTCCACCTGTCCTCGATCTTATCTATATACTCTCGGTGAACTCGCCGTGTAAAACCATACACGTGCGATCTCCTCCGTGGTGCTGCGCGCTGCGCTGACTGCACGTGCATCGCCGTGAATGGTGGTACACGCTCGTTACATTTGTCTTCGTTGCTTTCTGGAATTTCGCATCTTAACCGACCTAACCGTGTGGAAGCGAAGAAGAAAAAAAATGACAATCGTCAAATACGAAATGCGTCCTTCTTCTTTCTTTACGAATTTTCTCAAGAGAAATCTCATTCGCCGACTTTATTATCGAAGTAATTTCATCGAAACGGAATATCATTGAAATCGATCGAAACACGAAATTTCTTTTCTCGGAATAATGTTTTGCGCGTAAAGCTTGCTTGCTTTCCACCTGTTACGGATCTTATCTCTTTACCGATTAAACCTGCGATTAAAGTCGACAACAGTCGGTAAGAGTTCTTTTCTTATCATCGTCATCCGGTTTGTACGCAGCATCCCCCGTTTTAACGATGATTCGTGATCGGTAAATGGAGGGCACCCACCTACATCTCGAAAGTGTATAAGTAGACGGTTATGCATGTATTTACCCACTTATATAGAAGACGTATGGGCGAGCTTGTCTGCGCCGTTATGGAAGATTAATTAATATCGCGGTATCGTTCGCGGCGAGCAATGACAAATTGGAGAAAGTGAAGGCAACTCACTTTCCGGTGGTCGTGACTCTTGCGGGTAGACGCTTCATCGTGATAAAACTTCCAGACACGGGGTTGTTCCAGTGTAATATGAAAATGAGCCAGCGAACGCTCTGCAACCTATTATTATTGTTGTTTTACGTTTATTTTTTTTTTTTGCAAATTCTCTTGCGTATATTCGTAAGAAATATTTCAAGAATTTCATGTAGATCATTTCTGTTGGAATTAATTAGACCGCGTAATATACGATAATTATCAACTAGATTTCGTAACGATTTTCTGTTTCTCGTCTCGTAATATTCCAAGTTTCTTAACTTGTGGGTTTAAGAAAAGCATGAAGTTTCTCTACCCGGTTTCGTGCTCGTTGCTTGCTCTCTCTAGTCACGTAGGATTAATAAATTTGAATCCTTCTGTCTTTTTCTTTCGACAGGAAATGCGTTAAATGTTTGCCTGCGTTACGTGACCAACGATGATTTGGCGTATACGCATGTGTGTGCATTGCGTAATGTAAATACGTGTCTAATCCTCTCTCTCTCTCTTTCTCTCTCTTTCTCTCTCTCTTTTATTTTGTTATATCTCGGATCGATCGCTAGCTTTCGCATGGTTTACGCAATGAGAAACGCGCGTAGGAAGATGCATATGTAATATGCAGATTGGATAAAAGTGGATCACGTGTGTGGTTGAAATCGTAGGAAATAGGCGTTCTCTCGCAGTCTCCGTTATATTTTATCTGTCAGTTTGCTATCAGAAAAAAATAACGTTATTATAATCGAGGTGAGAAACAACGGGCTTATTTCCCCCTCCCTTCTTCTTCTTCTTCTTCTTCAAATGCGTCAAAATCGATGAGCTTTGTTCTTGGTCGCTTGGTCGCATTGGGTAAACACAAGAAATTATTTGAATGCTGTTCATCGAAGAAGGGGGTTCTCCAGTGATTCGTTGTTTGCATCGAAATTACATAATCTCGCGGCTGAATGGACAGGGGTCGTCGGCGAAGCATCGAAAAGATTTTTCCATGGTGCAAGAACCAACGACGACGCTTCGTCGAGCGAAACGTTTTCATTGGCGCATACCTATGGACTGGTCCTATCGATTACCGATCCGATCTTGTATCGATGCCCATATAATATTACTGCTCAGCCTATATTCCAAGTGGAACAGGGATATCGCGTCTCGTAAAGAATCCATCGTATAAAAGTCGATCGTAGAGTTTCGTTCTCCTTCCATACCTCTCGGCAGGTATACGTATACATACATACATATACGTAGTTACCTACACCTATATCTCAACGCGATTAGTTTGCAAATCGAATCGCGTACTCGCATCGCAAATAATAATCGATGACGCCTCCCTTGTCGATGATTCAAAATAAAAGGCCTCGATATATACAATAATATCTCGTTCGTGACACATTTTCAATTGAATCTTCCAAATCGATTCATCGTTGAAATTCCAAAAGGATTACTTTCGTTCAAGACAAGGAGGATGTTGGGTAGACGTCTGAACGATGAGAGCGTTAATTCGAAGAAAAGTACTAAAGGGAAAGGAGAGTGAAGGAAATGGAAGGGAAGAGGAGGAGTGGAGAGGAGAGGAGAGGATGGAGAAGGAAGGGAAGGGAGGGGAGGGGAGGAAGAGTACGGTAGGAGGATGTAGTATCTCTTATAATCTACGTCGGAGGATCGCCGCGGCGGCTTGGCGTGGTGGTGATGGGTGATCGATCGTTACATAGCGTGCATGGAAACGATCTCGCTTCCCCCGATTTGCGATCTTCTCTTTCTCCTCCTCTCCTCCTCTCCTCTTTACCTTCATTTTGCCAGTCATGAATCCCAGTGTCAGGGCCGTAAGGAGAGTTACGCGGCAACGGGATCTCTTCGCGCGTTCTTTGGAACGCGGAAATCGAAACTTTCCTTCCTTTCCAAGACTCCTCTTTTTCTTTTTTATTTTCTCTTTCTTCCTGACTCTTTATCAAACGTGCCGAAGAAAAATATCTACGAGCAATATTGTTCCGATTTTTCTACATACACGTGTATATATATCTACGCGTACAAGATAAATAATTCAATAATTATTATTACAAATATTTCACGTGATATTTTCGCGTCGAGTTCGATTTATCCGCGAGCCGAAGGTTCGATAAGATGAGACGATTTAAACTCGTCGTCGTCGGACCGACGGACGGACGGACGGACGGACGGGCGCGTTAATAGAGAGGATAAACTTGGTTTTCGTTATTGCGATGTTATCGGTTGATACGGGACTGGTTTATAGAGAACGGTCGAAGGAAGATGGAAGGAGAGCAGAGACGAGAAGATCGTAGTCGGTCGATCTCTGCGTGATTATAATCTCCTCGTCACTATGGCGGCATGCAATCTGAGACTAGAAGCATGTCATTCGGTTGTTCGCAGCTGCCAAGGCCTATGGTTATCCCTTCGTTGCCCATCTTTTTCTTCTTCTTCTTCTTCTTCTTCTTCCTTCTTCCTTCTCCTTCCCCCCCCTTTTTCTTGATTCTTTTGGAATCCACGGAATCTTTATCGCGAACGAACCGCAGCCTCAGCCTTCGAGAGAGAGACAGAGAGAGTAAGTGTGTGCGCACGAAGAAGAAACGCAACGCGAATCTACTCACGTAGATCGCGCTGATCGATAGAACCTCGAACGCGCTCGGTAGCGCAGATCACTGTAATATCGAATCTCGAGTGCTCACCTTTTTCAAGCTCTCCGAACGATCATGCAGGAAGAGAATCTCGAGACACCTTTTCATATTTTTCATCGACCGATCGAGCTTGCTTTTCTTTTTTTAATGTAAATTTCCTATCGCAATAGCTGACGCTTCGGCGAAGCAAAGCAGGCGTTTACACTAATATTAGAAGCTGATAAGATAGTTTTAAAGGGAAAGAGAGAGCTTCCTTGTACGCACGCACTTGTCTATACAACCGATACTTCTCTCTCACGGATTAGCTCTAATCGAATCGACGAAAACGAACAGGATACTCCCATTAATTAGTCATCGAGGAAGCAATTCGCGCTGATTCGATATACTGAACAAGTTCTTCGCATTAAAGAAAATGATAAAAAGGAAAAGAAAAAGGAGGAAGAAGAAGAAGAAGAAGAAGAAGGGGTCGTTAACGACGACAACGACGAACTGGCCTCTCGTAGGAAGAGTTGAATAAATCTCGCTTTGGTTGAGGCTTTAAACTTTGTTGCTCAAAGTACAGAGCAAAGTCACGAAGGCAGGCGCAAGTGCGCCGCAGCTGCAGCTTTCTCTCTCTCTCTCTCTTTCTCTCTCTCTTCGCGAAGAGAAAAGAGAAAAGAGAAAAGAAGAGGGAAAAGAGAAGAGGCGGCGACGTACGAAGCGGTGCAACGTCTAAGCCGATGGCTAAGCCTGCTATTCCTGTACGTTCTATACTAGACGGCACACAGGGCAATGACACTCGTCCCTGTCCCGGTTGGCTTCGCGCTTGCAGGTGCGCCTTTGCATCTCGCTTACGGCCACCACGCTCTTCTACTACGAGCTCCGCCGCCACCTCCACTACCGAGACGCTAATTTCATCGATTCTCTAATGCTCCCTCCCCCTTCCCCTCCTCGAATGCTCCAAACGAGATCTCGATGCGTAATCTCTTACTCGCGCGCTTTACTCTTACTATTTACGATAAATACTTACGGGCCCCTACACATTCTCCATCCTTTTTCTTATTTCTAAGAGTATCTTCTTCCTTCCTTCGCATTTTATTGCCCGTTCCAATTCCATTTTGGTCCAGGTTTTCGGCGAATCGTCGAGAATTTTTTTCTCTCCGTTTCCGTCTCCGCCTTCGACTCTAAGAATACACGGCCCGTCGTCGTCTCGAGAATCATTGGGAAAAACCAAGCTAAGACTAATTCTCTTTTGCACTCGTGACCCCGCTTCTTCTTCTACTTTCTTTTTTTGAGGTTATACTTAGTTTTTTCGTCATTTTGATTTGTCGCCAAATCGTTTGGACTTTAAGATTCTTTTTTACGATCTTACGAATCGCTAAATGTGTGTAAGGTGTTGAATTTTTGCTGTTGCGTAAATCCTAGATCGGCGGTCAGTAGACGTGCTACTTTCGTTCATTTTCCTTGCCAACGCGCCTTTCCTAGGTTCGTTATTACTTCTTATTGTTAGCCGGAACGTTGGCCGCTTATTGTGGTGGCGCACGTAAGAGCGCACCTATAAGTGCATTATAACGGAATTATTAAGTTAATTGCGGTTACGCGCGCGCGCGCGCGCTCGCGAGCGCGAGCCGGACTAATTGTATGGCTAACGTTCTGTGAGCTTAGATATATCTGCTGTATGCAGCGCGCGTATCGCATTAAAATAACCGTAAACTGCGAACGTTCCTCTCGCGAGAACTTATCTTCTTTCCTTTTTCCTTAGGTGGAAGAGAAGCCAAGCCACTCATCGTGGAACGCTTCGAATCCTTTTCTTTTTTATTGTCCGAAGATGTACCGATAAAAACCCATAATGGTCGCCGTGCGCGCTTCTTCTTCTTCTTATTATTATTATTTTTCTTCTTCTTCTTCTTCTTGGTCCGCGAGTTGGCCGAAAAGTCTACCAATTTTACGAGCGAATAAAGAAACGAGCGAGAACTTGATTACGGAGTTGCAAAGATTGTTGCAGTATACGTTGTTCTCGCAACAAAGTTCTTGTATCGAGGCTTCTTTTGACATGCGTCATATCATCGCGATGTTCCATCCTACCCATATTAGGTGCATGTGCGTGACCGCGTCGATATTCTTTGTCATCTACGGACACATCACAATTTACTGAGCTCTTTACATTTTGTTTTTTTCTCCAGCTCCTCCATCGCGTGCTTTGTCTTTTTATAATATGCCCTCGTAATCTTCGCTTAAACGTTTCATTTTTCTAAAATATATAATATGACGCCGAAGAAAAATACTTTTTTATCCGACGACGATTTGATGATCGTCATCTTCTCTCTGATTCATATCCGCTCATAGTAATTTACTACAAGGCTTCGCATTATTATTTCGAAGATTTGCGAAGAAATAAAAAAAAAAAAGAAAAAAAGCCTCGTTGCGTAAGCTTTCTCGTTTGGGTTGACGGGTCTTCGGACAAGTTGATAATTCATCTAACAATAAGTGTCTCGACTCTCTTTCTTGATAGCAGTCGTTGCATCGAGTTGGTGAAAAAGTTGCACAATAATCGTGCACTTCTCGCGCTTCTTCTTCGCACTCTTTCTCGCTTTCGTTGGTTACTTCGTACTTTTTGGTATACAGTGATTTAGCGATTGCTGGGCGTTGTCTTCTGTTAACAATTTTCCACCGGATATGAGTCGGTCACTGCGGACCGGTTTTTTACCCTACTTTCTCTACCTTCTGATATTTTATTCTTCGATAACTCGACGTACGCGAACAAAGTATACGACCTACCGTCCAAGATTTTGACCAAATCTGCATCGCGATAATGAATGAAAGTTGGTCACGTATCGTGCTAATAACTCTTCGACGTTTCGATTTTGTTCGTGAAATAATTTAGTCGAGCGGGGTCTAATTGTGAGAGAGTAACGATTGGCATGGGTCAAAGGTTAAGCGGCAAGGGCGAGGGGGAGGGAGAGAGAGAGAGAGAGAGAAACTTCGAGGGCGTTCGCACTGCAGTTGCCGAGATAAAAGCCGAGCATCGTTACAGATGCTTTCAAGAATAGCGAGTCGGTGGGGTCGACTTAAGCGTGCCACTATGCCAGTAACAGTACTCCTCGTAAGAGGATCGGCCTCCGAGGTCATGACCCTCGTCTCACGTACGTGGTACCACTTACCAGTCCTCTAGCCGACTTCAAATCATTCTCCATAGCTAGCACCTGCGCGTAATAAGATCGTCAATATTTTTTCCTTTCTCCAAACCTTCCTCTCAATTTTCAACGTTCGATAACGTCGGAGATACGGGCCCGACGTTTTTCACGATGTAATTGCGTTACAAAACTCCATTGCGTACTCGATAAAATCGCAAAGAACGGAATTAAACGTTGCCATCGGGTTGCTCGTAAAGCTTACCGCATTACGTTATAAATATCAAGGTAAGCGCGCGAGTTGCAACTATGTGTGTGTGCCAAAGAGCTTCGCTTTGGTATTTTCTACATCGTCGACACCTCTCGCATCGTAGATCAGAGAGAGAGAGAGAGAAAAAAAGATATACAACGACATCAATAAAGTTTAACTCGGCGACGTTATCTTATTGCCGTGTCGAGATATATCTACCCAGTATATAAAAGCTTAAAAACGATCGTTCGATTTCTAAATTTTTCGGGGTAATTGTCGTCTACGATCTTATCGATTTCCGCGATGCTAAATTTCCTCCTACTCGGAATCCCTTTGAAATGTGTCAATTATCTCGGTAGAGCGCGCTTTCTCGAATCCAAGCAGAAGTTTCTCGCGAGTAATGGCGCCGCTTGCTGCTCACGGAATTCTTTTTTTTTTCACGACTCTGGCATTGGTAGTAGTAGTAGTAACAACGGCAATACGCTCTCTCGTCTCTGCGCTATTTTGAACAGTTGGTTGCATTTAGTGACGAAATTAGGATAGTGGTATTCATGCATGCGTTGCTTGCTTCGGGGGGTTCGTGTTATTCGAAAGGGGGACTTTATCTACTACACCCCCTTTTTGTCGAGGTTGCGAAGGACGAAATTTGTGGTGCTCGATCACGGTTTAAAACCGATATCGATATCGTTTTCTTCTATCCTGCTCCTCCTCCTCCTCTTCGAGAGTTCTCTTCCTCCTCCTCGACGAGTCTCGAGAATAATTTCAACGAACTTGTCGGAGTTATACGCTGCGGCCTATTACTTTAATCTGCGCGCACACGCACTTACGCCTCCAGATAATTCGATTCGACCCGATCAATTGACCTCTCGCGATCCTACGCTGCACTCTTGCTCGCTCGCTCGATCGTTGATATTAAATCATCGTTGGAATTAAACATTTAATGGCTTTATCTCCGTCGTTCGTTGCACTTTTCGAACCGACGATTTACTTTGTCTCGCTTGATAAAACCAATAATAATATTCTCGATTGGATACGTCTAAACGTTTGAAAATGTAGAAAACATATAATATGACGTTCGTCTAATTAGAATTGCAGTCTCGTTTATACACGGTGCCCATCGTAGACAACGATTGACTGAAAAGGCTTTCCTTTTGAAACCGTTTTCGAACGGTCCCGTCTATTAATTGTTATTTAAAACGACGCTCTTTCGGTTTCTCTGCTACCTCTGTCTACCTCGCGTGGAATTCTAAACCGGAAGTGAAGTACGCGTATGAATGACAATCAGCGAGATTAATATTCCATGTTGAAGCTTCTAAGGAATTCGAATATATCGTGTTACATTCTTAAATAGTCCGTAAGAGTCGTCTAACGAATTTAGTCTCCTCGTGCAGATAAAATGTGCTGCATTTACTTACGTACCTAACGGTTTCTACTTCGAAACACGCCTATACCATACGCTTACCGCTTCGTTATTTTCATTGTTTTCTTATCCATTTCTCTATCTCTTGTACCAATAGATTAGACTAATGGCCGATGAAGCAACGAGTGGGGTTGGTCAACGTACGGGAATATTTCTCGAGACTTTATTTCGGAATATATCGCTTTTTCCTGGAAGAATCGTTTGGTTACGTCGCGTAACAGGTAATTAGAAGATTCGAAAGGTTGCTTCTAATTAAAATGACGCGAGTGAACTCTAATAGTTGGATCATAGTTTTGAGAAGGTTCGCGAGCACCGTGTAACTGTATTGCAAATTGGCGGAAAAGCGTGTGCGCGGTAGAAAATAACGGTCTTCGATCTACGATCTTGCAAAAGAGATGAAAAACGATAGAAACGTTGGCATATCGGCTTCGTAACGGTTTCGGTTGTAATATCGGTAAATGCATACCGTAGTCGTCAATTTGAAATAATACAAGAAAAAAAGAGAGAGAGAGAGAGGAAAAAAAGATAAATAAATGAAAAGTAGGTCGAACGTATTATAAACTTGCTTACTTCCGCATAATAAATAGATTTGAATATTTTTGCGATGAATCCCAGTAGCGAAGAGAATAACCGAGTTATGGAGGAAGCTAAGAATTGTCGAATTTCATGATAAAAAAATGTTCGCCCAAATATATATCGACGAAGCTTGTAATCGTTACGAGACGCGTTTTTCATTTATAGTCGAGTCACGATTCAAATTAAAACGCTTGCTCGTTTTAACTTTCGAATGCGATCCTATGGAGAAGTTCGAGTTGCGGGCAATCCTCGAACGAGAGGAAACCGCCGCGCGTACACACACCACGAATACGAATCGGAATTTCTATTCACGCTCGCCCGTGAAATCGAAAACTTAGGCTTTGTAGATAGTGTCGAAGAAAGTCACATGTATGCAGATACCACTCAATGTCAATTCTTTTCACCATACTCTTTCCTCGTCATCGTAAGATCATTGTTATTCGCAATTCGTTTTACAAAAGTCAAAGAGAAACCTTCTCTCTCTCTCTCTCTCTCTTTCTCTTTTGCAAACTTTCGATTTTCGAGCTTCCACGGTACTCTGTTGTTTACTTTCCCAGAGGTAGACCATTTCACGAATTGATAATGATATTGCAATTTGGCAAGAATCGAGGGGAGAGAGAGAGTGAGAGAGTGAGAGAGAGAGGAAGAGAAACACAGAACGACTCGAAACTTGGTTCGCTTTTTCCCTTCAATATTATATATGTAAGTAAGTATTATTTACCTGTTATTGCTCTGGGCAAGCACGAAGCGTGGAGGAAGCCAATCATTCCCGACAAGTGCGCATCACAACGTAGTTTTACCTGCTAGCATGATCACCTATATTTACCGACTTATTTTCCTACCTATAACATATTTATTTATCTCTGTATTTACATTCGCACGTACATACAACACATACACACAGGGACGTTTCATTCCAATCTTATTTGATTACATCATTTGCTTTTTGTCCGATTCGAAAATAGTTAATAGTATAATCAACGGTGCGTCCTTGAGAATACACAGTATCTCGAATCGAAAAAAGTACATACGTTCGAGATTACCCCGATGTTTTTAGTTCAGTTCTTCTCTAACAAACGGAAATGATAACAACACGCGACTTACGCGTACGTAACGCGTTTACGATTCGTCGAAGGATTCTTGCAACACGGATATTTAACAGCGGAGGTAAATAAAAAATAAGAAAATGTGCTGATTCAGAGGCGAGGCGTGTGCGAGAGAGAGAGAGAGAAAAAAAACCGTTTGACCTTAAAAAGAAAAAAGAAAACGGGCATTGAAGTAGAGCTCGTAACGTGGCCGCGTCGTAATGTTTTCCACGAATAAAACGCGTGAACGATATAAAGAAACGGCTGTTTTCGTTGGAGTGTGTGTTATTCTCTTCTTCTTTTTACCTTTTTTTTTTTTACTAAGGATAACACGATAAACAAAAATAATATGGCAATGTAGCGTTTTCCCGGAGCATTCGGGCGTCGCGGAACGCGTAAGTAACTATTCTAAGTGAACGCGAATGTTACAAGGAAGAAGAGAAAACGTTAAAGCAAGCAAGCAAGCTTGCGAGGTGCGATAACGAGCATCGATTTCCAAGGGAATTTAAACGTTAGAGAGATAGAGAGGATAGTTTTGTAATCCGTAGGTGCTCGCAGCATGCAAGGCGGCGTTCCGTTCCCATCTCATTTTTATTCTCCGTAAGCACACGATTCTCTCTCTCTCTCTTTCTCTCTTTCACTCGGAGTCCGCGGAGGCTTGTTAGCGATTTGCGTGGCAAGAAAAATGGCCGACAAATGTCTTCGGCTGATTTGGTACGCTACGTACACTTGGAAATAATCTCTCTCTCTCTCTCTCTTTCTCTCTCTCTGTTTCACTCTTTCTCTCCGTTTCTCTCAAGCGACAGCAAAACAACTTGTTCGATCCCACGTCTACGACCTCCAACGATCTCTTCTCTTGAGTAATTCTTTTGGAATATCTACCTATAGTCGTGGCTCTTATGTTTATACGCGTTTGTGTGTACAGCTGCATCGCCATTGCGAAACGCTCGAGAGGTAATAATCGGCATAACGTAACGGAGGAGGAAGAGGACATGCGAGGGCTCCGAGAGAGAAGGGAGCAGCAGAGAGGAGTTTGCTTCTGACATAACTGTGACTAGCAAGCGATAATTTATGTGCATCGTAGGAACACATTTGTTGAGCTTTCGCGAATTGAGAAAAATTCATCGATAAATCGTCTTATCTAACCTCTCTTCTCCATATTATTTCGTTTAGTCTCTTTTTATCTTTCTATCTTTTCTCTCAGCCTCTTCTATTATAATAATATTCGCGTTACGAGTAAGAGATCGCTAAACTGTTGTTATTGGGTCAAGGCGATACTACGAACGTAACGAGGCTTATTAACGTGTCCCACTTATTTCTCTCTCTCTCTCTCTGTCTTTCTTATTGGATCGAAAGAACGATCGCGAGAAAAGTGCAATTATAGTATTTAATGAATCGTACTACATGATCGCTATGATTATACGATTAAATCGAATATACAGGTGTATATTCAGTTGTAATAAGCAACAGAGGCTAAGTATGCCGAGATTCGAGGAGAGATGCAAAAGGCAGGAGCGCGGTCTGTTTTCTCTATCGAAGCTTTAATCCACTCGTTGACTGATTTCACGGCACGATAACGTTGTTAACTTCTGACTGAGAGACAGGTTTCCAGTCAGAGTTGCAGGGACTTTGAATACGGATACCGGATGTTGGGATATATGCAGAGGACGAGACGCGTGGGATTTCAAGATGGACGCAAGAATAAGATTCCTGATAGTACATTAGCAAGTTTGTAGTGTTGCCTCGTAAATAGGTCATTTGGTTAACACGTAAAATGCTCGAGTAATATTTTTGGCTTAATTAATCCGCGTCCGTTGGATTATTCCCTAACGATATTTATACAAGACGTTCTTTCGTCTCTTATGGAACAAGTCGGATACTTAGCATACTTTTGGAAAAGTTTATACCCCGTTTCGAGTACGTAATAACAATTTAAAGTCTATGCGCGTGTAGAAGAAATTAACACGTTTATAACGGTATTCGTCCATTGGTCGGGCATCGCCCACGTCGACGTGTTCTGATTGGCTAACGAGTTGATTCGTCGACGTTGTAGACCTTTAATTGCCTTAATAAATGCCAACTCGCTCCTCATTTTTCTTCGTTGTGCCTTTTGCGCGCCTTTGCACGTGCGTCCGTCCGTCCGTCCGTGCGTGCGTGCGTGCGTGTACACCTACGAAATAACGAGAGAACGCCTTATCGGCCTTATTAGAAATTATAAACGACTATCCGGCCGATCTGGGTCGCGGATCGAAACTTAAGGATTGGCAAGGACTATTATTCTCTAATCGTGTCAAGGATGATCACGAGGAAACACGATGCTAGGATTGTCGCGAATTTTACACTTTTTTTTTTTGTAATATATTTTGTTAGCTTTGTAAGAAATAAGTTTCTATCGGAGAGTTTCGAGTGAATATGTAGGTACTTGTTTATATAGATGTAGAGGTTTGCGCATACGTGCGGTCGCTTTAACCAGCGGAAGTTAATTGTTAGCGTGGAGGAATGACAGGAAATCATCGGAAACCGGATGGAAAGCGGTTAAACAGAGCGTACCCTCGTCTAACGATGCTACAAACTAAATGTATACGTACATACATCGATCGGTCATTCGAAATGATAACATTTTCCATAATATCGCGGGAATGCGATGCGAATTTATAGATATCCATCCAATCGCGACTTTCCAAAATGTCACTTTTGCCTTTTTAGTTTTCTACTTTCTTCCTTCATTCTTTCTCTTCTCCTTCGTCCTTTTATTTTCTTTCTATTCTTTCTTCGTTCGAACACGATTAACGCAATAAGCGAACCGTGAAAGACGCTTTTCGAGATTCACGATGAAATTGCACGAGAACTCTCTTTCTCAAATCGGAGCACGCTCCTTCTCGCTCGTTGTCGAACGAGTCATTTTGCGAACGAGTTCCCCGTTGACAAGAGTTTTGCTCGCGTACTTTCTTTTTATATGGGTCGTCTCGATTAGGACAAACGTTTTCCCTCAGTCGTGCGTGTATCTGCGTACCTGCGTGTATCTGCGTGTGAGCGAAGCATTGACATAGAAAACTAATTTGCCATTTCTTTTCATAGATTTATTTCCGAGAGTTTCAAATGAAACTCGACTAGGCTCAATTTCCATCTTACAATTTTGTCCTTTAGAAACATATACACATAGTAGTAGACGAGAACAGCAGAAACTCGTTTCGAAGGAAGGTACGTTCGCATGAGTTCAGTTTTACACGTGGGTGTGCGTAAGTGGATCCATCAAGAGGAGACACGACCAGACCCCAGATTGAACAATGTTCGCACGAACGAAATGATCGGGTCCTACGTATTTAATTTCACTACTTTATTCCGTCATGTTCTTCGACACGAGAAAAACTTGAAACGACGGACGACGCGACAGCCTCGAGACGACTCCTCTTCTCGACTCTCCTCTCTTTTCTCTCTTTTTCTCTTTCGTAACGAGCGAAAGTTGGGCGAACATACTTGGATCCATCAGCGAATCATTTTATTTCTTTTTATCTCCTTTTTTTTTTTTATCTCTTCTCTAATAAAGAAATATATGTAAGGACAGTAGTTTTAGCTATATTGAATTTAGCACGTAAATAGGTTAGGGAATAAAACAGGTGGCGTTAGTGCTACAAAGAAAGCAGGAGTAGTGAAAAGATATAGAGATTAAGAAATATATGTAAGAAAATTAATCAAGAAACAACGGTGTGGATATTAGCATTGAATGTTGTTTCTTTGTTATTACAGGTAGGATAAATAATTAGTCTAAGTTGCTACATTATTATTTTGTTCAAAATAAAATAAAATCTTTGTTATTACAGAGAAACAATTCTACCTATTATCTACCCATAACCTGCACAATAAATAAGACATTATATATATATATCTATATATTTTCGGAATGTTATCAATGAAATTGAATCAAATGACATTTGATTTATTTTCTTATTTTTGTTTCAGGCAACAAGAAAGATTTCAAAATGTGGATATCTGTTCGTCGCACCTGGCTGGGACTTTTCAAATCCTCTCAACCGGACAAAGGTTCGTTATTTCATTTATCTATCGTTTAGAACTATTCACTCCAATTATCTTAGAATAGTAGGTAGGCATCTATAGGTCGCTTCCGATCGTTAACTCCTTAAGATGCCTCGGGAGTTATCGTTGGTCCGTGATCGAGGAGATCGTGTTGTAAAATCGATCTCGAGTTTCGCAATTTTCTCATTATCGTGAAAGTGAGGAGTAACCGTGGCTGCTGCCGCGTATGTATTTTCTAGTTTTCTTTTTATCTCTTTTACATTATCGATATCTAAAATGTTGGAAGATCTCCTCCGACGTTGTTTTACGTAACCCGTCAAACGAATGATTACACGTTTTCTTTCTTTTTTATTCGATTATATTTGTTATTCAATCAGGGACAGTAAGAAAGAGAGAGAGAGAGAGTGTGTGTGTCTTTCGACAAAAAGAAAGAGAAAAGAGAGAGAGAATGTCTAACGGATAAGAAAATTTCAAATCTCAAGCATTCCGTCGCGAGAGCTCGCTGGAGAAAGTGAATAATTAGAAGTTGCCTTAAGGCTTTGAAGGCCTTTGAAGCTTCGGCCGACGAACGACGCTTAATGGCCGTTAATGCTCGGTATCGACTCCTTAATCAAACGGATCTCGTTAATTCGTGCTTTTAATGTCGCCCTGTGCTACAAAATCTTCTCTTATCGGGAAAAATCCAATTGACGAGACTGGTTGGGTATTTTATTTAGAAGATCGAAAGGAAAAAAGTGGGGGGAAAAAAATTAAAAGTCACGCATGTGTGACGTATGATTTGTTATTTATTTACAAGCACGCGCATTCTCCTGCTCTGTTGGTAAATACTCTTTTCTCTCTCTCTCTCTCTCTCTCTCTCTCTCTCTGGCAATTTGCAGTCGAAGAAAGTTCTATTTTTGCTGTGGCGAAGCTTAACGAGCGTGTTTCCAGCGTAATGACGGCTCGTCGTCGCTTCGCAAACGCGCTTCTCTTGCAATACACGCGAGAGAGCTTGGCTTAAGCCATCTTTTCTTTTTCTTCCTCTTCTTCTTCTTCTTCTTCTTCCACTTCCTCTTGTGGAACTTGGTCGTTGCAGGCTTTGCAAAATGCATTTGCTTACGGCTCGTACCGCGACGAGTGCACGGTGCCGTATAAAATGGCGCATTATTCGCGAGTTATGTCCCGCGCGTACGCACTCTGGCTCTCTTTTCTTTCTCTTCTTTCTCCTTCCTTTGTGCCGCCTCTTTCAAAGCCAACATCACCAACAGCAGCAACAGCAACCAGCAACCTTAAGGCGGTGGTGGCCCCCTTGGCTCACCCCAATACAGCGACTTTCTTTTCTCTCTCTCTCTCCTCTTCCTTCTTTCTTCTTGCATCTGCTCATATTTTTCTCCTCTTTACATTTTTAATCTCGCACAAAAGTAGGTACCCTTTCACGACAGATGTGGGGGAGGAGGGGGAGCTTCTCTTCCAACTTTTATTTCACAAGTAGCAAACGAGTCCTTGCTATTTTACCTTTTTTTTTTTTTTTTTCAAAGAGACACGCAAGAGTTGCGTACCCTCGGTTCGAGTTTAGATCAGAGTTAGTTTTTTTTTTTTTTTTTTCTTTTTTTTCTCTCCATGAAATTCAACGGATCCAAAAGGATCGCTTTCATTGCACTGAGGTCTGCTTTCTTGTTTCTTCCGGACTACACCGTGCAAAAGTTTCTTTAATGGATAAGTTCATGCACGTCGACCTCAGCTTCGTTTCGCTTTCTATTATCTGTACCTATATCTCTGCTGATGGGTAATTGAAAGGATTTTTTCATTATTTTTAGTAACGCGAAATATTAGATTTATATTATTCGAAAGCATTATCCGGTCAACGATCTCTTTGGAAAGTGAAAATCATCTCTAACGTTTCCCGAGCCCTATTAGTGGGATTTTATTCGTTTCCTTGGCTTCTTCCTCATGCTTCGTTTTACTTCAACAATAATCGGGTTACCCAATCGCCGCGCTGCGAGAAAAAAATCGATACTTTTTATACGAGTTTTATTTTATTTTATTTTTTTTTTAAATAACTAAACCATATACCATAGTAGTACTTAATTCTAGCATCGAAAGATATTAAAGAACAGGAGTATCTCTACTCCGTGTCTCGGTTTTGTCTTATTTCTTGTTGAAACACGTAACGGTCAACCCGGTTTACATTTCGCAAATTGTTCTCGTCTTAATCGTATTTTACGACGAACGAATTTAAACACGAATTTAATCGATATTATTCTTAACCTATTCTATTAAATCGTAATGCGCTTTTAATTCGATAATTTTTTAAACAATGCTTCGTAAGTCGTCGTAACGCAAAATACCGTTATCATACATTTAACCGTTTGCACTCGAGCGGCGCCGATACGGCGCCCGGCTGATTTCAAGTTTCATTAAACATCACAACGAAACTAATTACAGAGTGTAGTATTTATCAAAGTTTGTTTTTTTTTCGACATATAAATGAATAAACCGATGATATTTTATTATTTCTATACGCTTGTTTGTTTATAAATGTTTTTAAAGTACCCGTAAAATGTCTACTTAATTTGGCCGAAATTGTTTCGAGTGCAAAGGGTTAATACGAAAAATAGAAGAAAAAGGTTGCAAAAAAAAGAGATATAAATCGATTTCGAAGGCCGCTCAGACACCTGCGTCGAAAATAAAAATGAGCCGCAAGTAGGCGTCCCGATATATATCTCTTTCTCTTTCTCTGTTTCTCTCGTAAACACTCGGCACTCGATTCGCCGCGAAATCCGTGTGAACGAACCGTCGTGAGAACGAGAAAAACGAATGTTTCTGAGTCGTAAGGAAAGCGCTACTACATGGTATGCCCACTTGGAATAAAACGAGCACTGCGAAGCAGCAACAGAGAGAGAGAGATAAATAGAGAGTAAGAGTGAGAGGGAGAGGGAAAGAAAGAGAGCAAGTAGTTAGACGCGTATTAAGGTCATCGTCTGGCAGGACGCAAACACGAAACCTCCATTTTAAAATTCACTTTCGTCATCTTCGACGGCCCTCCGCCTCGTGTCAGGTGCATTTCCATCGTGAGAAAAATTGCGAAAATCATGCGAAAATCGTGCGAAAAAGTGAAACGTTCTTCTTTCGGCCATTGTGTGTATTAGATTAAATTTTCTCGAATCCTAACTGTTGTATGCATCTTTTCTCGATTCTCTGGGTTACCCAAGAGCAAATAATTTTCGTAACTTGGATTTTATCGAACGTTTATTTCTCATGTAATTATTAAAGATTGTTCCTTTCCTTCTCTCTCTTTCTTTCTTCGTACCACTTCGTGAATCTACTGATCCGTATAAAATCGTTTCGAAACGATCAAGTAAGCCTCCTTTCCGACGCTTTCTTCTTTCTCTCATCCTCCTCCTGCTCCTCCTCCTCCTCCTTTTTCTTCTTCTTTTACGCACATTGGGCAATGGTTCCGAGTAAGCCTCGTGAAAGAATCGGTACGTCAAACGAGCTATACGTTCTTTATCCCCCTTTTTCGATCTCATTGGCCGAGAATTGGCAGGTGTTTCGTGCGTGCGTATAAAAAGCAGGCCGCCGTCGGGCTTATGGAAGATGATAATTTATCGGCTCGCTGGCATAGCACCTTTGCTATACGTTTTAATTAATATGCGACGCTTAAAGTCGGTCGAGGTCGTCGCGCGCTCTCGAAGGTCCGAAAAAATTCGATCGATCTACGGTTCGACCAACCTACCTACGATTGATATTAATTTAGATCAAATAACGGTGAACATCGTACCACACGGGGAGGGGGAGGGGACACTTCGTCGTCGAGTCGATCATTAAAAGGACATTCGAATGGTATTCCCTGTCGTTTGATGAGAATCTTTTAAGGACCGGTGAACATATGCACGGCAACTAAGTTGCTGAATTTTCGAGCGAGTGCAATTAAATACTCACCGTGGCCGATCGATAAAATGATTCAGCTTTATTCGGGCCGTGCTAACGGATCGTGCTCCTTCCTCCTACTTTTATTTTCTACCTTGTTGTTGAACGAAATTGAGAGATACTCGAACGTTTAATGTTTACTTTAGAAAGGTAAGAAAGAAGAGGAGCTCGTGGAAAGGTCTCTCTCTCTGAATGGTTTCTCCGATCCGCGCAAAGTTAAGAATATTGTTGAGGAAGAAACCACGTTCGGGTAGCTCGCAATGACGATATCGGTGAAAGCGAATCTTCATTAATGCTTCACGAAGACATCAAAGGCCACGCCGTTTGTTGTTTAGTCGACTTCCGCGTACAATCGAATATAACCTGCGTTCCATCTTATCCCAGATGTATTATTATCCTACCTATCGTTTATTTATCTCCAGTCACAAATTGTTAAGGATTTCGATGAAAGATTTGCATTTGAGAGGGTCAAAGGAATGAAGGAACAATCGTGAATAGAAATATTGTAGGATGTTTGAAAATGCGTATCCGCCGGACACGGCCGTGATCCTCGTACGGTCGGTCGTATTATATGCATAACTGTACCTGTCCGTGTCGGCGTGCTATTACCGGTGCCGATGCAACGCGAGTTACCTAGTACATACTATTAGCGATTCTCCCGTTAGGATAAATACGTGTCAGACGCCATGAAATAGTCCTAACGATTAATGACCGATTAACCTCGGCGCTGAGACACCATACACTGTATAATGCCATTCTGCTATTTTATGTTAAATTCGCTTTAAATGTCTAACTTTGAAGTTCGAGGTGAGAAAAGGGTTAATCCTTGCGTATCTACTATTAAAAGCGATACGGTGAACGTCGCACGTGCGAAACCAAGCGAATGAGTCACCGGCAAAGAAGGAGGAGGAGGAAGAGTAAGGAGAGGGAGAAGAGAGGGAGAGGGAGAGAAGGACACTCTCGGAGGACGATTTCAAGGGGGTTTCTTGGCTCTTACGCAGGTGGTTCTGCGGTAGCACGAAAACTTCTCTCTCTCTCTCTCTCTCTCTCTCTCTCTCTCTCGTTCGCGGGGGAACGCGCGAGCGCGACTCTCGATGGTAATGGCGATGTGGTAGTGGTGATGGCGTGGTAGTAGTGGTGTTACGGTAGGTTATGCCTTGCATTCCTCGCGAGGTCGACGAACCAAGACGAGCGAGCGCGCGAGAGCGACTGCCTTGCATGTTCGGCCACGTTGCCTTCGCTTCTGGCCACTCTCCACTCCCTCCCCGTTTTTCCTTTTCCCTTTCTTTCCCTCCGTCGAAAATAATCCACGAACCCTTTCCCTAGGAATTTTCTTATCCGCGTATTTTAAATCTTAGGGCAATTTAAAAGGGCCGTTCCCCTTTATTTTCCTCTCTTTTTGATACCAGGATTATTTATTTCCGAGCAAATATGATCGCCGATGACGAGCAAGCTTCGATACGGTTTTGCTCTTCGTCAATTTGTTTTTCTCCTTGGTCTTCTATAGTAGTACTAGAGAGTAGAAAGAGAAAGATAACGTCTCATTTTCTGTCTCTCCTTTTTCTCGATCGTCCTTACAGGGCGTTCCAGCTCGGGGACATTTCCGTCTTTCTTGCTGAAGGATGAAGAAGGAGAAGGAGTAGGAGGAGGAGGAGGAGGAGGAGGAGGAGGAGAAGGAGAAGGAAGTACGATCGAACGATCCTGACGACTTCTTGCATGTTACTACGTCAACTATTCGCCACGACTATACGAGACACAAACTCCAACAAGTTTATTTTCTTTTTCGTCTTGCTTCACTTCTTCGGATCCATCAAACTTTTTCCTTCTTTCGGAATCGTGAGAGCTCCGCCATTATTAAATTTAAATTTATTTGATTTAGATCATTGTTAGTTGAAACAATTATTCGATATTTCAAAGATTACAAATTTACCAATGAACACATGATTCGTCAGTAATATCTTGGATTGGCAGCTTAGTTTCGCAAAAAGGGCTCTCTGTTTTCTCTTTCTTTATCGTTCGTCGTCGTTCGCAAGACGCGCACGTGCCAATGGTAGTAACCTCGAAGACAATGACACGTCGGCGACGAGCTCGTCGGCACATGTAAATGTAACCTTTTGCGAGCTCACGTAGAAGACGTTGCGGCTCCATTCGGTGAAAGGTGCGACGTGTTTCGATTCCGCGATCCTAAGGTAAGGCCTCCTCAGCGCTGGCGCTTCTTCGCATTCGCATTCGCATTCGCTGCTGAGAAATGTCAGGTAGCCGTTTGCGAAAATCTCTGAGATAAAGTAACTTCGATCTCTTCCTCTTAGAGTTACACCTTTCTCGCCGTTCCTCTCGTAACTTCGTTTCGAAACATCAAACAAAATGGAGTCTTAATGTTGCGATATTTTGCGTTTTAAAACTATGAAACTAAATCGAATCCTTGGAAGGATTCGATTAGCGTTACATTTCGATTGGAAAATCATTTAATTACTATAATAAATAAAGAGACGAGAAAAAAATCTGCGTTGCGTAATATACACTGATCGTAAGAATAAAGAGAAGAAGAACGGGGAAGATAAGTTAAATAGTTTCAATGAGATCTTTCTCTATCATAGAAGTAGAAGATCAAGAAGATCATTTTCTATCAAGAAGTAAAAGATTTGCTCGCAGTCTCGAGCAAGATCGCATGAGAGTAGGATCATAACAAAGTCGCTGTATCCGTCTTACGACGAGGATCTCGTATTTCTGTGGGACTGTTTCTCACACGGATAAGGTCTTCGATTTCAAGTCGATGTAGCGAGTTGTGTGTGTTATATTGTTGGATGGATACACGCGTGGAGTCACGCGAAACGGGCTTTACGATACCGACACCATTCATCGCACTTCTTCGAGCAATCCCATGGAATGACCTTCGATCTTCTCGCATCCATCACGCTAGAATCCTCGCTGCGTAATCTTCTTCTTTAGTTGCCTTTCTCTCTCTCTCTCGTAATAGATTGCAAGCTGCTTGCCAGTCGTCGCTTAAATTTCAGCTTTCCGGTTTTACATTATTAAATCTTACATATTAATGAAAAAGATACTTTCTTAGTCGATGCCGAAAGATTAGTTGGTGGAGCTGCCGCGATCGAATGCATAGTTTCTTTCGAAACCCTCTCGTTCTCGCTGCGCTGCTTGCTTTTCCGTTTATTTCAAGATCGTAATTTCCACCTGCTGCTGGGCCACGCACGATTTGCATTCGCGTGCTAAGCGAGTACAACAGTCTTGCCAACTATCTACTGCGATACGGTCAATTAATCGCCTACCGAGAACACGAGAGCACACTTCGAAGGAGCGTGTTATTCCGTAGCAACGCGTTAACGCGTTCGAATGAGATTACGCGTCGCGTTATTACAACACCGATCTCTTCCTTCTCCTTTTTTGAAGTTATACTTCTTTTGGCGCATTTGGGAAAATGTGATGAGAGTAATTTTTTTCCAATCGACACCACGAAGTTTGTTGGTATTTACGATGCGCGATTTCAAGCAAGCGATTTCAAATTTACGGCATGAAGTTGTCTTCTTTTTTTTTTCTCAAGCGGGTCACCCATCCAAGTACTAATTGTACTCAGTGCTGCTTTACTTAAATGATCGAGCGGGAACTAATGCTATCACAGCGCCATGGCCGTTGACGCATAAAGTAATTCGATATATCTCCCTAATATTTAGTGTGGACTGATATCTATATTTTGATATTTTCTTTTTCTTTTTTTTATATATATAATTATTATTATTATTATTTTTTTTTTAAGTTATTTTTTTTCTTTGAAGTTATTTTTTGAAGTTATTTTTGAGGTTATTGAGGTTATGTTCGTTTTGGTACACCAAAGAAGTATAACTTCTTACGTGTGTACATAAGTATACACACCAGTTTTTTTTCCCTTTAGAATCTTTTTTCTCCCTTATTCGTTATTCGCTCCCCTTCTTCCTTATCCTTTCTCTTCGAAGCAAAGCGAACGTGGTGGCAGCGATCGCTAGTCATTAAAGTTTTCACGTCGAAAGGTCATCTCGTTAGGCGACATCGCGCTTCGTGATACCTACTCGGCGTGCAATAATTCATTGCGTAAGCGCGACTTTAAAGGCGGCACTTCGCGCTTTTACGTCCGGGATCATCGAGAACGTCCTTTAACCTCAGATTAGCTTTCTCGTGCTTTGTAATTCTAGTGCATCCGTTTGCTACTGCGATCTTCTACGATTTCTTCCCTTACGAGACTGTTCAAGATCGAAGCTCCGTAATTGAATGTTTCAATATTTCCCTATTTACGATAGATGAAGATATTTGATCGAGAACGCATCGATTATCTAATAATAATTTTCTCAGTTTAAAAGCAATTTGAAAGTGTCCCTTTTTTCTCTATTCGAGCTTACCTTTAATTGCTACTCCTTCCTATTTGCGTATTGTAGTCACGGTTGGTTGAGAGAGAGAGAGAGAGAGAGAGAGAGAGAGGATATTATAAGAGAAACGATTGGCATGGAAGGTAATACAAGTTAGCACGAGGAAGCTGTCGACAAGAAGGTCGTAACGGAAGCAAGATAAATGCGTGCACGCACGCATAGCCGTCGGTACATTGGCCACTTGAAATGCTTTTACACGCTCGCGAGATAACCACTCTCCCTTAGAGTATTGCTTTTTTTTATATCGCTAAATATTCCTCAACGAATAACGAACATTTAGCGAATAATAAAAGATCAAGAGAAACTCGCAGGATTTCTATTCTCTTAATTTGTTTTCGTTGCACTCGTCCGTTGTTATCTCTGGCATTGTCCTAGCGGCGCGAGAAGCAATGTACCGATGTCACCTGAGGAAGAGACATCGCATTGTGCCAAGGATTTATTGGACACCCTTGGACAAAGGTTTGTCACAGCAAATTATGATACGCGAAGGTACTTACTTATTTCTTGTAACATGGCGCAGCACGAAGGCGCAGAAAAGGCGTAGCAGCAGCACTGGCCTTTACAGCGCTTACTCGAGAAAGTAAGCCGCCAATTATCACCTTTCTAGCTCTTGTGTCCGAACACGAACCCGTTTTACTTTTTCTCCTTTCGACGTATAACATACACAACTCTCTGCTTGCTTTTCCACTTCTCATTCTGGTCGAGCTCGAAAAAGACGAATCGTCGTCAGTGGCTTGCTTTCTTCTTATCGCCAGGTGAAAACGCATTGGAAAACGAGGAGAGGAAGATTTTCCGGTCTCCCTTTATAATCCTGTTTGGTACCACGAAAAAGCTGCTGGCGGATCTACTTTCGACTTTGCGATTTCACTTAATCGTCTGAGAAAAGAACGAAAGAGACTGCGAGTCGTCGCTAAGTAGATTCGTCTTACTTTTCATTTGTTCTTTCTTTCTTTCTTTCTTTCCTAGACTCCGACTATACTCCCCCCTCCTTCCCTCCTTACTCTTTACTTTTCCCCTCGTCGTCTGTTATCTTTCCTAGAGATAATCACGCATTACTCGTTGGGTAACGGTTTCTACAACGAGACTACTACTACGATGTTTATGGCGCGTCACAAATTGACACGCCTTTTTCTTATTTTTATCTCGAAAGAGCGATCGAGCCTTTGCTTATGTGCTCGTAAATCTGACGTATCGGGTACGGATAAATTATTAAGCTGGACTAGAAGTATAGTCGTGCAAGAGCGCGTAGGTGGATAGTCGCCTTGGCGGCGAAATTTCGATTTACATTTTAAAGAGGTGTTACGAACTATACTCGAGATCCTTACGGAGAGTATACTATCCATTTATTTATTAACGTCTCTACGAAATACTCGCTATCTGCCAAGTGAAATTAACAAAGCTACACTTTCTATGGATTTATTGCTAAGTCATCATTACACTTCTTAATTACTTTACAAAATTCTAAATGAGAGGTGCGATGCATGCCGCATCGTTGCTCGCGAATCGCGTGTTTCGATTCATTTTCTCAAATTTATCTTTTTTAAAGATCCAATCTTTTAGATATACCTATATAGATATATATATGAGGTAAAAAATGTGTATATTAGTTCCACGTGATGTCCTTTATTATAATTTATTAATCGAGAGAAAATCTGTAAGGTCAGATAATATCTTTGCCGTAGCAGCGGGATTCGTGGAGGATACCTATTTTAATGATCACCCCTATATATACCCTAAGACTATACGTTAGGATGGCAGCTTCGTTGTATTAATTATTGACTGGACGAGCAATTTAATTGCCAGAGTCCGAGGAGTAACGGCGAAACTTTCAAATTATGATCCTCGTCTCGCGAAGAGTTAATTACGCTACTTGACATCGATCTACGAGAAGAAGAAGAAGAGGGACGTATAACGAGCACTCAAAATATTCATCCTTCCTCCAATTAAATCCTTTTACTTATTGTTAAATCTCTTCTTCGTCCTTTAACGATAAGAAAGAAAAAACGATTCGAAATACAGCGAATCCAACTTGGAATCCAACAACGACGACGACGATGATCATCGGCCGCATCGAAAGAAATTTCTACTTTCATCGGAAAGGAAGATTTCTCTTTTACGTTCTCATCGAGGACGTTGATAAGGTCGAAGATTCTCGGCAGCGGTTGCGCGTCTAATAAGAGAACGATAATAAAACTGATTTCTCTCCTTGTAGTTACGTACTTATCTCTTCATTTCTATTTCTTTAACTTTTCTCTCACGATTTTCAAATAGAAAAATGCTTATAACGCGCTTCACGCTTCGAAAAAACAACTTCTTTTTTTTTCTTCTTCTTCTTCTTCCTCTAAGTTGGCGTTGGCTAGCGAGGTAGGCGGTGCAGTTCAATTCGAACCGATTCGAGTTTGCGCCAATTAGTCGTTTACCGTCCGAATCGATGTTCGCCCGTTCTTCTCGATGCTCCGTAATATCTTTAAAGATCAAGATACTTTCACTTTACGCGCTGCATTACCTTTTATACGTTTAGCGCGTGGTCTGCGTCAGACGAAACAACTTTCTGTATACATTTTCTCTCTTAATACGTAGAATTTTTTTTCTCCCTATTATTTCTCTTTTCTTTTTATAATTACTAAATTTTTCTTCGCGAGACCTTACGAAGAGCCGAATTCTCGCGGTTAAAGTTTTTTTCCCCCTCGTCGAACGATCGGTAATTTCGAAAGAATCCTTTTTTTCTTTCTTTCAAAAAGAAGGGGGGGGGGGTAAAGAATGCCGGTTGTCGAAACAAGATCCATAAATTGTGGGTCCTGGATTGAAGAAAACGGATCATGGTTGGAACGGATTGGGTCACGTTACCGTTGAGGTCAGATTGGTCGCTTTAGCAACCTCGCCCATTTCCTACCGCAGGGGAAGACCATAGCGTGGCGATAGTAGTTGTTTCGTAGCACGCCAGGTTATAACCGCACGACGCTGACGATGGCGCTTCCTCTTCGCCTCTTTCGCCTCTTCGTCTAGTCGATTCAGACGACGACGACGACGACGAGGAGGCTCAGTCGTGAGCCAAAGAGAGGAAGCCGAAGAAGATATAATCCGATCGACGTCTAGGAAGTCGAAGCTAACATCGGGAACGTTCCCTTACCACGTTATTTTGTCACGAAACGTTTCGTTCTTTCTCACGAAAACAACGTTCCTCATTCTTTTCCTTCCTTTGTCTCAAAACTCTCCCCTTTATAAATTATCATACAAAAAACTGATGTGTGTACTTATGTACGCACGTAAGAAGTTATACTTCTTTGCCGTACCAAAACGAATATAACCTCAATAACCTCAAAAATAACCTAAAAAAATAACTTCAAAGAAAAAAAATAACTTAAAAAAAAATAATAATAATAATAATAATAATTATATATATATATATATATATATATATATATATATATATATATATATAAATAAAAAAAAGAAAAAGAAAATATCAAAATATAGATATCAGTCCACACTAAATATAAGGGAGATATATCGAATTACTTTATGCGTCAAACGTCATGGCGCTGTGATAGCACTAGTTCCCGCTCGATCATTTAAGTAAAGCAGCGCTGAGTACGATTAGTACTTGGATGGGTGACCCGCTTGAGAAAAAAAAGAGCACGGAGCTTAGATAGAAGGAGCACGCACGGCATAGGGCATTTGGTATAAAATGTGTCCCCAAAAACAGCATCAAATAACATGTACATATTTTCACCACCAGAGTAGCGCAACGGGCAAGTAAATCTCTGTGACGTCACAAAAAACCGTTGAGATTTTATTTATTTCAACATTATTTTTTAATTGTTAATTATTTATTTGAAAATCTGTAAACATTGGAATTGTAGGTTAAGTATAGCTTACTCTGTGTTATAATATTTTTAACCGCTAAATTTAAAAACTGGTTCGAGGCAGTTGCAGCGCACTCTGTAATGAAACTTTATTTGCTCTACTTTTCGGGGACACTTCTGATACTATACGTTCGTGCTCCTTCTATCTAAGCTCCGTGAAAAGAGGAAGAAGAAGAAGATAACTTCATGCCGTAAATTTGAAATCGCTTGCTTTGCATCGTTAAATACCGACAAACTTCGTGGTGTCGATCGGAAAAAAAAAATCACTCCCATCACATTTTCCCAAACGCGCCAAAAGAAGTATAACTTCAATAATTGTTTATTATAGCACTAAAGTAAAATTAGGATCAAAACGAGAGACTACTATATAGTTGACTACTCAAGTATCTTGTTCATCCAGGAAGCACGTCCCGAATGACCATTGATATGTAAGACAAACTTCTTGATCCGTGGGCGATGCGAAATGATCGTCGCTATATCCGGAAGAAGGTGCGGTAGGTCAGCGTTCCGAAGCGCGCACCGCATGGATCAATCGATCCGTCGATCTACCAAGGATCCATCCCCCCCCCTCCTCCTCCTCCTCCTGTATCATTCCGCAGAGAAGAACGCATCGAGAGACGGCGGACGTGACTCGAATCTATTTTACTTTCAAAGGAATACGATCTAATCATGAAAAATACGTGTCTTATCGAATAGTATTTGTCCTGCCATTTTTTCTCCCAAAGACTATTAAAGGACACTCTGATTCTTCCGTATTCCAAATGGCGACAAGTGGTACCGCGATAACGCCCTAACGGTTCGCGGTTTATTATCTTTTGGCACGCGACACAAAGAAGCCTCGATCGAATCCGCTCGTCGAGAGAGAGAGAAAGAAAGAAAGATGGATGTGTACGAGGGTTAGGTCTGTAAAAGTAGGTATAGTTAGAATTACAGCAGACGTTAGACGAGGAAGAGATTACAGAGTCCAAAGTTCCGCGCTTTCTCTTCTACACACCGTGTCTCAATTCTCTTCCTCTCTTTCTTTCGCAGTGCATTGTTCGCCACAACGATGTCTTGTTTCTTCGTCTTTTACGTCCTTTACGTTTTCCTTCTGCTTCTTCTTCTTCTTCTCTTCCACTGTCCTTCTCCTCCTCCTCCTCCTCCTTCTCCTCTTCTTCTTCCTCTTCCTTCAGCGAAGAGAAGATCTTCCCACGCACGTGCCAGGGCCCCTCGTACGAGTTCACCGAGGCCTGGTGAATAATTACCAGATAAAGATACCGCCGTTCTGTGTAGGCCGAACGTCTCCTTTCTTCTTCTTCTCTTTCCCTCCCCCCTACCCCCCTTCCCTCTCTTTCTATTCTGCATCAGATGATTTTGCAACGGTACATAGATGCCTATTCGACAACATACGACGAAGTATCCCTCCGATGACCACTATCGAACTGTATCCACGAGGAAGTTATCTCTTTTTCTATTCTCTGAATGCGAGGATAATGAAAAGATAAGGAGAAAGAAAATAGCCAAGTCCAATCCTCCATTTTATTGTCTTCCATACCGCGTTCGTGTCAGGAGCGATGATTCGGCACTCATCGTCGAGAGAAAACCTCTCGTTGTATCTCGTCATAAATTAAAATGCCGGCTTTCTATGTGGTCGTATTTTTACTTTTTTTTTTCTTTCTTTCTTTTTTTTTTTACGAGGGATCATAAAATTTGGAAAATGCGAGAAGAAGCATGTGACGTTTAAGATGAGTAACGAAGACTCGTAGGAAACTCAGCATCGCAGGTGGCATTGAAAGGGAAATCGTGACGACCTGCCAGGATGGTGGTTCATGCCATCGTTCCTACCATTCTTTTCTCTTTCGACTTTGTTTCTAATTAACGGCTACCTCGTGCTAATTACCCAGCTAGCGCGTCGGTAAACCACAGAGATTCTTCCTTGGCTTGTGACTCGAACAAGTACCTACCTACGTACTCCTCCTTGCTCTTTCTTCTAGAATAGTTTTCTCTCGGAGCTGTAATTACGATTTCGTGGAAGATCGCCGTACTTACTTGCCTAGAGAAAAAGAGATAAAGAGAGAGAGAGAGAAGAAGAAAAAAAAAGTGAGAGTGGAGTTTTCGCGGTACGAGTCTAAACGCCGATAGACACGTCCCTCTGCCAATCTTTATTAACCTTTCACTCGGTTGTTATTTTCTTTATTTCTGTTTCAGAGATGGCAAAGAAGATGGTTCGTTCTTTACGACGACGGAGAGTTGACTTATTCGGTCGACGAGCACGTAAGTACCTACTCGCATCGACTTATAATTCAAAGTACGCTAAGACGAATCGAATCCCTTTAAGGGCACCGTCTCTCTCTCTAAGAACCACTCCAAGCGCCTTTCGTGTTCACTCGAAAATCCACTTTACCGCTGACAAATCCGTTTATCGTCTTGATACGGATTCATTCAACTCTCTTATTCCGTTATTTTCAACTGTCGCTGAGAAAAATGACACGGGTCAGCGTAACGTTTGGAAATGCATCATTCTTTTTAATTAATTATACGAGGCTAAGTTTTTTTCTTTTTATTTTTCATTTACGTTTTCGAATATATTTAACATAAAATTAGGAAAATTATTTAATAATTTTCTTCTTCTTCTTCTTCTTCTTCTTCATTCTTTAGTTTAGGCAAGTTGCCTGTTTCGTAACGACGTTTTTCTGCCTATTGCACTGTTAAATTGTCGCACCATCGTTTTCGTGGGCGCCCCGTGCTTCTGCGGCCAACCGGTGACTTATCCCGTGCAATTCTGACAATTCTTCTGTTGTCCATTCTGTTAATATGTTCGTTCCATTCTTTTTTTTTTTTAGTATCCATTCGTTAATGTTCTCCACTTTGTATGTTCTTCTTATATCTTCACTTCTCTCTCGGTCCAGTAGTGTTTTTCCCAGAGTTTTAATAATTTTAAAACTTTTAATTATTTAAATATTTCCTTTCCTTAGAAAAGGAAATATCCGATAAGAAGTTTCTCATTAAGGATAATATTTAACTTTACGTCCGAGTTTTTTTTTTCTTTTTTTTTGGAATAGAATATTAAACGGTATGTTGTTCGTTAACCTGGCGCCTTCTGCCAACAATCATTTTCATGGAATTCCCTTCCGCCCTCGGTAGAAGAAATGGAATGCGAGAGGAAGAAAGAGAGAAAGCGAGAAGAATGAAGCCGACGGTCACGTATTATCATTGAAGTATCATGAACTGTCAGACTTCTAACTTTATAGCCAGGCAGTGAATCAAAAGCTGCCCCGCCAAGTGGCTTCCTCGGAACGTAGAAGCGTCAAAGGTCGAAGTCAATTGTGCTCGACTGACAGGCCGGTTCGCGCTTCCCGACTCCCCACGATCTCTTCGTCCTATCTTTCTACCTTGGCCAAGAGGAAGATACCTAGTGGTTCGTCCATGCGTGATAACATTTCCTCTTCCTAATGTCGATGCTTGCTAAAGAACGTATTATCAACGATATTGATTTAAGTGGGGGAAATACGTGTAAAACGATCTTTTCATTATGATTTTCATGAATTTTTTTAACGTATTAAAAGTTTATGTTATGTATTAATATTACAAGGTCATTTATATTCATGAGAACATATTCCGAAATTTTTCAAGATTTATCTCGAAAACTAGCGGAGATATCAGCTTTCACGCATTTTAGGTTTTTATCCGATTGAAGCAATTTGTGTACACCTTGGAAGCCACGATTTTAATCAGAAATTAATTACAAAGCAAAATTACTTTTTTTATATATGTATCTTCTATTTGAACCTCATTTCCCTAGAAAAAAATGAAAATTTGTATTTTTTAGAGGGGTGTGAACATAAAGCATGACTTATTACAATTTTTTCATGTATTGTTCATTATAAAAAAAATACATTAAACAAAGATATCGTTTACGATTCAGGTTCAAATAGAGCGTAATTATATAAAGAAACTATATTCCAAATTTCAAAATGATTGGTTAAAAACTTTGTATGCTAGAGTGTACACAAATCCGAAAATAGCGTTTGAAAAAAGCTCGACCGTTCCGTATTACATGCATCGCGTTCCGACATTTGAACGACTTGGATTTTTGACTTCAAATTTTATGACTATATTTTTAAATAATTTTACAAGCGATTTATAAAAAAAAAAAATTAAATTTATTAAAGCCTCTACACGTATTTCCCCCCTAAATTTCGCTTCGTACAATTTTTAAATTG
Source organism: Polistes fuscatus (assembly GCF_010416935.1). Lineage (NCBI taxonomy): Eukaryota > Metazoa > Arthropoda > Insecta > Hymenoptera > Vespidae > Polistes > Polistes fuscatus. The sequence continues at coordinate 11,006,016 of NW_025113096.1, forward strand.
TTGACGTGCGTGCTTCTTTGTTTCGCTTAAAGCGCGATTTCCCGGAACAAGGAAAAACGGAAACTACTATCGTCCTCTTCCCTATGCTAGTCAATGATACGGACAAGAAGAAGAAGAAGAAGAAGAAGAGAGAAAGAGAGAGGAGTAAAAAATAGACCCCTCTTTCTCTAAGTGCACATGTCTATGGTACTTCTGAACCTAAATTCTTTCGCATGAACTTTTTCAAAGTTTCAAATATCATAAGTCAAGAGACACTCGAGAACAATTCGTTCCATAACGATTAATTCTCTTCCTTTTCTCATTTTACCGGTCGAAGATCTATTTGATATTCCAAACTCTCCTAAGAAGGAAGCCCTATTGTTTGTAAGACCGATGCAAACGTCTCTAATCTCTTTCGAGTCATTTCGAGTTATTAAGAAGATAAGTCCGAGCGCGTATGGGGAATCCGACAGGTCGTTTCTCTTTCTCCGTCTGTTATCTCTGTCATTATCCTTCTAAGGCAACTGAGGGAGATCGCTTTGCCACCGTAGGTCTCATTCCTTTCGGCTATCTCAATCGCGCGAGTCCGTATTTCTGATATTCCGTAAAGTTGTGTGTATTTTTTTGTATTGGTCGACCTTGGCTTGTCCTCTTGCTAGTAGTAGTAGTAGAAGTATCAGCAGCAGCAGTAGCAGCAGGTCCTTGGAGGCGTGGTTAGCTCGAAATCGTCATCTCGGCATCGCGAGGTCGCACAAAACTCGCAAAAAGGAAATAGACTATCTTGTTTGCGTGGTGCAAAAGAAGTTCACCTCGAGACACCTTTTCTCACAGTCGTCTTTCTCTCTCGTACACGCGTGTACGTAGTAGTATGCGTATATGCACGCACATCTCTTTGGCGCCTTGTGCTCATTCTCCGAGATGAAATCTGTTGTGATCCTTGATTTCCTGGGCGTTCGAGTTCTTGTAACAGATCCAATATTTCTATTCCATCTTTGAATCCAAAATTGCAATTACCTTCCTCTTGTATCCGTATACCTTGCAATAAAATGTATTACAATTGATCATCCGTCGTATTAAAAAGAATACTACGGAACAGGAAATGTCTTTGTTGCATTCGTGGAAGAAGAACAAGACGAGATGCGTTTCGTGGTCCGTGTTTGTTGAGCGTGCGAGCGATAAAATTTTGTCGTCTTTGCTTGTACCACAAAGTGACTCGAAGATAACAGAAAGTTCTACCGTTAGCGGAGATATGTGGACGCCTGTCTCCATTATCCAGCTGTTCAACCTGCTCGCTTGCAATCAGCCTTTCGAAGGAGATCTCGAGGAGGTCTTCGAAGGAGTGCTTTAAACTAGACTAAACGGAGCACGGCTTGTTGGCTACATTTAATGGTACCTCTCTTGCATCTCTCTATCTTTCTTACTTACTTAGATCGTTCGCCCTTTTCGCGTAGTTGCTGTTGTCGTCGTCGTCGTCGTCGTAGTAGTTAACAGTTAGTCGGAACACGGAAGCTGCACCTTTACGATTTAATGGAACGCGATGGAGGCCGAAGGAGAGGAGGACTCGTTGAAATTGAGCCTGGAGATGAATGCCACTACGAGTTTTGAGCTATAACGACCGGTTTAATGGCTGGCTTAGATTCATTGTATCGGAGCACGCTTCGGTGCTTAAGCCTCGAGAGAGGTACTTACTTCCAAAGTAAGTATGCGAGAGCTCTGATCAACGACTCTGTTTACTTACGTGCAACGCCTGTGTCCAGTTAGGTTTCACTCGATCTCTCGGCACTATGGCAGCCTTGCGTTAGCAGCCTTGCGTTTCTAGCTGCGGAATGTTCGCTGTTCGCTTCGGTATTCTCTCGACAATTCGACGCTTCGAGAACGAGCGCTATTCAAAGGAGAGACCTTACAACGAAATCTTTTTAGATACGTTCCATCTAGAAATTCTTTAGACATTTTTCCTCTGCGCATTCCGTAGAAGAAAAGAGAGAGAAAGAGAGAGAGAGACTTATCGACGCCAATGACGAAAAGAAGCGAAGACTCGAAACCGATAGTCCCATCCCCTAAGGAGAGCGGCTCAAAAACTCATTTCGAAAATTCCTCGGGGAGAGGTATGTAATTATCTGGGAATAATGGACACCCTAGGCGGTCTGGGTAATTTTCGTCCACTCAAATCCATCCCAAGGGAATCAGTTGAAATATGACGGCCATTTAATTGTCTTCTTATGAGTTAGACTAACAATAAGTTGTCGTTCATCCTTTTCTAACGTTCTACGAATAATCATTTCTCTTTTTACATAGTACGTTTCTTTTAATAGTATTTAATAATGGAGAATACATTTCATTTCGCAAAGTATAGTTCATCGGTCGTAGCAACAATTGAAACAAACGCGCTCGTTAAAAATGATAATACGAATGGATGAAACGTGGTAGTAGTTTGTAATACTTTAATCCGGTGTAAGTCAACACTTGGATAATTTATTACCGGTGTAAAAACGAGACGACGGTGCACAGTTGTCCCAAATCCCGAAAAAGTGGCCAAGAGATGAAGTTCTTTGACTGTCTGGAAAATTAATATTTGAGGGCAATTGGGGTTGATGATTATGAATCTGATATTACTTTTTTAAAAACAAAATGGCTTACAGAAAATGACAGATATTTTCATTAACAATTGATTAAATCTTTTTTAAAATTAGTATATTGGGGTTTTTGAGATCGTTGATTACGAAACTGATATTATTTTATTGAGAAACCAAATAATAGGCTAAAAATGGCAGATAAATATCATTAAAAAGTGATTGAAGTAATTGAAAAAAAAAAATTTTTTTTTAATTTTTATTCTAAATCTTTTCTGTAAAAAATGTGTAACAATGTAAACAATGTTTAATTTTTAAAATGTTTTTTTTTTTAGTATTATTTATTTACTACCTTATATTTTATTCATGTATAATTATATTTATATTGCGGATAAAAGCTACACTTGTGTCTATTTGTGGCTATTTTTTAGATTATTTATTAAGTAAAGCTTCACTAAACAATTAAAACCCAATTAGAGTGTGCAATGCTCTCCAATATGTAACTTTAAGCTTGTTTGACAAAATATTTCTCACAGAGCATCAGCGAAAATCAGCAATATACTCTACATTAGCAATTACATTTGTTCTTTATGTTAATTTTAAATAACGTAATTCAATTATATTTACTGCCAGACGAAGATTCCATATTCATATGTTTAGATCGAACAAATATTAACTGCACTTTACGCGTTTAAATTAACCGTAATTTTCATGGTGCATCGAGTCACAAATGCGATGCGCTCTACGCTCACGTTTCAACTGATAATTTACAGATGTGCATAAGCACTTACCCATAACAAATGGTTGGAAAGAGGGTCCATTAAACATATTCCAATGGTTAAAGGTTAAAAAAAAAGCTTAGGGGAGGGGGGCTCGAGGTTGGCCACGTTTTCGGGATTTGGGACCACTGTGTGGCGTGACGACATATGAATTATGAGGGCTCCTTCGTTCACCTCGTTACGAAGGGACCCTCGAGCGAACCTTTAAATGGAATTTAACGTAAAGAACGAATGCTGAATATTTTCTAAGATATTCTTTTCGATAAGCGAACATGGGAATGTAAATCTTTTAATTGGATCTCTTTTTACTTTAATTAAAATGGTAAAGGACGTTACTTTCGCCGTATCTATCTTTCTTATTTTCTCCACGGTTGAAAGGGAATCGCGTTTGAAATATAACGAGGCGTGTCTTTTATCGAATTTTCTACTCGATTCACCGACCCACCGGCAGAACTGGTCGACCTCTATCCGCTCTGTGTTTTTGTTTATCATTTTCCTCCAGACATCCTGCTGTCGTATTGTTCCCCTCGTTCATTTGCGGCCGATCCACCGAGCGGAGGAGAAGCTTGGGATCGGTTCTTCTCTCAAGACGAGGCGTTATACAGACGCAATTATCAATAATAATAGTTCCGAGGAAGGTCGTTCTCCGGCAACGACATTCGCTTCGTCTTCGTCTTCTTCCTCCTCTTCCCTGTCCAAATTGACAAGCATTTACCGCGCGAAATAATACAAATCAACTTTGTTCGTTTCTTTTCTTTTTTTTTAACCATTATAGAAATCACGCGAGCATCATATTTGCCCTTTAGTTTTCCGATAAGAGTAAATTGAAAAAGTAAACGTTATTATTTATATATTAATCGTAATCAAAATAGCTGTCTGAGGAAATTTGTACGGGTTATTTTGATCTTGTTGTACGTTTCGTTCCTTTTCATTGGGACTTCATCAGCAACACGATCGTTATCGTTCGGAAATCTTTACACATTTTTTCGAAGACATATACATTTCTTATTAATAAACTACACTTGACATTTATAAAACGTTATCCTAAAAAAAACCGTTATGTTACAACATGTAATCTTTGTCGATCGATCTTTAAATGTTATGCGAATAAAAATACAAATATATACTCGGTTTCAATCGACAAGGGTGGGGACTACGTATTCGAGGAGACATCTCATGGCGTATGGGAGAGACGAGGAAGTTTTCCTTTCTCGTCAGAACGCAGTATCGAAAGATCGACTTGTAATACTGGTACTATTCCTTATACTCAAAGCGATTACCCGTTTGGGTGCAGTCTTGTACGGAGATATCGTATCGTTTGTCTCTAACTATTTGCCGCTTCCGTCATTCCTCAGTACCGGTTCCTCGGTGCCTATCGTCGTTGTTTGCCGAACGAACGTTTGCTGAGTCGAATGGATTCCTATCAGTGACATGCAAATTGATCTCTTGTCTCGACCTTCCCTATGATGCCAGACGCATGTACAAATATTTCTGATAACGCATCGCCATCTTTGTTTTTTTCTTCCTACAGGTATATCCTTTCTCATTCCTGGATCTGCTATTTAAAAAGTAACTCTCCTCTAAGGTAAATAGTGTTTTCGGTATCTTTGTCATTAGGTTGATTTAAGAAACTAACGCGTGGCTCATCTGGAAGGATTCCCAAAAGTTGTCAAGGCCGAGAGGCGCGTTCAAGGACGATAAGACTCAAAGAACTTTTGCCAGTGGCGTGTCTTCCTTTTCAAAAGCAGCCGGTAATTTTTCACCTTTATTTCGTCGCTATTTTCTCTCTTTCTTTCTCACACTTTCGCTCCCTCTTTCCGTGGACCAGATGCTACATGAAATATCCGAGGTGAAGCCGGGTGAAAGGGTGCCTGCCTCGCCGTGGGCTCCAAACGGGTTCTAAATTACACCAAGCGAAGGCGTTTGAATGCGAAACACACGCGAGGATACGAAAAGAGAGGCTGTCTCAACTTGATCAGGGTGCACTGTTTTTTTTTCTTTTTTTTTTCTTTTTTTTCCAATTTTTAAACTCATTTTGCCCCTCATACCTTTTACGAAAGAAATGAAAAAGGCAAGCAAGACTCGTCGTCGTATGGTTTTCGGAAAAGCACGGTTGCTTGAAAGATGGACGGCTCCTTCCGCCATTCGTCTTCGCCTTGCTCGTTGACGTAGCGAACCCCGGATAAGTAGTCCGAGTTAAGTGGCTTGTCAAGTCGTGAATTGTCGGCGTATCGGCATCGATAAACGCCCTGACGGCTATTGGAGAAATGCTCTTGGAAGCGTGACTATTAAAAGGGTTCAGGGATTTACATACGTCGACGATGGAATGCGCTTGGAAAATCTTTGAAAAATCACCTTCGTCGTCGACCTCCTCCTCCTCCTCCTCCTCGTAGTAAACACACCCTCGCAAATTCGCGCAGATGATTAATGAGTTTGTAAGTTTTGAACGAACTACTTAACATTTTTACCGATCCTCCTCGAGCTAGGAAGAAATTCGAACAATTAGGAGATTCTTTCGGCGAGAAAAGTGTCGAGGACGATAGATCTCTTTCGTAATTGGCTTTCCCATTCGACCTTTCAATTAACGCCGATAGATACTCGCGCGTTTATTCTACGTGTACATAAACCTGTGTATGCAGAGATCGCTATAGACATTACATACATACATACATACATACATACATAGATAGATTAAAAGCAGAACGAGGTTTTGCCGCAATCTAATTCGAGAATCGATCGAGAACGACCTGGCTGGCATCCTGATTAACACAGGTCGTACCTCCGATCAACGCGGTGCCGGACAACGAGTGTAGCGGGCTTCTAATCTAATTAGATGCAATTAGAGGAACGAGCAACGGCACCAGCTGTCTGTCCCTCCTCGATTGGCTTCGCTCGGCCGGTCTTCTTCCTCTCTTCGCTTTCATTTGATTCGACTCGATTCGATGAGTTATGAGCTTAACCGTTTCTTAGTTTCTTACAATTACAAGAAACACTCATATCTAACTAATCGTAAGATCCATCTCTTTTCTCGATCGTGGATATTTACGAGGATCTCAGCGATAATTTCGTCTCGCGAAGCGAAAGCTAAGAAAAAATTGAAGAAAAAAAAACTGGTGTGTGTACTTATGTACGCACGTAAGAAGTTATACTTCTTTGCCGTACCAAAACGAACATAACCTCAATAACCTCAAAAATAACTTCAAAAAATAACTTCAAAGAAAAGAAATAACTTAAAAAAAAAATAATTATTATTATATATATATATATAAGAAAGAATAAAAAAAAGAAAAAGAAAATATCAAAATATAAATATCAGTCCACACTAAATATAAGAGAGATATATCGAATTTCTTCACGCGTCAACAGTCATGGCGCGGTTACAGCATTAGTTCTCGCTTCGATCATTTAAGTAAAGCAGCGCTGAGTACGATTAGTATTTGGATGGGTGACCCGCTTGAGAAAAAAAGGGGAAGAAGAAGAGAAGACAACTTCATGCCGTATACTTGAAATCGCTTTGCCGCGCGTCGTAAATACTGACAAACTTCATGGTGTCGTTTTCCCAGACGCTCGGAACAAAATCACTCCCCATTACATTTTCCCCAACGCGCCAAAAGAAGTATAACTTCAAAAAAAAAAGAATAGAAAAAAGAAGGCTCTTGCCGTCGGACCACTCCTGGCATATTATTTCCATAGCTTAGCTTACTCTCTCGTTATATCGAATAGCACGAGCCGGTAACGAGTCGGTTACGGTGTTCCTGCTTACATGGTGTCCTTTACAATCACCACACGATGATACTTGCACCATGCTCCAGCGGCTTCGCGCGCATTCGCTCGGCAATGTCTGTCGGACTTCATTAAGAGGGTCATATACCACTCTCCTCCTCCAAGAATAAGAATAACAAGAGGAGAAAAGAAAGAAGAAGAAAGAAAATGATCGAAAAAGTGAGCTCGCGATCACTGATTATTCCGACTTTTTCTGATTATTAACGATGAAGCTTCGATGAATTTTTTCTACAATTTAGTCTAGCTATTAATCGGGAAAATGTAGGTTTGTTGATTTGAAACGGAAGATGATAACTATATTTCCATCGTATCCATCGATGTTAGAAGAAGAGGAGAAATAGAGAGGGAGGGTGGGAGGAGGGGGGAGGGGTATAAGGAGAGATAAGTTCGCCGGGTGGAATGCTCAACGACGGCTGTCATTAATCATAGGAAAATGAGCGGACTTATCTGCGCCGTTAAATCTACGAATAAATCTCGATATCGAGGAGAGTCTTAAATATCCGTTCATTTTCTCGTGATTAATCGACCGTCAAGACGATTCCATGCGAGTTTCCTTCCGTCCTTCCATCTCGAATAAACTTATTAATCCTTCTTTTATGAAAGTAGAATCGCGCGAATCGAATTAACGAAAGGAGTTTAAATCAGACCGAACATGGAAATATTTATTCGGTTTGTTGGCCCTTTTCCAACGCGCATCGTCCCGCCGATCTTCGGTGGTTCCTGTTTTCAAGAATCTTTTTTATTGTTCGATTTGTTCCTCTCGGAGAAACATCCTTTCGGACGAGTTACAGGACCTCTTGGATTCGACGGGTAAAAGGGAACAGCCCGATGTTGCCTTCTCCTTTGAAGTATTTACGGTTTCATCGAGACAATGAGTTCTTCCTCTCTCTCTCTCTCTCTCTCTCTCTTATCTTTTTATTCTTTCTTATTTCCAGGCATTGCACCGCAAATCCCACTTTTCTCTTCGGCCCGATACACCTTGTCTTTGGGAGAAAGAGAAAGAAAGAGAGAGAAAGATCTCCGTCTTCCGGTTACCATTTAAAGAAAATATCTGTCGAGCGTATTGACCCTCGTAAGAGGTTGGGAGGTCCGCTTTCACTCGATATTTATCTTATACCTGCTACTTACATCGAATCTATGTCGTAGAATTAGCGTCTAATATTTTTTTTTCTTTTTCAATCGGAAATATAATGCGACGTTGATTTATAGTTTATAAACGTTGAACGGGACGCGTTAAAAAATTTATTTTTAAAATGACGTCAGTTTTGACTCGCAAATATATCGCCTGGAATACGGAGAGGGAAAGAAAGAAAGAAAGAAAGAAAGAGAGAGAAGGAGAGACTCTTCGCGACTTGTCGTTCGATCACGAAGTCGTATTTCGTAATCTACCGCGCCGTAAAGTTACATAAATCTCTGTTTATGCCAATGTTCGCGTATCGGATCGCTAACTCGTTCGGCAGATAAATCGTACCGGATTATACGTACATGCTCCCTCTTCTCGCGAGAAGAGTTTTACGAGCTAAGATCGCGCCGGGCTCTCTTCGCGAGACCATCTCTCGCACGCGCTCGATTATTATTATTATTATTATTATTATTATTATTATTATTATTATTTTACGAGAGTCCGTAATGGAAAAGCCCTTCTTTCTTTCTTTCTTTCTCTCTCCCATCGTGGACCTATCATTCTTAGGAAAGCGTAATCGGAACGTATTGCTTTAACATTATTTCCACTTTATCGTTCGATATGGAGAGAGAGAGAACCTTTAAAAGGACTTCCTCCCGGATCGTTTGAATGCGATGAATTCGCTTTTGTGCGTTTCTTTTCTTTTACGAGGGAGGAGAATGATCCTTCGCGTTGTCGTCGTCGTCGTCGTCGTCGTCGATTCAGCTGGCTAAAGATGGAAATCCTTTTAATATCGTTCTATTTCCTACGAAGAACCTGGAAGTAACGTACGTAGCCGTGGAATTGAAACGACCCGATGTAAAAAGGAAAAAAGACAAAAAAAAGCAGCAGCCAGAGAAACAGAAGAGAAGGAGGAGGAGAAGAAGAAGCAGAAGAAGAAGAAGAAGCAGCAGCAGGAGGCTATTATACGGTGTACCGACCATTCAACCGACCAAGCCCATTACCATTTATCCTGGCAGCCGCGTGCCAGAATCGGAATTTGTACTTTTGCGAGGAACGAGCCGAGCGAATTTATAATAACTCTCGTGATCGTTAGAGAGCTTGTAATCGACATTATTGAAATCGCAATCGACGGAATGAGGATAGAAAAATATTGATTTAAAGAACCGAAAAAGGAAAAGACCAATAATCGCTACGTAAGCTCGATTGTCGACCAAGCAAAAATACGATCGTTTGCCTTGCAGACCAAAACGAAGAAAACCAAGGGAAGAATAGAAAAAGATTATTAAAAAAGATGCAGCTTAGCGAGCGGCAATAACGTTCTTAGTACGATTCGTCCTGCGAATAGAGCGAATAATTGCGATCGATCGTTCGACTTGAAAGAAAAAAAAAAAGGAAAAATAAAAGAAAGATAGAGGTAGAGATAGATGGGGCAGGAGGAGCCGGAACGGTAAGGGGGAAAAAAGATACTCTCTGTACACCTCCAATATAGAAGGAAGATGGCAAAGAAAAGCATAGAGTAGGATTTATTACGAGGATCGTATGTCCCGCAAGAGCAGCCGTGAAAGTGCACTCTCTTCGCTCGGCCCTTTCTCCTCGTTCTCTCAGATCTCCGGGTCCCTTGCTGCCAAGAAGAAGGCGGAGCACTTTGTGTTCGTGTTCCTTCGTGAGTTCTCGTCCGGACGATCGACGTCCTCCGCGCATTCGATTAGTCGGTAACAGTACGTATATACGTACGCGAGCAGGAATTATTAACGGCTAATCGTGTGTACGAGCGGAAAATTACGGCGGTCGGCGTGTGTTGATGTAAAGAGGAAGAGGCCCAAGGGTGGAAGCGAACGAGGTGTCCCTCGATATTCTCCTTCTCCTCTTCTTCTTCATAGTCTTCTTCTTATTTCTCTCATCTCATCTCTCTCTCTCTCGCTCCCCCTTTCTATCGTTTCTTTACTTACAATTAGACTCACTGCTCTCTACGAAAGGAAATTAATTTCATTTAGTTCTCCTGCGTTAATTAACTCGCACGTTCGAGCCTTATTATAATAATATTATTACGATCGGCCGTAAATCCTGTAAGAAACTTGGTATCGATTCGACGAGTTTACCTCGGGATATTTCAACGAGTAGTAGAGTATTTTTCTTCTAGCCAAGCGATTACCTTTCTAAAGCGGCAAAATAGCGCTTGTAATAGCTAAGAATTATGGTCATCGGAAATGTTTAACGTACTATACCAGAGATAGTAGATTTGTAGTTCTAACAATTTCTAACCCCGTCGGATTCTTTTTCTTTCTTACATTTCGAATAAACGTTAAATTTGACGCGAGAAGTATCAACGTACGAATTTTTCTCCACGGGTTTTTCGGCACGTCGAGTTGCGGTCTTTTGCAATTCGATCATATCCTAAGTGTGAGGTATGGAGTGGGGGGGATACCTTTGATCTAACATGCAAGTTAAAAAGGTACGTCAGCTAGAAGATATTCCGCTGCTGCGTATCGTTTGATCGACTTGCGGTCCGCCTTACTTCCTTCTCTTCGAACGAGCCCCACGTCTCTCAAGTATCGTTTTCAGATTGCCCTTGATCTTGACGAGCGTGCGAACGTTTCTTCAGTTTCTGTTTTTTTTTTTTCTTTTTTTTCTTAGATACTTTAGACCAGTCGATACGCAAAATCGATATTTTTCCATGGACAAGCAAGTATGCTTACGAGTGTGTACGAGAGAGAAATTTTTTGCTCTGCCTAGGCAATAACCAATAGGCAGAAGCAGAAGATGAAGAAGAAGATGATGATGAAGAAGACAAAGATGCGAAACAATCAAGTAGAGCGACTTCGTGGCCGTAAACATCCGGCCGATCTCGCTCATGCGTCGTCGTAATAGGCCAGTCAACGCGGGCCTAACTTCCAGATTCTCTGGCAAACGCGTGCATCTTTGTCCTAAGGGTAAGTTGACGACGCTGAATCGAATGGTGCTAATTTTATTTAAATTTGATCCCGAGGTTTTGAGAAAAAGGGTAAAAAGGGTAAAAAATGGCCTTATCTTAGAATCTAGGCATTTAATCGAAAAAAGTTTCAAACAAAGTTGTAGAGAATTGAAAAATACTAAAAAAATGTTCTATGAGTTATCTTCGTATTTTCAAAAATAAGCGCATAAAATTGGATTGAAGATGGGAACAAATTTTAAGAGTGGGAGAAAGCAAGCTTATCCCTCCGTCGCGTTTTACACGCGAGCGAAAGAAGATGATGATGAAGAAGACAAAGCTGCGAAAACAATCAAATTAGCGCGATTCGTGGTCGTAAACATCCGGCCGATCTCGCTTCATGCGTCGTCGTAATAGGCCAGTAACGCGGGCCTAACTTCCAGATTCTCTGGCAACGCGTGCAATCTTTGTCCTAGGGTAAGTTGACGCGCGAATGAATATGGTGCTATTTTATTTAAATTTTGATCCCGAGGTTTTGAGAAAAGGGTAAAAAAGGGTAAAAATGGCCATCTAGGATCTAGGCATTAATCGAAAAAAGTTTCAAACAAAGTTGTAGAGATTGAAAAATACTAAAAAAATGTTCTATGAGTTATCTTCGTATTTCAAAAATAAGCGCATAAAATTGGATGAAGATGGAACAAATTTTAAGAGTGGGAGAAAGCAAGCTTATCCCTCCGCCGTCGCGTTTTACACGCGAGCGAGCTAGTATGCGTGCGAGCGTCCGTGTTGCACTAATACACAAACGACGGTATCTTCGGCAATCTTCGGGACTCTCGGTCTTGAATGAAAGTGCGAGTGAGAGAACAAACCAATACTTCTCTCTTTTATTTATCATGCGATAACGAGTATTATTGTCCTTGCCATCGATTGTTGTGCGTTCTGATATTTTCCTTTTTATTTTTTCTTTCGGTAGCAAGAATCTTTACGTCTTGGCCATCGAGCGTCGAGCGTTTTGTATACGAGTGCGAGTGAGAAACGAAAACAGATATTTCTTCTTTTCTATTTTTTTCTTTCGGTAGCGAGAATTCTTCGTTTGGCCATCGTGCGTCGAGCGTTTTGTATATCTATATATATCGGCGTATAAGCGCGGCATTTTTAAATCGAATCTTGATGCTTATGGCACGCGTTTCTTTATTTATTGTCAAAAATAATGAACCTTGAGTAAAAACAATAATTCATTTAACGGAAACTTCTTTTTAGTTGAGAGTAAGTAACAAATAATGAATTAATTTTGTGTCTCGCCATAAAATTAATTGAAGAATTAATTGTTCATAAATTCTTGCCTCCAAAAAATTATTTCTATATCAAATTGAATACGGATGCTCTTTAAGACGAAATGTAAAATTTAAATATTTTTCCTATTAAATAGTATTGATAAAATTGTTTAATTACTGACTTTGTCTCGTAAAAAATTATTAGTTTAGTTTCAATTAAATACATATTTGAAAAGAAGCTTTTATAACTCACACAAAAATTAATTCAAGATATATCTGATAAGGATATTCTAAAAAACGTGGAATTTATTTTGTCTATACATAATTTTAATTCATTTTTATTAGGTTATAAGAAAACAGTAATGCATTCTGAGTCATCTTCGAAGTCTTAAGATTGTACGAAAAAAATTGAACCAATTACCACGTGGTGCGTTAGCGTAAGTCATGTAACGTCTTCGTTCTCGCGCGATGGGTATTTAACGTTCGATTCTTCGTGGGGGACTTATTTTTTTATAAGTTTTTCTATCCTTAACAGGAGACGGTCAGTGAGTCCCACCTCAGATTTTTTCAACTTTTGCACTAACGATAAAATTTATTAAGAAATCAACATTATTACGCGAGTAAGTTACTAATTATAAATTAAATAATATCCAATAAATAAAAAAATTAATTTTTAATGTGCCGAAACGAGACATTTTTAGGATGGTATTTACAGGATGAATTTGTAATTTAAGTAATAAATCTTCCTTTATTGTGCAAGATGTAAAAAAATTTATTGCTTTTAATTTTTTTGTAATAATTTTAATTTTTTTCTATATAATTAGAAATTAGGAAATTTATAACAATTTATATAACCTAAGGATAGAAAAACTTATAAAAAAATAATTCCCCCACGAAGAATCGAACGTTAAATACCCAGCGCGAGAAGCGAAGCGTTACTACTTAAGCTAACGCACCACTTGATAATCGCTCAATTTATTCGTACAATTCTTAAGACTTCGAAGATGAATCAGAATGCATTACTGTTTTCTTATAACATAATAAAAATGAATTAAAATTATGTATAGACAAAAAATAAATTCCACGTTTTTTAGAATATCCTTTCATATATATCTTGAATTAATTTTATGTGTGGTTATAAAATTCTTCTTTTTCAAATATGTATTTAATTTGAAACTAATAAATTTTACGAGACAAAAAGTCAGTAATTAAAAATTTTAAAATACATAATTTAATAGGAAAAATATTTAAATTTTAAATTTCGTCTTAAAGAGAATACGTATTCAATTTGATATAGAAATAAATTTTTGTGAGGCAAAGAATTTATATCAATAATTATTCTAATTAATTTTATGGCGAGACACAAAATTAATTCATTATTTTTACTTACTCTCAACTAAATAATAATAGTTTCCGTTAAAATGAATTATTTTTTTTTTACTCAAGGTTCATTATTTTTGACAATAAATAAAGAAACGGCGTGCCATAAGCATCAAGATTCGATACTCGCACTTGCATTCAAGATCGAGAGTCCCGAAGATTGCCGAATCCTTCGTTTGTGTATTAGTGCACACGGACGCTCTCGCACGCATACAGCTCGCTCGCGTGTAAAACGCGACGGAGGGATAAGCTTGCTTTCTCCCACTCTTAAAATTTTGTTCCCATCTTCAATCCAATTTTATGCGCTTATTTTTGAAAATACGAAGATAACTCATAGAACATTTTTTTAGTATTTTTCAATTCTCTACAACTTTTGTTTGAAACTTTTTTCGATTAAATGCCTAGATTCTAAGATAAGGCCATTTTTTACCCTTTTTTACCCTTTTTCTCAAAACCTCGGGATCAAATTTAAATAAAATTAGCACCATTCGATTCAGCGTCGTCAACTTACCCTTAGGACAAAGATGCACGCGTTTGCCAGAGAATCTGGAAGTTAGGCCCGCGTTGACTGGCCTAAAACTCGATGGATGCGAACGGAAAGAGAAGAAGAGACGCCATCCATCGGATTGGTTTTGTTCTTACGAGTTGTACGGGGAGGAGGAGTTGTATCCGCCGTAATACGCCATTCTCATCATCGGTTGCGGGTTAAGCTCGTTGCATCTTGCGGTGGAAACAAGAAACTCCGGTCTTGTTCTCGGTAATCGGGCGCATATCGTTGGAAAACGCTTAGGACCCGCATCTTCTAGACCAAAACAACAAGACAATCTTAACAGCTTTACTTTCCGGAAACAAATTTAGTCTCATTCTTTTCCTCTTTATCGCGAATCGAATTATTATATTGGTCACTTAAGGGGGGGAAATACGTGTAAAACGATGTTTTCATTATGATTTTTATGAATTTTTTTAACGTATTAAAAATTTATGTTACGTATTAATATTACAAGGTCATTTATATTCATGAGAACATATTCCGAAATTTTTCAAGATTTATCTCGAAAACTAGCGGAGATATCAGCTTTCACGCATTTTAGGTTTCTATCCGACTGAAGCAGTTTGTGTACATCTTGGAAGCCACGATTTCTATCAGAAATCAATTACAAAGAAAATTACATTTTTTATATGTGTATCTTCTATTTGAACCTCATTTCCCTAGAAAAAATGAAAATTTGTATTTTTTAGAGGGATGTGAACATAAAGCATAATTTACAATTTTTTCATATTGTTCATTATAAAAAAAATACATTAAACAAAGATATCGCTTATGATTCAGGTTCAAATAAAGCGTAATTATATAAAGAAACTATATTCCAAATTTCAAAATGATTGGTTAAAAACTTTGTAAGCTAGAGTGTACACAAGTCCGAAAAAAGTTGTTTTGAGAAAAACGCGTTTGAAAAAAGCTCGACCGTTCCGTATTACATGCATCGCGTTCCGACATTTGAACGACTTGGATTTTTGGCTTCAAATTTTATGACTATATTTGTAAATAATTTTACAAGCGATTTATAAAAAAAAAGAAAAATTAAATTTTGTAAAGCTTCTACACGTATTTGCCCGCTTAAATCGAGCGACCGGAGAAAAAGCGAAACCAACGAGATCGAGAATGAAGAGTTTAAAGGGTCATTAACCCACCCTTTACTACCCTATTCGAATTAAAGTTAGCTTTATCGCGTCAACGTATATAAATGCAAATTAAACGAGCGGGCAATTCGGTTATATCGAGTCGTCTATCGATCCAGGGATTTACAGCTAATCCGCCGATCGATTAAGCTGCGTAGCAGTAGGAGGAAAGTTGGAGAAACGAGCTTACGTTCCCTCCGCCGTTCGATAGGTTTCAATTTTCAGAAAGCCGATTCCTAGCTCGGCTTTCTGAATGCTCGGTGCAAACGAGATATTGAATGGCGGACAGTAAAATATCGCGATGCTTCCGATGTACCAATTAGTATACATTGAAGTGCGTCGTAAAAAGGCACGGCTGGATATCTCGCGATTACAAAAGAAAAGGCCGAAAGATGAAGAAAAAAAATGGATTGGTAGGAAGAGAAAGGGAGAAGGAAATTCATGTCTTACGAACATAACCGAGCGCGTAAAGCGCCAAAGTAAGCAAGTAGATATTACGAAACGCGAAAACTACTGGTCTTTACTTCGATTCTTGTCATTTGGAATTAAAGTAAACAGGATTCCTAACGACGCCATAGAGAGCGAGAGAGAGAGAGAGAGCGAGAGAGAGAGGAATTGCCCGTTTCCTTCGTATATTTTCTGCTCGTTCCTCCGTGCGTGCACGCGCGCTCGTAATACGAGTATGGCAAAAAAAGACGGACGAAGAACGCGTTTTATACCTTTTCCAAAGATAACGTAGAATGATTCGACTTTGTTCGCTGTACGATGGCCAAGAGAGGAAAGGTCTTGTAATCTCGAAGCTTCCCATTAGCGCCGGTCCATTACGTCCTTCTATGGAATTCGGTTGGGTTGGTCGTCCGGAGGGAAGATATCCCTCGAGTTAGAAAATTACGGACATCCCATCCCAAGGGCTCGACTCTCTTTCCCTCCTTCCCTCTTTTCTCTCTCTCTCTCTCCCTCTTTTCTGCTCGACTTTACTTCTTCGTTCTCCGCGCGGTCAAACGAAATAAAAGCCCTTTGCTCGATTCTTCGCGGAGTTTCGAAACGACGACCTGCATCTTCTTCCTTCCTTCCTTCCTTCCTTTTACCGACAGGATAAGTAAGAGTAACTACGTCTCAATAGCTTCCATCGTGGCAGACCAAGAAGCAAGAATCCTAATATGGAACTTCTCTCAACGAGCACCCTGAACTGTAAGAGGTTGCCTGCTTCTCCTTCGTTGAGTCGATTGAAAAAAAAAAAAAAAGAAAAATAACAAAAATAGAAAGAAGAGTAAGAAGAGAAGGAAAACTGTAAAGCGTTATTACCGCTAGTTTCTTGTCCAGTAGCAATGCAAGCCCGTGCACAACGGCTGCAACACAGTGCAACACAAAGTTCGTGTTGTCGAGTTACTTATCTTTAAACTCGTGACCAAACTGCCCTTTTACCTCTTCCTCTTTACTCTCGCTCTTCTCTTCGTCTTTCGATTCGATCTTTCAAAGACGTTTTCCTTCTTCTTCTTCTTCTTTGATATTTTTCGAATATTTTTCTTTGGCATTGGCACATGTCGAGACGACAAATCGCAATTTTTAGAAAGAAAATAATAGCATAGAGAGGATTGTTCGATGGATGGTGGTGGCAGGTACGTAAGAGGGATCTTACCGAAGGCTTACCGTCATCGCTGATGGTAAAAGGGAAACAGTCAGGAATTTATCGTCGGATCGAAGGTCGAGTCTATCGAAAAGGAGAGATCACGAAGTAAGGCCTCGGTTAACGACATGACGCAGTTACGACACCTTCGTAACGACGATCGTTATCTTTACGAGCGAAGAACGCGCGCCGTACGATCGTAGATTCGTGTAGAATTTGCCTTCTCCACCTTCTCTGCGTTCTACCGGCTCGCAGGTGCCACCAGCCGTACCGATTCGCAAATTCTGCGCGGTACTTTATCCTCGTGAATTTTTCATAAATCTCTTCTTCGATTTATTATTCTCTCTCCCTCTCTCTTTTTCTCTTTCTTTTCGTAGTATTATTTTCCTCGGAACGCAATCTTTCGTCTTATCTTACGAACGTTCCATTATATTTCTCAAGATAGACGTCATTTTAATTAATGAAATAATACGAACAACAACAAATGAAATTTTATTTCTACGCTAAGATTGCGCCCATCTTCTTCTCACTCGAAAGGGAACTCTAACGTAGGTATATATATATACCTATAGCAAGTACGCGTATGGGAAATGGAAAAGAAGATGAATATCTGACAAGAGGCAAAGGAGGAGAGGAGGGCGTGACAACGACTGCACTTAGCATAATAATATTTACTATTAGAAGAAACTAAGAGTCTTGAATATTCTATGCGGTGGCCTCGCCCAGGCCTTGCACAACGACTTACAATCTCGCACCGACTCTATAATTATGCACGGGGGATGGGACGTGTACGAACGCTTCTTTCTTTCTCTCTCTCTCTCTTTCTTTCTTTCTCTCTTTATAGCAACCCGTAAAAGAACAACTAGGATCGTCGCTGAGAAAGAATGCGCGAGACTTAGGATCGAAATTAATACGAGTCTTTTATAGCGACGCTTTTTCCCAACCGAAATTACGCGTATTGCGAATTTTCGCGAAAGAGTCTATTTCCGCGATCGCGTAATCGACGCGTTTACTCGTCGATTAACTTGAAAAGAGAGAAAAATTTCCATAGAACAATACGGTGATTATCGATGAAAAAGACATCTGCGACCGTTGTCAACGATCGAAGAAGTTGCACGTTACACTGATACAACAACTATGCTGAGTGAAAGTTAGTCATAGAATATTACGCCAAGTGAGTGAGGCCAGTGAAATATAAAAAAAAAAAATACTCTCGCATCCAGTAAGAACTTTGAAACGAATATTGTCCGTGCATCTGTGAGAAGAAATCGTGAGCTCGTGGTACATCACGCAATACGTACGTGTTCGTATCCTCGACTAATGGCATTAAGCGCAAGATACGTAAGTATCGTAGGTATGTA
The DNA here is from genome assembly GCF_010416935.1 of Polistes fuscatus. NCBI lineage: Eukaryota > Metazoa > Arthropoda > Insecta > Hymenoptera > Vespidae > Polistes > Polistes fuscatus. Next base: position 11,024,483 of record NW_025113096.1, read on the forward strand.
TACGTAAAACGTACGTATACATATCTACCAAACCTCGATATATTCCTGTTCTTGCGTAATCTCTATGCTGTCTCGTTCTTCTAGTCTTATCCGTCTCTCTCTCTCTCTCACTCTTTCTCTAAATCTCTCTCTCTCACTCTCATACGCTAGTCCTTCTGAAACTTTTTTCCCCGAATACTGCTCGCGTTTTATTCGCTACTAAATTCCCTCTCAACAACGACTTCTCATTGCCGTTTCTTTTATTCTCCCGATCTCTCGAGTATGTCCTTTTGTTCGAGGCCGAGCACGGTCTTAGCGATCTATCGACGGCCAGGTTAATTAGTAATTATCGATCGAAAGGATCGATGCGTTTACGTGTTGTACGAACCTCGACGAACGTCGGACGATTTCTCTCGGAACCTGGAAAAGCCTTCTCCTTCCCATCTCTCTCCGGTTGAATTTACAACGGTCCTATTGTTCGGTCTTTAAAACAATTCATGGTTCGTTTTATTTTACGTAATTTGCTGTTAACCTCCTCCTCCTCCCCACCTCCTTATGCAGTCGCCCACATTGACGGCTCGTCGTCGATCACTCTACTCGCGACATATCGTTCGTATTTAACGACTCGAGAGAGGAGGTCTTTGTAATTTCCCGCGAGACGATTCGAATCCCAGCGCGCGTGCCGCCATAATACCCCTACATACATACATGCATACATATATACATACATACATACTACGCCTGCGTATTCGCTTTGAAGAACGTAACGTTACTTTCTCTCGATCCGCTAACTTATCCTTCTTTATAATATCGCGCGAATTATAATTCGAGAAAAATAGGGCACACGTCGCGATGTTCTTTGCAAAACTTCCGTCATAGAGCCTTTTATAATTTTTCATTGGCTCGAAATATCGTCGAACAATACGTCACTCGTCGTCATCGTCCCACACGCCATCAAAGAACGAGCGAATTTTCAAAAGCGTGCTCCGACGAATCTAATTTATTGCAAGTAATACATTCGCTCGTTCTCTCTCTCTCTCTCTCTTCTCTTCTCCTTTCTTTATTTTCTTTTACTCTTGGAAAAGAAAGAGCACGTAGTATACGTTCGACGAGAAATTAAGGTTCGCGAGTCGCGTGCTTTTGTGGGCGTAATTGCTGCAACATACGCGCGCGCGCGCGCATAAGCTTTGATTATCGCGCGCACGAAGAAACAAAACGTGACCATACATGTGCCGAGTTAACGGTAAACGTCTTGAGAATGCCGTAGCTTATTAATCGTTTTGACTTTGAATTAATGCCACCACGGAGCCTGGTGTCGCGTGGAGAGTTCTTCGCGGGTAGACCAAGCTGGCGGGGCTTTTATGATCCTAACACCTATCTCTCTCTCTCTCTCTCTACCTTTTCTTTGCTTTACTTTTTCAACACGAGATAACGCACGCCTTACGATTTGACGATTCTTATCTCCTCGTCGAAGACGGTAAGAAACCAGACGCCTCTCTTTCCTCTCTCTCGTTCTCTCTCTCTCTCTCTCTCTCTCTCTCTGTGTCTTCTCCCCTTCTATCTGAGAAGCCATTGGGCCTTTCCGTAATTACGCTCCGTTTGCGGAAACGCGTCGTGCGTTATCGTAGATGTAATTAACTCGAGTGTCGTTATGGCGCCAGTCTACGATATCGTGCGAAAAATCCACGAAGCAATAGCTAATGGTAGCCTTATTTTAACGATCCCGGTGATATACGCAAATCAAAGTATCCGATTACGAGGATATAAAAAAAAAACGAGTGTGTGCACTTATGTACGCACGTAAGAAGTTATACTTCTTTGGCGTACCAAAACAAATATAACCTTAATAACCTCAAAAATAACTTCAAAAAATAACTTAAAAAAAAATAATAATAATTATTATATTATAAAAAGAAAATAATAATAATATAATAAAAAAATATCAAAATATAGATATCAGTCCACACTAAATATAAGAGAGATATATTGATTTACTTCACGCGTCAACAGCCATGGCGCGGTGGTAGCACTAGTTCCCGCTCGATCATTTAAGTCAAGTAGCGCTGAGTACAATTAGTACTTGGATGGGTGACCCGCTTGAGAAAAAAAAAGAAGGAAGAAGAAGAGAAAGATGACGACTTCATACCGTAAATTTGAAATCGCTTTGCCGCGCATCGTAAATACCGACAAACTTCGTGGTGTCGATTTTATTGACGCTCGGAAAAAAATCAACTCCCATCACATTTTCCCAAACGCGCCAAAAGAAGTATAACTTCAAAAAAGAATGGTTTCTTTCGGGTTGCGAGAAAATTTGTAAAGGCAGGAGGGGGAAGAATTTATGTAGTTTCTTCGATAGATATATTCTTTAGCCGTTAAAACCTACTATACTGTGTAGATATTACAGGTTCATCTTTATTCTCGGATGAGATGTTGAGCCGAGCGCAAAAAAAAGTAGACAAGATCTCGTGGAATGAGAAAGTGCGTACGCGCGAGTGCCGATCGCATAATTGCATGAAATTGGCCGTGGTAAAATAATTGACTTACAACGTATTTGCTCACATTCTTTCGCGACAAAGAGAAAGATATAGGCGCTAGCAGCTAGCTAGCTAGCTAGCTCCCCTAGCCGAAGAAAAAGATGCTCAAAGAGAGGGGATGGGATAAGAGAAAAAGGAATAAGTAAAAATGAGGATAGAGGACGCGAATGCTCGGAACAGTGCGAGGAACGCGGCATCCGGTGCATTATTCGTAGCTAACATAAGCGTTGAACTACGTATCTGCCAAGTGTACGCTTTCTCTCTCTCTCTCTCTCTCTCTGACATTGCCTTTAATTAGGCATCAAGATAGAACGCACGCGATCCATAATTCGATATACATCACTTTTCTGCCTTTCGCAGCCAAAGGGAACAAACACTTAATGAATAATTATTCATTTTGCGAGCGGACGAAAAACTACTCTGAGGAGATTCCTCCGTAACGAATCATTTCGCCTAATAATTAGCGACCTCGGTCGAAAGACGGAAAGATTCTTCCAATTTCATTAACGCGAACGCGTAAAACACGTTTATTATTTTGCATTAACCTTTTTTCCCTGAAAACATTAATAAGCAAATAAACGTTCGGCCGTTTCTATCGTTGCTTTCTTTCCGCTCGAGAGACCCCGATTGTCTCGAGAAAGCAAGCAAGCAAGCAAGCAAGCAAGCAAGCAAGCCGTTCGATTCTCTTGTCGCCGTGCCGTTAAAAACTCATTCATTGCAACGAGAAAAACAATTAAAGAAGTTATACCCGGTGAGGCGAAAAGTTTTTGCTTTCGTGCCCCACCTTCCTCATTTTGTTGATGTACGCGTTCATGTTGTACATGAATACTTATGACACGCCCAAGCAAACCACCGCGAGAAGCCGACTAGGAAACGTATCGTTTCAAACCCCTTTAGTTCTCCTTTTCTATGGGATACTAGCCCTATCTATCCTAACCAACATATTATATTTACTAACGTGTCACCTACCTCCGAGCTCGTGCACGATTTGCGCACCATTCCTTTGGATGCTTTGCGATAAGCACTAGACTAAGGCTTAAGATTTTCTTCGTAGAAGAACTTTGTAGCGTCTCCTTGGGCCCCCGAGTACCTGCGGATAAACGAACCAACGCATGGAAGAAGAATGGATGGTACGCGTAGTGATGCGTGTGCGTGTGCGTGTTTGTGTGCGTGTACGTGTGCGCGAGCGGGAGTTGTACACCCTGCCCGCGCGCGCAATCGAGCACGTGTGAGTGCTCGCGTATAATTGCAAGCAGGTGCCACATTAATCTTGCGGCCACCGTAACCCATTTTCCTCACTCTTCTATTCGCTCTCCTGTAGCCGCGCCGCGAATAATATGAAATAACGCGGAGAAGAGAGAAAGAGAGAGAGAAGAGTGGTATATATATATGTAATTCATTACTTTGCAATCAACCAGTTTATTTTCTCTTAGAAAATTTCGAATACGAAAACCACTCGTCTCTTCGATTTACTTTCATCGATCCCATTATTCGTTAAAACTTCCGAAAGACTTATTTCTCGAAGAAGTTTCGTAATTGAAAAGTTTTCTTCCTTCTTCTCTCCTCATCGATTTTACGCGAACGACTTTTTCTCCTGCCCTCTCTCTCTTTCATTCTTGTTTCCACTCGAGAGCTAAGTTTGGCGTGATTCACGAGCGGATACATCAACGGAACGATATAAACCATAAAAAAGAAGGAAGGAAGGAAGGAAGGGAGAGGAGAGGAGAGGAGAGTCATCGTGATGCGTCGTAAGAATCTCTCGACGGGCTCGTTGAGCCGAGGCAAATCGAGCGAAAGGGTGAAAGGGAAGGAGGAGAAGGTACGAAGGACGTGCAAGGTGCCATGAATGCCACTTAGAGGATTATTAACGAGCGACCGATGCTTAGGCCGGCCAATGGCGATGGCAATGGCGATGTGCTTTCAGGCTATTCGAAATTCTTGGCTACGCAAGGCTGTTTAACGACGAGCAAGTAGAGATTTACGTTGAGATCCTAGAGGCGAGTCCTTTCGCGCAAAGTGGGCGGCATAATCGTTGATAAACCTTTCGAGGACCTCTTGACATCGAACGGCGTCGACTTAAAAAAAAAAAAAAAGGAAGAATAGAGAAGTCCTGAGATAGATCGTGGAAGAAAATTCGATTCTCTTGTTGTCAAATTTTTCAACGAATTTCCTAGCCGAGAGAAAAATCGTAGCGAGATATTCTTCTTCCTAAAGAAGAATATGCGCGATCAAACTTGTGTTTCCACATATTTACCTTTTCAAAGGAATCTTATCACTTGTGTTTTTCAGACGCTAACAGATCGCGAATGAAACGCTAAATCTAATAAATCCTGCAATGTCTTTCTGTTACAGCCAGAAACTGTGCCACAAGCGCGAATCGACATGACGCGAGTGCTGGAGGTTGCAGCTGCGGAGGATATCACCGGGCATCCTTACAGCCTGGCCGTGACCTCCCCCGAAGGCGTCACCTTCGTTAAGGGCACGTGTCGAGATGAAACGAGATGGTGGGCTGACGTTCTCCAAGTCTATTCGCGAAACAAAGTACGTCGAGAATCTTTCTCTACTTGTAAAAGATAATATAGATTAACCTACCATAAATGCGTGGCTTCCCTTCACCGAGCTTACCACCGTACGTTCCTCGATCCATCCGTAGTTCATTTATCGATCAATCATATCCTTCGAAGCGTTTAGGATCCTGTTGGCGGTTACATTGTTGGAAGGTTTACGACCGTGCGCATATCGATTCTGTTACGCAAGGAATGATCGATCGAGTAAATGGAAACACCTCGTCATCGCGAACCTGCCGTTGGAAACGCGCGAACGAACGATCGCATATGTTAGGAGGCCAAGGCGATGCGTACGTGATATCTCCTGCCGAGAGACCACCTACACACACACACTTATATATTGTTATTATACACACATACGCGCGCCCGCGCGAGGAAGAGGTGAACGTACAGGAAATGCGAGGGTTCCTGTGAATTTTTTTCTCCCTCTTTAGCCCATGGATTTTTTTCATTTCTTATTTTCCGCCTTCTTTTTGCTTGTCCTTCGTTGTAGATTGCTATCTCCATAATAGCAATCGTAAAAGTAGCTACTTTCAGGAATAACACGCTTTTCCTCTTGGGAACAATAAAATTGCACGGGATTTTTCAAACGCGTCGCTAAAATATCGGTAAGAGCAAGCGAGAAAGAAAAAAAAAAAGAGAGAGAGAAGAAATTTCAGGACGAGATCGATTTGCATCGAAGGACACTCCTAGTGGTGATTTTGATTGGTTTGGACGGGGTCTCTCGAGATTATTGATACACGACATAGAGCTCGGCTAGCTAGCTAGCTCGTAGATTTCTAACCGACACTCGGTCATTTACGTACGTTCGAGATTATTGCTTCGGACACACGTCGGTGTTCTTATGAATTATGCACGCGGCGAGGGCTACACCTTCGTGGAACATTATCAATGTTATTGTTTATCTGTCATTATTACGATTGCCTACAATGGACATTTCTTTCTCTCTATCCTACGTTCTTCTCCGAGAGAGAAGACCTCACCTACGTAGAAATACTAGAACACACATATCGTGGCGTGGGATCTATTAGCAAGATTATTCGAATTGGATTTTTCAGGGTCGACACAAGAGAAATGCAACATTTCCTGGCAGCCAGACGACGATCCTCCAAGTTACGCCGAACATTCGAAGTGAGTCGATTTGTCATTCGTCAAAGCTAAAATCTTCTCGATGTTTTTTTTCCAATGGGTTTTTCCTTTGAAGGTAACACGCCGAATCCGCCTCGGCCCCGGTTCAATAGCTGCCGATCGGAACCTCGAAGTAATGCTATTTGGATTTCGGAGACGACGGGTGGCTCTTCGGAGCTTTGCTCTTCCGTATTTTCATCGACGCCTTCTTTGATCACCACCAGCGTGGTGACGATGACGAGTTGCTCGACGAATTCTCTGCTAAGCAACGGTAACGTAGATAACAGCAACGTTTCGCCGTTACGAAGCAGTACTCCTTTGGAGAACGGTACGAATGGCCCTTATTTGACGTCGTCATCGTCATCATCATCGTCATCGTCGTCATCGTCGTCATCGTCGTCATCGTCGTCATCGTCGGCGGCGGTAGCATCGTCAGTTTCCATCAACGGAAACGGTATAGTCGTGAGCACGACTTATACAACGACACCGACGAGTACCGTCGTCGTCTCTTCCTTGAATACGACGATCTCGAGCACTTTGTCCAACAGTGGTTCTAGTATCACGTTGACCGAGAAACCACCAATGATACCCAACGATGGTAAAACAACCTACAGGGATCAACCCGCCAGTGGATCCTCTCCACCTACCAGAGACAAATTGTGCGCCGAAGACAAGGCTAGACGCAGGTCGAACCATCAACAAGGAGAGCATGGATCCAACGAGAAGTTAGGTCGGTGTTGAACATTCGCTATACATCGGGAAAATCTTGTGTACTTGATATTAATCGATAGATATTCGTTCATAGACGACGATGCATGTCGAAGAATATTCTTAGAACACGAGAGAGAACGCGAAGGAAAATTACGGGACATTGCTGCGTCGTTAACTCAATCGCGAGTTCGCAGGATCAAGCCTAGGACCTCCGAGCCAACGAGGGACGTCGTAGATGCCGCTAATGCGGTCCATCGAGACAAACTCGTGAGTACTGTTCGATGCGTAATTAATTGAGTATGAAAAGAAATACTTTATCGAGATTTTTACTAATCACAGGTAAGAGGTGACCCCGACGGTTGTGGATTAGATATTTCGAGCATTAGGTATTCACCGACCTCCGAATTAAGGGTCGATTTACCAGCGGAAAATGTACTGAATATTAAGAAAGGTTGGCTAATGAAGCAAAGTTTAAATAAGGTGAATATTTGCGCAAGTTTCAGAAGAATGATTTAGTTGGAAGTATACGATCGATTTCTCTTGTTAGGAATGGAACAAGCATTGGTTCGTTTTACGAGGTTGTGGCCTGATGTACTATAGAGATCCTTGTGCGGAGGACAAGGGCATCATGGATGGCGTTATAGACTTGAATACCGTTACTGCGGTTACGCCGTTGCAGGTTGCAAGAAATTATGGATTTCAAACCGTGGTAAGATGCAACAGGAAAATTATACCCGAGCGGTGCTTCGGAATGACTTTTTCTTAATTCGTATAGAAAGATCGTAAAGATCTTTAACGTCGGCTCGTATAAAAGAACGATGTTTGACATTTCTTCGCTATAACTCGTGATTTTCTTCCTAATACAGGCCTGGGATGAAAGAGGTAGCACCGTCCTATCCGCGGTGACAGCCGGCATTAGATCCAGCTGGATGTCGGCTATCAGAAGAGCGGCTAATCTACCCGATCCCGATAACAATGGGGATTCGCTGCCGATATGTTCGGACAATCAACAAGATACTAATCCTCAATCACCGACAACGTAAGCGATGTGATAATTGTCTATTGTTATTTTTTCCTCCACCAATTGTTGTTCTCTAACAACATGTCTTACAATTAGTATACAAAGATTCTCCTTTTATGAAAGGTCTATCAACGATCGTGAAAGAGATTCGGTGGTTCCTCCGACTTCGAATACGCCTCGATCGGTCCTATTTTCTTCCGACGAAGAATACAGAACCGCATCTGAGGGTGGACGGAGAGAATCCGGTGACTGGTCGGAAATTCCGGTTTCGCCTCCTCTTATTAGAAACGGCGATTGGTCTTTGCCTTTGAAAGGGTCCAACTGGTCAGACACGACGAATCACGAGTGGTCGGAATTACCACCTTCGCCGCCCTTGACGAGAACTGCCCTTTCGAGGGTCAAGGCGAGATCGAGGTCGAGTTCGAGATCGCGAGTTTACAAGAGGAGTCGTAGTTCGCCACCGAGTTCGCGACGAAGTACTCTCGACAGTGTCAGATCTGAGGATCTTATGATGGCTTGTTGCGAGTTGGGAGAAGACGAGGAGCAAAGCAACGGACATATTCAAAACAGCAGACGCCTTTCCGGTTCGAACGACAGTCCTTTAATCGTCGAGCTCTTGGAGAACCAAGTCTCCCTCTTGCGCGATCAACTCGATCACAATCAGCCTCATCCGAGCGCGCTGCTAGTCATCGTTGAGCGTCGAGAAAACGAAATAGAGAAATTAAAGTCGCAGTTAAACACGGCGCGGCTAGACGTGGCCAACGCCGAGAAAGAATTGTCCAGATTGAGGCAGCAAATGGCAGAGGCGGTAATCAGGGAAAAACAAGTGGAAGAATTACTCGGCACGATACAGAGAACGGAACAACAGAGGAACAAGGATCTCGATGATTTGGAGAAACTCAAGAAGGTCTATTCGAGAGAGAAGGAGATACTAGAATGTAAATTATTGGAAACCGAGGCTATTCTTAGAGAGACGAGCGAACGATGCGAGATGCTTACGAACGAGTTGTCATCGAGTCACGGAAACGTCGAACATTTGCAGGAAGAAGTGCAGGCACTTGGCGAAAGACTCTCTCAAGGTTAAATTACACTCTTTTCCTTCTCAGAATTTTTATATATATATATAATTTATTCATTTATTTTCTTGCTTCTCGTAATTTTAGGTATCGAAGAAAATGAACGATTATACAACAGAATGAGAGAACTTGAGAAAAGAGGTGGTCTTTCCGGATCTCGAGAACGCGGTAGAAGCTTTGATTCTCTCAGCGATCTAACCAATATAGATTTGGACATGGATTTAAATACGCTGGACAAGGAGAGGTAACTAATATACGTGATTCTTAATTCGTAAACTCGTTTGATTCGAATATAAAATAATTCGTAACTATTTGTAGGATCGTTGAAGAGTACGACGAACTGCGAGTTCGATTCGAGAAGGCCATCTCGGAGATACGTGCTATGCGTAAAGAATTGCGCGAAGCACACTCGACGCAGGATGCATTAGAATTGGAGATATTTGCTTATAACGTGATCTTAACGTAAACTCGTTTGATTCAAATAAAATAATTCGTAACTAGTAGACGTTGAAGAGTACGACGAACTGCGAGTTCGATTCGAGAAGGCCATCTCAGATACTCAGGTAAAGAATTGCGGAAAATAAATGCATTAGAATTGGGATATTTGCTTATAAGCAGGATGCCATCGGTGTGAGCGAGACGAATCAAGCACAGGTTCAATTGATGGCTGCTCGTATTCAAGATTTAACCAACAAGCTTGCCGCCAGCGAGAAACAAGTCAGAACGCTCAAGCAGAAATTAACGAAAGCGGAAACTAGGGACAAGAGGAGATCGCTCTCCTTGAAGGGAAGAGAATCTTTCCAGATATCTCAGGAAATGGAGGATAAGCTGTTGGACTTGGAAAATAAGATATGCGCTATAGAACGTGGTAAGAGCATTGGTGGTGGTGGTCCGATTTCCTCTACCGGTGCTACTGCTAGTTCAAAGGAATCGAGTCCTACTTCGAAGAAAGAGAAAGATAAGGAGAAGAAAAAGGAAGGGAAACATTTGGATCGCGCTAGATTGCGTAGAAAATCGTTGGACAGCGCGACCAGTTCGGAACCTATGAAAGTGTTAATCAGATTAAGCACACTGGAAACCAAAGTTGCGAGCGTAACCGAAAACATGGCCAGCGACGCGGAAAAAGATTCGAGCGAATGCAGCGAGGTGAGCGGCAGTGCGGCGGCGACTTCCGCCGGTAACGAGCTACCTTTGGAATTTCTCTCAAGGTTGAAGAAATTGGAGAGAGTCGTGTGGAAGTCGAAGCGACGATTGGAAAAGTGTTTGGGCTCGACTCAGACGGAGGACAAAGCCGAGAAATGCTTGCGCGAGGTCAACGATATTCTCGATTCGTGCTTAGATTGTAAGAAAGGCCAAGTCAGTGGTCAAATCGGGGAATCGGTAGGAATAGTGGTATGTAGATTAGAGGCTATACTTAAGGATAAACTAAGCGAACTCACAAAGAGACGGCAAACGCTCGCATCGAACGACCGCTTGGACGATAGGGAGAAAGTCAAGTTGATCGCCGAAAGGATAGCATTCGAATCCGTGATACTTGGACGATTAAAGCGCGCAATCGGCGGTACCTTTGGAGATAAGAGCGCCGTTCTCAGTGAACTAATCGAAACTAGTCAGCTTGCCTCAAGCTTAAAGCATAAGATTCATGGAACCAAGCCCAAAACCTACCAAAACACGAATTACATTCAGTATCTTTCTAAAGTCTTAGCGAATAAGTTAGTTCTCGTAGGAGGCGTTCTCCCAGTTAAAACGGAGACATCGCTACAACTTTGCAACGCTAGAAACGAGAGCTTGAATTTCTTGTTGCAAAAGCAAAAGGAAGTCGACGGTATCGTCGGACGATACAAGGAGACCAAATTAAGAGAGTTGGCCCAGGCCTTGGCGGTCGAGACGCTTAATTTGTCCGATCAAGATGATCATCCCGCGAAACAAATAAACCTTTCGAGCAAAAAATTGCTCGAAGACAAACGTATTCGCGAAGCTTGGGCTCTCGCACAGGAGACGGTCAACAAGGAGCTTGTGCAAAGCGAGGTGTCACGCGTTATATTGCATTGCGCGCAGATCTACGAACAGGATATCTCGTCCGTCCTCGACACTTGTCTCAACTTTAACGAGGCTGGATGCGTCGGTTTGGAAAACTGGGCGGACGAAACGCGATCTAAATTACGCCAAGAGATTCAATTTTCCGTAGATGAGTTATCCGAGGTTTACGAAGATTCTCTTCGAACGATGAAAAGGAATAAAAGTTTCGCCAATGCGGAGTACGATTCTCGTCGACTCTTGACGGATTACGCCGATGTAATCGCGCATAAAGCTTTAATAGATGCCAGAATTTCTCTTCTACAAAAGAACACGAAACCGTCAACAACCTCTTTCAACGGTCAAAGCGATCAGAGTTTTCTATCTAGTCTCATACGAAACGAAGACCTTCTCTACCATTTAACCGAGGATAAATCTAGTAAATTCGATAACGATCTCGTTCTCGAAGCAGAGTGCAATTATCTTTATCGACAGTTTGCCGAAGAGTGCGAGGAGAGAATATCTGGTAGGCAAGAATCGAAGGAACGACTTAAAACGATAGGACAACATTTAGGATATCTCGAAGAGGACATTAGCGGACTCGCCAAAACAATCAAAGAAAAAGCAAGCGCATCGGCGACCAAAATGGTCTGTCAGTTTGAACGTTCCAGTAGCGGACTAACAGATTGGACAAACGTTTGCGAAAAGTGTTCTCACTTACGCGAACAAATCAAAAGATTAGCCGATTACGTCGATCGTATGTCCTGCAAGCAATGTGAAGAGTTACAAGAAACCATAAAGAGGCTAACGGCTCGTCACGAGGAAGAGCTAAAAACGCTCAAGAGAAATCAGGAGAAGGATATAATGGACATAAAGGGTGAACTCGATAATCAAAGACAATCCCTTAAGACGCAGTACGAGCAAGAAGCGGCTAATCTACGAGAAAGGGCGAGAAAATTGGAACACAGATTGAACGCTATGGATTCCGAACATTATGCTCACGTAAACGAACTGCGTGCCGTTTATCAAAGATCCATAAGCGCAGAATTGGATACCGATGCTGAGACGAGGAAAAGATACAAAGACGAGATTAAACATCTCAGGGCACTTTGCGAAAAAGGATTATTAGCCATGGAAAATTCACATAGACGTGTTATTTCGGAAATGGAAGAAAAGCATCGACAGGAATTGGAAAATTTGAGAGTCGAGAAGGAGCAAGCTCTTTCGGAAGAAACTCAAGCGACTTTGGCTGCCTTGGATGCTATGAGAAAGGCGCACGAACACGAGGTGCAGAAAGAGATTGCAAAGTTCAAGCAAGAATTCATTAAGCAAATGCAAGCTAGAGAAGATATCGGTGAACTGCACAAAGAACACGAGTAAGTATGGAGATTAATTTTTATTGAATTCTATATCAAAGTTAGGAATAAAAATGATTGAATTATTTCTTAGAGAAGAGATGGAAGAAATAAAGCAGGAAATTCTTTCGTTGTCTGCCAAATATTCATCGAAATGCGTCGAGTCTGCTGCTTTGGAGGAAAAAGTAGGTACGCTTACGAAGCAACTTGCACAAGCGCAACAGCACATAATGCAGCTAGATGCTAGGAACAAGCAGTTGAGGGCCCACTTTTTGGTCGATTGTAGCGACGCTGGTATCAACGATACTATTCAGATTTTAAAAAGCGGAGAGAATGACACAGTCGAACCGAAGGAGGAACTTTACAAGCTACCACAGCACATAAAAGTATGTAAAATTAGGCTCGTCTAATCTAAGGTATCATTTGTGAAAAAGTAGACGTGGTTAACCAACGTATCATACCTACTATAATATCTTAATATCATTAACTCTGCTGCGATTACACGTTAAAAAGCAAAGAAATGTCGAAGAAATAAATGATAACGTATTAAATCGTCTATCATTTAAGTTAACATCGATTTCTAGCTATACCGTGAATTCGCATTAGCCGTACTGACGCATATTTTCGATATTTCACTAACAGCATGGGGACACCCTTCGTGAAACGACCGGTGTACCACAGAAATCTTCGTCACTAAACACCTCGCCAGCGTACTCACCGCAGCGTGTAAGAAATAATCACGAATCGATGCAAGGAACGAGCGAGGAGCAGAAATTAACGAGCGAACGCCCAAAAAGCTCCTTATCCACGCTTCAAAAGTCCCTTTCGGCGGATAAACCGACCAGCTTCTCGTACAAGCTCGAGCGAATTAAATCCATATCGTTGCCTTACTCGAATAATTTAGTTAGGCCGGGGAGTAGTACTGCTATTTCATCGCACGATAGGAAAGATACGATCTTAACGCAAAAGAACGAAGAACATAATGGCATAGCATCGCCATTATGGGACAGCTTAAGACCAAGGAGCGGATTGCCCCATCAGTATCAAGGTACAGAAGAGAGGTGAATGGAAACGTATCAAAAAAGCATCTCTGGTGGTGGTGGTGGATATGCATCTGTATTCGGATTAAAAGTGCTGCTTTTTTTTCTCTCTTCTTCTTATTAAGTATTCCGCATTAAGTGTATATACATTTGTCAGACGTGTTTTACTCAAAGGAAAAGTTAAATTGCTTTGTTTTTGGTATATCGTTTGTTATGCTGTGTGAACTACAATCGTGTTTCAACTTGGATACTTGGAGCATGCAAAACTTAAATCGATTTTTACTTTTCTAACACAGATCTTTTAACCGATATACGAGATTTTATCGGACGTAATTCTTATTCCGATTGATATCTAACTGGTGCACTTAGTTAATAAAATTCAATTACCCTCGACGAGAATTGCTTACAATACGGAGCAAAAAATCGTTTAGAAAAATTGATTCATATCATTTTTTACAAACTTTTGTATTTGTAAGAAAAAATTATTCTTCGAAAAAACGGTGCAAAGTAAAAATGTGCAATGGTAGGAGGAACGTGTTTACCAAAGTGGCGCTCATTCTTACATACGAGTATGTTTGTATCTGATTAATCTAACGCAAAATTTGCACGAGCCTTTGATATTATTGTTAGTAGGTATAAATCATATTTATATACGTGTTAAACGTCAAAGCATGAAAGTGATAATGAGTTGAATTATAACCGATAATTATAATATATTCTTATTTGCTAACATGTGTTTGAAAGCAAATTAACAATGCGAATGTTCAAGACGACTGTGTCTTACTCTATCTATATAGATGTCTGATCTTTATACTATATAATACTTAACTGACTTTTCATAGAAATCGTAGTTGTATCTCTATGTCTATGCTATGTATACACTTCTACGTGGAATCATAACTCTTACTTAGCAATTTAGTAGAAGGATATGTGTATGGGATACAATTAATTGTGATGTTTGAAGCAAAATTAAAAGCTGATGTATTTTGACGTAGAAATACAGGTACGATTTCCTGCATTTTCCTCTAGAAAGGATAAAAATATGCAAATAAGAGTAATATTTAATCCAAAGAAGTTGGTACGAATAATAATGTATCCGAGTAAAGGGAACATATAACTAAAATTCCTTGGAAAGGTATAATCAAAAGTAACTGAATTTTCACTTATTGCGAGATAAGCTATAGTATATATCTATATTGCGTATAACGTAAAATATCTGTGAGTCTATAAAAGTCCTATTAGCGCATAACTGTATCTAGACAATTATTTAAAATAAAAGGTGGCACAGCAGAGATGCGAATCAACGGTACTGGCAGTCGGAAACAGGAGGACAAACAAAGTAAAAAGCAGCAACAATCGGAGACATACACCCTCCGTACCGACACTCGTCACCCATCCTACCTCAGCCCGGAACCCCCAGCTCTCTCCGTTGCAGGTCTGCCATTCAAACTAATAACGTACCTATATCTATCATTTGTAATTTTCGATACAAGCATTATAACGACTGTTTTCTTTTTTTTTTTTTAGAGCTGATGAGGAGGTCTCCATTATTGAGGTGGTCGAGCAGAAATTGTCGTAGCTTGCCTCCTACACCTCTACCGAGTTATCATCAACCGCTCCACCCCCCACTCCCCGCGGTGGGCATGGTTGCAGAGAGGAAGAAGCGTTTCGAACTTTAAGCCCTGTCCATCTTTCGCTTAAATTACCGAATCATCGATTTGTACGCACGAGTCGCATCGTCTTTTACGCTACGTATCCAAACCGATTTTACTAAAGCGTGCAAAATTCATTGTTCTTTTATTCCTGTGCTCATTTGGTAGCTCATGCACATACTTTCCTTTTTTAACGTTTTTTCTTTTTTTTTTTTATTGCGCAGAGATTCAGGAATTGAAATGCGTGAAAACTCGATATTTAAAATGCGTTTCTTGTAAATGTTATTTCAAGGATACGCATACGTAATTAGTATACTTTGATAATGTGCAATAAGTCGTGCTCAAATACGTGCTTACCTTGTATCGCATCACTCTATTGAGCATGTTTATAAGGTAAACATGATTCAATAATAATAATCGAAAGGAGTCTTTAGGCTCGTCTCGAAGGAAGTGGATTCTTTACGTCCATCTTCGTTCCAGGTGGCTTATACTATGGAATGTTCATTATACGCCTATTCGTACGATGGGTTGTTTTTGAGAAAGTTTATCCAGAAAGTTTTTCTAATTACATTCATATACAAGATCGACGCGAGATCAACGCGACGACTGTCCTTTGATATGCATTTAAACTTTGATAACAAGTTTTTCCGTAGATACCATTAGTCTCTTTGCTACGAACAACTTTATAATATTTGAGAAGCGCTGTTCTTCGTTCTCTTAAAAAAAAAAGGAAGAAAAATATCATTTTTTGCCGAAAAAAATTTTCTGCGCTACAAAAGCTTGGTGCGATAATTATATACAATTAAACGAAGAAACGAGCGAAGAATAGGGAAACATTAGGTCGTGAGTCATGTACACAAGAAAAATAATTTCGTGATAATTGCTATAGTATATATATCTACTATATCAACGCATACGTATCTCGATGTTTAATCGTCCGAGATAATGATGATAGAATCTGTTTTAAAATATCTGTTTTGCAGATATGTACCTATTACACACACACATACACTTCTCATGTTGAAAAAGAGTTAACAGAGAGTTCATTTTAGCTGGAACAAGCTCAAATTTCTATTATTCTGTTGTATATTTTTTATTTTGATATTAAAATTTGGCCTGTATTATGAACTTTGTGATCGTGACACGGAATAAATCTAAATTAAAAATGTTAATGTGCAAAAAGAGGGATGATGTAAAAAAGAAGAAAAAAGAAAGGAATTTTGTTGATTTAGAATTGAAAAGAAATATTATGCTTGTGTGTTTTTTCTCTTGTTATGTACAGATTTTGCACATAATTATGCCGTTATATCGTCGCATTGTGTATTATCGCATCTTTCATCGTGTAAATGTTTTCAGATTGCGATTCATTTGATGTTAATACTGTATAGTTTATGATGTTTTTTTTTAAGATATCAAATATAAATAGTTTGGAATTAATCATTTTCCATTGTAAATGGATCGATTCTATATATATATATATATATATTACTATTGTATTTTACTTTACAAACCCCATCGCGATCCGTTATTGCAGCGTAACTCGCATGCTATTAGAACGGTAAACGATATTAACAAAATTCATTATCTCTTATGTAATTACTCAGGATTGTTTAACATTTATAATATATTACGATTATGATATTGTATTTGCATTATAATTTATAACACGTTTGAAATAAAATATGGCAACTATCGTGTATATTTTGCTTTATCTTGCGTTTCGTTGATTATTTTTAATATGTTAAATAACAAACAAGGTCTGTCATGATCTTTATTATCTTAATAAATATATTAGAAGAGAGAACGCGCGGTGATTATAAAGCAAGGATGTTAATAATAGAACAATTTCATGCGTATTCAGCAATTTTCATGTGATTATTTCAATGAGAACAGGCAGATTTTCATGGAGCTTACTTTCGCGTTTTCATACATCTCCTCATAACTAGTAGCTCCACAAAGTCAACCGAAACGGAGTTCGTGTAATAGGCGAACATGATATCCAAGAAATCGACTTACCAAACTAGTCGAAGTAATGGGTTGTCTTATGTTAAAACGGCCGAAGCATGTAGCCAATCGCAAGGTGAGGTACAAGGCACTCATACGAAACCATCCGAAGTAACTCTACGTATTTACGGAAGAAGCCGAAAACAGCTGTTTTAATCGGAGACTTTCTTGATTTCATACGTCTCCTTCTACCTCCCTAGCTTCACGAAGTCGGCCGAAATGGAGTTTTTGTAATGGCATAGTAGAAAGTGCAAAGAGGTTAGCATTTAGTTAGCGTTAAGATGTTTTACTCTTATGATATGATGTTTCCCTTGTAATTCGTTCTTTTTGCGGCCAAAATTCTGTCTTTTACGAACGAGAAGGAAACAATATAGGGCCATTTAAAATACATTATAGAACGCTCGAATGATGATGTCTTCTTTACAAGTGAATAATTTTCTTCTTATATTTTTGGTTATAAATATTTAAGAAAGGAATTGACAATCATTTTTATTTTCCTTTAAATTAAATGAAATAAAATTTATTACAAATTATTTGGAATTCACATATACTATTAATTATTAATAATTGTTATTTATAAAATAATGATAATGTATGGGTCTCTATATATATCATCTTCTCGTGGTGAAACTCAAATAGTCGATATTGCATCAAAAAATTAATTGTAAAATATTGTAACAATCCAAGTATTGTTTAGAGCTAAGAACTGAATTTGAATTTCATTCAATTTATATACATTATGTGTTACAATTAAGACGCGCATGCATATTAGACTTAGAAAGATTCGGGAACGTTAATAACTGGATAAAAGATATAGAAACGTTTAGGAGTTGTTAAGCAGAGACGGTTAGCTGTAAATGGTGTTTCTCTAATTTGCAGGTAATGTAATTAATGTATATAGTGTAATTTTAAGTGTAATTTGTATTTATATAATGCAAAGCAATGCAGATAATGTAGTTTAGTGTAAATAATATTAATAAAATAATCGACTCAAGACAGTTATAATTCCGAATATATAAATCCTTATAAGAACAGTATAAAATATATAGGGTATAATTTTATAATAAAATGAAAATATATATTTGATATATATAATAAAAAAATTTTAGTTTTAACTTCTGCCGCTATTAGTCGCTTTAATCGACATTCATACACTCGTTTTGCGGCCGGTCGGTAATGTCGATCGAGAGTGTTTGGAGTACGCGAATTGAGGTTAAGAATTTCTATTATTTGGTTTAATTTCTTTTATTTGTTTCTATTATTTTGTTTATAAAAATAAAAATATTTATGATCAGACTCCTATTAAGATAGACAAGTGCAAAGAATCCGTTGTGTTCTTATTTTGTTCTAAGTAATATTATACGTATTTTCAGTCAAATTCAGAACAGTCAGTAATATTTATTAAAAAAAAATAACGATTCCTTGAAAAGTTAACTGGAAAATTGATTAAAATCTACATTGTAAAGTATCATTAATCACTGGCAAAATATGTTACCAGTAAGAAGATTGGCATGTATCTTATTTAGGCAAAATTCACTAGCAAGTGCATCTAGTAAACCTTATTTTTGTTATAACATGACATTGAATGTTAAACAATCTTGTTGGTATTCTACACGGAAGGATTTAACTAAAGTCGATAATAAAGACGCTAAAAATAAAGTAAGCACGGATTTTGTGGAAGTAGGTAATTTATTTTAAGAAGTTTCATATTATCTGTTAACGATGAAACCCTTTATAACGTTATATTATATTTTTTCATTTATTCTAGTTAAACAGAATACAGTGTCTGCTGGATACTTAGTGATTATAGCTGCTGGTCTTACCCTTTTCATCTATATCGGTTATTCCTTATTAAACGAATTGTTTTCTAGTAACAGTCCATATGGAATTTATAATAGAGCTTTACAATGCTGTATGAAGGATTCAAAAGTTTTAGATGCTCTTGGAGAACCTATCAAAGTTTATGGCGAAGGAAGAAGAAGAAGAAATCATTTCAGGTATGCCGAAGTAGATCTTTTTTGATATTTTTATATAAGTACAAAATATATTTATCAAATTATTGTAGTCATGGGCTCTATGAAAAAGATGGCATCGTATATTTAAAATTAAGATTTTATATGGAAGGAATAAGACGTAAAGGCATCGTATATGTGGAAGCTAAAGTAAGTATTTATATTTTATGTATTACTTCGTTGGTTGCTTAAATGAATAATCTATTTATGTATGTGAATATTCCATTAATTGTACAATTCAATTTAAATTTCAGAATGTGTCTGATAATTACGAATTAACACAAATATATATGAAAGTCGATGATGTTCTAGGAAGTGTTCTTATAATAGATCCTAATGAAAAATAGGAATAAACAGTGGCGACAATTAAAGTTATCGATTTAATTTATTTTGTTTACACGTTTTGAGAAACTTACATTAGAAACAAAAAATTGTATCTATGAGAGATATGGTTTATCGACAAAACAATATATATATATATATATATCATATAGAAGCATTGTAAATTCATTAATCATAATATTTCTTTAGATCTAATATGTAATTATGTATGCATACGTGTTTCTTCCGAGAAAAGATTATTAAATTTATATAAATATGTCTAAACTCGGAGGATATGATTCGAATAATACGTCAACATTCTATCATCATTCTTACACGAAACCCTATTGAAAGAAAGATATTAAAAAGGCACGCGTCCAAACTCGACAACAGTAACCTCCCAAAAGTAAGAACGTGTAGAGTGTCTGTGAGAGCGGGAGAGTTCTTGAGCGCGCTTCTTTGCCAATACCAGTGGATTCGATCTGACAGTCGTACATCTGTCGGCGAAGTAAGAACGACTCGTTACGCATGCGCGATTAAGTGAATAAAATTCTTCATCAACGGAAAAAGTATTTTTTATTATTCGTTTTACAAAATTTTAATTATAACAACATCGCGATCGAAGGATACAGTTTTCTCTCATCTTCTTCTTGTTCTACCGATTTAAAGAAACGAAACGAAACAAATTGTTAAAGTTCAGTTGAGTATTTTCAATTAATGTATGTTTTTCTTATTGTTTATATTTTCTTCTTCATACTTGTATATATCAAAAAAGTAAAGTAAAAATAAAAACGATAAAAAAGAATTTATCTAATAATTACGGATCACAACGTCACAGTTGTTCGTAAGGAATAAAACTAGCCGTCGACGTCCTTGGCTAAACTAATCGTCGATAAGTCTAATTGAAGAATCAAGTTTTCCTTCGGCTCGCACTAAAGGAAATTCATCGGATCGAGTGATCGATAAAGATCGCAAGTGGCACTCAGCGTCCTATTATACGGTGCGCCTCTTCATTATTTCTTCCGGAATGTTTTCATCTGCCTGCTTTTCTTTATTTGTTCCTCCAACAATCCCAGAATCAATACGATAAACATAAATGCGTAAAAATAACACATCGTATTATTTCATATCTTTGTCAATAGGATTATGCAAAGAGGAATAGTAAAAAAACGATGATATCTTGATAAACAAGAGGAGTAACTATTGGTAAATTAATCGAATTAGCGTGAACTATTGATAAAAGAAATGTTGAAAAAGTGTTGTTCCTGCTTTACGGGATTTAAGGCCGTATTTCAGCCCGAAGAAACTGGCCCAGCTTGGAAACCGAAATGCACCAAACCAGAATGCCTACCTCGTCCACCGAATGCTTCCGAATCAGGTAAAGATTCACTTATTGCGTACACATCTCCTACCGTTCATTAATTTTTACTCCCACGAGAATATATCGTGAGTTATTTCAAGGACGTCACGTTGCGAATATGGATAACCGATTATTGTCACAGTTTCTTATGTTTTTCATTAAACGCAACGATTTACATAATTAAGATTCTTGATGAAATCGAAAGAACAAAACTCGGGAGAATTGTATTATATAATTATTTAAATTATTCATTAAGAGGTAAGATCTAAAAGGCAAGAACAAAAGTCGTTGCACTTTCGATGATGAATCATTGCATTTTCCTCGATCGAGAAATCACATTCCATAAGATTCTCTCGTCAACGATAGTCGTCGACGTTGCAAATGTTATGGAGCAAAGAATTATGGATTATCAATAACTAAAAGATAACGGGAATATTCTGTATAATTGCGATTTGAATTTTTATATATTTTATTTTTTCATCTTTTTATAAATTCATCGCGATAAAGCATACGCGTGCATCATTAATATGGTATCACTAATAGAAAGATGAACGTCATCTTTGTAGCCTAGAAATTATGCAAAAATGATTTCACTTTTAGACACGCCTGTTTTGCTAACGGTTATCTCCTTATGGTTATATGCACTTACGTGAGTATTTCCGAGGAGTCCCGGATCTTCCGTTCGATAATATTTGGACAAGTTTTTTCCCTATTGTCTTTGAATCTATTCATTCATCTGTCCACAAATTTCGAGTTAGTTCTACGAAAATTAGCCAAGGTGAAAACGCCTCGAGCGTTTACACGCCTTTAGGAATATAATCCGAAAGTGCAACAAGCAACGATGTTTATACTCTTCGCGGGTGTGAGAGTTTTCTGGTCGATGATGTCACTGCACTCTTACACGCCGATATGATGATTATTTAAATCTTTGCTCGTGCTCGAAGATCGGCGTCCTCTATCGATCACGTTTCTACGAATATTATTTATACTCGAATTTCAAACTGGTACATTGAAACTCTTATATTGTAGGCCTAACGTTCGGTCATTTAAATAACGCGAGAGAATTATTAATTTCGGTGAACTGTAATTGAGTCATCAAACGTAGTAAAGCGCTATCTATTTAAATTGTAGTATCATTTAAGAGAAAGATGCCCTTGATATGGACGTTTTACACGGACCTTTAACTCGCACTCTCGATGTTTTTAAAGACAATAAAAAAGATCTAGCATAACGTACTCGATGACTCAGAATATTTAGAATAATTCGATTCGACTCGATTTGCGAAAGAAGCTTAACATTTGTACAAACATGTACGCTCGCAAAGGAATTCAAACACGTTCATTATTTCTATCCGTTGGTAATTGAAAGTTTCTAAGCTGTCTAAAAAAAGAATTTCGTTAACGGATAACCGTGGAGTGCGTTTATTTTTCGACGCCGGTTATGGCTCGTCCCGTCAAACAGGGAGAGCTTTAACAATTTCCAAAACAAACATAGAAAATATCTATAAGTTAGAAACGATGGGGAAGAGGTCGTGAAATTGGCTGCCAACGACTGATTTGAATGATTTAAAGGCGCCTTCTCGACGCACATCGACGCGCATCGACGCGCATTGACGCTTGTGCAAACGCTTCGTCACGTTGATCCCATTTCGAGTTTGACAGATGCGTTGCTCCGAGAATTCGATCGTAATCGTCCACTTTAGAAAGGCTTGGTTGGGGGACTCGGTTTCTCGAGAAAACACAACCACGAGTGATTCATGATTCGACACTCTCGTTAAACTACGCAACAGGTTTTTTCGTCATATTTCATTCATCCTCGCTTTTCACGTTAGATCTTTGCCTTCGTTGGAATGATGTATCCGATAAATTGATATACCGCGAAGAAAAATCTTCATCGCTTGGTTTACTTTAGCATACCTATAAATACATTTGCGTAAAAATATACGGAAGTGGAGTACGTCATCGCCATGCTATGAGTCAAGCATTGTAGTCCGTCCAAAATTAAATAGAATAATCTTCGTAAGTGAAACAAGTAACGACACTTAAGAAATTATTAATGGGTGGTGTCTCCGGATTGCTTTGATAAATTACCTAATAAGTATGGTAATCGAGGTGACACGTTTTATAGTCAGAAAAATATGCGTCATTGATCCACTTTTCATAGATACGTATCTATCGACCATTGAAACAGATCATAACTCGTTAATCCTTTCCCGATCAAGATTCGATAACGAAACGGTGTTTCATTCTAGAAAAAAGCACCTTTAAGATAGATGGATATTCTATTAATCGACTAATTTGGCGAAAAAATTTGCTTTACCATTACAGAACGAAACAGACTTTTCTGATATGGATAAAAACGTTCGTTTGAACGCGTTCCGAAAATGATCGGTAGATAGATCAATATATTACTATATATCGGTATAGCGAGATATGTGTAGAGGTATGTCTGGAAAATACGTTATTATCGAAGCTCTTTATTAGTTTCGTTTGACGACTCATTTAACGATCTCTTGTTGGCAATCGATCTTGCCTGGCATGCTCGTTAATTACCTGCTATAAGGAAGCAGGCGTATCAAAGATCGAGATTCGACGAGTCTCTCCTACCTTCGAAACTCCGTTTCGATCTTATCGGGGCTATTCATCCAACGAATGAGAATCCTCGGAAATTGATCGCGATCTCTAAAGACGGCAGGTAGAGTGATATCACTTTTCATAGATCGGTGGTAAATTGTATTGATCCGCGGCAGACCGCGTAGATCGCATAAAAAGATAATTAATAGCAGGAACAAAGTGGGCGATACGATCTAGGATAGAGAAGCGACCATTTATGGTCGTGTGTTCCGTGCACGTGTCTAGTTAGCCTTGCTCCTCCGACTTGCAATGAACCAGTTGCGTTCGCGACTCTTCAGTGCATCGACGGATCTCCTGGAGAACTTAACTTAATACGAGATCCACCGAGCGGTGCGTTACATCGGTTATCCTTTTACATGGATTCGGTTAGGCGCATGTTTAACAGACATCAACCACCCCAACCGATTCCCAGTCGTCGCAGAATGTTTTACAGATTTTACGATCGTTACCGCGTATTCAATGATCGACACTTTCGACCATTCCCCTTTAGATTTCATTGTGAGTGCGTTGCATTGATCAAAATACGCGCAATGCTCTAATTTCTATTCGATATTCGTTATTATGTTTTGTTTTTAGGGGAACATTACGGCGTGCCGATCTTAACGATCCATCAAATCGATCCTTGCATAGCAGAGAATGGATACAATCATAAAACTTCGAGGTACGAATTGATGAACCGTAAAGGGGACGAAGCAAGACTCATTGTTAGGCGTGGTCAACCTTTTTATTTACATTTGATCTTGTCGAGGGACTACGATCCTAATATCGATGGTATTTCCCTTATTTTTACCGTCGATGGTGTGGAGAAGCCTCAGTACGGACATGGTACTCTCGTTGCTATTCCCGTTCTTCATTCTGGCGAGTATTCCGAGGCTTCTTGGCAAGCCATCATCGAGGCGATTGAACCGGCCTTCATACGATTGAAGGTACAAAGAAAGAAGAAAGAAAGAACAAAAGTAGAAAAATAATGCTTTTTAGCAATGCCGCGAATCTTGATAAAAAATTATTTTCGTAGATTACACCTTCCCCGAACGCCATCATTGGTAAATGGAAAATGGATATTGATACTAAAAATAGAGAATCCGAAGGTGCGGTGAGCTACACGATGGACCATCCATTTTACATTATTTTCAATCCGTGGTGCGAAGGTAAGTCATTATGAAAAAATTGATATTTCTTTCGTAAAAAGATCATTCGATTATTTGTTCGCGATCTTCCAGACGATATAGTGTACATGGAGGACGAAGCTCAAAAACAAGAGTACGTAATGTCCGACGATGGTTTGATTTGGCGCGGTAGTTATAACCGTTTGAGACCGACCGTATGGAAATATTCGCAATTTGAACGGGATATATTGGATTGTGCTTTGCATCTCATGACGAAAGTTGGAAAGGTTCGAACTTCCGGACGAAACGATCCCGTCGTCATATCTCGTATCCTTTCCGCTGCTGTGAGTATAAAAATGGTTGGCACAAATGTTGCCTATCGCAGGGGGAGATCTGTCGTTTTCCAAAACTCCTCGAGCCGGGGAAAAAAGATGAATTCGTAAATTTTGATAACTCGTAAAAATGATATCTTATTGCTTATAGGTAAATTCGCCGGATGATAACGGGGCCGTGATGGGTAATTGGTCGGACGATTACGAGGGTGGAACACCACCGACCAAATGGATGGGCTCGCAAAAAATCCTTCAGCAATATTACAAGACAAAGAAGCCTGTTAAATATGGCCAGTGCTGGGTATTTTCCGGAGTATTAGCCACGGTTTGCCGTACTCTCGGTATACCCTGCCGAGTTGTAACCAATTATTCTAGCGCCCACGATACTCAGAGTAGCTTGACGGTCGATTATTTCGTCGACGCGGAGGGCAAAATTATGGAGGAACTTAACAGCGATTCGATATGGTAATAAGAACATAAAACGCTATCGCGGACTGTACCTTTAAACCTCTTCATCCTTCCGTCCAATTAATCTCTCGAGAGATTCGCTTTTAAAAATTGTGCCGTTTCTTCGAACAGGAACTTTCACGTGTGGAACGAGGTATGGATGAAGCGTTTGGATTTATCGCCTGATTGCGATGGTTGGCAAGCCATTGACGCGACTCCTCAAGAATTGAGCGAAGACGCTTATCGTTGCGGTCCAGCCTCCGTGGCTGCTGTCAAAAACGGCGAGGTTTTACGTCCTTACGATAATTCCTTCTTATTCGCTGAGGTAAACGCCGATAAGATATTTTGGCGATACAACGGTCCCACTCAGCCCTTGAAATTGATACGAAAAGATATTTACGGGTGAGATTTTAACTGAAAAAATCAATTGTACTATTTACTAAATAGATTTATTTTGCTCATTTTATTTCTTGCTCGTGTAGAATCGGTCAATTGATAAGTACGAAGGCAGTTGGTCGGTGGGCCAGAGAAGATATTACGAATACTTATAAATATCCTGAAAGTAAGTAATACGATACCTGTTTCCTGGAATGATTCGAAAGCGTCATTGTTCTTACAGAATCAGACGAAGAACGGGCTGCCATGATCAAGGCGTTGCGTCAGAGCGAATCTCTGTTTAGTCGCTACTATCTCAACGAAGAGTTTAATGACGTCATGTTCAATTTTGAGCTTCGCGATGATATTATAATAGGGCAACCATTCAGGTATATAGATAGAATCAAAGATTCATAGATATTAACAAAATTGATATTAAGATCGAAAGGTTTTATCATTTTTAGCGTCGTTCTTTTGATCAAGAACCGAAGTCCTTATCAACAATACGAGGTGTCCGTTATATTGAGGGTCGAAACGGTTCTCTATACTGGTCGCGTTGGTACTCCGGTAAAGAAACAGGAAATCGAACGTTTGGTCAAACCGGGGGTCGTCGAAGATGTACGCATGGATGTTTCATGGGAAGAATATGGTCCACGACTGTTGGATCAATGTGCCTTCAATATCGCCTGTTTGGCTACGGTCAAAGATACAAACTTTGAGTATTTTGCTCAGGATGATTTTCGCGTGAGAAAACCGGACATAAAAATCGAGGTAAAGCGTACATATATTTTCTTACTTGTTAAATATATTTCATTTGAAATCATTTTCTTTTAATGATTAGTTAATGGGCGAGCCTGTAGTTGGCCAAAAACTCGATGCAAAGGCCAAATTCAAAAATCCATTACCTATTCCTCTGAAAAAAGGCAGATTTTTAATCGAAGGGCCCGGCTTGGATCAGCAATTAAAAATCAAATTAACCGAACACGTCGAAGTCGATGTCGATGCAGAATGTGCATTCTCCATGACGCCAAAACACGAAGGGAGAGCAACGATCGCTGTTAAATTCTATTCGAAGGAGTTGGAGGACGTTGATGGATTCATCAACTTTATGGTGAAACCTGAGAAAGAACCTCCGAGTAACGAGGATTGATGCTACTACAAATTTTTGGAAATATTCCTACGTCATTAATAGGTTAATCATAATTTCTGTGCATCGAAGGCAGAAGTTTTATTATAATGGACGAAAAAGAGTACACTATGTACAGTATAAAAATACACAGGGGATATTTATTGTTTCCGCGAGCTAGATAATATATTTTTGGATACATATATTTATAAAAGATTTATATTTTTTCCTTATACATACGTGAAAAATTGTATATGTATATATATGATATATATGTAACATATTACTTATATATTTTTGATCAATGTTTACACTTTAACGCACAGAGACTACGTTATTAAAATTTAACTCATTCGTTGTTCTTTATTACAAAAATCTATTCGAAAATGACCTTTTTTCTTCCATCGTTCTTCTTAGTTTGACGCAGGATGCAGTGGAAGATCTCCTACCGGTAGGTAATAAAAAATTTAATAAAGCAAATATATTTGAAAGATAGTAGTAGGATATGCATGACTTTAGAGCAGAATGGGATAAATTAATAGCCGTCAATTAGGTATCCTTCTTGTTGATCACGAAGTTTAAACGGAGCATAATTATTTTTAAAAGAAAAAAAAAGAGGACAGAAAAGAAAGATGACGGCACATTAGAAAGGTACGAGCGATCCTGATGCAAACGATGTATCATCATCCGAGAAAATTAATGTTGAAATATGACTGTTGGAGAATGATAGGAGAGGTAGAGACATATGTAAATTTACACTACATCGAAGTTTCCGAAACGAGAAAGGAAGACCGAGTCGGAGAAGTTATTGCGAGATATCGATTAATGAATGCCGAAGCAAAATCTTAAGGTGGTGAAAATAGCGAGGCAAATTGGACAGAGAGTTGAAGGGAAGACTGATGAAAGGCATCAACGAAAGCGTTGTAGGCAAAATTAGCCAAACAAGTATACCTCTAGCTTTTCCTTTTCCTATTACGATCGTTTACGCTGATCTATCAAGGATAGTTACGTATTGGTAAATGCAGTTTTCTTTTTTTTTCAGAGAGATCTCGAATTTTCGTAGAAAGCTGACCGACTACTCTTTCGTCCGTCAACTCATTGAAGGAAAAAATATTGTAAGAGGATTGGTGTATGGGACGAAAAATAAAAGAAAAAAAAAATCACAAGAACAAACAGTGAGATATGTCTACGAAGGTCAGCGTGACATGTGATGGACGTGTAGCGGCCCCCTGTCCACGGGGTTCTCGAAGAAGAGGAATCAGTGGAGAAACTCGGAGAGCAACTTGGAGAGGATCCATACAGGGGGTTCATTTCGGTTCAACGTGATTCTGGACTCGGCACCATGCTACGCGCCATGCATCAACACCCAAGATCCATCCCATTATGTATATCTCATCAAAATAACAAACACGCCTTCCACCGTTAAACTAACATTCCTTTGTTGGCATCGAAAAGCCGGTATCCATCAGAATTGCTTCGGAAGATGCGTCAGTGACGTATACCCCTAACTATGAAAGAAAGAGAAAGAGAAGCAACCCAGTGGGACGTCGAGCGTGGTAGGGGGCAAAATTTAAAGATTTCTCCTCAAACGTTATTAATGCCGGGGATCAAGAAGATACGCACAATCAGAGAGCACATCCCCTTTTCTTAGATTTTTATCTCTCTCCTTCCTCTTCGTCACACAATTACAAATATTTTTTTTATTGCTATTTAATCTTTTTTACAGAAACTTTCTATCTTAGCAGTCAAAGTTTCCATTGGCTTTTAGTAACCAGTTTCCTCCGAGCTCGTTAGATGGCGCCGCGATACTACATCTGCTAAATATCAGCACTAAAGCTTAGAAGAAAGGAGACACAAATTTCGACAAATTTTGTGATCAACCATCGTCGATTGATTTCATTTCTCGATTCGTTCTTCGAAAGAGATCATTCGCAAAAAATATTTGTAGAGTATAATTAACACGCTTCGTTCGTCGACGCGGTAGGCAGATTACCACCTGTCGAGTCAGCTTGCATAGAAGACCACCGAAAAAGACCTAATCGTTCTCCATATTAAAAAAAGGACAAGATGGGAAAAAAAATGGAAAAAAGGATCGTTTAATTTTGCGGTTAGTCGGCGTATCTTTCGTCTATAGAGAAACAAATTACTTCCTTATTAGATGGCATACATTTTATGAAAATTATAGTCGGCACATAATGGTCTCTGTTCCCATAGAAATTGGCCCAATTTGGGTGACAAGCGATTAGGACACGCGAGGTTAAGCAAAAGGTATAGCTATAGCAAGTAGTAGTTCTTTCTTTCCCTCTTTCTTTCCCTCTTTAGCTCTTTTCCTTGCTGGTCACGCCAATCGTAGTTTGTCTGCAATTTGTGAATGTTTATCTCCTTTCTTTCATCGTACCACGATAAAAGCACTTGATCTTTCTTTTTCACCGATACGCTTTCACCTTCTCTATTACTTTCTCAGCCAACTGTGGAACCAAGTCATTTTTTCTTTTCATCTGGTAGACTTTGACGCCCTGTTGCGGTTTGAAGCAGTCGGTATTCGCAAGAGAGATCACAGCAGTCAAACGAATACGGTAGTCAGCGCGCCAGAGAGTCATTGTTTCTGAAAGAAAGAGAGAAATTGGAGCATGGAACATCATTCTGGTCTCGTTACCCGAATGTTTGTGCGACAGCCTATTATTTTCACTGATCATAACCATAATCTCGGTTGGAATAATAGTGGAAGCCATCTGAGCAAAAAGAGAAAAGAAAAGATGGTAGTGACACAATGGTCGTGAAAGAAGAAGGAAAAAAAAAAGAGAAGAAAAGACCGGGTCTTTGAAAGTCGGAGCAGGATAAACGGGAGCTTTTTAATCTCGTATCCGTTGAAGACAATTTAGGGAGAGAGCGTTCTCCCTCTCCCTCCTCCCTCTCCTCTCTCTCTGTCGATCGAAATTCGTGAAAACTGGAAACTTGATCGTAGGACTTTCGTCGAAGATTTTGAAGAGTTGGCAGAAGGAAAAGGAAAGTCCATTCGTCCGGCTGTTGGCGCGGTAGAGAAGTTCGAAGTAAACCCCATTACCGAGGAGATTATGGTAAAGCGAGTAGCAATGGCAGAGGTAGGGCAAGAAGGGCAGGGCGATGCTGTAATTAGGGCGTTACAAGAGGGAGAACCGATGGCTCGCCCGAGGACACGCAAGTAAGTCGGAGTAGTAGTTGTAGTAGTAGTAGTAATAGTAGTAGTAGTAGTAGTAGAAGAGCGAGTCTTTCGAGCGAGTCCTCGGAGCGAGTTTACACAAGCCGAAGGGGAGAAATAGAGAAACGATTTTCCATGGGTGCGCCTCGTTCGGAAACCCACCAGGAGGAGAAAGCCGATATTTCGACGCGTGTTTGGGTAAACGTTTCTAGTATGTACATTTACCCACAACCTTCCGTCTGTAGATACCTAGCCACCTAACGCCTATGTATATACAAACCCATGGATATAGGTATAGAAGTAGTGGCTACATAATAGAGGCGTATAAGTGGGAAGAAGGGAGGTATACGCGTAGTCAGTCAGTCAGTCAGAGATCCTTTTTCGACCGGGGGTGCATGCGTAATGAGGAAGGCGCGCCATTCCAAGCTCCCCTTTTTCGCATATCATCCCTCTTTCTCTTCCTCACTATCTCGAAATCCCTCCTAGGGTGAGCGTTCGTACACACCCCTCTCAAAAATATTCTCCCTCTTTCTCTCTATTTCCTTGGTTGGAAAAGCGTATCGCGCTGCTTTTCGCGAACGTCCAACTTCAAGGATTACTCTTACGTAAAGTGCTCCACTAAGTCTTACCATTCTCGATTAGACTTCCCGATAAGAAAGAGGGACCCGAAGAAAGAAGGAAAGCTGCTGCGCGTATCGTTTCTCTTCGAAAGAAAGGATAGTTAAACCCCTCATTATTATGCGCTCGACATTCTGCCAAAGTCAATCTCTCGTTCGGTTGTTCGGTTGTTCACCGCATCTCCCTTTGTTTGGACAAACTGTCAGCGAGTCGCTAGCATCCCCGAGTAAATAAAGAAGCGCAAATAACGGCGCGTCGAACCGGCCACGATCATGACACGCTCGAAAAAGCGATTTTGTTAGCTCGGCTTTCGTTGGAATAACGAATAAAAAAGATTAAGGGGCCGGTCTCGTGTCCTGCTGCCCGTCCTGTTGCCCTTCCTGCTTCGAGAAAGAGTTTGTGGCTCGCCCGAACAAATACCTAATTATCGATAAGATCTAATAGAGACGTAAAGAAGAAGATTTACAGCTCAAGAGCTCTTCTATTATCTTTGGAAATTATAAATAGATGGATAGATGGATAAAGAGAGAGAGAGAGAGAGAGAGAGAGAGAGGGAGAGAGGAAAAAAGAGAGAAATAATAATAAGAAAAATAGATCTATCGAGCCAGGTTCTTTTCCAAGGTTGGCCTTGGTGCAGGTAGGACGTACGGTCGATAAAACAATTGCCGAGGGGATAATCGGCATTATTTACGCCGGATTCACTCGAAGATAGGATGGGGGCAGCAGCTGGGTGTTTGCGGCACGAAGAGAGAGGGTGGCGCGGATAGAGAAGATTTCTCCTCGGCAGTTATAAGCCTAGGGTGATCTCCTACAGTGGGTCCGTCGGCTTAAGCTTTATCCCATTCATCCTCTCTCTCTCTCTGCTTTGCTATATCTACCCACCTCCCCCCTCTAAAGTGGCCTCAATTAGATATGTCAGTGGATTTCGATGTCAAGCAACTAGCCCGGATCTCGATCCCTCCCTCGGGAGAGATCCTTTCCCCTCGTTCCCCCATGCTTTCTTCTTTCCTTCGTCTAGATTCCGCGGAGAAAAGCCTCTTAATTAATAGCACCCTCTATTTTTATTATCACGGCAAATTGCGTGTTCGTGGTTATTCATTTTTGGTACATTCTCCTTGATTATTTCACTTTGACCGAGAAGCGAGCGAGCGAGCAGCTTGCCTTCCATGAGCTTGATAAAATGCGCAGCCGTTCGCTCTCCTCTCCTCTCCTCTCCTCTCCTCTCCTCTTCTCTTCTTTCCTCCCCTTGCTCCGCCTCTCCGCTAATTATGCTATTACTCAAAAACACTCTTCCTCGTTTCTCGAAGCAATATTTGAGCGCGAATTATGCCGATGTTCTCTTCATCCTCCTCATTATCCCTCCACTTTCATCCTTCTCTTCTTTGTTTCTTTCCTTCTCGATACACGCACACAGTGTATGTGTACCTATATACCTACTTGAGTATTTAGAGTAGGAAATCTCTCTTTGGAAGACTTTTTTGTCAATATTCCGATACTCGATGGTTATTCCACACGATTAGTAGACACAAAAAGAAGAAAAAGGGGGGAGAAAAAAGAGGAGAAAGGTGCACCGTATGTCCGCCATTACCAGTACCAGCCCTGCTCGGGGAAACTAACGACTAAATAAGACTCAACAGTTAAAAAACTAATTTCGACAAGAATTCCCGTGTGGCCACTAGAGCCTAGGGGTGTCGACGATCTATCCTCGGTAAAGAAGAAAAAATACGAATTATTAAGTTTGATATGTACGTGCTTGAAAAGGAAAAGGTGGAGAGGTAAGGAAGTGTAAGGAGGGGGTAGAGAGGCAAGCACGAATGGAATTCCAGAAGAGAAGCGACGCCGTGCGCGTTACAACGTATTTCACACTTCGGGCAACTCGCCCACGCCCAAACAAATATATAATGCGGCATTAGAATAACAAATAGTGCTTGAAGCATCCACGCCTGCGAACCGCGGGGCGCCCTCGGGCCCACGGCACCCACGTAAATACTAATACGCGCATAAATAATTGCATCTTCCGTGGCAGCGGCAGCTCCGATGGTGGCACCGATGCTGCTGGCACCGATGTTGCTGTGTGCCTCCTTTCTCGCCTCGGATTCGTCGCTAAACCTTTCCAGATATCTACTTCTTCCCGAGTATTATATACTCAAGTATATTATACGTTTCTTAGTAAGTTAGAGAACGTCAAACGTCAACGAGGAGGAGGCCGTCCTTATCGACTACTACAGGAAATGGAAAATTTGTTGATAAAGGGCCACGGAGTAAGGGTAGAAAGAGAAGGTTTTTTTTTTTCTTTTCGAAAGCGATGGGTCCGTTAAGAAAACTGGTAGACAAGGTACAAAGTTTAATGTCTACATCGCGCGAGCTCCTCCACAATTTCTCAAGTGTCTCTCGAAAAGGGTAAACGTGCCTTCCTTCCTCTTGGCCGCTCCTAGTAACAACGGAAAAAAGCATCATCCATGTTGCCGATAACGAGGAGACGATGCGAGACGGACGACTTTCGAGAGACTGCTCGAGAGGACTACGTCCCGTCCTGTTTCGTCCCTTTACGTACCGTTTCATTCCGTCGATGCCCTCTTTCCTCTTCGAAACTCTTACAAAGAGGAAAGACAAACTTTTAACGTAAAGTCTGTCTATGTTTGCTCTCCTTCTTTATGTTTTTTTCCCCCGAAGGATTTTTTGACGGAAAACGTTTTGCTAAATCTTCGCTCGTGTTGGTATATTTTTTTACTCGCTACTTCTTTTTCTTATTCTCTTGGAAGCGCATCGGTGAAATTATGGGACGTGAGTCGAGACGTAAGAGAACTAGAGGAAGAGAGTGGAGAGGACAGACAGGAAAAGAGGCGTGTGCGTGGCGTTAGAACACGTGTAGGGTGTAAGATCGAGGACTACGTATCCCATGAATAACTCATACGAGCCGCGCACACGCACGATCGTCTTCCCAACATGAGAAACCTCACGTCGTTAGTTTTGTATCTAAATAATCGTTTTAATTTATATTATCGTTAATTATTTTCAAGCAAACACGAGCACGGGGTTGTTTAAAAGTTCGAATTTTCCTATCGTAACGGCGTGGAAGATGCGGAAAGAACATGGCTCGATGAACGAGAGGAAACGAAGGAGGATTACTAGCTAGAGATAAGATCGACAGGATGTTCCGAATAGACCAAGAAAGAAAAGTGCTGAGCCATCATCTCCTGAATATTTGATTCTTACTTATCGATAAACCCGTGTCTCCGATGATTGAAGTTTTTCTTAGCTGCATTTCTATCGCTCTTTTTCCTTTTCGAAATTGGCCAGGCTCTATTAAAAAGGATACTTTTAATAATCTCGCTGTTATCTTCATAATTTGTGGGGCTAATTCGAAATTGATTTATCTCGCGATCGGTAATCGATACGGGAGATCCTAATTACGAAACGCAACTCGGGATGCATCGTGCGTGGAGAAGGACAGGAAAAAAGAAAATGAAAATCGTGGAAGACTCGTTCGGAAGGGACTAGGTAAAGTAATGTGTCACCAGACACCCTCGCTGCATGTGGCCAGCCATAGCGGAGATTCGCGTAGGTAGGTGGGCGCTCAACGGAGAGGGACACGGAGAGAGAGGGTCAGACGGAGAAGGAGAGAGAGAAGCGAGTTAAAAGTGCGTTAGCGCGATGCGCGTGGATCCCCGGCCCTTTCTCGAGCCTCCGGCTAAACGCGCGCCTCGTATATTCTACACCTACACCCGCTGCCGTCTTCTTGCTACCGTCGCTGTTGCTGCCGTTCTTGCTGTTGCTAACGCGAGACGCGACACCAGCAATAGCCACTATATAAAGGTCTCGGCCTTTCTTCGGATTCGTCCCGTTGCCCTTGCACATCGACGACGATGCTCCCCATAGGCGCGAAGATTTAACGGATTCGTCAGAATCCACCTGGTTAAAGAGAACTTTATTCCGAAGTATTATGACGAAATAGACGTAAACAAAATTGAAGAATTATCGGAACAATTTTAGGCTACGATATTCGTATCCTTTTCGACAGACGATCGAATTTTAAAGCAAGCCGAGAATTTGAGAGAAAGATTGTCAAAGCGACGCCTATGTTTTCGCGTCTACCTGTCTTGGCAGCTACATCGGATACTACTCGGTGGTATTAAGCGATACACGATGCTTATCTAGGTCCACACACGACGCACATCGTTGCACCTATAGACACCGGCTAGCTAGCTTCTTCTCTGTCATGCTCTCGCGCTTATTACCGCGCATCTCTCTACGCCACTACTCACCGTGCTACTTCTTGAAACCGCTTCTTTGGTAGCCATAATGGACGAGCGAGTGAGCGAGCGACGAGCCAGCAGTTCCTTTACCTACCGCATTAACGTCGTCTTTATAATCTCGGCATTAAGTATGAACTATAGCTCGAATTTGTATTTTTCAGCTACGCTCGAGATGACACCGTCGAAGCTCCATTCACGTCCTCCATTCGGTCAAGCAAAGCGATACATCTACTGAGAGAGAGAGAGAGAGAGAGAGAAAGAAATTGAGTGAGGATTACGCGCGTGTATTAATTCTTAACCGGTGACAAGAGGCCGGACCGGCTAAATCTTCTACGAGATTCGTATACTCATCGGATAACGTCATTAGCTTTCGATCCCTTCCCCTGCTTGTTGCTAGATGGATCGATATTTTTCACAAAGCTCGAAAAGATACTCCGAGTGGTAGTAGACTCGTCGAGATGCCCTTGCTGGCTAGTCAGCGATCTCGAACGTTCCGCGTGGGTGGCCTACCGCTTCCAGACTCATTCCTCCAAACTTCCTTTGCCACTCTCTCTCTCTCTCTCTCTCTCTCTTCCTTTCTCTCTATCTCTCTATCTCTCTGTCTCTCTTTCTCTCCTTCGTTCGCGCGCTCGCGCGAGCTCGATGATGAATGACTCGGTTTCCTCCCCGCTGCTTCGTCGCATGCGTGCGCCTCCTCCATCGTCCAACTAGGAGGGACGGTACGGAGGAGGACCGTCCAGCCTCTTTCTCCTCTTCCTTCTCGATTCCATCTGTTCGCGTCCCTTTTCTCTCTTCCTTCCTTTCTCTCTCTCTGTCTCTTTCGCTTTTTTTTCACAGCACAATGGCGCGCAATTTGCATCCGAGCAGCCCCTGTCGATGCCACTGCCGTTGCTGCTGGCAACGCGAACGTATCTCCAAACTCTCCTAACACTTGCGATCGCGAGTCGATATAAAAGATAAAAAGAGAGAGAGAGAGAGAGAGAGAGAATGAGTGAGAGCGGTAGAGGGGGAGAAAAGAAGAGCTCACGCATCCCACCTCTCTATCTTGAAAGGAAACGCGTGCCGGATAATCGACGTCGTTACGGGCTTTGGAAGTTAGAAAAAGAGAGAAAGAGAGGGATGGAAACGAACACCATTTCGCGTGAGTTCGGTCAAACACGAATTTTGCCGTCGGCAGGCTAGAATTCGAAAAAGCGACGTTGACACGGCGAAGTATCCTCGTTGGGTTTTAAAAGACGTTCGAATACCAAGCTAAACGGGGGGTCTCGAGGCTTGGCTCGTTTTCTGCAGTCGAAATACTCAACGTAAAACTCGTCTTCTTTTTCCCACTCTCTCTCTCTCTCTCTCTCTCTCTCCCTCGCTTTGTCTCGTATACTCTCGGCTACCTGAAACGACAAGATAGAGAAAGAGAGTAAAGTGAAGGAAAGAAGAGGAGAGAAAAGAAACGGAGAAAAGGAAGCTTCATATTTTCTCTACGAGAAGACCCTTTATGCGCTCAACTACGGGGGCACCCAGCGTGTCGAATAGAATTCAGAAGGTCCACAGCTACACACGATAGCTATTTTGACATGACCGAGAAATTAGTATAATAAAGAGGAAACGCTGAGCAAAAGAGGGTATAAGCTCGCCTTAAGTGCCTAAACACACGCCGTAAATCTTCTACCTCTGTTTCTCTCCCTCTCCCTATCCCTTTCTCTTTCTCTATATATCTATCTATCTATTTATCTTTTTCTTTTTTTTTTCTCTCACTCTCTCGAGCATATTCAACTTCCCTTGTAAAGTAACCTCAAACGTTACGCGTTCTCCTACTGATTCTTATTATTCTTCCTCTCGATTGATCAGGATACTTCTGGATAGCTATGGATATACTCATATACTTACTTCCATATCTACGAAACTCGATCGATCACATTTTTAACGGTCCTTCTTTTATTACGTAACAAACTTTTTTGGCCCTTGAAAATTTCAACGCACTTCCCATATATTTTCCTTAAAAAAAAGTTGGTGAATTTCACGTTGATATGATCAGATAATTTCCATTTCGTTAAGAGTAATTATTTGTAAATTGTAGAAGGCAATAAAATATATATATCTTCTCGTTAATAATAAAGAGAAGCCATCTTTCGACGTCGCATTAATCTCTTTGGAAACGCTTACTAAAAAAGATATAAGACGTGAAAAGGAAGCAACGAAGCGAAGAGAATTGCATTGCTTCTTTCATAATGATGATTTGGTTGACGAACTATCATTTATAATATCGCGAAATTGAAATAGTAGGAGATGTAAGAGTTATAGGTGGTTAGTCTGGATAGCAGTCGTAGTTTGGCTCGATTTCCCGTGGCAGAGGGTAAGACGTTTGAGAGCATTGCCGTAAAGCCAGAAGCAATACTCATAGGAGAACACACAGTGTGTGTACATAACGAATGCACATAGCAAGCGTACATAGCGAGTACACATACGGTGGTAGATATTCGGGAACGCGGAGAGTAGGTAACGTCAACGATTCGACCGTTGCGAAATGTCGATCCGTCCGCGACGGCAACGTCGACGTGTGCCTTGCAGTGGGAGTAAATGAGCATAAGAGGAAGAGGGTAGGTAGAGTATAACCAACGCCGGCCATCCAACGAGAGAGGAGGTCGATCGATCTCCCTTTCGTCGTGCGCGCGGCCACCGTTTCTCCTCTCCTCTACGCTCCGCACTCCTCCGCTCCCCGACGACCCCTCTTCGCGCCGTCTCCGTCATCATCTCCGTGTATAAAGGTATACCTACAGGTATATCGCGCGTAAAGGACACGCTATGCTCCTCGCATCTTTGCCTGGCCCCTTTGAGCGAATGCGCGAAGCCAAGGTGTAAGAGAGGTAGTGGCGGGTGCGACACGATGACAAGGAGGAGGAAAGCCAGCTCGGTAATTCCGCCGGAGGTGGTTAGCTAGCGTCGCGAGGCGTGGCCTTGAACAATCGGCTTTGCCGGATTGTAAAGAGACAGGCGGGAGAGCGCCGCCTAGGCTCCGCCTTCGGAACGAACGTATAGGCTGCCACGTGACTAGCGGGGTCCGACCGTTCGCTGGAATGGTTCCGCCCATTTCGTCGCTCGAGTGCCGCCCCTCCCGCCACCGGACCTCTCGTGAGCGAGGACGGTGGTGGGGGGTAGGTAGCCAATGTCGGTGCCAACGGTGGTGGGGAGAGGGTGCCGCGTGGGAGGAGGAGCGCCAGGCCAGTGGAGTCCGGGAAGTCGAGTAGCGCAGACGCGTTGTGCGGCTCTTCGTCTTTACGCTTTCTTTCGACCATCTTCGTGGTGCTTTTCTCTCTCGGTGAACCAAGAGAGAGATATATTTCGGGAGTGAGAATAGTAGAGAAATTAAAGTAAAGTAGATAAACGTCGTAATCAGTGTCGTACGCACTTTGGTTTGCTCGTCATGTCGTCGAGCAAAGGAATCGTCGCGTCTCTCTGAGAGACATTTTTTTAAGAAAGAAAAGAGATCGAAGAGGAGAAGGAGAAGAAGGAGGAAAAGGAGGAGGAGGTGGAGGAGAAGGCGAAAGAAAAGAGCGAGAAAGTTGTCGCGCGAGAAGGGATGCCTGCCAAGGGGGAGAGAGGTAAGGCGACGGACTTTAGCATCGCGGCCATCATGGCGCCCAGGGGTCCGTCCTTCGGGCATTACCACCTGCAGGGCATCGGCAACGCCGCGACTAGCCTCGAGTGTCCTACCACTAAAGGATTCGTCGCTGGATCGAACCTTGATCATCGTGAGTTTCTCCGATATTCCAAATCTGTCGTATCTGCTTTGGCGTCAGGTTTGCGTCGTCCGACGGCGGCTACTCGTTCACGGTAGGTTCGTAACAATTATTCCCCCTATCGTATTTACTAGTCTTCCGCGCGGTATTTATCTTTCGGATTAAGCAAAAATTCTTCCTGTAATGTTTTCTCTTCCTCGTAACTTGAAGGTAATTTCTGACGGGAAGTATCGGGTTCAAATTATCGTAAATTGCAGAGGCGACGGTAGCGAGCGCATCGTAGTTTGCTGCAGCCTAGGTAATATCTTTCATCTAGGGAGATTAAAAGTGTTTTTACGCGCGAGTCTATAGTACTCCTCTAGAATGATTGTTTCTTATTTCGAGCTATCATTACCATATTTATTTACTTGTACTTGCTACGAATCTTTCAATAGAAACTAATTAAGTCAAGCGATCTTCGAGGTAAATTGAACGGTTTAACGGCATTGTTCTGGGTAAAAGATCAATCGAGAACTGGTTTCTTGCCGAGCAACGATCTCTCGCCTCTCTTTCTTTGTCTCTTGCACCAAGAAATAAGAGTACCTTATTTCTCTGCACTCGTATTCTTTGTCGATGCTCAATCGGTGACAGAGACGACAGGGAATGCTATTAGAAATCGAAAAAGTCGTCACGCGAACACTCTTCGTTTATTCTCGAGCACGAGTATCGATATAATGATTTGCTTTTTTCCTCTTTGCGTGGAAAAACGTCGCCTAAGGGAGCACGCATCTATTTATAATAGATGTGCCTACCGTAGGAGTCATTTTCGTGGACGTTTCGTAATAGGAGAGTTCGATCGTGAAAAAGTCGTCGACGATAAAATCGACGGTTGAACGAATGGATTGTTGCGTCGTAATATAGAAACGTCGAGGGAAAAACGAGCAAGGGTAAAAAAAAAAGGGTAGGAAGAAAAAAGGAAATAGGAAAAAGAGCGCGATGCGGACATATAATTTTCTGAGGCTACGATATTTTTCTGTTAACGGTGCTGCAGCGAACGCGCGCGCGTAGATCGCTCGTGTTTTTGTCCTCGGGAACTTGTCCGCTGCTTTCAGCCAGTAATCACATTAGCGCAGTTAACGACGCCATTACGGACTCTCTCGTAGCAATCTAGAGATTCTTAATCGTTCCGCGGAACAAGTTCTCTCTCGCTCTCTCTCTCTCTATCTATCTCTCTACCCCCCAACCCCTAACCCCTTCCACTTCGCTCGGTCTTCTCTCAAAGCGACGAGCCTAGACGAGAAGTGGGCGAGAGGTGGAAAACATTAAATACCGACTGCAATTAAATTCATAGGGTCTCTCGCAATTGCCGTTGCTGCTACGTTGCTTCTAATCATTGTCTTGCGAATAGATTATTCCATTGAGCTACCGGTTAATAACAAAGAACCGCATTAATAATACAACACCGCGTGATTCAAAGATGAAGGAAGTTGAAGGAGACATTTTGAACCTAGAACAAAATTAACCCCCCGATCCTTTCTTCTTTTTTTGTATTCCGAGACGATCGATGCCTTACGCGACCATCGAACGAGTAGGAAGAGGAATAGCTTTCGAACGATACCTATTGATTTTAATCATATTTCATAGAAAATAAGATGAGGATAAAAGGATGAACATTTTTATATGGCGTTAGGACTTTTACGAGTCCAGTAAAATTTGTTCGATATCATTCGCTAGGGTAAGTTTGCAAAAGGTATATATATATAAGACTATTTATGGTGTAGGTCGAATACAGTTAAAAACAAAATTGTGTTTCTTTAACGAGAAGATTTAAACTTTTATTTTGAAACTTATGTGACTAATATTTACATTTTTTACCTGTAACGAGAAGAAACGACATTTAGTGTTCTTTATAAACCGTATCGTCCCTACTGCTCAAGTAAACGCTCGCGACTGATCTCGCAACTCTTATCTATTCCCCCTCTCTTTTACAACAGCTGACTTGTATGTCAGTTGTATGTACCGACGATTTTGACTAACGCGGTAAATTAATTAAAGAATATTTCTTTACATATATAAGAAGAGTAAGCGTAGGAAAACGCTAGACAGCAACAGCAACAGCAGCTCGTAAATGCGACAGTTTGGCGTTTCTTCGTCGATCCTTTTGAACAACATTCTTCGAACGGTTGGGTGGTGACAGGATTCTGGGTGGTCGGCTGTCGGTGGTGGCAAAAGGAAGCTGACGTCAGTAGCTCGGTCATATTTCTTCTGGCCTTAAGATCGTGGGACCACCTTCTTGGCACACGATGTACCTCGTACGAAAGATGGAATAAACGAGAGCACCGAAACGTCTATAGGAAATACGAGAGAGAAAGAGAAATGGCCAGTTTTAATTTGTTCCCCTTTTCGAAAAGCTTCCGGTTTGAAACGTCGTACAATCCTCTTACATAGTCCAGACACGCGATTGGACTTTGTCGAAGAAGGAGAAAAATAAGAAGAATAAGAAGAAGATGATGAAGGAGAAAAAGCAGTCCGAGTTAAAACCAGGATAAAATTTGTTGAGATAAAATGCGACTTGGATAGGTATAGGTATAGGTGTACTTGTTGCGGCCTCGATTCGCGAGTTTTAGTTGGTTAAACGGGCATGGATAATTGATCGGCACGTCGAAGGTAACCGGTTATCTTTAAGTATAGGCTGAGATCGAGGAAGCGGGCCGTGGAGAGGCGGAAAGCGGCCTGGCGCGGCCCAAGATAATCGCCCAGAGAAAGAATAGAGATTTCGTGTCCGCAACGAATTATCACGTTCTCGGCTCCATGAGTTTTGCGTGCTTCACAGACCTTTCGATGCCCGGCACCTACGTGTTAAGCGCGATGGAGGAAGCGATAAACGAATAGACCGTATCAAATCGTCCTATCAAACTCGCTCGCGGCCAAAGAACTCAACGAAACAAGTGTCCGTTTCGTTACTTTCGATCGATCCGATGATTTTTCATTTTTTTCTTTTTTTTCTTCTTCTTCCATTTTCGAAGGAAACCGGAGGAAAATAGTAGCAAATCGGTAGCATAGGTGCATCTATTCGTCTCTAGGTGTAGGGAAAATAAAATGGCGTCGAAGGGATGCGTTTGGGAACGTTACAGGGTAACGTGCACGCGTTCCGCGCATCGCGTGAGCGTTTCGCGCTTTGCGTGCGCTCTCGCATCTGCACGTACGTACGCGCACCGCACCAATACACGCGAAAAACTAATAATAACGCGCGAGTCCTTACATCCGCGCTCGAGTCGTTCGGAGAAGAAGACGACAGCGTCCTCTTCTCCTTTTCTTCTTTTTTTTCTTTTCTTTCTTTTTTTCTTCACTCTCCAATTGTCCGTTTCCTTATTGAGCAATCGAAAATTATTCTTCTTTCTTAAAGTATGTAACATAAGTAGATGGCTATTTACGTGCGTGTGTCAAAATAACAGCCGGCAATTGGATAAAAGCAAGTGCAAGTGCTAGTGCAAAAGAAAGAGAGGGAGAGAGGGAGTGAGTGAAAGAGAGGGAGGGGGACGTTTGCCTCGCGGACGATCCAGCGTTAAAATTAACACCTCAAACGTCGTTGCGTGAGTGCTCTCTCTCCGTCTCTCTCTCTTTCTCCCCTTTTTCTTCTTTGTCTTGTCCTTCTCACACTCCGCGTGTCACGCACTCGCGATCTCGCAAAGCTAAAGTTGCTTTGGCTGCGCCGGTGGTAGCAGCAGTAGCAACAGCAGCAACAGCAACAGCAGCACCAGCAGCAGCAGGCTGCTCTGGTAATGAGTCGCCCGAAGAAGAAAAGGGAAAAGGGGGTGAAAAAAAAAGACGTTGAAAATTGTTGGTACGTAAGTACTTACCTACGTTTTCCTTTGTGTTAAAAGTCGTCGGAAGTCTTTGCAAAAAAAAAAAAAAAACAAAAAAAAAAAGAAAAGAAAAAAAAACAAAAAAGGAATAATTTCGCAAAAGAATACGAAGAAATTTGAGGGTATATTGACCCTTCGTCGAAAAGATCGAGAAGAGTGTAATGGAAAAATAGAGTTACGTTTATCAAGGGTTGTTGTTTGGGTCTTTTGGTCGGACGTGTATCACATACGGCGATCGAGGAAAGATAAGATTTTATCGGACGAAAACGTACTCGATACTTAGCAACCTTCGTACGATATAAATATATACTACTTACTTATACGCGCCCATATGGATGGGTCGAGAGAATAGTGAGACGAGTCGAATTTCCAAAGAAATGAAAGGGATAACCATAAGTTAGAGCTTGAAAATGTTACGAAACAGTAGTCGTCTCTCGAAACGATCAAACTTTGAGATAAAAGGTGTTCTCGAGTGCGCACGCGCGCGAGTATCGGTGTGTTGCCAGTCGATCGCTCGAAATTTGACTATAGGAACCGGTTTCCTCTCGCACTTCTCTCCTCACCGTTCTTCTCCTCTCCACGTTACGTCGCATCGGACGAGCACGCGCGCTTTCAAATATTTCTCGAAACGACTGCCGTCGAGAAGAAGCGCGCGAGAATCACGAGAGAAAGAGAGAGAGAGAGGAAGAGAGATAAGACGAAGACGAAGAAGAAGGAGGAGGAGGAGGAGGAGGAGGAGGACCTGGAACGGTAAGCAACGTCGAATGGATAGTTTTGCTCGGAAGGATTTCGTCGTTGGACGATCTTCATAACGGGTTCAGACGTCAGACCGTCACCGTCTACCGCGAATTCTTCCCACGCGAATGACAGTCTCTTTTGCTAATAACGGTTTAAGTTTCGCACGAGTTACGAGTAAGGTTAGACGGTTAGATTTTCGTATCACGAGGAACATATTTG
Organism: Polistes fuscatus; assembly: GCF_010416935.1. Classification (NCBI taxonomy): domain Eukaryota; kingdom Metazoa; phylum Arthropoda; class Insecta; order Hymenoptera; family Vespidae; genus Polistes; species Polistes fuscatus. The sequence continues at coordinate 11,067,863 of NW_025113096.1, forward strand.
TTTGCGTACTGTTGGACGATTAAGCGAAGGATGGGTCGACTTTGTACAAGCAAGGCGTTAACGAAAGCAAAGCGTTAATCGCGAAAATGCGCGAGCAGAAAGCGGTAGTTTCGAGGGAAGCTGCCTGCCAAGCCTTTGCTTCGACCACGTCGACGCCCAGCCGTGTAATCCGGATGTAAGGACTGGTTTCCCCACAGCCGCGAGATTAGATATTATAATACGATTATTTACGCGGGCCTCGTCGAGTCTCTCGTCGTTTACAAAGTGTCGAGACTCTAATCGAGTTTGGTTGCAACTCCACAGATCTTTCTGCTCCTCTTATCGCAAACACTCGTCCGAGTGAATACCTTTATCTGCGTATTCTCGGCTATCGTAACTCGACGATAATCCATTTTTTCTTGAAAGTGTAAAAATGGAAAGAGAAAAAGAAAGAAAGAAAAAAAAAGAAAAAGAAAAAAAAATACGGAATAGTCGAGCAAAAGACGGGCCAACTCGGCTGGCGGTTCTCTCGAGAAACGCACTCCTCTTGTAATTAACGAGCTAATTATTCGACCGGAAATTATAAAGCCACGCGCGTTTCTACTCGTTAGTTCTCATAAGTTTAGCGAATGATACGAGGAAGATACTAAATCTTCCTGTTGCCGCGAAGGGTCTATATATGTAAGTACGAAGAAAAGTTTATATTTCCGATAGCATCTGAGTGCATGCGTCAACTCAGGCCTCATCGAGTCGTTCTATCTTCTTCTTCATCGATAAAAAGCGTGTTTGCCTTTGGCAGCCGTTACTACCTTTGCTGGGAATAAGCGCGGAGTTGGTCAAAGTCCCGAATAATCCAATACTCGTCGTTAATCGTCTCGATCCAATAGATAATTATTGCGCGTCTTCATTTCTACGCTCGACGCCTTTTCCTTATCGAACCTGAAATAAATATTCTTAAGTGTCTTTATTTGTTGGGAGTCGGAGAGAGAGAGAAAAACGGTCCCGGTGACGTTAAATAATTTTTCAACGTCGCGAAACGCGTATCGTGTCGGTTAGCATTAGTTTTGCAGTGAAGCACTTGCCACCGTTCGTCCTGTTACTCGCGGATCCAATTTGAGATATCGCCTGGAAGGAGAGCCATACCGTATTTGCCAAATCGTACAAATTAACGGATCGATATCGAGAAAACGAAGCAATTACCTTTGTGTACATAACGCGGGTCTCGAAGCGGTCTCTTGTACCTTTCTTCAAATCTGACGGTTTAATTAGGCGCCGACCACGTAGCGGCAGATGTGCACTCGGTTCGATTAATTATCCTCCGAGTTTTGCGTATCTTTTGCCTTCATCTCTCCCTCTCTCCTCGGACGATCGCCACAGTATAAGTACTTATTTACTTACAAGGGAGAGTAATTTTGTGTTGTGTTTGATTAATTTGCAGGCGCGAGAACGTCCCCGGTGAACATCGTTGCGACTGCTACCGTGGTGACGGACGAGGCTCTCTTGGGCGAGGAAGAGGTCGAGAATTGCGAGGTCGAGGAAGAGGTCGAGAATTGCGAGGAAACGGAAAAGTCTACCAACGAGGAGGACGAGGAGGTCGACGTAGACGTGGACGTCGAGGAGTGCAGCAGCGTCGAGGACGGTCCTATTCATGGGCTTCCGGACGATCTCAGTACCGGCTCGTCCTCTAGCTCCTCGAGGAAATACGACGGGGCTAATGGCGTTTCCAATTGCACCGAGCATCATGAGAGAAAGCACAGACTAAGGACGAGCTGCAACTCGGACGAGCTCCGAGACGTCGAGTGTCAGCTCGAGACCAAGGATTTGTGGGATAAGTTCAACGAACTCGGCACGGAGATGATCATCACCAAGACCGGACGGTACGAAGGAACGCGTTACCACGCTTCGCTTACATCGCTTTCCTTATTTTAAAAGATCGAGGAAAGGGAAACTAAAGTTTCGGGGAGGACAGCAATTTTCATTTATCATAATCAACGTGTGCCAAAGGGGAGGGAGCAAAACCGTGTTCATTTTTAAGGTTCGAAGAGGGAAGCGTGCCTCTTTAATTTCCGAGCGAATTACGCGAGAACGGCTGGACAAGGAAAAAAAAAAAAGAAAATAGAAGCGCGTCCGTTGTACGGCGTTAGTCGTACCTGAACTAATGGATTTCATTGACTGACGTTTTACGAGATATTTAAAGGGAATTTTAGATGTAATTTATTGCATCCATTTATGCCGTTCGCTCATGAGCACGCTCGCGCACGAGCTAGCGGATACAACATCGCGCGGCACACATTTTTATAGGTATGTTAATAAAGTTGAGGCCGCAGCTGCGGCCCGGCAGGATGCGTGACCACGTCGGAATTATGAGATATTTGTGCACGGAGCGAGAGGGACCATCCACTCTAGCGTAACTCGCCGTCGTCCTCTTCTACCAACAACCACTGCTGCTGCTTAGCTTCGGATACTTTCGGAGGAGACGGAGACGAAAAGGGAGAAGGAAGAACATTATCAACATTTTAGCGAACTCGTATCTCAATCCTTAATTGCTAAAGTAAAATCTACTTTATAATAGCTCGCGAGTTTGGTTTCTCGGTTCAAATGGGATACTTTTTCCAACGATATAATCACTTTCGGTTAATTAATACGAGACGAGAAAATTACGGTTTCTCTCTCTGGTCGATGATTTTTCACGGCGATAGGAGCCGTGTACTGCCGTAGTAAAGACGTTAAATAGATTCCTACGAAGAAACGAGATAACGGTCGAAATGACGTATGAACGTTGAGAAATAAAGAAACGCTTCGCATTTCTTCGCATTTCTTCTATTTGTCACGCTAGCTTTGCCATGGCTCGGACATTATCTCTCCTCTTCTCGGGCAAAAGAATAAGCGCCGAGCTAAAGGCCATCGGCTTTCACGCTTTTTACAAATGCATGCATATCTATCTATCTTATATTCGCTCTCGAATTATCAATCGATTTTGTCATCAATAAAGACGCATCCTCAAGATAAACGTCGATGCGTTATTAACGGTACGATCGTCAGCACGATTTATAGCTATTTACGAGGGATCCTTTCTAACCTCTCCTTCTCTCTCTCTCTCTCACTCTCTTTCTCTCTCTCTTTTTCTGATGATCGTAAACGCGCATATTCCTAATTGAGTTTTCCTTCAAGTGGAAAGAGACTTTACGAGGGAAGCGAAGAAAAAAATTAGATGTGAGATTAAAAGTTGCAAATCGATCGTAACTTAATCGAGCAAGACTTTAACGCCAAACGGAGACTATTTTTTTTTTGGTTTTCTTTTCTTCTCGACGGCTCGCCATAATTTGTTCGTTCCCTTTAAGAACTCGCGATTAATGCACTCGATTAACCTTTGGATTTTTTGCGAAAACGAGCCGAAGACGAATTAAGAGAATGGATCGATACTTCGACAATTTCATACATTTTGATCCAATGTTATTTCGAGTACCGTTCAATAAAAAACATTAGATCCTGCCGTGTGCGGTATTTAAAAATATCGAGACAGAGAAACATGGTAAGTTGACTGAGCCGATCGATATATCAAAAGTATTATTACACCGTGGGCGATACACGAATAGCGTCGTTAACACGACGAAACTTGCCACGAAATCCTGGTTGAACGAAAACGTCAGTCTCTCCTAGAGTGACAATACGAATTCGGACCAATCAGGTGGAATTGTCTGGCACGACGGGGTGCCAGGACTCGCTCCCCCTTCCCCTTTTTTCTTTCTCGCTCTTTCCAAGGATCATGCTTTTAAAGTTTCTTTTTCCCACGTTGACGCCCTCTCTCTCTCTCTCTCTCTTTTTCTCTCTCTCTCTCATTCCCTTCGAATAAACCAACCGTCGAATTGGCAAACAAAAACCATTTGAAAGAGTGAGACTTTTGTTTGCATAAAATTTGCTTCGATCTACCATGACAGATTATATTTCGACAAGTAAGTAAGTAGTTATATTGTAATGACGAAAGGTTCTTTTCCCAAGCTCGATTTCCGTGCTCTGGAGAAACAAGTCGTGGCAATATGCGGAGGAAAAAGCGAGTACGGGTCCTCCTCCTACGTTAAATCGTAGCCTCCGTCGCTCTCAGAGGTAGTATAGTAGGAGGTGTGGACGAGCAGGTCAGGACGCGAAACAGAGAGAGAGAGAGAGAGAGAGAGAGAGAGAGAGAGACAGGAGGAGGATAGCAACGGATATGGAGGGTACTCGTCACGCGAACCCTTCATCAAGGTGCCAGCCAACCTATATCATAGGCGTTCAGCACACGCGTGACGAGTCTCGGCGTACATAGAAAGAGAGAGAATCGTGTCTCTCTCTCTCTCTCTTTCTCTTTATACATATATATATATATTTCCGTATGTGTAGGAGAAGAGGAAAAAGAGAAAAAAAGATAGGCCGCCGGAAAAGAGAGAAAAAGAGAACGGAAGGTGGATGAGATGCAAAAGGACAGATAAAGGAAGCGTGCGAGAGGAAAAGAGAGAAAAGAATAAGCCAAAGGAGAGGGTACGATATGGGTTAAAGTATAATTATAATAGCGACACCACCTGGCCAGGGCCAAGAGAAGTCGTTAGCACGGCAAACAGCGAAGAGCAAGTCGGATGGCCACTCGGATCGGTATAATATCCACTGCTTCCGTAATCCATTTGTACGAACCCTACTCCCTATTTCTTCTTCTTCTTCTTCTTCTTCTTTCTTCTCTCTTCTTTATCTTCTTCTTATTTTGCTCGCCGAGCCCGTTCCAGGCTATATCCTTCTCGACAGTGAATAAGCGACTCTGGCCGCACGCGCGTACGTCAGCGAGACCGAATGCGCGCGCGTGAGAGAGAGAGAGAGAGAGAGAGAGAAAAGGAACTCTGGCAAGGTTTAGGGTGCTTTCCGAACGACTTCGAGGGTCGAGCCGTTCTCGCGATTATGCTCTCGTTAGCCACGGCCTATGGAATCGAGCTTCTCTTTGCGTCCGCTTAATTTGCCGGGGCTAAACGATGATGAACCGAGGATACGTTGCGCTTAGTTTCAAAAAGAAAAACCAATTTTGACGGCGTCAAACGAGGATGGAAACGGTAAATAGGATATACGATACGCCGTTGATAAAGCGATCGCTAATCGTTTGGATCGTTACTTTGACGATCATCTTTTCTTCTATGTATCTTTTTCAAACGGGGAAAATAAAATGGAAAAAATCCGTCGGAAGATAAGATTCTCTCGTTGAAGAATACGCAAAAGGAACGGGGAGTAGCAATCTTTGGAACGTACGCGAACTTGTTCGTCACGCGAGTCGATGCCGTGTTTCTTGGGAAAGGTTTCCCGCTCACGGATTGCGAAAGGATCATCCTTGCGGTCGTTCTCTTTAAAGCGGTTGCGGCCTTCTTTGCGGTTTCTCCAACGTTTTCAAACGATTTCTTTTCATCGAGCACGTCCCTCCTCTTTGTGTTTCTCGCCTTTAACGAGGAGGAGCGGCTAACTCTACGGCTAAACTCGAATAACTCCAAACGAGATCAAAGAACAAACTAAACGATCGATCTATCGGGAATTTATCGCAAATTTTCATTACAAAGGAATGGTGCCGCAAATCTTATAAATAATCAACGCAGCAATTCCGCAAACTTGACTCGATATGAAAGCCTCGTAGAGAGATTCGCGCCAAGCAACTACGGCGACGAGGAAATGAATGATCGCGTAAATGCAAACAGCCAAAAGATAGGTCATAGAAATTGGCAATACTTTGCTTCTCTCATTGTACTCGGTCGCGGTATCTTTCGTGCAAGCTTCGACACAACCAGCTGGATGTTTGAAGTACTCCTCTCGTTCCGAACAAAGAGCGATATCTTTATCGTTGTCTTTGGGACAATTTGCAACTTCGGTAATTGCTATTTGCGAGACCGCTACATTGACGAGTACGACATTCGTAATCGTTTCCTGGTCTATTCGAGCAGGTAATTCGATGTTTTTGACGTCGACTTCCTCCCTCTTCTTCTCGTCATCGTCCTCGTCGTTGTCGTCGTTTCCATCCACGTTGAATAACGAACAACGGTGGCACCGTTGCTTCTCGCACGAGTTTTCTCCGCGCTTGTATCTTGAATGATTGCACGGCCCTGGACAGATGATCGGTCGACCACGACACGTTCGCCGTGGCGTACCGATCATTTCATCAAATCCCACTCTCCTTTCCTTCGAAGGTATTCCGCACTTTGTCCGATTACCTATGAATAAGTCGAAATCGTCAAAAGATAGTTACGTATGCTTGAATAGGCTACTGGGTCGAATCTAACGTTACGTTAACTCCGCGCCAATCTAATATTTATCGCGAAACGCGTTTAGCCATTTTGCTGGTGCGTCGTGTCGCCTCTGACTCGAATACTCGTTAACGTATCTTTAATTGATCGATCAATCAGGATTAGCCAGAGCTCCTTAGGTAATAACATTACGCGAGAATATGAATCATGGCCGATCGAACGTAAATAAATTAGTCGGTAGATTGTGCGATAAGAGAAAGGCACTTTTACGATCGCAACAAAGAAATATCGGTTATATATACTTGAAAGAAATCTTTTTTGGTCTTCGATGTCGGCTCGGTAAAAATTCAAGGCCGCGCCGTGGCGCTTGCGCGTCGACGTTGAAGGTGTTGAAAAGTCGTCTGCATGTAACGAGGTTCAAGGGTCACTCGCTCCTAACGAAAGGATGTCCCCTTCGATCCGAGAAATTTTTGATCATCCGTTCCGATGATTCTTTCGGTCATCGTTTTTGACCGAAAGAAAAGAGGTTATGTCGTACTAGTTATCGATAGTTCATTTTTTTTCTTCCACTCGATTTTATTTTTTACGAGCCGAGCGATTTAAGGGTGTTTGGGAGGTAAAATTGGGGATTAAAGTGCTGAAAATGAAAAATTCGTGAATATTTATGTTTTAGAGCATGTTATGAAATAAATTAATTATGTCAATGATAGAACCGAAACGTATAATTTAAGAAAAGAAACAATTTTACCAATAATGTTGAATCGAATTAGAAATGATAAATAATATGAAAAAATTGTAAGTAAATCTTGACAGTGAATATGCCTTGATTTTAACTTAACGACGAAAACAATTTTTATTTAAATCCTTTATCAATTCTGACTAACGAAGTATTAATAATGCTTAAATATTAATTATGACATTTACATATTTCTTATTTTTGATCATTTTCAATGACAAATATTTTTAATGTTAATTATTTAACGTTCTGAAAATAGAAAAAAACGTGATAACACTATTAATTTTTTAAGTTGTTTGTACAGTATATTTGTCTTTTGTTTTTCTACTAGTTCTATCCTTTTTCTCTGTATCATATATGTACAAGTGAACAGACAGAATTTTCTTTATTTCTATCTATCTGGTAAAATATATTCTTGCTGCTAGTACTGTATTCAAAACTAGTCACATTTTGAACTCTCATCCGAGTACAGTGTTGCCGCACTTTCTTATAAACTAGTTGATTTATCGAGTAAGAATCTGATTTTCGAATTGCTTATTATTTTTGTCTCAATAATTGTTTAGCGAATGTCAATAAAACTGTGTTCAAAATCAGTTTAAGAGAATACAAATTACATAAAATAAAAATTTAGGACGCTAGATTACTTTTGATCTTATATTATTTTCGTGTTGCATCTGTCATGTGACTGAATCCCCATAAGACCACATGTAAAACAGTAATTATTTGAAATTACGATAACTTTCAAACGACATAGTAAATCAATTTGAAATTTCGACTTTTGACTAATGCATTAAATAAGACATAAAATAATAATAAATTTTCATTATTTTCATAACATTTGAACATACCTCCCAAACATCCTTAACAAGAAGAGACGTTATTTTTTTTCGATTCACAGACGGATGTTTCCCACCTGTCGAGTATCCTTCCGAGGATTGAAAACGGAAGGGCGTTACGCCGTTTTGATGGACATCGCGCCGGTCGACAATAAAAGGTATCGATACGCCTATCACAGAAGCTGTTGGCTTGTGGCCGGAAAGGCCGATCCCCCAGCACCCCCTCGTCTTTACGTGCATCCGGATTCACCATTCACCGGGGATCAGCTCGCGAAACAAGTCGTCTCCTTCGAGAAGGTTAAGTTGACGAACAACGACATGGACAAGCATGGTCAGGTAAGTTCGATGAATAATCTTTTATTTCCTTTGACAGCATTTAACATCGGCAAATTTAAAGTTTGATATTGGATATCGTCATATTCGAGATAGCGGTACCTCTACTCGATTTTAATTCTATCCGCGTTCCAGTTTGCTAGAAGATCCGCGAAACGCAACAGCGCTCGATCGTAAAACGCAATGGGCATCGTTACGTATCAGATTTCATATAACCAACGTGTTTAGTATCTCCTCGGTATCTGAATCCGTATACGAGGACATTCGATCTCGTGAAATCTCGAGAAGAAGGAAGGAAGAAAGAGGAGGGAAGAAATCGGTCCTCGCGAGCTCCGGACGAGAAGAGGATTCACGAGGGACGTTATCCTTTACTCTCGAACGACAGCGCTGAAACGAGATTCGATCGTTTGCCAAATCGACTCTCCTTCCTTCCCTCTCTTTCGCTCCTTCGAATAACGTCGCATAACTTTCAGCCGAACGACGTAGCGCGTCTTCATCGACGACGGCCCAGAAAGACGACGATGCTCAAAGATTACAGTGCCGTCTTTCACGATCTCCTTCGACTTACACTTTCGGTTTTCTTCTTCGACGAGTTTTCTTCTCTCGTCGCTACTAAAATTGCCTCATAAAAAAAATCAAAAGAAAAAAAAATAGAAGGAGAGGAGCGTAGGACGCGGTTTATCATCGATTCACGTTCGATCCTCCTATTTAATCGTGGGCGTCCAACTCGCGTCGAACGGTTTACGCGAAACGATTTTTCGCGAAGGAAGGATTCTCGTTCAAAGAATTTCACCGAAAAGACGAGCTCGTTCTCGACCTCTTATTCCTTTCCGTTCGAATTAGCCGAACGATCCGAGGGAGGAGAAAAAAAATCGGTAGCGCTACTAAAAATTGGTAGACGATGCTACGCGATTCCGGTTTAAAATTAGAAAGGTGCGAGAGAGGAGAATGCTCTCAGATATAGGCCTATTCTTTGCTCGTTCCCTTGAAATATCACTGACTGAGGAAGGCTAACCGTAAAAAGTGTAACTCTATGGGAGAAAGAAGAATAACGCGCGGAGTGCGGACGGGGTGGGAAGGAGGGAAACAGGGAGAAAGAAAAAGAGAGAAAGAGGGTCGCGTCAGTACGCGGCTCTCGCGGAACAGCCATAATGTTGGTATCATTATAGGCGACCGGTGGTGTGGTGCGGTGTGTCGTAGGTGGTATATAGTGGGTACTACGCCGGCATGCCTATAAGCTAATAAATTGAATGGATGTTTGCCCGAAGCTTTTGTCATGATGATCACGGGTAGCCCACGCCCGGCCCCGTTGACCACCTTTTGAATCTCCCTCGAGGCCGTTCCCTCGCGTTTTGCTCTTTCGAATCCTCGAGGATACCCAAACTTTCCTCTCTCTCTCTCTCTCTCTTTCTCTCTCCCTCTTCTTCTCTACAATTCTAATTTCGACGATAACGATAACCGGAATAGGAACCTTCTTTTTCTAAAGGACAGATAGATTTTCTGATAATCGTGGAGTCACGAGAATGTCCGTTTCCATTGTAAGTGTAAAAGGGTGAGAGAGAGAGAAGAAAAAAGAAAAAAGAGAAGCAAAACGGTCGAGCTCGAGGAGAGCCACGCAACGCAACACCCAACCGCCAGTCAAGTCCGAGTGGAGGGCTCGAGTGGTAGAGAGAACATTCCTTCGCTACGGCCGCTATTTCATCGTTTCGTATGACGCGATATTATAAGACCCCCGCCTGCGTGCCAGCTACTACACGGTGGTCCAAAAGAAGCGAGCGTCCACCTGCACCCATCTTCTTCTTTCTCTTTTTCCTCCCTCATCGAGATTTCTATCGCCTTTCGCTAAATGTTCCTCTATTTTTATCCCAACGCATAAAAGCGCCAAGATAATCGAGAATTCCTGTAAAGTCTGATAACGTACTTACGTTTCTTTACGTGCCTATTACTAAGGTGGTTACGTACGAGGTGAAAAAAACTAGCGCGATATAATTGAGGAAAACCGCACGGCTTCGTGTCCTTCTTTCTTCTCTTTTTTCTTTTTTTTTCTGATTAATGTAGCCTAATCTCGAGGATTAAGGAGCGATAAACTCGTGACTTACGTAGCCACCTCTTGTGAGTTATTTGATCGAATTAACATGGAGTAAGCTTTTCGAAAGATAGGAATTTGCGCGTACCGAGGAGATTTATAAACGTTTATAAATCATTTTTAATCTTTCATCGCTCGCAACACGTTTTTCTATGTACCTCAGTTCTCCGATCTATCCTAACATAAGTAAGTACGTGTATGTTACACTTCAATGTTCTTGAAACTTTTCTCATCAGAATTTGGTCGCTGGTTTGTTGACGAAACACGCAACGCGAGAATATTTTTTTTGCGCGAATAGAAAAAAAAGAAAAGGAAATTCAATTCTCACGACCGCATATGTTCTCTCTTCGAGCTTTTTCGAGTTGGGAGGATTAAATTTCGCGCATACGAGTTCGAAGCCGGGGGGAATAGGTAAGAGCTTGGCTGATAAATCGAAGAATGATTTCTTTACGTGCAGAATTTCTTTGCGAGAATGCGACGTAGTCGCGCGTGCGATTTCCAACTCGGTTATCCGGGACGACAGAACGAACAGAGTAGAGCAAATTGGACTCCTGACAAGTTACAGTAGGATGTCCTGCCGCGCCAACTCGCCCCGAGAAAACGAATAGGAACGCGCTGCGGGATTCCGAAGGACTATAATCGAGAACATAAAGCGATTCCTTTTCGTGATATCGCGATCGTGATCCTTCCTCGAGCTCGACCCGTCACCGATTGGAGGACCTCTTCCCTTAACTTTTAGTTTCCACATCACGTATTATACACGTAAGTACACTAGTTTCAAATAAGTTTCTTATGAAAATAAAGGAAAAGTAATATCAACCAAGGTTATCTCCATCCACTATTTTTCTAAGCAAATTCCTCTGTGTAAACTCAATATATTATGCCAAGGGACTCGCGATAAAAGTTTATTTATGTACATACATCGAACAAATTTATCGTAGGACTTCGTATTAATTAGACACTTTTTACTCATCACGGATCCCTTTTTTTTATCACCCTGTATAGATGTTCTCATCTCTCTCTCAGATTTTCTTACAATGGTTCTTTTTTACCTGGCATACCAGCATTAGGAACTGCATTCTAGATCCTTATCGGTGTTTATGTGCGAGCCTCGTTTCTTCCGCTTATACGAGAAGTCTTTGAAAGATAATCTTGTCCCTTAGTGGAACTCGTGAAAATGTAAACATCTGAGCATTTTGTCAGACCCTCGTCTTGCTACTTCGAGCCTTGCTTTTCGAAGCGACGACCACCGAGGCCGAATTTACGAGCGTTATAATCAATGAGGTTGTAGCGGCAGAGAAAGAAGGGGGGAGAGAAGAAAATACGCTCGATTACGCGCCCGTAGCCCGTTTAATTAATACACCTATAATTCGTAGTCTTTGCGTAATTACGCCCTCACATTTTGCTCTGATACGAGCTCACTGTAGATCCGGATAATCCGTGGAAGCGCTCACCGTTTTGCTCGCACGCACGAACGACCTCGACTGAGGTGCAAAGAAACTTTCAAGAGCACCTCACGTTACACCAACCCGTACACGGAATATCTTTCGTCTTATTTCGCTCGAACAATTTTTTCCACAAGATTGTGAAAATGTAGTCTAGTTAATGGGACGTGTCTAGCTAAACCGAATGAGAGAGAGAGAGGGAGAGAAAGGGAGAGAGAGAAGGAAAGAGAAAAGTCAGTAGCCGGACTTCTACATTATCGCTAATATGAAATATAGAGGCGGCTGCGGTGGCGCAACTGTTGAAACTTAACGGCTGCAGGTGGCCCGAAGAGTCTTTGGGTATTGGGGCCCTTCACGCCAGCCCTGACTTTCGAGTCTCGTTCGCACGGAGACTGGCATTCGTGGCGTCGTAAAGACAGTGAAAGGAAAAGATGAAATGAGGGGAAGGGAGAGGGAAGAAAGAGAGATGACTCACGCACGCATCTTACCATTTTGCCTAAACTTTTCTTTTTTTTTTTTTTCTCTCTCTTTTGAAAATAAGTTAAGAAAAGTCGCGACATATAAATCGATTTATTCGAATGGTCCATTTATTTTCGTTTTAAACCCTTTGCACTCGAGGCCTTTTTCGTTTGCTCGAACCAGCAACTCGAGACGATTTCGGCCAAACTAAGTAGACATTTTACGGGTACTTTTAAAAACATTTATAAACAAACAAGCGTATAGAAATAATAACATATTATCAGTTTATTCATTTATATGTCGAAAAAAAACAAACTTTGATAAATACTACACTCTGTAATTAGTTTTGGTTGAGTTGACACTTGAAATGTGAGCCGGGCGCCGTATCGGCGCCGCTCGAGTGCGAAAATCGATTTAATATCAATCGATCGTTCTTAAACAAATATCGTATAAATTTTCAATATTTTTCTTTATTTTTCTTTTCAGAGAGGAAATTAGGATGCCATTAAAAGTTATTTTCAAAAATTAGAAATAATTAAAAATGAAAAAAGAAAAAAGGTGTCTTATCGTTTTCGTTATAAGAAAGAGAATTGTAGTAGGTTTGATTTAGGATCGGTACCATACGAACGTAATATTTAATTTCCCGTCGGTCCCGGCTATAAATATCGTTAGAGGTATATCGTAGGGTATAGACGCGTGCGAGGTTAATTAGTAAATCGATTAATAACGCACACGTATGGTGTGTATGCGTCTGGTATAGGTATAGGATGCACATCGGGTCGATAGTTGGTAAAAAGGCGTGCTCGATTGCGTTCGATCGTTCTCCGGGCTATCTCTACTACCGCGTACGTACACGTACCAACTTTAATAACGGTATTTTGCCGTGGCAAATGTCATGACGTTAAAGTTTCAACGTAAAAACTTGACTTCCGTATCTGAGTTCTTCGCGCCAACGTACGTCTACACACGTAACATGTAGTACGTTTACACGTGCGTCTAGGCAGCCGAGTACGCGCTTGAGGATGCTCGATAAAAGACTTATGAATTTCCAATCGATTTTCTGTCTCAAGACGATGCCGCGGAATAAGACGAGCGGCCCAAAAACTCTCAAGTATCCTTCGCGATTTTCATATTTAAATATTATATAATATAACGTACGTACACGAGATTTGATTTTGATTGCAGATAGTATTGAACTCGATGCACAAGTATCAACCCAGAATACATTTGGTCAGATGCAAACAAACGGATGACAACAATCTGCAGATCAATGATCTTCGAAAAGAAGAATACAAAACGTTCATTTTCCCTGAAGCCATCTTCACTGCTGTCACGGCATATCAAAATCAGCTGGTGAGAGCGTTGATCATCGAATACACTCAACCGATTTCTATATGTTATATTACTTTGATAATCTATCCATGCAATATTAATTTTTTTTTGTATTTCTTTTTCTTTCCTCGCAGATCACCAAGCTGAAGATCGACAGTAATCCGTTCGCGAAAGGTTTCAGAGACTCCTCGAGGTTGACGGATTTCGATCGGTACGTAAAAAAATACTAATTCGAAATTCGAAATAAAATTTTCTCGAGAAATCATACGGAGCGAGCGATTAGCATGCCGGTAATTAATAAAGTGTCGTTATCGTGCAAAGTTATTGAAAACGGTATGGTAAGAGAGCCGCAAAAGCTGTCAGGAAAGTGAGCAGCAACGTTACTTCTACGATCGAGAAATCTCACGTATCGCGTAGCAGGTAATAATTTATCAAGTAATTGCTTGGAACCCTTCTTGTTGCTCTTGTTCGCTCTCTTTCTCTCTCTCTTTTACTCTTTCTCTCTCTTTCTCAAGCTCATAGTAATTTATTTATTTATTTATTTATTTATTTTATGGGATAATCCCATTAATACAGAGTTAAATAAACGTCGTTGAAAAAGAATAGAAAATAAATATTATTACAGATGACATTAAGATAATATTTTATAAATGATATAGATTGATTAAATATATCAATATGCCGATGATAATAATTGAAATTTAAAAACATACTATTTATTTCATCTGATTTCTTAGTTTTTATTATTAAATATAAGCGCGGATTGGCCAACTTTAACGATCAGCAAGAGAACTTCTTACATAGATTTACTATGGGCTTCACATATAGAAATGCACGGTGGAATAAACACACCATCAATAACAATCGATTTGAATTTAAAGAAAAACTGATAAACAGTTGTTCTACATGTTATAATTTATATTAACTGACAACAAGAGAACTGATTATACGCATTATATTTGTATCATCAAGTCTATAAACATTGAAGCTTTTTAAGCTAAGTTCATAATTAGAAACACTTTTACAAAAAATTTAACATCATGATTAAAAGACAGTGCCACCAGATTACATTTGAATTCACTAAACTTCATTCTTAGGCCAGGAATATTCTGATTTTTTTCTAAAAAGTTTCACTAAATTTTTTTCTAAAAGGTTTCACTAAACCTCGAGACTAATGTCAGTTCTTTGATGGTTGTTAGATTTGACAATTTGTTGTATATCGTTGATATATCTGATAGTCGTATTGATGATTTCATTGTCCGTTAGAGTCCTTAGCTCATTTCTTAAGGTTTTTAGATGGTCTTGTTGAACCTCAGTGCAATCTTGACTGATGGAAACAGGATCACAATACTTTGATTCGTTTATCAAAACAGTGAAAACCTCGTGTTTTGAAGCGAGAGTGATACAAACAGGACGAATCCGATTAGGATAATCCCTTCTTATACTTTTTGTGCAAAAGAATTGATGTGCCAAGGGGTCGATTTTTGAAAGAATATCCTTCACCAAGTCATCACGTGGTGATGTAGTATTTTATTTTCTTCGAGATTAAATAAAATTAAATTGAACGATCTCTTTTTTCTTTCTACAATTTCCCCAATGATTTCTTTATCGATAACAGATCTATTAACAAATTGATCAAGTTCAAGCACTTTGTCCTCAATGACACAGACACGAATTGTATTGACACTAACATCATTATCTAACCGTCGAATGTCATCTTTTAATTTTTGTTTAAGTTCATCTCTCATATTGTTAAATTCATCTCGTATAATGTAACGGATTTTTATGGTCAGAAGGTCGTCCTGCGAGGCTATAGACATAAAGAGGCTCTGAGGATCACAATTAATAAATTTATTCCCACAGCATGAATGACCAATCCGCAGAAAACAAGCAGGATGTAATGAAATATCGCATGAATTACAAGTAATTGGTCCGGTAAAAACTTTAGTATCACAGCTATAACACTTTTTAATCATTTTATTCGATGAAAAGAAGTACGGAATTACATTAGGATTCGAAATTGAGCAGAAATCGGAAGAAAAACAAAAATACATCTGACCTCAACGACAGTCGAAGAAAAAAAATAAAAAATCTACGCGAATAACTTTTTTAGTCGATTTTTAAAATTTACCTCGAGTACGACAATGTTGCTTAATCTTGTTACGATTAAACCTTGAACGTTGCATAAGTATTTCTCTCTGTCTCGACATTGTTTTTTTTTTTTTTTTCTATAAAATTAACTCTCTCAAGAATCGTCGTATTTAACTTGACGCGTAACTCGTGGCATATTATTATGGTCGGTCGTGAAACGAAATAAAAAGAAACGAAAAAAAGTATCGCTCGGAATGACTTTAATTGTAAACGCGTACAAACGTCTGATTGCGAGACAGTTTTGTAAAACGAAAGAGACAAGGATCGATCGCGTCCTAGGTTAAGTTACAAAATTTCTACAACGTTAAACGATGCACGACAGCTTGTTAGATAGGTTTACCGCGAGTAAGCGTGCACGCGTTCTCTCGACCGATTTCTTATTATCCACGATCGTCTATCTGCATGAACGATGACGCACCTGCTCGTACCCGCGTTCCATCCTCTCGATCGTTTCGTATAAACAGGAACGTAGCTTTTGAAAAAGAATTTTTATTTATAAATAACCGGTGTATATCACTTTAAGTGGAAATTATAATCGGACAAATTTTCCGACACTTTCTCGGCCATCTTTTGCACCGTTATCTTTTCGATCGATCGATCGATTGATTTCCTCAATGATTTTTAGGATCGTCAACTTGACGTTGGCCAAGTTAGGCGATAATTTAGAGTTCTATTCTTCTCTCTCTCTCTCTCTCTCTCTGTCGATCATCTAGAACGCGTTATCCTTATCGTTGTCCTCGATTTTCTCTCGACGATGATGCGAACTTTGAAAAGGGTTCGCGCGATAATGAGCACGGACACGCGGAGTCCGGTCGAGTCGACGCAAATTGCAAACACGCCCACTAAATTGTTAACGACAGCGCCGGCAGCTCGCTCGAGCGCAATTCAAGGTTTTATGCAAATCGCACAAAGAACGCTACTAACGGCGTGTCCACGAATCGATAACGCTCACCCGATAAACTTTTCTCCTCCCCCTTTTTACGATCGAAACTCGAATAACTCGACCTCTCGCTTCCAACATTTCTTCCCTTTTTTTTTATTTTTATTGAACCTTCTCGACGACGACGACAACGACGAGGACAGACAAGAGAATCGCTACTCGCTACACCTGCGCGCCACGATCGAAGATGGGCGGATCTTAATTAAATTGTTTGTTCGCTCTTAATTACGAAATACTAACAGCGAAGATTTAAATACCAGGGATTAAGTTACCGTCGTTCTTTCTATCACTTCATTTTCTTTATTATTCGTCGTCGTCGTTGTCGTCGTCGATGAGACGACGAGAAGAATCGAGACGATTCGATCTTCGGCAAGAAAAAAAATGCATCGAAAGATCCATCTCCGTGGTTTGCCAACGAGAAGCCTTTTACCTCAACATATTAATCTAATTATACGATCGGAGGTTCGAACCTAAAAGTGCACGACCTCTTCCCGGATTGTTGTCGGTTCTCCGTGACCCTCCCCAAATCAGCACCTGCCTAAACCGAGGTCACTCGAATCTTGCATCGTCATTCGAATCTTTTACAAGTTGACCCCAGCCGAGAGATCGAACACCTTTCCAGCTCGAAGCCGCTCGAAAATCACTTCCCGTCTCAGGAAGAATCCATAGCTACGTAGGTGGGATCTAAAAGTGCGGAATACGAGGAGGAACCAAGACTCGGAGGAAAACAGATGCTTCTTAGACTTCTCTCCCGTTGGATTCCCTTTCGCGAGATCTTCGGCATTGTCGGCGTCCGGAGTTAATGAGAGGCCCGGGCCTGCGCGCGAGAAGCAATACGTTTCGAAATTATGATTCTCGATTTATCCTCACGACTTTATGATTTTATTTAAAAATTTGCTCGATTCGTCGAACATCCGCCCTTCGATCTCCCCTTCGATTACGCTCGAGCAGCCGCGATACGTCGAGTTTAATGGGATACTTGTAAAAAAGTGCATCGACATCAAGAAGATCAGCCCTACTCTCGAGTGAACTTTTATAAGATCGCGAGGATAGTTACAATTAATTAAGTACGTAATATTGAAAATCTTTTAAAACTCGATAAAAAATTGCCTTCCTCGATGCTCGCAATTTCGATATCTTCAATATGGTGGACGAGTAGGTCGTTTACGTTGTCGTCGAAGAATACAAGTTTTCTCTTCGAAAGTGTTTGTAACGTTGCGATCGCGAGAGAAAATAAGAAATTCCTGACGGGGTTTGGAACGCGTTCACGAACGCATTCACGAACGCGTTCTCGAGGCTGGCGGCTACCTCTGCTACCTTTGCCGGCGAGTAGCATCCCTCCGCGATCCTCTGCGGTCCTCCTCGGTCCAACGCGGGCTCCGGCGGCGTCCAGAGTTAATGAGAGAGCGGCCGTACGGGGCAATACGGCGCATGCTCCCGCCCACTTCACGCCGGCGCTGATAGATAGACCCTCTCCCTCTCCCTCTCCCTCGCCCCCTACCTCTCGTATGCGCTCGGAGTAGTAGAAAGAGCAAAAGCGAAAGAGGGAGAGAGAGAGAGAGAGAGGGATGGATCGCGTCCATTTCGCCCTGCATTGCCGCCACCGGGCAGCTTTCGTCGTTCTCCGAGATGCCAGGGGGAAGAGAGGGACGAGATAGGGCGGGGAGGAGAAGGAGGAGGGGGAGGGGGAAAGAGAGCGATTCCGTTCTCCCTCGTTCCGCAGGGCAAGGAGGGCAGGGCATTCATCTATATTAGCTTCGAGAGCGGACGGCCTGTCATTACCGCTGCCGCTCCTGGCCCTCTCCCTCTTTTCCTCTCACTTTCCGCCTTACCATCCGTCTTTTCGTCCTCTCTCTCTCTCTCTCTCTTTCTTTCTTTGGGGGGCGCGCGCGCGAACGTTCGCACACGGACACACTCTTTTTCTTTATTTCTCTCTCTCTCTGTTCCATTTCTATCCCGATGTTGTTCTCGCGGCCGAGGCACGGTGGACCCCTTTTCTCGCTACGCACACGACCAACTTATTCCTCTCCTCTACTGGCGTAGAAGTGTATCTTTGACCGCGGCACCGGCAGCACCACAGACATCGATACTCCAAAGTCTTCTCGGCCCATTAGCAGGCCCCATTACCAAAGTGCCAGCGAGCGAGATGAATAGAGAGCAAAAGAGCCAGCCTTGCCGTAAGAGCGAGAGAGATGAAACCGAGGGGACTGCTACGAACCTAATAACCGCCGTTTAAAACGCAAAAACAAAGGTCTCGCCGTGCATCCTCGAGAGAAGAGTCTTTGAAAGAGAGAAGAAAGATGCCCAGGTAGTGGTAATCGGAGCGAGAGAAAGAGGTGGAGAGCTTCATCCCGCGCACCTTTGGGGGGAGGGGGGAAGGGGGAAGTAAGGCGTCAGGGTCATTACCGAATCATTACCTACCATACCTACCGTGCAACGATGACGATGACGACGACGACGACGACGACGACGACTCGAGCCGTGAGCAACAGGCTCGCGAGGAACACCTAACGTGAACGTTCGGTTTTAGCCTGCTATCGGTCGGTTATATGAATATATACCTCTGCTATATGCTATCAACGTACATACATAGAAAACCATGCATCGCGAGTCGAATCGTGAACGTACGTGTGAGATCTACGCATACGCGCGCGCACACGCGCGCCCGCTCGGCGGCAGTCGGGGTAAATTACAGGCTCGACCGTATTTTCGTTGTTTTGTTGTTTTTCAACGCGCCGAAAGGAAATGAGCGAGCAAACGCGTCACGCCACCCCGAACCTGCTAATTTCTATTCATATTTTATGGCTATTAATTTCTTCGCTGTTACACTCGTCCATCTCCCTTTCACTCTCTCCCTTCCTCTTTCTAGCTATCTATCTGTATATATATATATATGTATATATATTCATATATTGCCCCTCTGAAAAAGCATTGTTCCTTCGAATTCTTTGACTAATCTCTCGTCCTAGGTATCGTCCTTGAGAGGGCTCACGTTATTCGAAGATTTACCAATACGCGCAGGTAATATCGCAAAAAGTAGTCTTTTCGATTGGTCAATGGCACATCATCTCCAGGACAAATCCTTATAAGATTCGATGGTTGTCCCGTTGATAGGATATCTATATGCGTGCGTAGAGTGCGCGAAGAGAGAAAGCGAAGGGGAGTCCAACCGCACCGTTCGATGGACTACCTTCGGCCATCAGTGGGGTGTAACCTATTATTATCTACCACTTACCTAATGCCCTGTGTCAGCCCCAGGGTAGACGGAGAATAACAGGCTCCCCGCTCGATGGAATTCATTCGGCATTAATATCGCGACCCGTGCAAAGCCGACTCTTTCACACTCCGCCCTCCGCCGCTCCTTCATAACGCTTCGAGTTTGAAAAAACGTTTGAAAAAATCGGTCTCTCTTTAAAACGTATTACCTAATGCTTTTAGCAGTAGATGAAAATCAGAGCCACTCGAGTATGGATTGCTCTCGAGACAAAAAAGAAGAAGTAGAAGAAGAAGAAGAAGAAGAAGAAAAATAATAATAAAGAGAAGGCGACGAGAATATACCCTTTCTTTCTCTTTCTCCTTCTCTTTCTCTTTCTCTCCCAAAGGGTGTAGCCGTGCGAACGTCATGGACATTTTAATGGGTAACGGCGGTGGCCTCTAATTAGAACGTTTCGAGCGTAACCGCGCCATTACGGGGAAACGCAGACTCGTCAGATCGATGAGGAATATTTATTGCGGTGTAACAATTACAGGAGCGCCCATAGAGGGAATAGTAATAGAGCCAGAGGAGCCGGGGGCAACTCTTTCGTCCCGACGAAACCACCGTAATTAGGGCTTTTATTGTTCGTACATGAGGAAGCTTTATGAAAACATTAAAGATATAATTCAAGGCCGGAAGGCAGGACGCCGTAGTCGGCATAGTTCTCTCTGGCCCAGAACAGTACGTTGCAACCAATAACGTCATTTCCGTTTAGCGAATATAGGTACAGGTGCCTTCCTCTTCCTCCATCGATCATTAATCCCGCGCGAGAGAGTCTTAGATGTCCCGATTTTCTTTCCATATCGTATCGATCGTGTATCGTTTATCTTTCGTTCGTGTTTCGTTCGTGTTCAACGACGGGAAGAAGAAGAAGAAGATATCCGTCAGCTGCCTTTTATCCTCCCGCGTTCAAAGTGTCGACACGATGACGTTATTGGTTTACCAAACGTATCGTCCTGCCGGATCTCCGAGACGATGTTTATCGGACTGCGCTCGTCGCGAAGAAAAAAAAAATGGAAAAAGAATCCTTTGCACCTGGTGCTCCGACCGAGGTGAAAGTATAGGCTCTTAAATGCGTTACAGAACGATCGACATTAAAGATACCGATTGAAAATACCAAATGAATTCGCGTAGATGTCTTCGTCAACGAACACGAATTAAGATGGATGGCGTTCGATAACGTACTTCGGCGCGAACATTTATAAACCGTATTAATAAACAGGCCGTCCATTATTTCAATGAATAATGGTTAACTCGCGAAAAGCTCATTTCGGTAAGGAGGAAGGAAGGAAGGAAGGAAGGAAGGAAAACGATCAAAGTCGGTGTGTGGTCCGGTCGCTCGAAACGTGGGGATGGGCCGATTAACCGCAGGCTCCCTAATCCCTTTCCCTTTTCCCTTGGTGACTGGGCAAAGGGCCGAAAGCTGCTGCGAGGGCCCAGAAATCGCGTGCTTACGTGGCACAGTACACGATAGTGTGTTGCTGCGTGTATGTAGGTCGAGCGCGCCCAACGTGCCTTTCTCTCTCTCTCTCTCTCTCTCTCTTTCTCTCTCTCTCCCTCCCTCTTTTTCGCTTCTACGCTTGGTGTCGTGTTACATGCTAAGCAGTATGAGGCCAACGCGTAGTAACCGAGACGCAGGAACTGCACACCGGACCCCATTGTTCCTCGCTTACTTCTCTTACGAATTAGCATTTCTCGTCGCTTGATTCTCAACTGTGAACGATTTTAAAACTGCTTCATCGGTCCCGTTTACCGCAATTTCTAGAAGAGAAGAAAGGTACCAGAGGTCACGGTCGTTCGAGCAACATTTTTTTCTTTCTAACTCTCCGCCTGCTCTCGTTACCCTCTTTATTTTGACGTCTCGATCGTTCGCGCCTTTTTCGAACGTTTCAAAGAGTAACCGAACCCTTCTCGTTTAACCTTTCATACACAGAGAACGGCCGATTACCGTTTCGCCGAGATCGAATCATACGGGAGAAGCAATCTCTTTCTCTTTTCTTTTTTATCAAGCTGGCAAAGTTAAGATCGATCGTTATCGATTTTTTATCTCCTACCGAGAAAGAGATCCAATAGCCAAGACATTTTTTCCACCGGAGCTCTCTTTCCTTTTCTACGCAACCGTGCTGCGTTTATCGTTATTGTCTTTTATTCGCTTTGAATTACTTTACGACCTAGCGCGTACGAGAGAGAGAGAGAGAGAGAGAGAGAGAGAGAGAGAGAAAGGGAGGGAGAAGAGGGACGCGTACGATTTGAAACGTTGAAATATCAGGCGCCGTTTGTGAAAGACAATCTCCAGACTGGCGAGCAGCATCGCTACGGTGCGTTTCGGGGAAGCAGATGATCGATCGGCGGTATCATCGTCGGCCGGTCGGGTTAAAATTATCGTCCAAGCTTCTAGTATCAAGTTTTCATTCGAGTATTCGAGTATTCGACTACCGAAAGGCACGAATAGCACCAAATACTTTTCTCTCGCTTCGAGAAGGATCGCTCGCTTATAGCTGGAGACAAATCGAGCCGAGACGTCACGTTTATCCGAGTCGTAAAAAGAAGAAAAAAGGTTAGGAGAAACGTCGCGGGATAATTAAGAAGGCGCCTATCGCGAATGATCATCGTCGTTGGTACGCGCCGCTCCCGTGCATAATCAGCAAAATAGGAAATGACGGTGCATTCGGATATTTCACAATACCACAAGCATTGCACGGAACATTAATTATCATCGGCTAGCGGGGTCGCGACACTTAAAAGCACACGAGTTTTCGATGCCGTTCGCGATCGTACCAATAATCCGCTCGTTAGCATTTCCCCTCTTCCTCTTTCTCTCTCTCTCTCTCTCTCTCTATCTTCCGCGCGCGCGACGTAACGAAGCTCGAAGGATCGGCTCGAACGCACAATCGTTCGTAATTAACCCTAATTATGCCTGCGAGGCAGACCGTACGAATTCATCCATCACGTTATTACGATACGCCGCGTTACTGCGATGAGCCTGACCCTCTCTCTTTCTTTTTTTCCCTCTGTCTCTCTCTCTCTCTCTCTTTTTTTTTTCTATCTATTCGCCGGATGTCGATTAGAAAATCTCCTGCTAATTATCCGCGTTCATCTTCCGCTCGAATTTTCTCCTTTTGTCTAAAGGCTATTTTGTAATAAGAAGCAACGAGGATGTCCGATTAGCCGTAACGACATGTTTGCAGAGATCCGATGGATATGATGGAGCAACAGCTGGTGAGATGCGGAGTACCACCGGTGAGACTGTACGAACATCTCGCGATGTCCTCGCCGGCGGCAGCGGCAGCCGCTGCGGCGGCCGCGGCCGCGACGGCCGCTGCCCTTGGGGCCCAACAGCAGCAGCAGCAGCAACCGCACCAACATCAGCAGCAGCAGCAGTCGCAGGAGAACGGAGGACACGTGACGGCCGCGGCTCTGGCCCCGTGGCTGACGGCGGCGGCGGGGGCCTCCTCGGCCCTCCTTTACGGGGCCGCCGTCGGCCAGACGCACCCTGCCAGCAGGGCTGCGAGCGGCTCCCCCTCCCCCTACCACTCCGCGGCCGCCGCGACTTTTCCCTACCCGACTGCCCTCGGGTGGTCGTGGCAACCGTCGCCGGTCGCGATCATCTCCCGACGAACCTCGCCACCCTCTGCCGCCCTCAGGTACGCACCCTATCCACATCCTAGCGGGACCCCCCCGCCCACGAGCCTACGCGTCCGCCCCTCCAGCCCCAATTAGCGAGCCTAATAGCTTTTCCTCTCTATTTCCTGGCATCCGTGCGTCTACTTACTTATCTATGTAACACACAACGTGGCCAAGTTTTTGCGATAGGGAAAAATGGAGACCTTGCAAATTCCTGCCTAGATGTAAACAAATGCGTTCTTATCTTTCCGTTTTAATTGTAGCCTAATCTAGGAAGAAAAATATTTCGAACATTTCGTCGATCGAGACAGTAAATAATTCTTATTCACGTTATATCATTTTGTGTAGCAATTAGTTCGGTGTCTTGACATTAAATTCTCATTTCATACGAATCGCCGTGTTTTTTTCATCAAGGAATTCGGTAGTTGCCTAAAGATCGATCAAAATCATCGAAAATAATGGATCTATGATTACTTTATAAATAAATAGTAAATTTGTGTTATATAAAGGCTCCGAATTAATTGCTGTTTTACGCGCACCTAAAAAGAAAGAACGTTTTTTTTCTTTTAGTTTCAATTCTCGCAGATATACCAACGATTCCTTGTTTACGTAGAAGTAATTTCACATAGGTGTGTCTTGTAATCTCATCGATACGGAAGGAAAGGAGCGACCAATGCCAATAAATTCTAATGCATGGAGAGTTTCATTCGCCTAAGTCGCTTCGAAGGAAAAAAATTATTGTAAAGTAGAAAAGGTGGGAAAAAAAAAAAGCGAAGTTATCATCATCGTTTCGTTTGGAACGATAAGAAATTTCTTCTACATTAGTTTAAAATGTCGAACGTTTGTATATATGAGGATACACATAGACCTGTACGATATAATTCTCGTATGCTTTGTGCGGAGTGAATGTGTGCGTTTTGTTGCGTATATGTACGGCTGTCTGTATTGTGTGAACGTCGAGTATGGAAGAGAGAAAGACTTTATAGTTGTATCATATACCGCGATAGTATTAATGCGTCTTCCTCGAAGACGATATCATTTGTACATAATAAACTCCGATGGTAGAGCATAATTTCAACACCGTATTTCTTGATGTAGATCGACAAAAACAAATAAAATGAATTTTCATTAAATATTTGTATTTTATTTTTTTTTTTTAAAGATACGTACGAGCTTAGCGGTTATTCCATCTCATCCTGGGTAGGTAAAAAAAAAAAAATGATTATTATTTAGCGTTAGACCTTTAAGAATGTTCTTTTTAGCTAAACACACTTTTTCGAAGATTCATACGCAAATTATGGACAAGGATACAGAGGATCGAGAGATGGCCGAGATTACCGTGGTAAAAGAAAAGGTGGTTAATGGTTTAATCGTTCCTCTCATCTCACAATTAGTAATTACCTACGCACGAACTCGTCTCTCTCTCTCTCTCTCACACCCTTTGTAACGTGCGACGAGAGCAAGGTATATTCCCGTGGCTGATCGATCAACGAGAGAGATTAAAGTAATCCCACGCGTTTATCTGATCGCACCGAACGATCGACTAATAAACTTCGTATTTGTAATCATCCGGTCGTCGTTGCGATAAGTTAGTAACTTTAATAAGTCTCTCGCATAAATAAATACGTAAGTATATAGCTATCTCTGGTCCGATTAGTGGAAAAATAAAGCATATCGAATAGGGGAAAAAGATTGGCTCGGGGCTAGAGAAGAAAGAGAAAGGATATAAATCTTTGGCGAAGACGAATGTGGATTGGAGGATGAGTGGCGGGGGGAATGAGGAGGGGGGAAGAGGAAGAGGGGAAGGGGGGGCGGCCTTAGAGTTTCGAAGGCGGCTTTTCTACCTTTTAGCTCTTCTCGATTGCGGAGCTCCACCTTTGGCCCCTTTCTTCCATCGGTCGGTTAACGTCGCCAGTGGCCACCGACCGGACTTCATCGCCACCTTTTCAACTGCCGTGTAATTCTGTTACACCAATCTGAAATTAAATAAATTCATTTCACGGCCTGTCAGCGAGCAATTATTTTTAGATGCAGCAGCCACTTTAAAGGGCCGCTTCGTTCCGTTGCGCCTTCGTCGACCAACACGTACGAAGCCGAGTCGAGTCCTCGGCACGTCCGTGTGCGATTATTATTACTCTCTCCAAAGGTCTCTTACAACAACCATTTAGACCTTTCCAACGTTTCCTCGGTTGCGTACACCTATCGTTCGTTCCCTTTCATGAAAATTAATATCTACAGGTTTGGTAAAAAAAATCTCATTATATCCTTTGTTCGTTAGAGTCGTTTCTCTTTCTCTCTCTCTCAGAAATTCCGTTCGTTCTTTCGGAGAGATCGTCGACCTTGAAAGAAGAGGATACTCCAAAAGTCGCATCGCGCATGCACGGGCTCTACTTTCTCGCATAGCGAGAGCGAGAAGATACAAAAGGGTAGAATAAGAGTGAGAGGAAAAAGAAAAGTTTTCAGGACGAATCGGGAACCTTAGCTCAAAGGTAAGACGATATCCTAGGGCTAAAGGGATGGAAGGTAGAAAGGCAAGGTGGAAAGGGAAGGCGAGAGAGGCGCGAAGGCGATCGTGTGTTACGTCGCGAGATGGGTGGAGCGAGGTGAGAGAAACAGAGAGGCGGCTCCCGAGCTTGTAATTATGTTGATACGAATGATCTGCGGCTTGCCGCAGACCGACGAGCCGGAGGAAGAAGAAGAAGACGAAGAAGACGAAGAAGAAGAAGAAGAAAGAGACGAAGGTATATACAGGGGAAGAAAAGAGGAGAAGCCCCCAGCGGTGCTCATCGACTTTTTCGCACGTTCCTTCCGTCTCTTTTTCGATCTTTCCATTCAAGGACCGACGCAGTTTATCTTTCTCTCTCTCTCTCTCTCTGTTTCTCGGAGAGTTGCTCCCACCCTCTCTCGTACTTTCCGTAGTTCCCGTCTTGAGAGCGGACTTTAGAACCGTGGCGAAACCAGTTTAAGTGGTTAAGTGTAGATGTAATTGATTTCCATTTTACGAGGCCCTCTCGAGAAAGACGCTCCACCCGCTGCCGCCGCTGCCACTTTCTTCTTTCGCCGCGATACCGCTTGTCCCCTGTCATTCCTCTCACTCCTCCTTTATCTCATTTTTCTTTTCACTCGTAATCCTCTCCTCCTTGTTTCAGTTAGAACGCGTTAGAGTTTTATAATACCGAGCTATAACGCGCCTATCGGGTGCTTAATTCCTCGATGAAAGTGTGGCTCGCGCGCGCGGACGCGTCTTACAACCTTGCCGAGTATAATCGTTTTCACACGGCTCGTTCAGCACCGAGAGGTATCTTCGAAGACAGTCGACGAGTCGAAGGGCAAGGGTGGTTAAAGGCTTTCTCATCGAGAGAGAGACGATTTCGAAAAAAAGACTTGAGTAGATATCGCGAGACGAATGTTCCAGACGAATGTCCGAAGGGAAGTGGAAGAAGGTAAAGAGAGCAAAATCGTTGGGTAATTTCCACTCGAACGTAGTATTTTACGCTTTATTTTGCATTTAGTGTAATTATAGTGTACGCTTGGTGCAAGCGCTTGGTAGCGCTTTATCGTTAAAAGTCTGCAGGAAGGAGGAAATTCATGGATGGAATAACGACGAGAACGCGTGTGGTCCGCCAAAGAGAATCCTGGATATATACTAGTAGTAGTAATATATCTATATCTATACGCCATTCGAGCGGAAACTTCTTTTCATAGAAATTCGGAGAATGGAAAGTGTAAATAAATAGGTACGCGTTCGTTTCATTCAAAAGTCGCTCGAGCGAATCTACCAAACGGCGCAGCGAAATTTCGTATAAAAGCGGTCATGCGACGCGAGTTAAGAGAAAGAAGGGAAGCGAGTCATCGGAAATACTTGGCCGCAGTCCATAATTAAGTAATTAATAACATCCTAAACTAAATCGGTCGCGTCTCGATTCACCTTAAGTGATTTATAATTATATTAAGAAGATGTGCTACCGCCGACGTGCCGTTTATCTCGTTATTATTATTTCATTGGCCATAAGCTTTTCTCGTCGTTGAACGAGAAGTTATGAATCATTTTTAGATCTCGATAGAGTACCTTTCACAAATTTTCCTGCATTTCATTAACGAAGAACATTCTCTTATTAGATCCAAGCTATTATATATTTTTCAATGTTTAATCGAAGAAGCTCTGGAAATATTCCTCATTCTTGGATGAATCAGTTCAATTTGAATAATTAATAAAATCTTTTAGCGAAGTACCGAACGAAGAAGAAGAAGTAATACATAAATATTTTCAAAAGAAATATTTGAATGAATGCAACGTCATGGATGCTTGTTGATTTAAATCTTTTTGGAGCTTAGTCTCGGATACTATTTTTCCTTCTTATTTTCTCTCTTCCATCCTCAAACGAATGAGTTGCGAGAGGGCGAAGGCTCCAAAGTTACGATCGATACCATAATTGCAATTGAACAAGCTATTCCGAGGGAGCAGCCGGAGGTTAATGTACCATTAAAAAGTACGCCCTACACCCCGAGAAAACCCGTATACCTTGAATATTCTTCTTAACTTTAATCGACCAACTGTGTGCGAACGAAAATTTCCTTTCCCCTCCAAATTTTTCCATACCTGCCTCTTTTGATATTTTTTTCTCGTCCTATCCTTCCGTCGGAGCGCAAAACCTTTTCTCGGAAATCCTTTTTTCCGTCCAGATGGATCCTCCAATACCGCACCTCGCGACCGTGTTTCTAATGTGAGAAGACCGAGAGGGGAAGAGGGGCAAGAAGCTACGAAGAAGAAAGGACTGATGCGAGGTAAAAGAGAGGGAGAGATTCCACGCTGGAGAATATGTAAATTAGAAACTTCGTGTGAATGCGAAGATTTATGGAGGACCGTACACATTTCTGAGCGCAATAAATATCAGTAAGTAGCTGAGAGGAGGAAGAGAGAAAAGAAGAAAGAGAGAGGGAGGGAATCGGATCTTAGGAGCGTATAGCGTTTTATACCGCATGACACCGTTCTCCTCCTCGTCAACCGTACGAAAGATTTCCACCGAATTCTATGATATAACCCGCATTATATTTTCTTTATTTTTAATATTTTACATCGGAAAAGAAAATTCCAAATCGATTCTCGGGCTATCAGAAATATGTTATAAGTGAGTTAAATTTAAGCGTTTTAATTTTCTCGATTTCAAAGATTACGCGCTGTTAAATCTAAATTAAGTATAGTTATTATTGTGATAAAATAAGGCGAGTCATTTTGAATTTCGCGCTAACGTGTATCAATTAGTTGGCTTTTAATCGCGATACCATTTAACCGAATACGTTTCTACCAATAGTAGTCGATCTAACGTAAAAAAAAGAAAAACAAAAATATCGTAAGCTTAGTCGTTCCGAATAAGGTAGCTAGTAAAGTAAATTCTTTTTAACAGGAGACTCACATGCATGCGCTAATAATGCGATTAAACCGACGAATGGGCTCATGGCCGCTTATGGGATTTAAACTCAACAGGTTCGAGAGCCGCAGGCACGCTGTTATCACTCGCGGTATTCTTCGAGTATGGTTGCATGCGCACCGTCATCTCTCCGATCGAAATAAGTTTGAAACTACTTCGCGTTATCGAACCCAGATCGATACGCATCGATTTCCAGAAGATTAAGTAGAAATGAGCAGTGTTTCCAGCGAGATTACGTGAAGCTTCGTCGTTTCATTGGAAAGACCCGTCGTCTCACGAGCAACGACCAATGAAAGAGAACATTGAATCGCCGCTTAAAAGACGAGGCTCCACACGCGAAGCATAAATCCACATAAATTCAAAAATTTATTACATCCGCGATCGTCACTCCTGGAAAGAAGCTGGTTTGGTCGGCTAGAGGAACGAACGCTCCTTGTTCGTTCTGGAAAAGAGCGAGAGAGCGAGAGAGATACAAAAAAAAAAAACTAAGAAAAAGAACGGTGGAAGAGAGAAGGAAGGGTAGCTTTATTATTTACAACAGTCCGTAAGGCGTGTCACAAAGGCATTGCGGGTTTCCTCTTGAAAGTTCGACAATGTGAGCAGGATTTATGAGCGAACTTTCAACAAAAACGTCAATGGCCCACCCTCGCCTACGAGACGTTGTGCTACTACTACCTAGCATGGGAATGCGCACAAATATTTTCACCATAAATCCTCCTTTTTATCTCCTTGTCCGCTTTATTTACAGTCACTCTGACCTAATCCACTCGCTTTCTCGGTCTCCCTTTTCCTCTCTTTCTCGCGCGCCTTGTTTAAGAATATCTTTCCTCTCTTTTTCTCTTTCCTATGATCCGTGAGTATCGTTCGATGATGGCGTTCGATCCTTTTTTTATTTTTTTTATTTTCCATCTATCGTACAAACGAGGATCACATCGTTGGTAATAAGAAAACAATTTACCAAATGAAAAGCGTAATTAGACGAATAAGATTTATAATCCGATATTTTGTTCTCGTTGGGTTTAGATAGCGTAATCTCGATCTAGGAAGAAGAGCTCGCGCGCGTAATTTAGATAGATGATTTAGATCGAGTAGCTAGATTGGTATCTACTTGCATCATGGTCTTTCCTCTTCCGTCCTAAGCTGGGAAAAATATTTGTCGAGCTCGCTCGCAATGCGAGTTCTCGATCGTCGATCTTTGCCATTTTTCTCGCACGTAGCTCGCACGTACCACGCACGCATTCGCGAGAACTCGAACATTACTCAGCGCGTCGTTGCTAATAATTTATGTTTATGAAACTTGGTTAATATCTCGAAGACGCCAGCGTTAAGTTTCAATTTACGATAGTATTCTTTGTGAAAGATATTAATGAAATTTTATCGGTTCGTAGTAGATAGATAAATCGTAGGGAAGTAGAGGTCGGTTGAAATCGTCGTTGCGGTTTGTTGATACAACGTCGAAATGGAGCCAGAAATCCGTGCAATTCAAAAATAATCCGGAGGCTGTGTACCATTGTTGAATTCTCGCGAGGACAAGATCGTACCAGGAGAGGGCGAAAGTCAACTGGCGTGTAGGAAAGCAAAGGTATTGTTTGGATTCTTTGGGATCGTTGGAAGGAGCACCCGCTGAGCCGATGTTGACTCTTGCCTGCGGTCAGCGTGACAAAACTCACCCCTCGATTTGATACGCATCCCTGCCTGCCTGCCTGCCTGCATGTCTGCCTAGTTCTTTTCACCCTGCACTCGTGCTTCGTTTCGTTTCGCATCGTTTCCTTTTGCGTATTTACCTACTCGTATCTTTTTCTTCCTATCTTCGATATTATATTCTCATTTTTTTATTTTTAAATTAAAAAACAATTAAAAGCGACTACTAAATTAAAACTCACGTACTCGTGCTATATTTTTCTAATATTAAAAATTCTTGAAAAAGAATTTTTGTTGCGTTGTCATCTCGCATTATAATATATATCCTTTCGTTTTTTTTTCTGTCCTGTTCCCTTCCCTTTTTTCGTCGTCTAGGGAGCAGAGTTTTACGATCTCGCTCTATACGTGTCTACTATTTTTCCATGTCAAACGCTGCTAACAGACCGGCACGGTGCCAGGACCAAATATCTTTTCATCGACGAATAAAGCCGGAGGTTTTCTTCATTCAACGACGAACCGTTAACTCGGAGTAAATGGATAGAACAAGCCAGCATCGGGCAAGGGGCGCGTCTCTTGTTTCCGTTGTTGTCGCACCATGAATCGGAAGGATCTCTATTTCACTAAGAGAAGGATAGTTTACATTCATAGAAATTGATCTTTTCACGGATAACTTCATGCAGAGTTAACAATCTTAAACTTCCCTTTCTTCCTTCGAAAAAATACATTTCGATCTATCTAAAGTGTTACGAAAAAAACTACAATATTTTAGAAAAACGATCCATCTTGTCGAATCGAAAATGTTTCTAAGTAGGACAAAAAAATACTCATCGAGTTCATTGCCGCTT
This sequence comes from Polistes fuscatus, assembly GCF_010416935.1. Lineage (NCBI taxonomy): Eukaryota > Metazoa > Arthropoda > Insecta > Hymenoptera > Vespidae > Polistes > Polistes fuscatus. The sequence continues at coordinate 11,099,200 of NW_025113096.1, forward strand.
TTTTTCTCGTCCTCATTTTTTCTCAGACTCTCGCATACTCTCTTAAATGGATGAATAGACCTTTATTTGGGTTAAAAGCAACCTTGAAAATGTGATTTTCACGGAAAACTTCACGGCATGTTAAAAAGTCAAATCAACGCAGCACGATTGTTTACTGGATCATAATAAATATTTTCCTTTCTTTTCTTTACCAAGTAGCCAGAGCACGTGGAAAGGAGTTACTCAAATTTATTGTTAAGTAAAATATACTGAAAAGTCAAAGGTGGCATCGGTGAAGGGTGAAATCGTTCGCGATATGTCGTTCGGAAATTATTCGAGACGAATCTTGGGTAAAGCGAGGGTTGCTACTCTGAAGTCGATTCTGGTAAGTGGCAAGGAAAGACGGAAGGAGCAAGAAGAGGAAGAAGAAGAAGAACAAGAAGAAGAAGAAGAAGAAGAGGAAGAGAAAGAGGTGGGGGTTGCAGAGTCGGTCTTGCGGTGGCGAGAACGCAAGCAAGAAGTGTAGTAATGCCTGCCGGCGGGCAGGCGGCAGACTATTACCACTGCATGAATATGAATGAGTCGCGTCCCGAGTAGAAGAGGGACGGCAGGAGGAGGATGGCTGCGGAAAACGGCCGCCAGTGAGCAAGAGGAGGAAAGGTAAGCTTTGCTGGAGCAGGGAAGGGCGAGTTTGATCGAGCGACTGAACTCGACAGAGCCAACGAAGAGAGAAAGAGAGAGAGGGAGGGAGGGAGGGAGGGAAAGAAACAGAAGGAGAAACGGAAGAATGGTTGAGCGAGGGCCGAGGGGAGGGGCCGAGGGAGAGTCGAAGGAAGCGAGAGTGAGAGAAGCGGCATTCAATTAGTCTCCTAGTAATTAGCCGGGAAATCTTCGGCTTTGTCGGCAAGATCCTCTTCTGACCGATACTCGAGACCCGCCCGATCCGCAAGAACTACCATCTACGTGGAAGGAGTTTGTGTGCGTGCCCACCTACGGGGTGTCAATTTTCAAAGTCTACACTTCTTTCCTCTTTTACATCGAATTTTATTCGTGCCGATGTTATCCTTACGTTGCATCGGGGACGAAATGTCGATCTCTAGATAAATATCTTTTATCTACAATTTATTGTCTGCCCTCGGTAGTCTTCGTTCGAATGGTAAGGTAATGGAACACCCGGTATGCGTGAATATGCAGTTCCCGTCCGCGGCTTGCGTCTCGCGCACACGCGCGTATTCGCACCAATGAGGAGGCTGCACACCTCGCGTTACGCTTTCTCGCCAGCGTGGACCCGGTCGAAGGGTCCATTTACGCACGGGAGGGAGAGAGAGAGAGAGAGAAAGGAGAGGGAGAGGAAGAGGGAGAGGGAGAAAGAGAAAGAGAGAGATGCTCTCGCACTTTTTATGCGGAATTCGAACTCGAGACTGCCATGGAATTAGTCGTGCACCCGTGTATTACGCTCGTAAATTGATTTCCGCGGAGCGAAAGGTGAGGAGGCGTCCCTCAAAGCTCCGCACGCGTTTTCTCTCTTTCTCTCCCTCTCCTTCTTTCTCTTTTACACGGCGACCATCTTGAGTCATGACGTCAGCAGCAAGAAGAACGACCAAGAGAGTAAGAATTTTTATTGCAACGAGAGAAGAAAAAAATACGAAGACTATTCTTTCAACTCTTATCGTATTTTGCCGATATTTTATGTTCGTACGGATCGTACGGCAAACGAACACCCCGTAATTTTTATTTTTCACAACTCGATGAATTTTCCTTCGAACTTAGGTGAGACGAGATAAGGTACTTGAAAATAGTTTACTCGAAAGAATAATAGGAGATAAATCATATACAGGGGAATTGGCTTTAATCGTAGATAAGCACGAGTCGTTGCCGGCTGGTATCCCTTAAATTCTTGTACCTACGTATCGGTAAACGATTCCGAAGGGTGGCTACGTCAAAACGAGGAATAAAATAGTCATTAACGTCGTCCCTATTGCTACGAACACGGAGAGTAATAGGAAAGGAGAGAAAACTTGTATCGAAGCGTTGATGCAACGAGGACAGATGAGCCATAGAATGCGAGAACGAGAGAGAAAGGGAGAACAGAATCCAAGGGTGGTCTTCCCTCAACTATGGGTGGGATCTCCAATCTCATGTATCACGACAAACCTAAATAGGTAGCACGCAGGCACCCACACGAGCACTGCCCTCTTTCGTACCCTTCGTGTTAGGAACGTATCCGACAAGCTCGCAACACAAACTCCTCCAAGGGCTCGCCACCCCCGAGTTCTCCAGTGTATATCGTGCTGCCACTAAATCACCGCTAAGGGCTGCTAAACAGGAGTACCTACTCCCTTGACCGCCTTTCCCCTACTTCCTCTCCGTGTCCTTTGAATAGTCAAGGCGTGTCTCAGGGAGTCTGTAGGTTGCGCGCGCGTGTGGTCCCTTCGACCTTTTTACAAAAAGACTCAATGTCCATTTTAAAGTCGTTCCTTTTCCATTCAAAACGACGATCACAATCAGAATGAAGTGATCTACATCCGTCTTATGACCTAGATAGAAAAATCCAAATTATGTTAAAGAGAACATTTTTAGGGAAAACGTATAAAATCGAGTACCACGTTAATTAGAAATCAAACGGGGAATCGTAAAGTCTTCCGAGGAAAATGTTAAGCAACGCTTAGGTTCTTATACGGATTGTATCGAACTCGTGGGAAAGACACAATTCCCAAATTTATCGGGTATAAGTGGAAATAGAAGAAAAGCGTGGCCGAAATTAGGCGAAAAGCATTTCGGCAAATCGGATACCGTATTCGCGTTAACGAGCGAAACGCGCTACAGATGCGTGATAATTTACAATGATTATCGTCGTCGAGTAACGTTGTCGTTAGTCAGGCCAGGCAGGCGGGTAGGCAGGCGGGCAGGCAGGCGGGCAGGCAAGCGGTACGTCGAGAGAAAGGTGGAGAGGAGCTCGAGGGGTGCCGCGGGGTGTTCAGGGGTGGATACGCGCCGCTTTGAGTTTCCCATGGCTTTGGATTACGGCAGCCGCATGCCCGGCCAATCGAGCGAAGTTTCCCGATTTGTGTGGAACCTGATACCCATGCGAAGGGTCGTGAAATCAAGATATATCGTGCGCGCAACTCGTAGAGAAGGGTCGCGACTTTACCCACCCCCAATGAGTCCTGGGATTCGATCTATCTCTCTCTCTTCTCTCTCTCTCTTTCCCTACCTCGATTTCCTTCTCTTTCTTTCTTTTCCAACAACCGCGATATATCGACTCGCCGATTTTCGGGGTATTAACGAGAATCGATCTATAGAAAGGTAGGATGTACCTACGTATATATTTTCCGCGCAACTCCGGCTGCTCCTTTCTGTATTTATTGTCCCAGAATCAACAAGTTTGGACTATCGTAAAACTTTGAGCTCGTTTGGTTGTTCGAAAATCATGACTCGGAAGGATTCCCTTTAATCGTGGCAAAGAGCATGACTTGGAATAAAATTAAGCAAAAGCTGGACGTCGTAAATCTCTTATCGTTTTCATCTCGAGTATTCCATTGATCGATCTGAACGAGTGTAATATCAAATCGAAAAGGAAATAAGAGAATTCGCGGCAGATGTAATCTATAAGGGATGGCAAAGTTTTAACTTTGAAAACGAGCATCAAATCTAAACTCACCGAGGCTAGATATCGTCGAGTTTGTCCAGGGTGCCTTTTGCCGATGTATTACCGTTCTTTCCAAAGCAACGCGAACACCAACACCAATAACACCAGAGGTACCGGCACGAAGCTTCGCTATCGTGCGGCTATCACCCTCGGTGTTCGAGCGAAGCTAATAAATATCGGCAGGATACACTTGTGCCCTGCTCCAGCTCTCTCTCTCTCTCTCTTCATCCATCTTTATCCTTTTCCGTCTATCTCTCTCTCTCTCTCTGTTGCTCTGTAGCAGTGGCTGGCTCTTCTTTCGCTGGTGCCACGTGCGTCCTATCCCATCGCAGATGACACCGTTTTTATTGGCAGTGATGCCGGCTCGTGTTTAGGGGCAATCATGGGCCAACGGAGCGACCACCGAGCAGCCCTCGGTCATCCTCGATCACCCCCTACCCCTCGGGGCCATTCGACCTTTCGAGATATTGCGAGACTTTCCCGAGGTCCGGCCAATCCGTTTAAATTCGACGAGCCTCGTGCTTCCAACTTTGCCATCGTGCTTTCGCACGGAGATTGAATTTTTCTTCGTGTCATCCAACTCGAATATCAAAAGAAAATCAATTCTGTCGTGGATCACCTGGAGATAAACTTTGTGTTTGGAAAGAAAATCGAAAGAGTTCAACGACTAGACGAGGTCGCCCTCGTTAATGGATGCACCGTGGGGTAATTAACGCGCGATTCTATCTATTCCGCGTTTAACAAAGCCTATAATAAGAAGAAAGCGCGACGCTCATAATATTTTTAACGTACAATTTCTTTTTCGCGATAAAATCAAATTCTATTCCAACGTTAGGTTTATTGTAAACTATGCGTTTAAAAGAAAAATATTTATATGAAGAAATTAGATAGATATCTACTGTGTAGATAGTAGTAGTAGTAGTAGTAGTATGATCGCCCGTAATCTAAACAGAAAAGAATTTAATTCCCCGACGAACATAAAATTCTTTTGTCAGAAAATAGATATTATGTTACTTTTACCATTACATTGAATTAAAAGTATATTCAAGCTAATAGGCTTATTATAAATATATTTTCTACCGTTTCGATTTCCATGTTGTAAGGAATGCCTCATATCGTTACATGGCTAGATCGTAGGCGGATAATTACAATGTACTCACACTTAACATTATGCAAGATCCCAGCACGTTGTAATATTAATTTCAAATTTGCCGTCGACGGCGGTCGGCTTGGAAAGTTTTCGAGCCGTGACACAGTAACGATGCAGCAAAACACGGATCGTGTTCGCACGTAATTTCTGGCGGAACTTCCGTTCCGTTAAGTAATTAGCTTACCCGTCCTTTCCAAAGACCATCGCAATTAAGTCGATCCCTCTAAAAACAAGATGAACGAAATGCGATTTTTCCTATTTCGAGTTGACGCATTTTCCGAAAAGCGAATGCGCTCTCATCGCCCGAGGGATGAGAACGAGCACCGGAAACCAACTATTACGAAGGTATAATCGACACGATTTCGCAAAAGAATACGTTTCATTGTATTCAATGGGTAGTTCCTCCTCCCGCGAGCTTACCGGACACGCTTCCTACCATCTACGTATAGAAATATAGAGGTAGATAGACATTCTTGTCGCCTGTTTGCCCTCGACGGAGCGACAGTCTTATTATTTCGGCCGTTAAGAAAATAAACAGAAGGCAGGAAAACACGCAAGCTAAGGGCTACCGCCTTCGCGCGCGGTCACCGTTGGAAATTATAGGCGACCCAGCCAAATGGCTTGAAAAATGCTCAACCACAAATCAAGGTACAAGAGAGAGAGAGAGAGAGAGAGAGATCTTTTACCCCAGCCCTCTTTTCCTCTCGGTCACGGCGTGGGAGCCATCTGTCGGTTCGTTCGTCGTGGCTTCCACGTCTTCGTTCCTACGTTTTTTTCCTCTGTATTCTTTTTATTTTAAAAGGGCGGTTTTAAAGTCGCCGCCAGAGGCGCTACTTCCTCCCATTTACTTACTCGAACCCCTAATTATCTACCCCGTTGCTCCGTTCCTTCTCCTGTTCGTTCTGGTGCTTGGGAAGGGGCGAGAAAAAGTCGAATGGGCAGCGCTTTTCTTCGCGAATATTCTCATCTCGGTTGTCGTTCACCTTCTTACCCATCCCTACCTATTCTCTTATTCAGAAGCGGAAAAATCTTTAAATGAGAAAATAAGCATTAAGAATTGCGGTGTCTTTTCATTTGTACGGAAAGTGTGGGTAGTTTTGGCATTTGCAGTGGTCTTTGATCGCACCGTACCTTTCCTCAAGTCTTCCACGTCGTAGACGGCGCGTTTGATCTTTTCCTGTTCGTCGATTCGTGGGATATAAATATCGAGAAAGGAAACGATAATATCTCTCTCATGAGACCTCTCCCGAGATCGTCGTTGGATCGAAAGTAGCCTTTGTGAGTTTGAATTGCAAGGAGAAATACTGCTTAGACAATGGCTTCGATTATTTTGCCGACGAATCGTCTCCTATCTTCTCTCGTGATCGTTGTCGTTCGCAAAAGGTTGGCCAGAGAAAGGGGGGAGGAGAGAGAGAGAAGGAGAGGTTTGGAAAGAGGGGATTGGGGAGGCAGGGAGAGGAAAGTTATTCGCGTCCTCGTCCACGCACGCGAAATCGTTACGTGCTAATTAACGTTTAGACATGGTACGCCGCGCGTCGAAGCTTCACTGCCTTCAATCAAGCTAATTACCTACGTAGGATCGTTTTGTTTCTATCGTTCCGTCCACATTTTTCTCTTTCCTTGCAAAAAAATATCGAAGCTCGAACCTAGACACGTCCTTACCAGATTTTTCTTCGCCATTTTTATGTACACGACCGTTTCTAAGGTACCCCTTAACGAAGAGAAAAAAGATCATTAAAATATTACAAAAGTACGTTCTCGTGTCGAGTGCAGTCACTGAAACTTTCCAAAGTTCCGCTCGTTAAAGTTCCGCTCGTCCCCATCGAATAAGGGGGGAGAGGGGGGGGGGAATGTCGGTTAAATATTTATTCTTAATCCCGGTTACAACTTTGATATTAGAAAGATTGTAAGTCTTTGATGATAAGGATGCACCTTACGTAGATCGCTATATCCTTAAATGTGGTTTAGCAAATCGTTCCTCTTCTCGTGATAAGAAGGAAGCACGGTGTGTAGAAGCCATCGTGTTGGTCGCGTCCGGTTGCCTCGGCGAATCGACGCTAGAACGTCTCTCATTAAGACTAAAAGCCCGACTATTTCCAGCAAATATTACGAGCGCGTAATCACGGATCTCTGCACGAGGCGTTCGTTAACAAACAATCCGAACCGATGCGGAAGAATAATTTCAGAACGAAACCTCTCCGACTACACACACACACACACAGGGCCGGCAGTACACAGTTGCAAAATCGATCGGGAGTCGATCTTTGCCGCGATAATTTTGTTTTCGGACCTCCGCTATCATTCGCTCGTAATCGTTTTCCCTGACAATCGGTTTCGTCTCATTATCGATTTTAATTCGTACGCGAATGTTCCTTTCGTTCCGGTTCATCGGTTACCAATGTAAAGTTCAAAATGCAAATTTGTCGAGATACCAGAAACATGTACAATTTTAAGTATTATTGTATTGTATATCGAGTTAAACGTTCGACCGCCAATAGCCACCATCTGTTCAGGGCATTCTTCCAATCGGTCGACTTTTGTCTCGGTTTCCGACTCGGCAGCTGGTACTCACGAACCTTTTCCTGCCATAATCTTCGCCGCGATGCGATTCTTTTGTCAGAAAAGAAATCAACATAAGCGAGTACGTGCTATCTTTCTAGCGTTATTCGATAAAAGCATCGAAATCTAATCGAAGATTAGACACCCTAGGCGACAGCTCGAACAATTAGGGCCATCCTATCGCGATCCGTGACGAAAGTCAAGGGACTATTCTAGTCTCCCCGCAACCACCCTTAATCTTCTTCCTTCTCTCTATCCATCTCGCGCGTCGAGGGCATCTAACACGATGGTTTAAGCTACGATCGGGTCGTTCGTTTCGTCCTCGTGCCACGACCCGACGCGTGCCGCCGTAACGCACCCCTTAATAATATTAAAACCTTTAACGCGCGCCCGACTAGTTGTCTCCCTTTCTCAAGACGTGAATTAAATAACTAATTTTTGATATATCTAATGGTAAACGCGAATGCGAATAATTTTATTAAGACATAGAGTAGATATATATATATGTGTTTTGAACGGAACACATTCCAATTTAAAGAAATTCCTTCAATGCAATAACGAATCTCTTTCGAAGCTCGAATTTTCTCACATTTCTACCCTTTGGAATAAACTTTTGCGTCTCCTATCTTAAGTAATCCTAAGTCATTGGTAAGATCGGTGCATCCCTCTCGCTAGTATTCGTTACATCCATTGATCGAAATTACACTCTTTCACGCTCGTTGCATCCCGAAACTACAAATCTTCCCCTTGGAGAATTTTTGGGGGTCAGATCGACTGAAGGAGGAATATATAGAGATAGATGTAAGAGAAAGAGAGAGAGAGAGCGGACGCGTGTCTCGCTCGCGGGACAAATTGTTTGGGCCGAGTCAGTTAGTCGTGCCACAATGGAGTGGCACTTGGCACAAGGAGAGAGCTCACCGAGTCTGCCACCGCCTCCCTCGTTACATTACATTACATTTATCTCTCATCCGAAAGCTTTTATCCCTCCGTTCTCCGTCCTCGTCCCGTCCTCGTTTTCGCTGGTAGCCATGGAAACTCCGCTTGGTTTGCCACGTGGCTCGGGTGCCGACGCGCCACCCCCTTCTCTTCTCGCCGAGAAGATTCGTGTTTCCCGTGGGGGCGGAGGGTGCGCTCTCGGTGCTTTCATTCTGGAAGCCACGCGACAACAAATTCGCAACACCGACGATAGGGAGCTGCTGCTTTTATTACCGCTACATCTCTTCCACTTCGCTTACCAATTATAAGATTCTAATCGAAAGATCATATCTCTTCTTGTTTTCCTAATATTGTTAATGCCATTCCAATAAGAATCCTGAGGATAAAGGTGAAAGGATAGAAAATCTTCTTAGTTATTTGGGAGCAAAATCCTATTTAGGGGCGGAAACGGTCCTTACCTGTTAAATTCTTTGACGCGTTTTAGTATCGAAGCGAAAGCACCTTTAAATGCCAGATGTCCGAACGTTTTAAATCGAGCTATTTTGAAAAAACTTGCTTTTTAGTGACACGTTTTTCTACTTGTCACGATCGAAATGACGAAATCCGCCATTATTTCTTAAGATCGCTACTCTCGAAATCTCTTCTTCTTCTTCCTCCTCGGCTCTTTCTTTTTCCGTGAATAACGACGGCGGGAGTCTGTAATCCGCGCGGCATTTAAATTGCTCGTGGCCATCGAAAAAAAGGAAAAAGAAAGATAATAAGAAGGAGGGAGAGAGAAAGAAAGTGGAGCAGGTGCCCCGATTCGATAGCTTGTTCCCGTTCGGCATTATATTGATCGATGTACCACAGACCAAGATTATGATTTAATTCAAAGCAAGGGCGCCGCGTCTATTTGACGCGATATTTTAATAAACTGTAAACGATTTAAACGCGACACGGTGTTAGATGCGGCAAACGTTTAAATCTCCCAAGACGAAATGACTTATGTTATCGACCTCTAACTAAATTACGAACTCTTCGGCAAGGTAATCTTCCTGATAATAATTGGAATTTAGCGTCATGCGGGTTATCGGGAGGATTTTTGTCGAGCTGAAAACGAGCTCGAGTCGTTGCTCGGTTTATGGATAGACACGTCAAGCGAAAAGCAGGTGCAACTCGGCAAGGTTTTCGGTATTTCGCCGGCACCCGCCTTTAATGACCGCAATTATAGTTCACTTAGGGGTGATCTCCGAGTCGATGATCGTCTGGGACGAGTACGAATTAGGCGCTCGAGTCGAAAGGACACACCGAACGATCTTCGTCGTTAGCATGCTTCCTGAACGCAATTTGACGATCATTTTCACATTGCCATTTGGTGCACCTTTCTCCCTTTGGTGCACTTCTCTTCGCTTCCCTTCTCTCTATATGTCTCTTAATGTCTTCATAAAACCCACACGATTTCAAACTCCTTCTTGTCCCGCCGCCGTCTTTCCTTTTTTGTTCCCATGAAATGCGTGGACCATGATACATTAAAAGGAGATCGTTAAAATTATCACGATATTATTAAGCCTCTGGTCTCTCGGCTCTTTAGATGTTGGAAATCCTCGTCGTTACTCTCCTAGCAAGAACACCTTTCTGGAAACATTAATTCCTTTACTCTGTTGTGGGTAGTATAGCTGACACACCACGAAACCAGTCGGTTCGCAACCTTCCTTTATCCGTTTTCGGTCGCTAACTTCTCTCTCCGGAGCCTAAACTCGACCACGAACATTTCCGTGAAAGATTTTGTTCGGGATATCGGTATAGACACGATACAAGTATAGACACGTTCCGCGGTTTTACAGCTTGGTTGGTTCATTTACAAAGTATCTTTCAGATTCTTATCCGAGAAACGATAAAAGCTCAAGTATCATTAGTCAGAAAGGGCCAAGTTTATTGGCCCGTACAGGTAAGGACCATTTGGATTCCAAACACTTGTAGATGCGGTAAGCGATTGTGTCAGGTAGGCCGATAAGTCGACTAATTATCGGGACGTCCGTGCTTCCTCGAGCTGGAGCAACGGCAGCAACAACTTTGGAATTTCACCGGATACGATCAACCGGTATTCTCGATTTATTAACTGCTAGAGAGAATCCTTTTCTTTTCCTCTTCTTTTTGTCCAAGTCTCCATCTCTCTCTCTCTCTCTCTTTCTCTCCCTTTCTCTGCCTTTCCGAAGGATTAACCAGCAACATCTTGGAACCAGTTGTTAGATCCACGAGCGATAAGAATCGATCCGTCCTGATCCGACAAACTTGTCGCAGTTCACACCTTTCAACGCCTTTTTCAATCCGACCTAATTTTCCGATCGAATTTCAAAAAAGATGCGCTCGGCACGCAACCAGATATCTATCTATATTCTAAGCATTTAACTTAACCGTCTCCCGAAAAGGAATAAGCGTTTTTCGAATCCGTCACTTATTGTTAGTCGTCGAAAGAAAATAAAAATATCTCCTCGGCACAGTCCACCTTTCTAAAGAAAAAACCATTTCATGTGTATCGATGGTACATGGAACGATTAATGCTCGTACTTGCACAGGATACGGATTGGATTGGTTTGCATCTATTTACATCGGTTCGTTGGGTGGACGTGGCTGTCGTGTTCCACTATCGGCTAGAATCAACGCGCATCACGCAACGCTAATTTGTCTTCGATTGCCCGGCTCGTTGTGGCCGTTTCTGGCGTGGGAGATTCCTCGTCCTCTGCTTCTTCTTCATCGAGCTATCTCTTTCTTCCGTTGGCATGTATCTTGTCATCCCTCTCCACTCTCTCAGTCCTTTTTTAGCTTAGTCTTAAACTTTCTACGGTTTGCTCGTCGACCTTCATCCTTTTTCATCTTCCTCTCTCCTCTTTCTTTTCTTGCTCATCTTCATTCTCTCGTACACGGACAAGAGATTGCAAACGGCGGGCAAACGAATATCGCGGGTCATCACCAAGTTCGCGTTTCGTAATGACCGCGTCATAAATAACGTTTGTTTCAATGTTAATCTGCGGCTCGGATCAAATCTAATAAAAGTACAGAGGCGACGCGGAGCAATGCCGATGGCGATTGCCTCTTCTCGTCTTCTCTCTCCGAGCGGAGGAGAAGCTTCTCCACGAAGCAAGAAGGAGAAAACCAGCCAGAGTCGAGATGAGCGAAAGAAAGACGAAGGAGAGAAGGGCTCCTCGGCATTGTTCGCGGCCGCTCGCTCGTGACTCGTGACTCTTGCGACCCGGATGACCCCTAGCCTCAATTACCTCAGACACATCCGCCCGCTCACCCCTTTCCTCTCTTTATCCTCCTACCCCTCCCCCTCACCCTTCTTCGACCCCCACCATTTCTTTTCTCGTACCTTCACCGTCCATCCGTGTCTCGTCTTCCTTTCCTTCACGAACACATGCATCCTTCTTTTTCAGCGGAGCCTTCCTTCTCTCCTTCGATACTCCTTCGAGCGAGGCAAACCTTTCGAAGGGCCATCGTGATCGCAACGATCGCCGTGATACTAACATAAGTTAGCTTTAGCTTCCTCCGCTTTTATCGTCGAGACTAGCCTCGACTTCGATCGCATTTTTAATCCTTTCTTCGCGTTCCCCCGAGTCCTCATTTAACTTTGGACAAGTTCGATGGAACTAAACGAAGGGTAGAAAGAGCAGAGAAGAGCATTGGAAATGTGTGCGCGCTCTCAACTTAATTATTAGCAAGGAGACGCGATTCGGCCCACTCGATCGAAGTTTACCTACCAAATGTGGATGGTTTTTGTTTGGACCCCTTCGAAGCATTTTGTCACTTGAAAATAGAATGCCGTGATTCGGCTCGACTTCGTGGTAAGATGCACTAAGACCGAGTCACACGATAGCGCACGACTCGAGTCTGATTTTTAGCAACATAGCCTCTTTCTACGTCCGTTCGATCGCGTGGATTGTGAATTATCGGGTTCCTGTTAGTTGCGTGTCGAGTCTTTACACACACCCTGCTCGAACGAGTCTTCTCGTTCACGACAGGACAATTGGCTTCGTTTCCTGATATAGTTTGCGCCTTTCCAAGTGTAACGAACGAAGAAGTCGTGTTCCGATCCGGTCTTCCGCGATAGCTTTCTTTACAAAATTTCATTGACAATCGAAACCGTTTGTTCAATCAACATTTTTCTAGAATTTGCGAAATCGACCTGCCGAGGAGAGTGCTAGCAAAGTCCCTTTGATTCGTACGCGAAGAATACAGCGAACAGTTCCCATAAAGCGTAGGCATCGGGATTCGGTCGACGCAATTTGGCAATTTCCTTCCTGCCAACACCGATTGGCGTCGATCGGTAAGCTTCGAGGCTCGATTTAAATCTTTCGAAAGATCCAGCGGTCAGTTGATTCGGTCACGCTTCTCGTCCGGTTACCTCCCTCCCACCCTTCGAGCAACTAATACAGAGATAGAAGCAGCAGCTCGGCATACTCACAGTTTATCCCTCGTACTCGTTCCATCCACCCGCATACTCGAGTCTATCAGGAATACACGTAGTTACATACACGTATATCGCGGAAAGGAGATAGCAGCCAGAAGCGGTAGAAGAGAGAGAGAGTGAGGGGGGTGGAGGAGGGGGAGGAAGAGAAAGAGGAAAAGGGTGGGAAGTCGAGTTGCTCGCTTCATAGCCGGCACACAATGGGATCAATATCCCGCTGGGGGATAAACCCCATAATCCCCTGGCATTTGTAGGCCACCTGCAGTCGAGCGTTTCGTCACGGACTCGCCGCACGTTTTCCTCGGTGTCACCCAACCGTCCGGATCATTCCAAATATTTAGACAACGAGCTCGATCCGCGACTCTCATTGTCCACAGATCCTCGGAGATTCTTTACATTCAACGCCAATTCCCTCGTCTTATTTTCTTCCTTTTCAGAAAGCAACAACTACGTTTCTTTAACCTTTACAATCGATTCACTTCATATATACTTATGGATTCACATCATCCGGGCTCCTCGATGTCGAGAGAAACGGGGTGGAGCTGTCTCTCCAGACTCGTTGTCGTCGTTTCAGAGTCAAGGTCGAACAGATTTGTGGTAAACGAGGAACGACAGTTCGCCTTGTCAAGCTATGATCGACGAGCTATTCTCTTGCGAGATTTTGGGAACAGGCCGGAGAAGAAGAGAAACAAGGATCTCAATCGATCATGAGACCCGCTCGAAAGACGAGACAGCTTCTCGAACGAGGGATTACGTGGAAAGTCGAGGGTCAATGAGGTCCGACTGACTCTCTTCTATCCTCGTATCCGCGTCTCCAAGGTATTGCACCGCCCAGCGTAAACCACTATAGCTTGTAACCTCTTTCTAAACAGCGAAAAACTCGGAGGGAGGGCTAGCTAGAATTTCCGTTTACAATGCCAACCTTACGGTTCTTTTCGAGAAGGATACAAAGTATTTTCATCTTCTTTTCTTCATACTACGTCACGTCAAAAGTTACCACGTAACATTGAAAATTTGACGTTTCGTCCCGAATTCATCGCGAAAAAAGCTTTTAAACTTTCCAATACTATTTTTTCCCCAGTCACGTTGAGTCCTTTTCTCGTTCTGATTCCTCTGGAGAACGGTGTTCTTTGTACGAAAGATCGAAAAAAAACCATTGGGGAATATTTGGTCGGCAAAATGGTCACAAATCTTAAATGCGTCAAACAAGCGTAAATCACGCGGTAACCGTACCCTTTCGTTCCTTTGATAGGGACTCTTACCTTTGTGCGTCTCTCTTTCAAGTCAAATTGATATGTAAAAGTTTTGATTGGAACGATATCGCATAAGGATTAGAGATATAGAGATGTAGAGAGTATTCTATTCGGCGTGGTTCATGGCAGCTTCGGAACAGCCGTTAGAGAACGCGTTCGCAAATTAATTCAATCAATTAATAGATGCTTAAAATGGGCACGGAGGACGGACCGGCGGCTGCGAGTATCGGCGAATAATTCGATGCATCCGCACGGGTGCCATCGTTCCGCGCCACGCAAAGCGTTGCCTGCGGTTCGGCGCCCTCCTGTTATACATACCTATATATTTATGTACCTAGGTAGCTACACACATGCGTATACGTAGAAATTCTGGTGCCTGCTGTCTACTGCCTGCTACCGCGTTTCGAGACTCAATCGATACCGGTGCCATTGCCGGACCGCCATTTTATTTCACGACCAGAACTCCCCCTTTCGCTCCATCCCTCTTTTTCCCCTTTTCCTCAGGAGGACGGATACTACAGCGCTGAAATGAGCTCCTCTTCGATGATTTGCCAAATATCGATTTAATCGGATCGTCTAAATGGATCCGAAAGCTCAACGAAATTCCGTTTAGCGTATGTATCGTTCTCCCTTTCTCTTGATTTTTCTCGTAAGTTTGATAAACGATCGATAGGACGCACAGGACGGGTGTTCGTTGATCGAGTCGTTATTAGAGCCTGTGCCGTGTATCATGGACAAGGCAGAAAAAGTGATGAAAAGAAACAAGCAAAGAATGAGAGAGTTGGTAGGAGCGGGGAAGAAAAAAGGGCGAGGAAGAAAAAGGTACCGGCGAGGGAGAAGGCAACCTGGACTGATTGTCAGAAGAGCGAGGAAAGGGAAAGAAAGGAGCGAAGCCGTTAATGTTTTGTGTATTCGAATAAAGAACCGCGATGGTTGCGTTCGCACGCAAGCAGCCGTACGCTCGGCCGACTAATGGCTTTATAATGCCTTCATTTCGTATTAAAAGGCTCGAGCTTCCAACTCGCGTCGTCCGCGTCAAGTCCTATCGCGAGGAGAAGAAGAGAAAAATCTTTGACTCGAGCAACGATTCCGCGGAACTACGAGATCGCGTATATTCAAGAAGGAAAAAAAGATCGCGGTTCTCTCGCACCCGGTTTGGTTCTTTTGAAACGTGTAAAAATAACCGTGCGCGGGAGCTCTCAACGCAGCTTTAGGGCGATTGTCTGAGAGCTGTGCGCTCTTACTCTCACCGCCCCTCGCTTCGATATTTATGCCGACTTTTATGTTAATTCTTTTCATTGTAATGCCCTCCCTGCCATTTTCCTCTGCCGCCCAAAGCCGAATGAATGCCATTGGTCTTTCGCGTCAAACGCGAGTAATTTACGGCAAAAGGATCGACTGCTACCAGACTGGAGAAACAGCCGTCCACCGCACACAAACAGCCTCCTTCCACGCGCTCTCTCTCTCTCTCTCTCTCTCTCTCTTCTATGCCTTTCGAATCCCAACCAAAGAGAAATGCTTCTTTTGTTTTTTTTTTCCGTTCTTATTTTCGCATAGGAAAAATATTGATTTACGATTATTTTCCGAGAGCCACCCTTATTGCCCGATATAATTAGATTGAAGTGCAAAAGAGTAGAGTACTCTCCCCCTCTTTTTACCTACCAATTATGCGGTCGATTCGAGGATCGCGTGATGATTCCGTTAAACGCGCGCTATCTCTGCACCTTGGGTTAACCAAACCGATCCGCCAACATTTGCTTAAATGCACTCATGCCAGAGTAAGGCAAATCACTGTGTACGCAAGATAATGGCTTCTTACCCGAAAGGTTTACCAACGGACATTGGCCTACGTTCCAGCTTGCAACTCGACTTACCGTCAAATTGCTCCGATATCTAACCAACGAGTATTGCTCGAAAGAAGAAATACCAATTCTCTCTAGATTAGCATTCAATTTAGTTTGTAAGTGCTAATCAATTGCCACTTGCGCCCGGTACAAGAATTTATTGGAATTTATTTACAAGGATGCAGCTTGCACAGCAATGGATATGCATTTTTTCACAACACAAGCATTAACGATATCAACACTTTACGCTAGTAATAATCGTCAAAAACGATAATAATCGTCAGAACGACGGTGGAAAATTCTCAAAACGACATTCTTGCGTACGCCTCACTTTCTCTCTCTCTCTCTCTCTCTCTCTCTCTCTTATATCACTTATCGTTAATAGTACACGAATCACCTATCGTCTCTGAATGAATGACAATCTTTTGTACTCTTAAATAGAAGCGCTTTTCTTTATTTTCTTTCTTTTATTTTTCTGTAACCAATTATAAGCGTATCACGAGATCCGAAATATTTAAAATTTTTTTCCACGCGCAGTATACCGAACCGAAACATAAATAACAATAACGATAAATTGTGAGATGAAATATACAGCTTATTTTACAGGAATGGAGAGCAATAATACTGACAGGTCGCAAATAATCGTACCTACGTTACGCGATAATAGCGATGTAGATCATAACACAGGTTGCTAGTAGATGTATAATTTTGTACACGTACAATTTGCGACCTAAGAGTATTATAACATACCTATGATACAGCTATACTCTTTTATAGCTATTCATATGTACATTTTTATATATATATATATATGTATAAGTATACGTGTGTGTGTGTGTGTTTGACGTTGTATATACATGTGTTTCGCATATATGCGGATGCCGTCATACGACACATCCTTTGTGAATATACCTACGCATTATTTTGGCTTATATCGTTATTTTAAAATTATAAGGAATACATATTTACAACATAATAAATTTTTCCGTTCGTGATTAATACGATAAAGTCATTTTCCCGTCCCCTCGTGCTTTTTTTCTCACTTACAAATCGCTTTTTACATCGAGTCGAAGAAAGATCAAATTATGAATAAAATTCATCGATGGACGAAGGCATTCCTGTGTCGAGTGCGTTTCAAACAACTTGCTATTTATATCCGTCAAACGAAACGATAAAGATAGTATGGTTCTTTCAAAAGAGAAGACCACGTTTCCTTTCAGCGTTTCGTCGTTAGAAAAGATAAAGGCGTTTCAGCGGTGACCGAGGAGATCGATGATATGAAAAAGGTTGATACGTAGACAGAAACGTAAAGTAAAAAGTCGACGCGTGAGAGAAACAGAAAACGACTAGTCATTCGACGAGAATCAAGAAAGAAATCCTCCACGGTTGCCAGCATTCTTAGAATAGGTCATGGGTCGCGCAAGAAGACTTCATTCTCTCTTTCTCTTTCTCTTTCTCTCTCTCTCTCTTCCTGCTCTTTCGTTCTCCAAGCTCAGAGTCGCACATTTTACTGGTCCCAATGGGACCTTTGCCACCACAATTACCATTCGTCTTGAGGCATTCGTTCTTGCCTCGAATCGGACGTTCATCGTCTTCCAAATTTGACGAGCTTTCACGGAACACAAGCGATCGTTCGTCCAACTATGTTAACACGCACTTTTCAATCTTCTTCTTCCTCCGTTCGCACCTGCATCGGCCTCTCGTTCAAAATTGAACGAGGAGGATAAAACAAAGAAGCCGCGCACCGGCACAACGCACAACGCATAGGGAAACGTTCGGATGCGAAGAACTTGGCAAACATACGCGACGCAACGCGTGACAAAGTCTTCCGTGTTTCGGAGGAGGTTCCGACTACGAGGGAGAAAGATCCTGGGCCTCTCTGCTCAGACTGTCCGTCGGCGAGGGTGTGGCTCGTCTGGAGGGCGACGGGGAGGGCGAGGGCGCTGCAGAAGTCGCCGATTTCGGTGTGCTTGCCGTGTGATAAGGCGAGAATCGATGATGCGCCAGCGCCAAGGCCGACGGATAAAGAGGTCTTGGTGCAGCAGGACCACCGACCACCGAACCCTGCTGAGAGCTCGAAGCTGCCAGTTGCTGCTGTTGATGGTGATGAGCGGCCGCGAACAACGTCGGACCTATCGAAGACGCCCACCACAGGTGCCCGAGCTGTTGCTGCTGCTGTTGTTGCTGCTGCTGTTGCTGTTGGTGATGCTGCTGTTGTTGCTGTTGCTGCTGCTGCTGCTGTTGTTGGTGGTGGTGACTCGTTCCAGCGGTAGCAGCGGCCGAAGTAGCAGTTGTACCGGGATACACCAGAGACGGACTCACCAGTTGAGCGTAAGGACTGACAGCCACCGCCGCTGCAGCTCTGAGCAACATTTGCGAACGAGCGGCCCACAAGGCCTTTTCCTCCAAACTGAGATTGCTAACGGCCCCGGCCTGTAGTTGCTCCATCTCGAATGGCAATCGATGCGGAAACCTCAAGGATTGCTGCTCCGCCAACATCGACTCCATCGTTTCCCTGAAAGGGAAACTGCTCGATTATGCATATCATCTTCTAACGTGTTTTACATCGTTCTTAATAAGAAAAAGAAGAAGTATTTGCAAGCTCACCTCTCAAAGTCGGTCAAACGCGAAGAATCCCGGAAACCTTTGGCAAAGGGATTGCTGTCGATCTTCAATTTGGTAATCTGAAAAAGAAGAGAACAGGAAAAGTCGCGATTTTCCGTCAAAGTCGACGTTTGCTTTGGCAGATGGCAACGACGCGTGGAGGAAAACGGCCGGCTGTTTCTTAACGCTTCGTTTCGCCGATCGGAAAGTCAACGGTTCGTAAAATTAAAAGAAGGCGGCAAAACTATGTCCTCGATATAGCGGAAAGGGAGAGAATAGCGGGATCGTTGACGATTCCATCCTTCGAACATTTCCTTCTCCTTCGCGTCAAATGGATTCGATCGTTTGCTCGGCGTAACGCAACGTAATGACCTAGGGAAGCACGCTTTCTGCTCGGATAACAATCTTTTTGAAATCCGAGATTATAAATCATAAGACTGAACGAACGCGGAGAAGAAATGGGGAAAACATTTAGGTTGTACGATCGAATAACGCCTTCTTCGATTCGTACGAGTTCACATAAATGGACTCTTTATGTCAGAGTCGAGTATAGCTCTCGAGACTACGGAGAGCGAATCGAAAATTATAAAAATGACCGCTCTCGAATTGTAATAGAAATGCGCTCTATTCGATTCGTGGTTTAATGTTCGTCGGAGCCTCGACGACTACTCGACTACTCGACTACTTGATTACTCGACTAGTTTGGAACAAAGAGCTCCTCTATCCGTAGGAACCGCACTCCAATTCGGATACTCGTCATAGTAATATGAGAAAGTTTTTTCTAGGTGTTGGAACACAGATTGTCACGTTTGTAAAAGCCACTTTGGAGTCGAGCCGGAATTGGATGAAAAGAGACGAACACCCCTAACGGAAATTCATCCTAAGTCGTCTCGCCCTGGCAAGTTAGGAGTTTCGCGTTACCCAAAGGGCCACCCACGTCGTGGCTAGGACGCTATGACGTTCGTACGACCATGGCACGGATACACAGGTGGCCTCGGTCACTCCGTTTCTTTTCTTTGACCGAAGCTTTCCATTCTCATTTTTCTTTTCTGCTACCATCTCAAAAAGATCTATCTATCTTCGAAATCTATTCTCCGGTAACAAAACAAACTCGCTATACATTTTCCGTTTATTTAAGCAAGAATCGAAAATGTCTTCTGCCTCATTATCCCAAGGTGTCAACATCTTTTCAAAGCGATTTTTATTCAAAAAAAAAAAACATTTTTGCCTTTTTCTATCACGAACATTTTTCAACAGTGACCTACTTTTGAAGAATGTCAGAATGATCCCTAAAGAAATAGTATTAAATATATAGTAAAATATGTAGAAATAAAAAAGAAAGTATTCAAGAAAGTATTATCCATTTGACTTTTGTCGAGGCGTCGGAACACGTTACAGCTTGTTCTTCCGGAATTGCGTCTACGACTACACGGCCGTCCCCTTTTATGTTTTCTTCTTATTCGACACGTTCCTTCTGTCCTCCCTCGACCTTCCGGCAGAAAGAGAAAGATAGGGAGCTCTTGTTTCCGAAGGTCGCGGACGTACGAGTTTATTTGTTTGGTAAAAAGAGACTGACGGCTTGTTCGAATCGACAAAAGATAGAGTGAAAGAGAGAGAGAGAGAGAGACCCTCTCGTGGCAGCTCTTGCAAAGTAGGAGAAAAAGAAGAAGAAAGAGACAAGGGAGTGAAGTGGGTGGTCCAATTACCCTACGGTTTCGCGCTCACGAGGAGCACGTGCAACCGGTAATAAGACTCTTTCCTTCAAAGCTAAGACTAAGCCGAACTAAGCTCGAAGTGGCTCGGTTTTAGTTACGATCCCGCTGACATCATTAGCCAAACATCTGGCTCGGCACCACCGTCGACGTCGTCGCTTCCACCTCCATCTAGTATTATACCATGTCTCCTCTACTTCTTTCTTTTCTCCTCTCATATGCTTCTTCGCGCTCATTCATTTCTTACAAGCCTACCCCCCACCCCCTCCTTTCTCACTCTCTCTCTCTCTATCTATCTATTTCCTTCTCTCGTCGATTCTTTAACTTCCTTCAGACTTTACGATCCGAAAAGAAACAATTTTCGAGCAGATCGCGGCTTTGATATTTAGTTTTCTCGTTGTGCCGACTCGATCCTATGATAAAGAGAGTTCCTTGATCTCTTTGATATTTCGATATCTCGATAAAAAGATTAAACTTGAATCATCTTACCGATCGCAGACATCGGCACTGGTTGAAAAATATTCGAATCCGTGCAACCGTAGGGATGCTCCTTACGTAAGGTGTAATCCCGATGGCAAGGATTGGGCTCAAAGGACAGGTAGCCAATTAAGTCCAGCTGCAGAGCGTCGATGAAAATTGAGAGAGAATTTGCGAACACGATGGGCGGTGCTACCTTCGAATTTGCTCACGGCGACGAGGACTTCGAAAACGATGGTAAAGAAAATTTCGCGATCGTGAAGCAGCAGCACACTTTGCGTGCAAGAAACGAACAACCAGGAAGTATACTACCAAACTGCCACTCGTGTTCTTCCTTTCTGTCCGAAAGGGAAAGAGAGGATCGTTTATCGATCAGGGAAGAACACGTCTCACGCGAAGATCGAAAGTATAGTTACGACCTTTGTTCTTTACATTTATCTATCGAGAAAAGCTTCCTTCTATTTATCTCTCGTCGTTGGTCTGACGAAACAGCGAGGAAAATTCAAATTTGCCGCATCGAGTGCGCGCTGCTTCGCAAAATGAAGCCGTAGGTAATTGACAGAGACGCTTTCACACCCGGGCCTGCCTCTAATAATAGATTTAATAGAGACACGCTCATTGAGGAAGGGGTCGCGCTTCGCTTGCGAGTACCTCCACATGTTTAGTGCCGCTTATGCGCCTCCGCCACGCTCTCTCTCTCTTCCCCCCTCCTCTCTCTCTCTTTATCTTTGACTCAATCGCTTTTCTTTATTTGCTAGCCAAAACCTTGCTACCGACTAATTTAAATTTCGCGCCAGTTTTCAACTCGATCAAAGCACATCAATCCATCGTCGTTTGCTCGAAAGATAAACACCACGAATGCGAACATTTTTTCAAGAAAATCCTCAAGGTAGTCGCTGACGAGTTCATTCTTGTTTCTCGTTATTCTTCTTCCAGAGTATCGTCCTCTGGAACGGCGAGATAGAAAGGAGAGAGAAAGAGAGAGAAGGAGGGAGAGAAAAGGCATTGGAAGAATGGCGTCGGCTCGCGCGAACACGTGTGTGGCTTCGAGAGAGCTACCTCCTCCTCCTCCTCCTCCTCCTCCTCCTTCATCCTCATCTTCTTCTCATCTTCCTCTTCTTCCTCGTCTTCCGTCCTTTCTCCCATTTGAACGCGATTATTTATGTTTTCTTTCGTTCCTCTCGCGAAAGCCGACGCCCGCAGCCACTAAAATCACCATCGACTCCTCCTTCAATTCCGATCGCTTCTTCTCTAGATCCTTTTAACTCTTCCTCCCCCTCCACTTCCCTCTCTCTCTCTCTCTCTGTCTCTCTCCTCATCGCAAATTCGATGCGCTAACCGCCCTATGATGTTTCTCTCCTCTCCTCTCTTATTTCTTCTTCGTTTCTCGGTGGCAAGTGTCTAAATTACTTTCCAACGCATATGCCGATTGGTTTAGAATTTAGAATGGATTCTTGGGTTCCTGAACCGTCAAGGAAATGAATTCTTTGGCGCATTTGCATTCCCCTTTCTTCGGATTTACTTGATAGGTTCTCTCAATCGTTTCTTCCATCGAGCGATTAATCGAAACCGATCTTTCTTCGAGGAGGGTCAAGACGCACGGACGTAGGTACCTACATACTAATTACACGTTCGGCTTTTCCACTCTTCTCAACTCGATATAAGCTCGAACGGCATGATTCCGATGATAGAACGATTACGATACCTCGCTTCGAGCGAATATCCGCGTCTTCGAAGAAAAGTATCTAGCAAGGATGTTCTTTGTTTTTTTTCTTTTCCTCTCTTTTTCTTCGTATGACTTTTTTTCTCTTTTCATTTTTAAACTTTGAACGCGTGCCATCGAACACGTCAGATCTTTTGGAGGATCTTCCGGGTTGAGATGTTCGTAGGATAGCAACGCTCGCTCGCTCGCTCGTATGTGCCAAAGAAAAAGAGGAGGCTATCTCTCACGCGAAGAAAGAAATTCTACAAGCAAGAGCATATGTATAATCGCGATCGTTGACGAAGGACGAGGTAAACGATGGTAGGCACAGGGGGAGGGGAGGGGAGGGTCGACATTGCAACGACAGGGGCAAGGGCGATAAGAAGGTGAAAGAAGCCGGAGAAGATCAGAAGCGTGAAGGAGACGGAGGATGAAGAGAGAAGCATAGCAGTTAGCTTATGAATTATGATGTGGTGCGAGCGAGAAAGACGGATCGGCACGGTCGCGGAGGTCGTTATGCGCCCGAAAGAGAGAAAGAGAGAGAGAAAAGTAGGCTATAAGAGGAAGGAAAGAAAATGTAAAAAACGTGCATGCGACGATGTGTGACTCGCACGACGAGATGAGAGACGGAAAGAGGAAAAAAGAGTAGCTGTTGCGACTAAACGAGCTTACGAACCCACGACGACGACGACGACGACTAGGAAAAAGAGCCCTCGACGAGGAGGAGGAGGAGGAGGAGGGACGGAGAAACGTTGGGAGACCGACGAGGATACGAACCGCGACGAATGGATTTTTCGACAAGCTTCCAGAAGCGGATGGAAAGACGGAGACCTCTAATCGCGATGCCTAAATCCTCTCGGCTTTACTCCATATGGAGATGAAATCATAAGTCGTATCGTTGGTCTTCGATCTGGATTTCAATTTCAAAGGTTTCACCAAACAAAGAGATTTTTTTTCTATCATCTTTTAAAGAGACCATGAATTGAGCCAAGATGAATGACACGAGTCAAACACCGTCAAATTTATCTCTCGGAAAGTTTCTCTCTCGGTTAAATGGACAGGAAAGAAATTTCAACGCATCCGATGCACATTCCATCTCTCCTCTCCTTTTTTTTTTTTTTTATTCTCGTTTGCGGCTACCGCCGTTGCTCTCGTCTCCTTCTTCGCGTTTCACCTTAGTCCTTAACCTTTCTATTTTCATGCGAGCTCGCGCGTTCGTTGAAAAGTCTGGACAACGGCGAGCCTCGATCGATGTTAAAAGAAAGGAAGAAGAAGAAGAAGAGGAAGAAGAAAAAGAAACGGAGAAGGGAAGCCGCAAGAACGATAATGACGAGAGAACGCAGAAAGTGGAGGCTTACAAAGAAAGAAAGAGGATGAATGGTCGAGAGGAAGAGAGAAGTCAGCCCGAGGTAATTGCCAAGGCATCTCTTCGCACCTCATCATCATCATCAACAACCACGTCGTCGTCGTCGTCGATCGTCGTCGTCGTCGTCCTCCTCCTCGTCGTCGTCGACGTCGACGTCGGGCTACTGAGAGACCTTCTGGACCACCCGTTAGTTTTCATCCTGCCACGATCGCCAAATCGAGACGGGTCTAACCGAATTCTGATTCCCTTCCATTCTCGGTGCGAGGGGAAAGTAAAGAATAAAAAGCAGAAGCTAACGACGCACGCTCGACTGTCCGTTTGAGACGATCCTTATGTATGCGCGATAAGTAGGGAGGGAACGCGTTAATTTCTCTTACATTAGAGCAAAGGATGGATCTATCTATCATCGAACTCGCACGTTTAGATTATTACACATGACCCAGACGATTTTCAGTCTTCTTTAATGGACTTTTAAATCGTCGAGCTATTAAACTGTCTTTAAAAGTACATAAACGCGTGCTGCCGTCGTTCGTTCCTTCCTTCGTTCTCGAGATCGGATTCTTACTTTTCATGCACGCACACCTTATTCCTATTAATCTCGATCTCGTATATCTAAATATATTCTCGCGCGCATACGTCGAAGCAGCAAACTTGCTCGAGGAATGAAAAAGGAAAAGCATAGCGAGTAGTTGTGCGTCTCCGAGAGGAATCTACGCGATGATAGAAATACAGTCTCGATCTTTGGGAAAATTTCGTTAAAAGAAAAGACGGGTTTTGCTTTGGATTCCAGATGGGAAATAAAGGAGAGGAATCGGATACCAAATTGGGCCTCACACGGAGTCAGCGCCGCGACGCTCGCGGAATGCGAACGTCTCCGAGAGCGAGGGCACTTCGGACCACACACGTGACGCACGTCGGGTTCTAAACGACAATCGTGAAATACGATAACTGCTTGCCGCCGTATACTTGCGCTCTCTGAATCCTGAATTGCTACGTACGTAACTCCAGGCACATAGGAAAGTGCGCGAGAAAGAGAGAGAGAGAGAGAGAGACGAAGAAAGATCGTTACGGGTTCGCCTACAGTACCGATTTTTGCCTCGTTCTTTCGCCGATTTGCCGACGTTAAATCCTTGCAAATCTATTTTCATTCTCCTCGCTCCCATCTTATTTATCGTTCATTCCTAACGCGCCTAGAGAAAATAATAGAGAAATATATAGAAGCGCGAACCCGCGAGGCGACGAAAGGAGGTCAAGTTTATCGGAGTCTCTTAATTTCTCTCTGAAAAATCGAATGCTAGAGATAGAATGAGAGAAAGAGAGAGACTAGTCATAATGGTTTTTTAAACGAATAGGACGAGGGAGTCCCAATGGAGAGGAAAAAGAGCGACGGGTCCGTTTAGAGGAGAAAAAAAAAGAAGCAGGGCGAGTAGCAAGAAACAAAGCAAAACTTACGAGCT
The DNA here is from genome assembly GCF_010416935.1 of Polistes fuscatus. Classification (NCBI taxonomy): domain Eukaryota; kingdom Metazoa; phylum Arthropoda; class Insecta; order Hymenoptera; family Vespidae; genus Polistes; species Polistes fuscatus. Next base: position 11,124,332 of record NW_025113096.1, read on the forward strand.
GATTCTGATAGGCGGTGACAGCAGTGAATATGGCCTCCGGGAATATGAAGGTCTTGTACGATTCCTTCTCGAGATCAACGATGGATTTGGCCGTGCCCGAATCCGGCCTCTTCACCAGGTGGATCCTCGGCTGGTACTTGTGCATCGAGTTCAGCACCAGCTGCAAATCGTCGGCAATTTAAATCAAGATTTACGTCTATGTGCGCGACGTTTCGCAAATAAGCACGAGGTGGCGGCTCTTAGAGGGGAGAAAAGCAGCGGCCGAGAGGTCGTTACCTCTTTGCTCTCGGGATATCCTATCGATTTCGCAAAAAGAAAGAGAACGAACCAGCCAGCACCAGCGGTTCTTAACGGCTCGGCCAGCCCGCGCTGAATTAGCCACTGTAAACGATATTTCGCGGAAACAAACGGTTCCTACCGTTCGTACTCTCTCTCTGCGTCTTTTCTCTTGCGAGAAATAAAGAAAGAATCATATTTTACCGATCCGAGACGTATTTTTACCTATATATATATATATTTATAGATAGAAGAGAACTTTTGTTAGTTCGAGCACGAGTCTATCGAAAGGTCTATCGATCGTCCTAGCTTTCTTTTTTCTCTCTTTGTCTTCTCGGAAATATGACAATTTGGATAGGATCGATAAGTTGTGACGCGTCTATTTCGAATCGTCGTCGAGGGCGACGGCGAAGTGATAGCGTTCATAATAAATGAGATTCTCGATGGAAGAAAAAGCGTATGAATTAGGAGCACTTCGCTTAGGCATTCTTGTACCATTCAAAAGAATCACTTTGCCCTCGTCCGCCGACGTGTAACACCCTGAATACAAAATGAGAGAACCGTGAAGAAACGCTCGGTCCGATCGGAGTTCCTATTTACGTCAGTCATCCGATGAATTAAGGGACCCAGAAGGAGAAAGAGACAGAGACCAAGAAAGAAAGAGAGAAAGAGAGAGAGAGAGAAAGAGACAGACAGACAGACAGACAGTAAAAACCTGGCTGACAATGAGACGAGAAGAAAAAGAAGAAGAAAACTCGATGGAGAAGAGAGGGTGGACGCGACGAGGGTGCTCGAAAAAGGAGATTCTTGCGAATCATGACAAACGAGACAACGGATTGTCAAATTATCCCTCAAAGAGTCGCGAGATCCGGTCGTTTAGTCGCTCGATTCCAAGTTATCCGAGAAAAAGGAAATAGACCGGTGTTACTTCGCCGAGGAAAGAAGGTCGCGTTAGCGCGAAACTTAACGAAAGCGTACGGTCCATAAAGTATGCAACAGGTAGGCAGATCCCGGCATATTCGAGTGGCATTTTAACTTCCACGGCGGAATACTTTAGCACCGAGCCGACACGTGGGCCTATAATCTTGCTCGTTCGCACTGGGTCACGGTTTCTTTCTTCGTTGGGTCGTCGCACAATTCATCCGATTCGATGCTTTTTCTTAACCTTTTTCGGTCTCGTTAAACGATTAGAAAAAGACTTACGTGGCCTTGCCTGTCCATGTCGTTGTTTGTGAGCTTGACTTTTTCGAAAGAGACGACCTGCTTGCGAAGTTGTTCGCCGGTAAACGGTGAATCGGGGTGGACGTAAAGCCGAGCAGGCGCCGGTGGATCGGCCTTTCCAGCTACCAACCATGAGCTTCTGTGATAAGCGTACCGGTACCTCTTGTTATCCACCGGCACGATATCCATTAGCACCGCGTACCGGCTGTCCGCCTTCAGCCCATTGAAGGAGACGCGGCAGGTCGGGAACATCCGCCTACGAATTTATTAACAATACCTTATGTAACTGTTTAAGTCAATTTTGAAGTATAAGAAAATAGCAAGGGAAGAAATAGAGCATTTTGATAGCAGTATTTTTGCTCTAGAGAGCTGGTCGAGCAGCGCTCGCTACCGGTCTCTTTGTTTTTTCTAGCCCCTCCATCCCGAGCTACCCCGCAGCGCTCGATCATTTATTCATAATACACCTGATCGAGGTCAGCGTTGGAGCCAATTTTAAACCACGATAAACATCCGCGCGATAACGTATACTCGCTCCTCGTTGAAAGTACAAGGAAAGAAAGGGAGCAAAGAAGGAGAGAGAGAGAGAAAGAGAGAGAGAGAGAGCATCCAGAGATCCGAAAAACTATCCTAGATAATCTCGTGACGAGCAAAGCCGCGGCATTCGACCGCGAGAAAAAGCCCGATCGTTGAGAAGAAACAAAAGGAAAATAAAAAGAAATATTAGCAGAAGCAAAGTGAAATAAAATGGTTGCGACCGTAGCCACCGAGAAGGAACTCGTTTTGAAACGATGAATCGACGATGTAACGATCTATTTTTTGTGCTTTCTTAGTGCGCTTTTTATTCGGTCCTCTCTCTCTCTCTCTCTCTCTGTGTGTGCGCGAGCGCGGAGTATCCCACGTTCACACATGAAACACGCCCTTAACACTGCTCACGGTCACTCCCGTGGACCGGCGCGAGGGGTACCTCCTCCTCGTTGGGCCTCATCGAGGCTACGGGTCCCATGGCGCGAATGTTTTGCCTCAGAGAGCAAACATTAATACCGTGTCGGGAACCCTGCTGGTTCGACCACTAAAACGCGGGGACACCCGCCGATCTTATCTACGTCCTCTCCTCGGTCCTTGTCGACTCGGGTATGCATTCATCCCGGTGCAGCGCCACGAGCGTGAGTAATGCTTTTATTTATCAAGCCGTCCTTTGTTAATGAATTGAACTTTGGACCACGAAGGTAGATGTTCTCTCTCTCTCTCTCTCTCTTTCTCTCTCGCTTCCTCTCTCCTTCTCACTCCCCCTTCCTTCATCCTTTTTACCACTCCCGGCAATTTTTCTCGTGACCCAAAGGCGTATACGAGAGATGCTACGAGGATTATCCCTAGGAAGTCGATGATCCAAAGTGACAGACTAACGGGAATCTATCGAGCTCACGATCGGAAACTCACCCTCTTATTTCCAATGCGAAGTGTACGGCAGACCAGTTTCAATGGCTACTCTCTGGGTAGTCGCGTCTCGAGAGTCAACTGGGAGCGGATGATGGATGAAAGCGAGAATACGACTAGCTATTTCTTGCCGTCTTTTATCGACATCGATGAGTTCATAATGCGAGGATCATTTCACGACGTTTATTAAAAATGATTTTGTATTTTATCCAAGTAAATTTCTAGGTCGATAAAAGAAACGCGAACGTTGAGGGTCGTCGCAGCGTGCAAAGGAAGGATTTTATCAAACTGGAGGAGGAGAGAGAGAGAGAGAGGCTCGGGAGTGGTAAAAAAGTCGAGACGGCGCAGACGCGTTCTTCTTTGCCGAGAAGAGGTGGAGTATAAGAAGTAGCGAAGGGTGAGGAAGCTCTGCCCTTAAAATATCATCAAAAGCAAAGGGAGAAAGGAGAGGAACGAGCCCAGAGGTACTTTCGAGTAGCTGGAAAGGGGTGGCTGTGCTGATGCTTCTGTTAGTAGCGATGGTGGTTGGTGGTAGTAGTTGGCGGTAGTGGTGGATGGTGTTGCTGCTACCGTTCTTCTAGAGGAAGGAACGAGAGTAAGGAGAAGTAAGTTGACGGTTGAAGGGGGCGACGACCAGCAACGCGACGCAGATCTAATTACTGACGCACGAGTAAGCGCGCAACCGGCTGGAGGAATCCCTTACGAAAGAAAAGAAGGGGCTGGGGAAGGAGGAAGAAGGAAGGGCTTTAGGGACCGTATTGCCATCGTAGCGGGCAATTAGGCGCGCGCCGATCCTCTGCCGTCGTCCAACTTCCCCAGCTTTCCTTTTCCTTTACTTCTCTTCTCCTTTCCGTACATCCTTACGACTTTTGTATTTTACAAGATTCTCTCTCTCTCTTTCTTTCTTTTACATCTTGGCGCAATGCTCGATAAGGATTCTCAAACAATCTCTGATACATTCGAAATAGGTAAAGCTTTTCTCAGGGGTTGACTAAATATTTAGTTAGTAGCCAGATGGTTCGCGTTCGTTCACATTCGTTCACGTTCATTCTCGTGGGTGTCGTATCGTGACCCATATTACATCCTGATTGAATTCGTTCGAAAGCATCCGAACAACCCTCTAACGTGTCCGAGACGATAGAAAAGAAGGGTCAGAAATTCGAAAGCCAAGAGGGGCCACGCGTAACGAGAAAGAGTTAATGGTCCGACATCATCATCGACAAATGGAAACGTTGATCCATTAGCAAAAGCGTCGTCCCTCGGGACGGTGCGTCTCCTGGCTAGCCGTCGTGCGGCTTTGCTCCAACCGTTCCTGACCTAACTCGATATAAGCGAGCAAGCGAACGAGCGAGTGAACAAACGCCTTTAGCTACTAGAGTTAGATCGTAAAAGCGTAAGCGGTTGCTCGACTCGTGACAAATAATTTACGATGACGTCTTGCCTTGCCAAGTGTCGTCCGGGCTTTCGTCGTTGCAAACGACGATCAAAATCGCCGGGACGATGATAGAAATTGAACTTCTCGAGGACATCGTTTGTTTCAAACGTAACCAACCATAAGCACCTACGCGACTCGATCTTCTTAAGAAATTAATATTTAAAGATAAGGTACTTCGTGATGGAAAAGATTCCCTTGCCTTCCGGTTTTAGTGATGATCATCTCGGTGCCTAGTTCGTTGAATTTATCCCAAAGATCTTTGGTTTCCAGATGACAAACAACGTGCTTCAGCTCCTCGCAATTCCAACGTTCCTGAAGCAACGGATTAACGGGCGAGGCACCCTTGCCGCTGGTACTTCCGGCGTCATCCGTTTCCGGCTCGTCTTCGGCGTTGATCGATTCCTGAACCGACGGTGGTCCACGGACAATACCAGAACCGCTCGGTTCCCTTTCTGCAATCAAAATTTGTCCTAGGTATATTTTCTTATGTCGCAATACATTAAATAAAACCATTAACCCTCTGCGATTCTATTCTTATAAGCTTTGAAATATTGGTAAATACCTTCAGGTATACCTAGGTAATACCTATTTTGAATTTGAGAACTGGACCTTTAAATAGTTCAGTCAAAAATACTTAAATAATCGGCAAAGAAAGACGATAGCTTCCGGCGCATGTCGACGGTTACAGATTGATCGAAAGCAGCAAGTGTCGTTTGAAGAGATATAGAAAGGATTTCCTTTGGAGCAAACATTTGTCACGGTGGCATCGTTCGCGCTCGCTCGTTTTTACCCCGTTCGTTGCACGCGCTCAACACCAAAGCCAAAAATAACGATCTTCTTTAAAAGTCGAACGAGTGAATGAACTACTTTGCCTTTTCAATTAATATTTTAATTTCCCGTTACCAAGATAAAATCTCTCTCCACGTTTTCTCTACCTTTTTTTTTCCCTCCAAATTTCCTTTTGCAACTAATTAATTATAGAAGTACTTAAATCTCGTTTCCAGATAACTTATTTATTTCTAATTTCATTTCGTATCTATTCATCGTCTTTTTAAGACGATTCATTTACGTTCCACGACAATCCTCTCTCTCTCTCTCTCTTTCTTTCTCTCTTTGTTTATTTATACAAGTTATTGCGCGCCATTTTTCTCATAGACTCCGTAACTATGGCGCTCGGTCTCGAGTGACCCTGTAAAAAATCAAAGCGAATATTGCGCTAAGGTTTGGTCGGCGCACCGTGACACGTAATAAATCAAGTATCGCTTACACTGGCTTAGCGCGTTTCCAACGATCGCGATTAACTACCGAGTTTATCGTCTTTCGAGACGGCCGTCGCTCTCGATAGAGTCATTCGATATGAATTGCGATCGCTCGGGGCGACGTTTTCCTCCTCGACTTTGGTTGGTTCTACGAGCCAAACCAACTAACTGACCGAAGTCATTTCCTAATCGTCTATTTCTTCAACAAATTATCCTAAGGATAGATTCACGGAGAATCTATCGTGACTCACGCTACGTCGATCGATCGCACAGACCAATCGTTGCGAAAAGAGTTTTGCGAATTAATCGTCGATAATCCGTCCCTTCACCACTCTACACCAATTAATTATTGAGTTACGTCCTCTCGGAGAACGAGCTATACAGAAAAGAAATGAAATCGCGTGCGGATAATCTCGCGAGTGCGTCCGCAAGAATCGCATTCTACAAACGCGACTACGAAATACTTTTCTAGATTAAAAGGTAACTCGGCAATTGAAATCACTGTTATCGGTCTAAGCGGTAATTTCTACTTTAATTATCTGCCAGCAGAAATTCTTGCGCAAACAACGCCAAGATGCTCTCTATTTCTCATCTGTTATCCGACATTTCGTCTACAAATCGCAACAAAAGTGTCATCGTCGAATTTCATTACAATTTCTAACATAATAGATACACACACACACACGCGCGCGTAAAAGGAATCTTTTTACTGTTTTTCTAAAGAGAACAAGTTTAATTATCCACTTAGAGAGAGGACTTGTTTCAGTTTAACGTTATTATCTTCAAATTTGCCAAATGTTGTAGTAACTAATCAAATGATAATTTCTATCTTACAATTAGTTAGATAAACCAAGAAGTTTTGCACCGTTCAGACGAGTTCTAATAAGAAACTAGAAAAGGCCACGCACGGTCTGTCATACGCATGTGAGATAAACAAGAAACGAAAGCGAGTTAGACGAGAGAGAATAGTATCGTTTCTTTTTGCATTTCCGTTTCTTCAGAACAAAGTAAATCTTTAAGAACGCGAGCCAACGGCCGTCTCGCTATATCTTTGACTATTTTTAATTTAGCCGAACGATTAGAAACGGAAACGTGCACTTTTCTACAACTTTCACGCCTAGAAACAGAAAACGTCCGAAAAAAATCTTAATTCTTTAGAATTACTAAAGATCGCTGGCCTTCTCGGCGAATTACACGTTTGAAAGGTTCGCGATAAGTAAACTGTAATTTCGCTGGTTCATAAAAAAAAAAATAAAAAATAAAAGAGGAAGGAAAAAAGAAAAGGTAAAAAATGTTCGTGCACGAGAATCCTAAAACGACTTACGTAATCGTGCGAGTCCGATTGGAATCATCGAGTTTCTCCAGGATCGCGGACTACATCTATACTCGTAATTCTACCGTAGGTAAAAGACGCCATCTTGAACGATTCGCGGCCATTCCTAATCCGACGCGGGACTCGGAGGATCTTCGACTTCCGAGGAAGAACCTCCTTTCGAATTGTAGACGATCGCTATTTCGCTCGGATTCCACCGGTCGGCTGCAACGGATGGTCAATTAATTTCTCGCGAGAGACATCAATGTACGAAATTGATAGTCGGCACCTGACATGGCCGACAACTCGGTACTTCCTAACTGCTCGTTACAAAATTTACTATGCTTTTCTTTGACCAAAGGAACAACATTTAAGCGACTATCAATTTCATCCATTTCTCCCCATTTAAGTAGAAACCTAAAGTAGACATCTAAGGTGCCTATCTGTGACGCCTGCCCACCCAATTTTCGTCATTCGATGTGAACTTAATCATCAATAAAGCCCAATTTATTACAGACGATTTAACGTCATCATATTATTTTATTCTTTTTTCCCTTCCATTTCTTAGTTGGTCCTTCAATTTATCCCCGCGTATTTCACTCGAGTCACGCACCCGCTTTTTTCGGCCTCGGCGAAGATACGCGACGGAAATATCGCATTTTGATTATTTTACGAGGACGCATTAGCTTCGTTTTTCGCGAAGTACGCGTCACGAATACGTTCACTTCTAAAACTTATATTGAAATATTTTTAACGTCAAAAAAATATCGGTATATATTATATTTCGAATTATCTAATAAATAATAAACATATTCGTATCTGCACCCAGTCCGATAATTAAATGATAAATATCAGGGAAAAACTTATATTATATTTTATTAATACCTCCTAATAATAGTTAGGTTCTTTTAGAAAATAACTTCTTGAGAGATGTCGACGAGATTGAATCTTCTTTTTTTTTTGTTCCCGATGAATGAGGGCCGACGAGAGAGCGATGATGGTATGCCAGATAATAAGTAGGTAACTATATCGTGATGCTGTCGGCCATCTTACCGTTACATAAAACAATTAAACAGACTCTAGTTGAAGAAATTTCCTGATCCGATGACGAAGGAAAAAACTATAAAAAAATCAAATAAAACGAGATACCAGTACTCGGACAGAGACGTCCGATGATTGGCCAGGAGCAGACGAAACGCGTCGACTGAAAAACGATCACTAAAAATACTTGGTAACGTTACCGTTGGCATAGTCAAAACGATAAAACGACTGTTTTCGTGGCAGAGGCAAGGAAGAGGATACGACGACGACGACGCCGACGACGAAGAAGAAGACGACAACGACGACGACGACGACGACGACGAGATGATCGCGGCCACGTGAGGGAGGATAGCGAGAGAAACATAGGAGCGCAAAAACGCAACTAAATCACGAGCTCGACCGCCACGATCCTCGACGTTCTAGAGCTATCCTAATTGGTACGTAAGGAAACGCACTGCGTGTGTGGTCCGTCAAGCGCGTATTTTTATTCGACACAGTCAACGGCAGTGTTAAACGACTGACGAAACGGATGACGAGCCCGTCTCTAGATCGCTCTGTTCTTTCTCTCTCTCTCTCTCACACTCTCTCTTTTCCTCTATCCATCTCCGGCTCGAAGAAGTTTACGAGCAACGCCAGAAGCGCAGAAGCGTTTCGTTGCCCACTCTCTCGTACTCGCTCTTTCTCCGGGTGAATTACGATCGCGATTCCGAGCACGACGGATCAAAGAGAGTCTCCTTTTCAAAACAGAACGAATCGCAAGCCCAAAGGAAAACCTTCCAGATAATCGATCTATTTCGATTGTGTCGATGCAATTGTCTACATGCAATAAACCTTTTGCGAAACCCAACTCGATTTTTCTTTTTTTTTATCTATCCACCTACTTACCAAGTTACCTATCTATCAACCAACCAACCAACCTACCTACCTACCTACCTACCTACCTACATACCTGTCTATTTTTTTTTTCTTTAACAAAGGAAATCCGCGATCAAGTGAGACCATAAAATCTTTTTTAAACGCGACCGATTAAGGAGGATTAGTAGAGGTAGAGATCGAGATGAGAGTGTCTTCGTCCTGCTCGAGAATTCTGACCATCTTTATTTTCCTTTACTTATTCTTTTTCTTTCTTTATCGAGGTGTAATAGCGAACGACTTTCTTCCTGTACATATCAATGATGATGAGCCGTTAACGGTAACGAACGGCTTGCGAACAACCTACGAGCTCCGCTGAAAGAACGTTGCTCCTCTCTCTCTCTCTCTCTCTCTCTCTCTCTCTCTCTCTCTTTCTCTATAGCATCTAGATATCTATAACAAGTATTCAAGATTAATGATTTTGTCGACGCAATAGCTAAGCATGTTAAATAATTTTACGTCGCGCTGCTCGATTCTCCGAGTCTGATGTTGCACGTAGGTATGCGTCGCATTAGAAATATTCTAACGTCACGTCATTTATTTTACACGAAACTTACACTTCCTTTATCAAAGATTGATTAAACACGGAAGTAATGGAAAAGGAAACAAGAAATTGAGGAAAATTTGTAAAACTATTGGATTTGGGAATAAGTACTCAATTAAAAATAAATTTATAAATTTTTAATAAAATAGGAGCTTGCGACGAACAAAATCCGAATAAAAACAATAATTTCTCGATCATGGGATGTTACACTAACCAAACGGATAATGCTTTTTAACGAATCGAACGCGAATGGAATTCTTCTGAACTTTGTACGTATTTAATAGGAAATAAATAAGGCATTGAAACGTTAGCGAAGGTGATCGATGCAAAAATTACAAAGTCGTTTATCGGCTTGGTGAAAAAAGCAAATAAAGTAATAAACATGTTAACAGATGAAGATAAAAAAACGCGTTGATCTATCAATCTGTCGGCAGGTAATTAAAACGACCATCGCGTTCCTATATAAAACATAAATCGATGATTCCAAACTCTAGATCAGGTTACTTTTTTCATTGCTACGCGATAGATATTCTTCCATCTATTTCTCTTGAATCTTGTTGGACAGAACAAAAAATTAATCATTCGATTATTCTCTCTTTAACGAATAAACAAACAATTTATCCTCTATCATTAATCGCCACTTTCCTATGCATCGATAATCGATCTCAACCGATCTGACGGGTAAGTCAAGACGGATGAAAAATAATCTAAACAAAGTACAATCTCGAATGTAACGGATCGTATCCTTAGGTGGAAAATCGAAGATTCGCCTTTCCGTCTATAACTAGCTAGCTAGCTAGCCAGCTAGCTAGCTAGAGCTCGCGTGTCAGTATGTGCACACGGACGAAATTGAAACGTCCAACGTTTCGTCTTATTTTGCTTCATTTTCCTTGATTGATTATGGAGATCGAGATCAGCCGCAATTTCCCTTTCGAACAAAAGTAGGATAAGTTAGCTATTACAAAGAAATAAAAATACGAATAAATAACGTATTCGTTGAGAATTTGCTTATTTACCGTTGATAGAAGTAAAACTCGGTCATTGTTGGCGGAGTAAATTGCAGAGGCATTGCTCTTTACTATTTCAGAAAGCTATTATAAATCTTGTACCGCCCCTATGACGCATGCGAGTCGATTACCCAGGCACGCCTTGTCGATCATTCGATCGATTCGTAAAAACTGTCGGTGGTATTCGAGCTTGACGTATATGAAAATCGATCAGAAAAGGAGGATCGCAGTGTACTGGACCAATTGAGTTCCGTACGCACGGAAATTTTCGTCAAAGTAGGACGAATGACGATACAAAATGAAGAATACGTCGAGGTTCTAAACACGTTGTTTCTCTCCTTTCGCTTTATTTGAACAAACACGCGCATAGGTGAGATATCGTCAGTTGATTTTACAGAAAACCCGATAAAGAGATCGCGATATCCGTCGCGAGACTTCCCGATACGGAGTATGGAATTAATCGATAATTTTCGCGACCTGCTGGCCTCTCTCGAGGCTACATCTTTTTATTTCTCGCTGTTGCTCTTTTTCTGAGAGATAAAGTAAGTCCGAGGATGACGATGAACTGAGACGGATAATGATCGCACAGCCGATACTTGGAATATGCAAAAACGATCTAATGGAGCAGCCTAACTACGAACGTAGCGAATCGCTATGCATATCCAACGTTCACGCTTGAAAATCTCGATGCAGCAGCACCGGTGGTCTCTTCCTTCCTTCTTTTCCTCTCGTTTCTTATTTCTAAGATAAATACTGTTATGCACGACGAGATACTCGCGTCGTTACACGCTTCATCAATTATCCTATGAGAAATTTATAAAACAACCTAAAGCGTTTCGACGATTCCTATTCTTTGTCGCGGAGATTGAGCGCTTCGTAGTCAAAGAATCTCAAAATCATTTACACTGGAAATTATCGCTTCGCGCACTTGCACCGCGTATGTGTGCTTTGCTATCTATCTATTCGAAATAGGTACTTAGGATAATTGATGCTTTGCCGCCTTGCCTTACAACGTCGAATACAAACGAACGGTTTCAACGATACCTACGAGTTTGCAACGCGCACTGCAAATGCATACGTAATGAACAAATTATTTCTTCAAAATGCAAAACTTTAGGTAATGGAAAGACGATAGCAATGATGTTTCTCTTCTTATTTCATTTGACTAATAACCCGACGATGAATCCTTACTTCTTCTTGGGACAAATTTGAAAGAACAGTCAAGAAAGTAAGATTCTTCTTCCGTCTAACAAAGACAACGGAAGGCAAGATCGTTTTTATACGCGAGAAACACGTTTTGTCTCTACGTAAATATTCGATAGTAAAAATAAATTCTCCCAAGTTTCTGGACGTACCGTGGCATCGCAAGACCCATTCGAGGCGTGAAAACAAACTAGCTGGGACAAAGATCGATCCTCAAAGAATTCTTCCCTCTTTCGCGATTTTACGATAGGCGCGACGTTGGTATATACCTAAGTACGTATATGCATGATACAGAGCTTTACGATTTATTTCAGTATGTTCGGACAAACGGCCGTGTTGGAATAATATCGAGCATAAAATTCGAGAAAACTCGCCAATGACAAAGAAACCGAACGTCGATGGTCTTTCATAATTTTATTCGATCCTCCTTAATTTCTTCTTTTTATTTCTTTTATTTTTCTTTTTTTTCTCTACAGGATACCATTCGAAAGGAAGAAACAGCCACAAAGCGTGGCTACTCCGAGCATCGTCTACTACAGATTCGCAAATTTATTCGATCGCCCGTTTCTTCTGCTTCTCGTTCCACAAGTAGAAAAATTTTACGTCACGAAGGAGAATATTATGGAACGGCTTTCCCGATAAACTCGACTATTCTATTCTATTCTATTCCGCGAATGCTATCCTCGAAGAATTTCTATAGTATTGTGCAGGTGTTGCGCTGTCGCTTGATACGATTCGAAAGTGAAAAAGAACAAGAAAAAGAGAAAGAAGAAAACTCGACCCTGCGAAAAGTTATCCCCTTCGATCGTCGCAGTAGTCTATGCTTATGCGGCTACTATTAGATCCGCTTAAACATACGAATATATGCATATACATCGACACAAAACTACGTGAAAGAGAGAAAGAGATAAGCACACGCACTCGATTTCTCGCTTCTCGACTCGTCCTCGCATCGCCGTTTAACCTAAATTTATTTGGGAACGACACTAACGTTTCTGTGGGTGAATTGCAGCGTGTCCAACCGTAAATTTCGTCGCAGTAGGATCTTCGTGGGCGATTATTCGCCGCGGGCGTCCAAGATACGCGATGATGAAACCAAACACCATTGGGACCTCTCTCTCTCTCTCTCTCTCTTTTTCCCCTTTCCCCCTACCCCCCGCTACATCTAGTGCTCTCGCTCTCGCTTTTCTCCGGAGGACGTCTGGCTGGACCCATAGAGAAAGAGAGAGAGAGAGAGAGAGAGAGAGAGAACGCGACGGTCATTTCCAGAATTCCGATGAGACACCTCACCTGGGCAGATCGTATACGAGCGTGGCTTTCGCTCGTTCTCGCCTTTTCTCGTTCGCGCCCTCTCTCCATTTCTCTCCCTCTTTCTCTCTCTCTCTCTCTTTTCTTTCCAATGAGATATTTCATCGAAGCACCCGTACCGCGTTAACTTATTCACCCAGCGGCCGTTTCGCGACGATTTACGTTCCGTGAGAAAATTCGGCCGATCGTAGAGGACAAACAATCGCCCTCCTACTATTTTTTTTTCCCCGAATCATAAATGACCATTTCGAACGATCTTGTTTTTTTTTGTCGCGTCCAAAGAACCCTCGAACGTTATCGAAAACATCGCTTGTCTTTTAAGACGTCTTCCTTACTCGACCAAAGCGACGTTTCATTATCCCATCTATCAGCAAAATATCTGCAAAAAATCGACAATAGCTCGTCACGCGTCGTTTATCTCAACGATGAAGGATTCGAGTGATTATTTTAAAAGACGTTTACTGCATGTTGCCAAGTCGATCAAATCGAAGATATTCTTAGGAACTATATATTTGAATAAATTTTTATCCTCTTAGTTGGCATATGAATCGGGTGCATATTCGTTGCTAACAATTTCATTCGCGACTGGCAAACGAGTTATTTTATTGTCACGATATTAATTGCAATTATTCTTTATCGGAAAGAAAAACAATTAATTATCATTCCGTCATTATTTACTTCGTTGTTTCGTCTATAAAGTTATCGCGTTGGTTTGAGAAAAAACACAATTTAGACGACGCGATATTTAATCTTTCGATAAGAACAACCGACGTACAGATTTTCTAGTAAAATTTGGTAAAGCGTAATCGATGGATTTTAAAAGAAAAAAAAAAACGTTGCAACGTATTTCTAATCTCAAGTACTACGTCTCGATGAACGGACTACTATTATCGCGGATAAAGAGATTTATTGTTAAGAGAGTTGTTATTACTTATATATATAAGCCACGCACGCATACACACACGCGTGATTGCTTGTGTTACATTTGACGAGCATCGTAAAGTCGTTTAACAAGAATCTTTAGGATGCTGAAGTAGCACGGTACCAACTCAAACTCACCGTGTTGATGAAGCTTGCCGCCGCCGACGGCCTGCTGTTGCGAATGTCGATGATGATGATGATGATGATGATGATGATGATGATGTTGCTGCTGCTGAGTTTGTTGCTGAGAATGCGATTGGGATTGAGATTGAGATTGTTGTTGTTGTTGTTGTTGTTGTTGCTGCTGTTGTTGTTGTTGTTGTTGCTGCTGTTGCTGCTGTTGTTGTTGTTGTTGCTGCTGCCTCGAATCTCTGGCCATGATGGCCGCGATGCTGAAGTCGGTAGCGCATTGTCGATTGGAGTTGCAGTTATTATTGATATTGTTTAGGAGACTGGCATTGGGCGAGGTACTGGAGCTGTCATCGGTGTCATCCCTTGTACATCCGGAAATGCCGGAAATTCCGGTTGGTACCGCGGAGGCGGCGGCGCTCTCGCCCTGCATTTTCCTGCCGAGAAAGACGCGATGATCCCTCGACTCCTCGTCGTCCTCCTCGCTACCGCCGCCACCTCCTCCTCCTCTTCCTCCTCCTCCTTCAGCTCCACCTCCTCCTCCGCTCCGACCGCCGTCTCCACCCACGAATGAAGTCAGTGTCAGTCCGTTTCTCTTCCTGCCGTCGAAGCTTCGCGACTCCAGCAACATCACCTCGACGAGTACCTACTTGTCCTCGCGTTTGCCTCCTTCTTGACTTTACGAAAGATCTCACTTTTCTCTTTGATTCTTTCTCGAATCCTCATAGAACTCCCCCCCGCCCGATGTCGTTGACATCGTCTTCGAACAATGAAAACGATTTCTTCGCAATCTCTCGAATGCTTTCGAACATGCCGCGTCTCCGAAAGCAATGTCAATCGACAGACGCATCCAAATTCGAAGAAAGCAAAACAATTCTCTCGCGATCTTGCATAAAACGATCTTTGACACTCTAGGGACGGGCAACGCTTCTCAATCGTAGTAGACGCGTATAGTGTCGTTACCGATCGTAGACCACCTCACCTCTCTCTCTCTTTCTCTCTCTCTCTCTCTCTTCCCTCCGTTATGAAGAAATCTCGCGAGAGAGCAGTCAACACGTTGCTATTTGACGTTTCTTCGAAACACGTACACTGTTTAAGGGAAATAGGTATATGGAACTCGAACAAATCCATATGCGGCAAATTTGAGGTGAACGTTATGGAAATGACGTGAAGAAGAACAAGAAAATAAGAATTACAATAATTAGAATAAGAATAACAATAAGGGAGGAAGAAGTTTACGGTGGCAGAAGGAACGGAAAGCGAGAAACGCTAGAGCGACCGGTTACTCGACAAACTGACCCTCGCCACCGTCGCTCGCTTCTTGCTTTCGATCCCCACCCTCACGAGTTGGCGGCGGCGGCGGCGGCGGCGGCGGCAGCGGCGACGGCGGCGGTGTTGGTGGCGGTGGCGTTTCGAGGACGCAAGAGGAAAGAGAAGAAGAAAGGAGAGAAAAGGAAGGCGATTACTCGCGTCGACAAGACTGCTTCAGAGTAGGCGGGGACCGCGTTACTTTGCGTGGCCACGCCCGCGTTACACCGGGAGCCGCCTACTCTCGCCAAAACGCACCAGGGCTCCCAAGCATAAGCGTTATCACGCGCTTTTCTCTGTCGTCTGTCCGCTACGAGATATAACGGGAAGAGGCGGTCCCCTTGCCGAGTAATCCTCTTTTCGATTCCACGTTGCGTCTCCCCTTTGTCTTTCTCTCTCACCCTTTTACCACCTTCTTCCTCGATCACTCGTCTATCCTTCTTTTTCCTTTATTTCCTCTTGTCCTCGTCGTCGTCGTCGTCGTCGTCGTCGTCGTAGTCGTCGTCGTCGACCGCGGCGTCGGCGTCGGCGTCGGCGTCGGCGTCGGCGTCGTTCCCGTCGTCAGCGTCGTCCTCGTCGGCAGCAGGGTAGTACAATATTATGGTCTCGTACGCGCCATCCAACTCACAGCAGTTGCCATTTTTTCTTACGAGAGGGGGCAATTGCTGACAGGGACCGCTTTCCTTCTCCACCTCTTCTCTCCTGCCGGAGAGAGAGAGGGAGAGGTTGGAGTTCCCGAGCACTCGAGCGGAGAGCAATTTATTGTTTTACTGGCGGAGCTTTAAACACGAGCGAACGGCTAACAGCGATGGGTGGGTGGCTTGCTCGCTTCTGGCTGGCTATGGCTGGCTCGCACTCGCTGCCCCCGGCAGCACCCACCGGTGCCCAGATGGGTGGGTGGGGAGACGCGGCTTCCAGAGAAGCAGAAGCGACGTTGCTTCAAGCCGTCAGCGTCTACGTGCGAGGATACCCTGCCTGCTCCTCGACGATTACATCCGGATCTCTTATTACTCTCTCCCTATCCCCCGTTTTTACTCCGCTCATTCTATCGAGTCCGTGCTCGCATTTCCAATTTTCAGCCTTTCCCTATTTTTCTTCTTCTAACCCTCTTATTGTTCCTTCTCGATCTTAATTGAACCCATCTTTTCCATTCGACTTTCTACTGAGCGACCCAACGTGCAAACATATACTCCTAATTTCCATATACCTAGTAAAGTACATTTCGTCTTTCGAAATGTCTTCGAAAGTTTGACGGGAAACAAGGTTGTCCAACGATGTCATTGAAAAAGACGGATCGATTCTGGCTCGAGTTCCCGTCGTTGCCATTTTTCCCTTCTGTTTTCGTTGGATATTGTTTTATCGAGCAATCGCCCACAAGAATCCCTATTATTGAAATTTCGTCTCTTCCTTGCAGTAAATCTGGCTCCGTGTTTCCCAGCGAACACTTTTTCCCCACCGAATCGAAATTTCCTCTTTTAAGTTCGATCGTCGTGTCTAATTAATACGCGTTTCTTGCCAGTCGATAATAAGGGCAATAGGTAATCGGGATTTAGGGTTATTTCCGTTTTTTCTTTGCATCGCGCGATACACGTGGAAGGAAGTAAAAGAAGACGGATGCTTTTAAGAAAAAAAAAAAAAAAAAAAGGATTGTATAGCAATCGAGAAAGGAGTCAGAGAGGGGAATTGGAGGGAGAAATCGAATAGGAAGTCGACGTCAAAGTACTTACGTGCGCGAACGATCGAACCGAGCCCGAGAAAGAAGCTGATTGCCCCGGATATTATAATGATCGTATAGCTGGAAATTACCTCGCGCGATAAATACGCTGCTACGTAGATGTGTGTTGTCGACGATCGTGAATGATATCATCAGCGAATTATCGTAATTACATACTTCGGAGGTATTTCAAAGCGACGCGAGCTATTATTGAAAATTAGACGAGCTTGCGCAAATCAATTCGATGAGAGCGTTATGTTATTACCCTTACCAAGAGGTAAACGCGATCGTTTACGCGCACAACATAATCCGCAAACACAATTTCTCCTATCGGTATCTTTTTTCTTCCTTATTTTCCTCGACTTGTCGCGAAAATTCTCCCATGACTGTTTAAACCTATCGCGATAATTTAGAATTTACTCGATTCTACAACAATCGCGAAAATAATGAGACGCGCGACTCGCAGAGGAAATAAAAGTAAGATATGTACCCTATACTTTCTTGGTTCGATCGTTACTTCTAGTGTGAATCTTCTCGCTTGCTGTTGTTGCACTCCTCGCCTGGCTAGAATTATCAAGAAAAAAATGCTTGTTGCGTATAATCGCCGCTTATCTAGCTCGTTAATGCTTCTAATTGACAAGCCGTTTACATCGTCTATGCGAGAAACTCTAATTAACAACGCGCTACTATTAGATCCGATCTTGGATTCTTAATTGCGCTCACGTCAGTTTACTTTCTCGCTCGTCTAACGAAACGTAACGATTTAGCATGATTTTCCTTCATTTTCGTGCACGCCGGCAGATAAAAAAATGATATAATCAAATATTACAAAGTTACTGAATAAGGGCGCTTCTTTTGAAGTGGTTTACGGTAAACACGAACGTAGCAGAGGATCCGCAGTAGTAACTATCTAGGAACCAGACCAACTTTATTTCGCTAAACAAAGAAAAAGTAACGAGAGGAAGAGCCGAAACGAGCGGAAGCGGTCTCGGCGGGTCGGTCTCTTTGATTCTATCAAACGCAACCGAAAGCAGAGCAGGCATTTTAGAGAAGCATTAGAAAGGGGCACGTGCTACATCAAGAGATAACTGAAGCGTTTATGCGCGTTTATTCGGCTACCTTGTCTCTCTTCTTCGTTTCTTTTTTCCCTTACTCCTCGATGCAAACTAACGAATGTTCTCTCAGAAAAAATCATCTATGAGTTCGCGTCTGTATTACTAGCTAGAAAAAATATGAAACGACACGTTTATCCGTGGCACGTCTTCTTCTCTCTTGTTCCTTTCTGTTCTAGATATAGGTCATGAATATAAATCGTCCCTTACATCTGTAGCGATAGAACGCGCGGAATAATGAAGCGTTTATCTAGACGGGGTTTATATGTACATATTATGTACCTACGACATAGGTACCTATCGCGAATGCGTCGACGCTCTACCACTTTTATCGATAGCAAGCGTATCGATACACCTACCTAGCTATAGCTACACGTGTCTACAAGTTTCGATCGATAAAATAATATATTCATATACGCGTATAAATATAACAGCGTGTAGGTACGCGTACATTCGCACTACCGACCCTCTTTTTCCGCCAGAAGAGTTATAAGCGTTCGATGCCGAGTAAAACGACGTGACTTGTACCTGTGTTAAGCTTTCGCCGTATCGAAAAGCGTCGAATACTTTACGACGGCGCCTCCTCTCTATACTCTGAGATACGACTTTGATATTTAATATATTTTATCCTTCTCTACCTTTCTCCTATCGCCGGACCACCAATATATACGACGTTGTACACGAGAGAAAAAGAGAGAAAGATCACCACTCTTAACGCCTCAACAACATGTTTCGTTAACTATTTTTCGAAAAAAGTCATCTCTGTCTTTTTCTTTTGATAACAAGAAAAAGAGTCACGCAGGATATAAATTGTGCGTTAAAGGAACAGCTCCGAGTATCCTGGGAACGCAAACTCCCATACTTATAAATTGATTAAAAATTTATAAGCCCCTCAGGGGAGGGTCGTAGAAGGGATGAAGATTTTTCTCTATAAATCAATATCGAAAGAGAGAAAATAATTCTCACTTTGTAAGAAGAGACAAAAAAAAAATGCGACGAAAGAGAGCGTAGTACTACATATATTTACATGGTAAGCTATTAATCCCTCGAAAAGAAGCTCCCAAAGTATCTTTCGAATCGGTGAATCGGAGAGGGCGTTTCCTTGGCTCACCTATACAAAAAGAGATAGTCACGTAAAAAAAAGAAAAAAAGGTAGAAAGGAAGAAATGTCGATGGACCTCCCAATGGAGTTTCGAGATCCGTGGCTACTCCTCGATCGCCACAAGGTAGTAGTCCTCGGGGTTGATGCTTCATTTGGGGAGAGCCCGTAATCTGCTTAGTCTGACGCTGATCCGGACAAATCGCTGCGCGGTTACGCGGCACTTATTCTCGTCTTTCGATGCTCTTTCCCTGCCCAACCCCTACCCATCTCCTACCCACCCTCCCTACTTTTTCCTCGTACGTTTCGGCCGCTTCAATCTGATTAACGGCGATGTCGATCGCTCGATACCAGCTTGGAAAAGAGACATGACTTTCGATCATTTCAGGAGAATCACCTTTATTCATATCGTAAACTTTCTTTATTATTTTTCTTTTATTCCTTCTTACGAAAAGATCAAACGAAAATTTTCTTTTCGTAAAACAATAATAGCCTTACCTAGAAGTTAACTCGATGTTCTCGATCGCGGACATATTTCGGTATTTGCGTTTTTTTTTTTGCTTCGTCGCATGACTAACAACGCACTTTACAGCCATTTTGCGATTCGATATTTCATAATACCTATCGTTAAAGAACGAATGAAAATCTCTACCGTGGACTCTACCTCCAACTCCAATTTGAGCTATTGGCCCTCTGTCACTCAGTGGAGAAGGACAGCGAGCTAAACAATCTCGCGTGACAGCTTTCGCAACGATTCTTCTAACAACTAGCACAACAGCTCGTGCAACGCTTATAACAAATTGGACTTTGACGGCCGTCGGCTTGCCAATCGGAAAAGAATGATGCTCGGGCTTTAAGAGGGAAAGAGAGAGAGAGATACTACCACCTCTCTTGACTTTTTTAAACAAACCGTGAAAATCAGTCTGCCCTTTCCTTCAACTCGAAATCGATCGAGTATCCGCCAGCTCTATTTTCTTTTTATTTAGTTTCTTTTATTTATTTTCTTTCATCCGAAGCTGACTTAAAGCCAACATTTTTGTTCCTATTCCAACCATATTCTAACTTTTCTTTTTCAAGCTCCGAGCAGAATAAATATCACGAGGTCGGTTGCCGTAAAAAACACTGAAAATTATACAGGCCGCTGGTTGAATTAAAAAGCTGGCTCTTTCTCTCTCTGTATGGCTCCCGGTTGTTGCTATTCACGGCGACTCCCTTGAAACCACTTAATTGTCCAAGCACAAGTGTAGGAGACGCAACGCGGAAAAGCTGTCCGCAAAGGAGTCGACGATGCACAATTATTTTCTACCTTTAAAAATATTCTAAAATATTACCGCAGAAAGATTTGCTGCTTTCGAAAAAGTCGTTTTCTTTTACGTAGATCCATAATCCTCGCGATATCCTATCTCTAATGAATTAGCTCTTAAATAACGTAAGAAAGAAAATTCACATAATCCTTTCCGACGTAGGAGCAAATCGTCTCGTTTATTCGTCTCTCTCTCTCTCTCTTTGACTCTTCTCGAGTGTGCAAGGTCCGACGACGATGGAAGCTCGAAGGGAGGACTTAATTAAAAGCAGATTTCCTTCGGCTTGCCAATTTCCTTTGCGGATATCGCTTAATCGCTCGACCACAGAAGTGCCACCAATTTGCCGACTACTACGCGTCTGTTTCTGAGTTTTCTTCGTGGAAGAATCCAATGAGAAGGAGAAAGGAAGAGAGGGAGAGAGAAATAGCGAAAAAGGAGCCGAAAGAAAGAAAACGATCGCAGTTGGCACCCGAAATCTTCTCGGTAATCCCAAAATCAATCGAGAGGCACGAAAACGCCTATTAAGTCCAAGTTACTTAAATCCCATCCATCTCTCTCTCTCTCTCTCTCTCTCTCTTTCTCTTTCCCCTCAAAGTGTCAAGCTCGTGGAAAACTTTTCTCCGAAAACTTGCGCATTAACGTCCCCATTTAAAAGCCCTTTAAATATCTACCCGTTTGGCTCTTAATTAAAGGAAAAGTTAAAACTAAAGGATGAAACACGTCGAATAAGGTCGTTGAAACTTTTCAGCGGGGTCTCTAGTCTCTCGAAGAAAGTTACAAGGTAATATCGTGAGTCGAGAATGTTCATCGATGTCGCGCGTATTTGTCGCTAAAACAAAAATGCAGGTCGGGTGAAAAGTCAATAACGTTGCTGCACTAACGAACGACTCGCGCTTCCTCCGTTCTTCCTTTTTCTCCATTCCCCCCCTAGCAATCGTGTTCGTAACGAACAACGGCAAACGTATATACGCTGGGGTCATTTACATGCGCACTAGACACACACACGTGTTCTCGAGCGTGCGCGCGCGCGCGCAGGCACGTTCAGAATCATCACTAACACCAGCTTACGGAAGACGAATAGCAGCGATACGTCGCGTTCACCGGATTAAAAGGCAAATCGAAGCCGATCTCATATCCTCCGGCGATCCGCATAAATCTCTTTTTTAGTCGATACCTGCTATGTACGTGTAGATAGGCGCGCACCGACGCGTACGCGTACGATAAAACGAACATTTTTACCTAAGAAAGCAACTTCTTTTGGACTCGCCGTCCCGCGATCGTTTCGCGCTTTTTGCTCGAGTCGAAATTGCTCTCGAAAATCGACTTCGAATCTCGAACGAACGAGTTTGGGTGGAACGAGAGAAGCAACAGCAGCAGCAGCAACAGCAACAGCAATAGCAGAAGAAGAAGAAGAAGAAGAAGCGGAAAGGGCAAGAGAACGTTTTATCCCCCAGGATGAATATGATGTAAATAAATGAAGAGAACTGCCCTTAAGGGAGTGGATATATTAGGCGGGGGTAAGAAGTGTTATGAAACATAATTAGCGACCGCCGCCACTGACTCGCGATGATTACAGGGCGGTGAGCAAAAGTCGCCAGCGATGGAAGAAGAAGAAGAAGAAGAAGAAGGCGAAGAGGACGGTGGCGAAGGGGGCGAAGGGCACAAGGAAGGTAAAAGGAGATAGAAGGAGATAGATTTCCTGGCTACGAGCTACCTTCCTCGCCTTTCACTATCGCCGCTCTCGCACGTACACGCTTAAACGTCACATGGAACAGGCGCACGAAAAACACGCACCTATACGCGAACGCGCATAAAGAGAGGGTGAAACACATTGTCTATCGACGGCGCACTCATACAGGTGCCAAACGTACGGACACGCTGAATCTGCACGTCGTACACTAGCCGCCTACGTGCCCACCTAACCAATGGCGTAGAAACTTTATCCGCTTTTCCAACATTTTCCCTATCCAAAAGTACGATATCGTCGTTTAGAAAATAAAACTATAACTTCCATGAGCGCAACGAGTTTTAGTTTTTGGAGAATCTTCGTAAATCGTTGTTGCATTATTTTGAATATTTTCCAAGATTTTGTATTTTCCGAGGGTGGAAGAAAAGAGGATTATACCACTGGCCCGGTACGGTATACACACACCGTACGTAGATATGTACTTGCCTACCTACCCACCTATGTACGTAAGGTTAATGGTCCGCGGGTATAGTAATTGGTAGCGGTGCTCTCCATGAGGCTGCGTATCAGGCCCCGTAGGTGGGCGGGCACTACCTCGATCCTTTTTCGGATTTAATGATCGACCATTGAAAACGTACAATATGCTCAATCCTTTGGTTCTTCCTGCCGAAGAAGAGAAATCATTGGCGTCAGCGAAAACCTTCTTTCTGTTTTCCTCCTAACCAACAAAATATACGTGCCCATAATTATGAAACTGGTCTAAAAGTCATATATATCTCTTGTTTCGAGATATTTAAAGGATTACATTTGAACACTAAATGAATTTCATCTAATGTCGAAGTAACAAACACTATCTAACGGTTTATTTTTGACGATATCGTTAAAATTACATTGAATTAATTTAGCTTAAAATAATGCGATGTGAAGTAGCTAATAAATTCAAATTTTTTAAATTTTAACTTAGACCACTTTAATAATTATGAGCACATCTATAAGAGGGAAGAAAATTATATTAGAATAACCGAATAATTAACGTCGCCTTCCTTTTTAGTTTATACCAAAACCGAGCTTTTTGGTTATCGATGAAAATAGCCCGAAAAAATAGGAAAAGGAAAATAACGAGCCGAGATAAAATGAGAAAAAAGAAGAAAAAAAAATAAGGAAAGAGAAAGAAGAGCTTTTATTAGGGGGGCTCGTTCTCATTATCATAAGAAAGTAAAGGAAAAAATGTTACGCTCGACTCCGGGGATCGATTAAAAAGAAGAGCAAGGGTAAACGGGAGGTCGAGGCTTGCTCGCGATATAGCTAATTTATTAGTCGCCATTCACCGTAACGTTTATGACCCTGGGAGCATCCTACCGGATCCTACGTCCTTCCTTGACGTACTGCTTTCCAGAAAAGTATCCTCACAAATTTTTATGGTCACCAACGCGCTCGAATAACCGCACCAATGCCTTTCCTCGGGCCCTTTTAAGGGTCCTACCATCCAGTAAGAGCCTCGATATACTCTTGCGTTTTTTACCCCAGAATACGACATAGAACAAAATCTACAACTCGAATAATTTTTATCCGAACTATCGATCGAGGGATGTGATCGACCAAAAATATTTGCACAAAATATTGAAAAGCGTAACTTCATTAATAACCGTATTACGACCGCCAAAATACCAACTGACTACCGAGCATGTAAACAACAATATAGCGATTTTGTCTACGCGTAGGTATACTCGTGCATTACGCTAATACGATAAAACACGACATATTACAGGAGTATAAAGAAGTACTTTATTTCATTCGCAAATATGCCCAAAGAAGAGTAGAAAAGACAAATTTCGTAGGAACGTCTAACATGTGCGTCCTTTTCTTTTGCTCGATTTTACTACGAGCTATCGGAAGCAAAGGAAGAAATAAGTAAAGAAGAAAAAAAGCAAAGAGACAGAGAGATAGAGAAAGAGAGAGAGAAAGAGAGAGGAGCAATCGGTACGTTCGAAGGCGTCTTTCGCATAAAGACAACAGTCGTGGCCATTTCGTATGCCGTGCAACATGACAACATGCTGCGTTATCAGAATTATTGCTCACCCCCGCGTTTCTAACCAATACCGAGCTAATGCCGCGCGTTAACATTCGTGGGGTGTGCTTCGAAGGCTGGTATCCCTGCAAGCTGTGGCCGGACTATCCCTCCCTCCCTCTTTCCCTCTCTCTCTCTCTCTACCGCTCCATATTGCCTCGGTACACGTACGCATATGTCGCCGAATGCCCCGCACTCACGTACACTCTCTATTTCTCTCTCTCTCTCTCTCTCTCATTCTCGGCAAGTAGTCGTGGGCGGATCACCACCCCTTGTTCCTCGTTCTGGAAGAGGCAGTCTCGAAAGGGAGGCTTTCCTGCCTTCCAACTTGTATCACGTGCTTCCTCTTCTATTTATTATTCGGTTTCTACGCGCTTGCCTTACCGCGACTCCTACCATTCTCCTTACGGTGAATGCTATTCTAGGCCGGGACAGAAAACGAGGGAGGAACCGACATTCTAATGTATTCGCGAACGTGGTACCACGTTCCAAAGTTTCCTCATTTTTTCCTATCTTCCGTACCTTGGAAATTGCGACATCGTGCTTCCTCCCTATTGCTTCTTCCATCTTTCGTCCCTCGCAATACGATTTTATAGAATCGACTTTAAAACAATCGAACGACATTTCTGTCTTCTATTCTATCCGCGAAAGAAATTAGTTAAGACGGAAGTCGCGTGCAACTAACTAAAGCTATTAGCAAGGATTTCATCAAGGGATAATCATTTTTCTATCGTATTTCTCTATCATTTTTGATTCTCCCCTTTGCGGTTACCGAGGGTTGCCCTAGGCCAGACCCCCATGAACAATCTCTTGTTTTGACGTGGTCGATTCTGTCGCGAGAAAACGAGATTAAACTGTTTACGGTCAAAACTGATGCGAATTACTCGCGCCCATTTTAATCCTTGATTTACGATCGAGAAAGAGATGGCTAATTTCTCCGTTTCTCTCTCTCTCTCTCTCTCTCTCCATCTATACCAATCTCCGCGACGAATTACAAGTTAACTCGAAAGGGGTTGCTAACGCGTCCCCTCGACTCGTGCCACCAAAGTATTTTAGATACTTTCTATTATTTTTTTCCGGCAAGCGTAAATTCTCGGAACTTTTGTGAGTTGTTCCATCGATATTTCGTCAGAGATATCTTTTCGTTGTGTCTTATTTGTATACAACTATACGTAGGACAGTTTAAAAAAGATATTTGACGGGTGGGTGTGGTAAATACTCGAGTGAACGAGATAAGCGATAAAAAAGTTTGATTCTATACGCCAGTAAATCTTGCCGCGGTGGGATTTACGACTCGCCGAGAGAAGGGCGAAAAGAAGAACGAAGGGAGACAAAGCCGTAACGAATTCAATAAAATCGCTACTCGTTTCTAATTCACGGATTAGAGATCGAAACGTCGACCGTGAGAAATGCTTATTTTACAATACGCGATGGGAAAGGAAAGAAAGAAAAAAAAAAAAAAAAGAAAAAAAAAAGAAATAGTCTCGAGAGAAAAAAAAAAATATTTGTACAATACGTAGGACTCGGTCGCGTTGAATAATCGAAGAATGAAAACTTTCTTTCCTAGCAATATATACCGTCCAGATGCATCCTCGATGCAATGGTAAACGCTCGGTGAAGCGGGTGGGCGGCCTGTGGGGCCACCTAAAGTAAATTGATTCAAATTAGTTCCCAATAGCGTGTAATAACGCGCGTTCCCGCGGCCTCCCTCTTTCTCTTTCTCTTTATACCCTTTATTTTGTCTTAGATACGTCATTATATTGCCTGCCGCCTAATACTTAGCCCGATAGCCAGAATTATTGGCTGCATACCAGGTGAACCATCACGTACAAATCGCCACGCAATGGAAGATTGCTCGCGTCCCAAGAGAGAAAGAGAGAGAGAAAGAGAGAAAGAGAGAAAGAGAGAGAGAGAGAGAAAAGGGAAAAGCTACAGAGAGACTGAAAACGATGGAACATCAAATTAATCGCGTTTAGAGATTGCGACATTATTTCAATGCCATCCGTTCGATCAAATAGAAAGAAATTACAATTCCCATTCGAGCGGATAAATTTGAAATCGAATAAAAATTATAAGCGTAACTCTGATGATATTTACGCCACTTAGAATATCGAATCGAGTTAAAAATATATGCTTTTATCTTGAGAAGAATAAAAATTCATATCGGTCAGTTTGGCTCTCAAATTTCTACATAATTCTACATCGCGTGGAGTGGAAATGAAAAAGATAAAAAAGATGGTAAAACGTCTGACGTTCGTCTTCGGTGTCTGAGACGATGAGGAGGACGGCGGCGGCGACGGCAAGGCAGCAGTCGATGAGAACAGAGCGACGAGGTAGAATTAGTGTTTTCGTTATATACGTCTTTCGAGTGTTTCGTGGCTCCAACGATCACGACGAGTGCTTCCAAGGCTCTATCTTTCCGAGAGAGAGAGAAAGAGAGAGAGAGAGAAAGAAAGAGTGAGAAAGAACAAGAGAAGGAGAAAGAAAGCGTCTCCTCGTCCCATCGCAGACCTCTTCAAACATATTCTCGAGAATATCTCCTCGAGGTTGCGAGCCCGAAAAACATTTTTCTCCGAGCAGCTCGACAATAGCGGCCGCGATTATACGGTAGCGCTGAAAACAACATTAGCGCGTAGCTACTTCAGAACGAGAAACGACTTGGATTGCTGACAAACGATGACGAGACGCTTCCTTTCGTTCGACCGAGAAGAAAAGAGAGCGAAAAAGAGCAAAGAATCAAGAGAGAAAGAATAAGGAGAGAGAGATAGAGAGAGAGAGAGAGAGTTATCTTTCGAGAGACGCAACCATAATGCCGAGTCCGTTTTGGAAAGGTTCATCGTCGACTCGTTAACTCGTTTTATCGGTTATTAACTCGACCAAGTTTTTTTCAACCAACCGTATTTGATTCCTTCGTAAAGCATTTCCAACTGATCCATTTGCTGTCACGAGTTTTAATGAATATCGATTGAGAATATAATAACAGATATATAAAAGAGTCTTTGATCTTAAAAGTTATTGAAAAAACAAATAACTTCAGTCTCCCTTTCACCGAGGTGAAACGATAGAACGTTGAAAGGAAAGCCAAAGAGATTAAATAAAATCGGAAGTTTTAATGGTCGAGCAAGAAGCACGGGGTTGCGTTCAGATTAAAAAAGAGAACGGTACGTTTTGTACCTTCTTGCCTCTCCGTTACCGTCGCCGCCGACGATGCAGGGCTCGTAGAACGGTGAAACGCGTAGTAATATATGCGGAGTTTCAGGATCGCTCGTCAGTTTGGAGAGTTGAAATCTGGCTGGGACCTCCAAAGCGTATCTGATCCCTTGGCACTATAGTGATCCGTGAAACATCTTGTTAGCTCTGTATAAATGGATAAAAGGTAGGCTTATACAGGGTTGTTCACAAATAATGTACGACTATCCGATACCGAGAGATCGGAACGCCTACGCGCAATGACGTTGCACGATAAATATTTCCGTCTCTTCGATTTTCGACTTTTTTCTATCCAACGATGCAAGAACGTCGCTGTCCTATCACAAAAATCCTAGGTGTAACGCGGAAAGATTGAAAAAAGATCGAATAAGAGAGCCGCGTTACTGGATACGTCGCAACTTCATCCTGTTTCCGGCTGAAGGTGGAATCAGCTTGGATATCGGAGATGTAATAATCATTGTATCGCGTTACCTCATTCCTATTTCGTTACGTTGTATTGGAATCAAATCTTTTTTCGTCCTAGTCAGTCCTTTCCGAATGAAAAATTTACAAATCACCTCCTTTCTAAAGGCCCATAAGACAAATGAAAGAATACAAACGAACTCTATACGAGGTCCGACGATTTTTTTTTCCCAGTAGAATTGGCTACGCTAAAAATCTTAACGAAATCTCTTTTTCGTAATGTAGACGACGGAACATTTGAAAATTTTAAGTAGTCGTAAATTCGACGATTGAAATCATTTGTTCAGTTTTAATCGACTCGGTGAACCTTTTCGATATCGTTCGTGTTGCGAATCGAGGCGGTTGAGGAGGAAAAGAAGGAAGAGGAGGAGGAGGAGGAGAAGGAGAAGAAGAAAGAGAAGGTCTGCGTTCCAAAGACTTGTACATGCGAGACGAGCGTGTACCGGTGCGAAAGCTTGCCCTATTAGAATACGTCAGGATCTCTTCAAGGATATATCCTCTCATTTTTTTGCCCTCTGCTCGTTATCGGATTCGTGAATCGTATATTCTTTTCGTCTACCGATCTACCTCGCGGTCGGTCTGCCACTATTCCTCGCAGTTATGTGCATTCGTCCCGTATATAAAAACGCGTAAAAGATTACACGTTGCTACGACTCGCAAAATGATTCTAATGGCACGCAAAAAGGTAAACACGAGAAAAAGAATGGAATGAAATTAATTTTCATCGATAGGCAGAAAGAAGAAAGAAAGAAATTGAAAAGACAGAAAGAAGAAAGAATGATTGAAAGAAAACAAATAAGGAAGAAAAAAAATAAGTTGGAGGAAATTCGAATAAGCGAGGGGAAGGAGGAGAGAAGAAGAGGGCTAATACACGGCGAGACAGGGCTAATACACGGCCGTGACATATACGCCGTACGCACATACACGGGGTGGCCGACGAGTGGCAGGTTGTACCCGGAATACCCACCGCGGTGCATCGCTCAGTGGGGTCTCCCTCTTATTCTAAGTGCTGGTCGAGCCGAGAAGAGGACCGAGCCCGATGTTTCTTCCCGGTTGGAGAGGGATAAAAGCTTAAAGGCTGCAGCCAACTACGATGATACCCCCGGTTATACGAGAGTGTCAGGACGCTTCAACTTTTCCGTCTCGCCCCCCCCAGCTCCCCCAGCTCCCCCCAGCTCCCCCCGGATCGCCTATGCGCGTTGCGTGGCTGGCTGGGGCTCTCCGCGTGTCCCCTTTGCCACAGATTGTCCGCGTGTGCGCCTCTACGTGTGCTTCTTTAGGTGTGCGCGAGAAGACGACTTTGGAGAGAGGGTGGAGGGTGATGAGACGCGAAGAAGGGCAGATCGGAATGCGGTGACCAGCAGGCAAGCCAAGGAAGGCTCCTGAGATGAAAAGAGAAAAGAAAGGGATATAGCTAGCCAAGAGACGCGGCCAAGGCATCGGGGACAGTGACGTACCCCCCGCAGAGCTATCCGGAATAGATCCACGCGAGCGACTCCGTCGAGACCGTCCATGTACGCGCCTTCTCGCGAGACACTGAATAAAAGCCGGAATATACCTACTCCGTGCGCTAAGATCGTTTCATCCCTCGGACGTTCAACGGACTACTCGAGAATGAGACTTTCATTACCCGAACCATTCCACTATATGAATGAACCGAGATAAAACTATCCAAAATATCCCACGTCTTTGTTACATTTGTCTTCTTCGTCTAATTATGAGATCGAATGAAATAACTAGATACGATTGAAAATTTATAGAATAACAATCAATCGTACGGTACGAATATCGTATTATTTAATGACCGGTCAAATTAACAAATCTAACTAGGCTGTTCGAACATCCTTTTCAAACTTGCTATCAAATTGTCGTTTCGAAAAACTTTTTATATTGACGTCGCAATTGACGATATTCCAAACGAAGCCTTTACCCCCAGCGTGTGCCAATTCATTCCAACTCGCGGACCGGCGTTAGGCTTGGTTTATGGTAGCATTTACAATTATAATCGGCCCATTCGCTCGCGATAAACGAGAGAAAAAGAGACAGAGAGAGAGAGAGAAAGTAAGAGAAGGCCTTCTTACTCCGACGCAGCCCTCATCGCCCCTCCATCACCCAGTTTTGTGGGGCCTTATAGCATCTTCGTTTCATCGAAGATCGTACAACCCGGTCTTATATTACCGCTTCTCGTTTTATTCATTCGAAGAACGATAGCTTGCTCTCATGGAACACGAGTATAATCTATTTTAAAAATATTCAAGTTATAGACAAGCGTCCGACTAATTGGAAAATGTAAACCTCGTTGAATTTGAAAAGTGCGATAGAGAAGATGAATACAAAATTGTAATGTTCTTTTTTGTTATTTTAATTCCAAGAAGACTTCCTTTCGAATATTGGACTCTCCTGATCGTTCTTTATCCCCTCGTCCGATTAGGATCTAACTTCGACAAAGTGCCGTGACACCTTCGACGGATCCTCTAGAAAAGAACAAGAAGTTACTTGGAGAGATCATCGATGGGTCAGGGCCAGTGTGAAAAGGTTTTGGGGCAGCAGGTGTCTACTAGCTCTCTTGAGATAGAATGAAAATAAAAAGGAAGAGTGAGAAATAAGAGAGAGAGATGAAAATCTCGCATTGGTATTTATCGCTCAAAAAGCCGTGCCACGCCCACTCTCCGCTGCCCACAAATCAATCAATGAGAATCTATCTCTTTGGAAAGATGTAGGATCGCGAAGGGAGCGGCAAAGAAAGAGAGAGAGAGAGATAGGGGAAAGAAAGATATTGAAAAGAAACGTTCAGGTCAGGAAAAAAAAAACTAAGATGGAAGGGAAAAAGAAAAGACGTCGATTTGTCAAGCTCGAAACACAGCAGCCGATTATACCAACAGCGATAACGCTAACGAGACTGACAAGATATCGATGTATCAACAAACGGGTGTGTCGGAAGTGACTTGCGACGGAAAGAAAACTTTGTGACACAAGAAAACGATATTAAAGATAAGAAGATGCTCCTATCAAAAGTCTTTGAAATGTTTGGGGAGAAACACGCACACAAATACACGCACACGTCGTTAATAAAAGTTGAAAAAAGGTCCGGGAAGGCTACGAAAAAATCAGTTTATGAAGAGAATGCTCGGGAAAGAAAGAGAGAGAAAGAAAGAGACGAAGAGTAAGGAGCGACAGGATCCATAAACGTGAATCGAGAAACGAGCCGAGCCAAATCAGCGTAGCCAATTCAGCTTTTGTATATGACCCTTAGGCGAGTCATTTGTCGTGTTAATAATTATAAGAAGGTGTGACCCCTCACTCGCGCTACACCTACGGACAACCATATTTATGGATTTCGAGGCCGCGAGCCTCGGCCTCGGGGAATACACGTGGAGCCGCGGGGGGTGACGTAAACTAACCGCTGGTTAATTATTGTCTACTCTACGGCGGGCCCGTCCGCGTCGTCCCTCTACGATCTTTGCCAGAGAGGAGGAGAGGAGAGAAGAGGAGAGAAGAGAAGAGAAGAAAAGAGAAGAGAAAAGAAGAGAAGATCCGAGGCCAGCCAAACTGAGCCGAATCGAGCAGAAGAAAGTGGAGGTGGCAAGGCCCCACCGCGTGGACTCAGCTCGATGGTGGGAGTCCAACATTCTCCTTCTCGTCTCGTGGAACCCGCTAAGGGCCCAGAACTACCGTGGTAGCATTCAATTAGCCTCGCGGCATGTGAAATATTATTGTCTGCCTCGCTTCATACACTCGATTTTTAAAAGAGAAGAAAGAAAGGCATTACGCCGACCTTCTAATATATTTCACTACTGAATCATCCAAGCAACCCCCGGTGATTCTACGGTCGTTGCACGACCACCAACACCACGAGTCCCGCAATCTTCTTTCTCCTTCCTCCCGTCCATCCGGGTGTCTCAGTCGCGCGAGCGATGCCGATTCTTCTTCGTTTTTCGAAGTCACCGTGGAAATTTGAGATCTCCAATTCGCGTGTCCAAAAATGTCCTTTCTTTGTGCTCACCGTTAAGGGTAGCAGGGGGTCTTCCTACGAAGGACCGTGGTTCATTGAAAAAGCCCAATAACGGCTAAAGCCAGACGATCGTATGAAGATATATTCGCAATTTATTCTCGCATTAAACGAGTTGAGATTTACAGCGTGCCGCCTTAGCTCGGTCCAACATGATCGATGTGTTCTCGCGAGACGACACGCAAAAGAACACAGATATTACGTGTACTCTCTCCCAAAATCTTAGGTTTTTTCTTCGCGAGCAGAGGATGATGCTCTTTCTTTTGTAATACTCGCGTGATCGTAGCATGTATTAACGGTCATTTACAAGTCACTGCAATAAACTACCGGATCGTTACCGATATTGTAACAAGCACGAGTCATAACAATTCCGCTAATGCATCTAGGGTAATTGAAACGCTCAAGTTCTCCCAGCTGGCACGTTTCTGAGTACGAGTTAAGTACGTGGAGTCACGAACGAGAGACCGTCTTTCCTCGAGTTTTCGTTAAGCTTTTAGGAAAATCTGCATCTACCGAGATAGCGAAGAGAAGAAAAATTTCATACCGAAATAAACATGAAAATCCAAGCAAAATACACTCCTCGCGCCAGTAGACCGAGTAAGAGTAATTAATAAGCTTTCCGACAGCTATTCATAATCCAAATGGTGCTTCCCAAACTTCGAATACGAGTTAAAGATGAAGCGTAGTCGAATTAATACCCGCAGACATCGTGAATGCTCGAAGAAGACTAATTAATTTTCACACCTATCCTTACTAATTGATCAGCCAGCCTTCGCGCCACATATTAGATCGTCTCCCTCTGTCTCTCTGACACTATAACGATATTATATCCCAAAATGGTAAATGATTAAAATTACACGTGCCGATAATGCACGACCGGTTCATTCAAATGATCTTAGGAATAAAATAGATTGAAAATTGAAAAGCTAATAAATTAAAGTAGAGTCATCTCCGATTCGAAAAGATAAGAGATAGTACGCTATAAATATCCTCATCATCCAGTCA
Organism: Polistes fuscatus; assembly: GCF_010416935.1. NCBI lineage: Eukaryota > Metazoa > Arthropoda > Insecta > Hymenoptera > Vespidae > Polistes > Polistes fuscatus. The sequence continues at coordinate 11,157,312 of NW_025113096.1, forward strand.
AACTCTGCAAATGAAATAAAAAGGAAAGAAGAAAAAGAGAAAGAACGAGGAAGAATAAGGAGCGACGAGTTAATTATGAAAAATGCGACGATTCTCGTCGAGTCGAGTCGAGTCGATTCAAGACTCGCTTACAATTAGATAACTACAACGCTATCTGCTTGAGCAAAAGCTTTTCTCGCGACGATCGACTCAACCCCTTGGAGAAATAGCGAGCAAGCGCAGAAGGTGCCGCTTTTCTCCGAGAGAAATGGAAGAGAGGAGTGAAGAGGAGCAGAGAAACCAGCAGGAAGCCGTTTCGCTGGCAATGGCGGAGAAAGCTGACGGGGTGACGGGGTGACGGGCTGACGAGGAAAGGAGGAAGGGAAAGGAAGGGAAAGGAAAAGAGAGGAAGGAGGTAAAGGCGTCTAAGACGAGACCTTTCCTTGCCATCAACTTGTCTGCCAGATCGATTCGCGACGACGTCGTCGGAGCCTCCAAACTCGAAAGATATAAGCTAGACGTTGCTTTACCACCTCGAGGAAAGTCGAATCGAGAGAAGACGTATGCGTCTCTAAACGAAACGGTTTTAACGGCTCCCTTTTTTTCTTTCTTTATCGATAAAAGTCGATATACGAAAAGATCTACGCTACGCGTGCAACCGAGATCGATTACGTAAGAGGACCCTTTCTTCATTTCCCAAAGGATAGATTACGTCTCCTCCTCCTCCTCCTCCTCCTTCCGAAGATCCTCTATACTTTTATCCTCGGACTAATGGCGATGCAATCGATAATATAGATAATAATTGCGAACTATTTATATCGATAATATGCTTAGAAAGAAATCTTCAGACCGTAGAAAATCTTCTAGTTAATTAACCGAAAATTTAAACGATAGATATTAAAAGATGAAACAGCAAAGAACCAGTTCCGAATTCTAAATAATAAAAACATTCATAATAATATAATAATATAAAAATAAATAAGTACGCAATAATTAAAGAAAGAAAAAAATTTATCGAGACTAGTCGCTCGCGTGCTAGCCAAGAATTCATTTAACAAATTAAAAGCAGCAATTCGTGCCGATTTAATCCTTTTATCCTCAGTACGATGAGCACCGAAAAAAAGGCTTAAATTTATTCTTACTTTAAGAAATTCTACGATGGCTCCAAAACACTCATCCGCGTTGCAGGTTGAAATTGATAAAGGTTGATCCGTAATAGGTTTAAAATGAAGTAAATAGATATCGACATAGGTTGAGATTATTTTCAGACATTCTTCTTATCGTAGCTACGAGAAACAAATCGTTAAAATTGTTAATAAAAATGTTACCAATTTTTCAAATAATAAAATAAATATTATAACTGGAACAAAATAAAAATTCGATGAGGAATAATCTCGAAAGTAAATCAATTTGTATATTTTTGTACGTAACGATAATCTTTTTATAATATTAAATAAATGAAGAGAGAAAAAAATATAAGCACCATAAGATATAATATAAAGCAGCCATGTTTTCGTAAATGTACACACGAATGTTCCGTAGGGCTCTCTCTCCTTGCCTTAATGCTCCATTGTTTTTGTCCCTTTCTCGGTAAAATCAGTTCCCGGAAATTCACGATTGAATATTTATTTACATGACGAACGTTACCTATCTCATTCTATTATGCCTCGTTTAATATTTTTTAACGGAGATAGACTCATAAATACGTATTAATAACGAAAAGAGAGAACTTTTACAAAATTTCAAACGAAGTTACTGTCTTCTTTCGATTCTTTGAAAAGAATAATTAGATTATCGGCAAATTAATAAACCGACTTGAAGAAAATATATATATTTTCTTGGAAAATTTGTATACTCGGTACCGAGATAAGCACCAAAAAATCTCTCTTACATTAGCTCGCTTCCAACAGACGTTAACGCAAACACTCGAATAACTGACTCCAATGGCCACCAAGCGTTCATAAAAACTTTGTATGTGTTTGTTTCCTGAACGCATGATTTTCTTACCAATGTATTTACATACACGGAGAGAAATTCTTGGAAAAGTCCGGGATACTTATCGTAATGAAAGTTTATAGGTTGTGTATTTTCTTATTTTTGAAAAGAAATAAACGCAACTGAAGACGTACAAAATGGGATAATATTTTCTTGTCGATTCGTCGTAAATTTATTACAAATTACTAATAACAAAATATATTTATTTTCTTTCCTTACGAAAACGATTTATAGAAAAATCACAGTACGATTTCGGTCTAATCAAAATATATCTTCGAAGGAAAGACGATGAAAAAGAAAAAAACGAAGCTCTCGAATTCTTATATTCCTCGTGTAAAATAACGATCCCATATGCGTTTTGTATTTTTCCTCGATAAAAAGTAACGATATCGTTTATACAAACCGAGATTTTGACGTACTCCTTCTCAATTTTGTCAAACTGTCATACATTGGCAAACAAACCTAAATGGTCGCAGAATACCACTGATTTGCGACGAGCACGAATAAAGAGAAAGAGAGAAAGTGAGAGGAGAAAGGAAACAGGAGTGAGAGACTTGATACGTTGGACGAGGATCTCGCAACAGAAACATTGCCATCAGGTCATGTCTGGCTGATTTTCTGCTTCGAATCGAGCGTGTTCGTCCTTTTAGTGATCCCACCGGGGAGTGCGAGAGAATTCGACTCGAGCGACGTCTGGAAAAGCGACGGTCCGAAGAGTCGGAGAGAAAGAGAAGGTTGCTGTGTACGAAGAGGATCGTTTCAGGGTTGGTAGTGTCGATAGCAAAGATAGAGAGATAGATATAGAGAGGGGAAGGGCGGGGAGCAGGGAGAGAGAGAGAGAGAGAGAGAGAGTGGTGGAGGAAGAGGGCTACGCGCGCGCTCGGCAGAAGGGTGGAAATGGGGATGAGAGAGGGAGCGCCGGAGCGTGTAATTGAGTCCCGTGCACGATCGCTACTTTATCGACCCCCTTATGCTACTCCCACCCCTTCGCCACCCTTTCGCCGTTGCTCCAGAATCCACTGGAAACCACCACCACCACCACCAGTATAACCAGTAGCGTGTTCAACCCTAGACGATCCACCCCCTATCGCCGAGCTTCGTTCCTACTAAACCCTCTCCTTTCCTCTCTTCTCTTCTCCTCTCCTCTCCTCTCCTCTCCTCGCCACTCCTCGTCCTTCTTTCTCTCTCTCTCTCTCTCTTTTCCAGCGATATCAAGCGAGAGATAGTCAAATGCCAAGAAGACAAGGACGAAAACGACGACGAGTGGAAGGGTGACTTCTTGAGAATCGAGAGCTAAAAGAAAGGAAGCGGACTATGGAGGAAGAGAGAAAAAGGAAAGAGTCTATCAGCGTGTGTCAGCGTTCTGAAAATTGATGAAAACGAGCTACCGTTCTTCCGCGCGTCTACAAACACCATCGCGAAGATCAATTTCAGGAGCTGAGACCGGGAGTTACTTTAACTATCATTCTGGTATACCTCGATTTCCATCGACCGCTCGTTGAAAATCGAATCTATGATCCTCCCCGTTGGTACGATTATTTGAGAAAGTTATGAAAGTTAAGTTAGCAAATCGTCTCTTGTCAATCCTTAGAGATGTCTTGCATGTTCCGCATAATTCACGTATATAAAAGTATATGTGAATATGTGTAACGTAGATATATCGTTCCTCGTTACAAAGAAAAGCAAAGTACGGAAAGAACGCGTGTTTTTCTCGATGTTTCCGATTGCGAATCACAATGGGCTTGCAATTGTATCGCAATTTACCACATCCTCGAACGGAGAACGTCACGGAGGTACCATCATCATCGTGCAACATAATTACGGATCTACGGAGTTGCTTTCCTGCGCGATCGCAACAAGACGACGGCTCCCAACGAATGCACTCGAGTGCATCCCTCTGTGCGCAAGACATAAGATATAACCTCACCGTCTTCTCGCTTTTTATTCGAAAATGGTTTTGTCTTTGTAAGAGCACCAAAAAGTACCTCAATTTCCATCTTGTTACATAATACATAGGCGTATACTTGTTTTTTTCCTCACATTTTTAGTGTGCCTTGAAGTAACAACCAAGAATAACGAGCGAAACTTTATTACCGTTGAGCGAAACCTTTCAATTGTATCGTAGGCGGATTTATACGATCACATCTTGACACTTAAATTATTTATTAATTATCCTTTTCCGCATTCGTAATCGCCCATAAAAGAAGCTCGCGCGAGTCAACAGATCATCGACGGGATCGCTGTTAATCGCGATCGCGATCTAGCAATCGTAGATTGCGTCTAATTAAAAATAAATTTCTTTCTTCGCGTCCGAGGAAAAAAGAAAGCGAAGAAAATAGGAGAGCCCCTCTTCTCCCTTCTTATCGAGCGGAAAAAAAAAAGAAATGAAAGAAAGAAGGAAGAGAAAAAGAAAGAGATTAAACCCTTCGGTCCCGCGAGATCCTTTAAGGCGGAGTACGCCTGACACGCATAACAGAGAAATGATTTGATTAAAATGTAAAGGAGAAAGCAAGCCGGAGAAGGAGGTCCTTCTGTTTGCGCATTTCACGGTCCGCCTGTAAAAAAGCGAGCTAGTGGGGCTAGCCGTTAGACAGATGGCAGTCGGCGCACTCAATGGCCTGAGAAATTGGATTGCGTTTAAACTCCCGCACGTTTTCAGCTTCGAAGTGCAGATACCGACTCGTGCACCAAGACAGACCTTTTTATGGACGCTGAACCAAGCTAAACCAAAGAGCCAACCAATCCCAGCCTAACGACTCTCCTCTGCTTTTACTCCCCCTCTCCTCTCTTCTCTTCTCTTCTCTCCTTGCTACGATTTCGCGAATCAAAAGCGTAAAAACCCTTAAAAACGTCTTCAACTTTTCGTCTCGATTCCGTAAATGCTAATTGACGTATCATCGTTCGAAAAGAGATGGAAGATACTTGGAAATAAACGCGCGCGTCATCTGGATTAACGTTTTACGAAATAATGATACAGAAAAAGAGAGAATGAGAAAGAGAAATCGAATTGGTAGGATCACGCATGTCGCGAGCTAATCGTGAGTAAAGCGACCTAAGGCAATTTTCGTTTCGTACAATGACCAATCAAACCGATGGAGCAAGCAATTTTCTGTGAGTAACGCTCCGCACACGTTTAATGTATCGCGCGTGACACACAAACCATCACCTGTTCTCTCTTGCGTACCATCGACACGAATCAACTTGAACAAAAGTAAAAAAAGTATTTTCAATAAATACGTATAACGTATTTTCAATAGAAACGTATCAACGGATCTGCTAACAGTACGTTATAAAAGAAATCTTTTAAAATTAGACCTTGAAAAATTAGAAAATAAAGAAGAAAAATAAATATAGGAGGAAAATGATTAACAATATCGTCAAATTCGATTTTAATATCGATGGTTACAACAACAAAAATATATCTGCCTTGTCAAAAAAAATTATTTTACGGTGACCTATTTCACAACTAACCGTAATGATTTATCGTACAAGTGGTATAAAAATATTATTACCGCGCTTGATCCTTGACAATGGCCACTTTATAACCTACCGCTTAATACTCCGATAACATCTATAAATCAGATCTATAGATAATCCTCGCGTCTTCCGAGAGTGTGTAGGCCTAAACATCGTTTAAATTATAAACTCCATTGAACTAAAAAAGATAAACGATTATCTAAAAACGAAAACTTGAACATAAATTTCATCTAATGTAAATCAAAGAGACAATGAGACACATGGTAAAAGCAAATCTTTCATTGTTCCTCGAACGAAATTTCTTTGATACTGCATTGATTTTCATAACAAAAATTCGTGTACCAAACTATATGAAACATCTCGCGTACTATCGCTTTATTTTCTCTCAAAGTTTGTTCCACTCGAGAACAGCTTGGAACGAATCGGATAACCGAGAGAAAGATATGGAGATAGAGAGAACAAACGTGGACGACTTTGGTCTAAAATCTTTCAAAGAGCGAAGAGGAAGATTCGAATCAAAGAGATAGAAAGAGAAAGAGAGAAGGAGAAGTGTGTGGGTGAACAAGTTGAGATTCTCCGGAGCGGATGGTGATGCAAACACGTACAGGGAGGTTCCGACGGGTGAACCACGTTGAAGCAAAGTAGGGAGATAAGGGCGAGTGGTAGGGATATCGAGAAAGGTGCTTGAGAAGGGAAGGAGAGGTACAAGCCTGGTGGCAGCAATCACCGTGAGTGGGCGACACGCGCTTCTCGTGGGTTATCAGCCTGATGAGGTACTTCCAACCCTCTCTTTTCCTCTCTTCCTCTTTCTCCCTTTCGATGTCTCACGCTGCTGCTACATTGTCCGATGAAACGATAGGAAGAGAGAGAGAGAGAGAGAGAATTTATCCTATACGTAAACTTTGCTTACCGGATAGATCCAGCAACGACCGATGCTTCACGACTATTTTACACAAATTTTCTTTCCTTGGAGTAGGTTATTATAATCTTCTGTATAACATTCGACATTTATTCACATTGAAGGATTACGATACACGATGACGATAATATTAACGATACCTTACTTTTTCAATTGGAGACATTACATTTTGTAAAAAGAAAAAATAATATTTGTTAGCAAGAGGAATGAATAAAATAAACAAAAATTCGATCGTAGAGTCCAAGATTGCTCGACTATATTCACGAATGTTCGTTCGCGCTCGTGCAGAGTTTCACCATATGACGATACCATACGAGCGAGGTAACTTACAACAAGGAAGGGGGGCTTGGTAATGATAGCAGGGTTCATGCCTTCGCGACATGTGGCGACATTTTAGAAGCTTCAACTCCGAAACAATTTCTATGAAAATAAACATGAAATATTTGGATCGTTTGGATCCAAAAATTTGATATCGCTATTATAAATTCGGATACGCGTAACGATCGAAAGTAGCAAAAAAGAGAATAAAAGAAAAGGAGGGTGAATGGGGGGAGAGGGGGGGGTAGAGTGCCATTGGGTTTGTCGAGTAGCAACCGTAATGAGCGTACGTAATCGATGTGGCTTGTTTTAAGGGATGCACTCTGGATGGTATTTCGTGTAACGCGACACGGTTCGAACGTGATTGCATCGCTTCGTTCGAGCATGCGCGAACAAAGTTTCATAATAAAGTACAAAACTAATCGATCAAAATCAATTCTCATAGACGACGGCGTTGTATAATACATTCCAACCGAATCCTCGTCAAATCACTTAAAGCATCGCGTATCTAAGGGACCTGAAAAATATTGCTACATAAATACCTTACTTCCTTCGAGTAGTTAGAAATGGCGAATCTACAATCTTCTCTTGCGTCTCGATCGATCAAATCCTTAACGAAAGTCCGAGAATTCGATTGATGACGAGAATTTTGTCATCGGCCGAGCAAAGCGTTGTTCCTGTGTTCGTAGAAGTGAGAAAGGGATGGAATGGAGAATAAAAGGAGATAGAGAGAGAGAGAGAGAGAGAAGGGGGAGCAAGCGTAGCCAGAAGGACAGGCACGCGTGTGCGTTCGATCGGCAACGGTAATCAATCACCTTCAAACTGCGGTCGTACAATGCATGTTGTGCCACCAGAATCTGCTCGCTCAAGAGCTATTGTTGCCACCCACGTTGTTCCTCTTCTGCTGCCCACCTTTATCCGCCGATCCATCCTACCCATCCAAAGCAAAGTCGCTCGTAAATCGGGACTGTTTGGACTTTCGGATCCGGCCTCGATTCGATAATATCGTTTTGTTTGAAAACGCATTTACGTGACGTTGCAAAGATCGAATAGCATTTCAAACATTTTCTTTTGACTGTTCCACGATGGATATCTGGATGGAGAAAAAGAGAGAAAAAGAATCTCACGTTAATGAGAAAGATTTTTTATTAGTGTTCCATGGAAATCACCTTATTCGAACGCGTAGTAAGAAAGTAAAAAATAATATCTACTATACTTCACAAATTTGAACAAACGGACATATATATGGGAAAAGGTTTTCATAAGATAAAGTAAGCTTCTTCGAGCTCGAAAAACAGATTTTAAGATTTGCCCTTTTGTATTGAAAAAAATTGACATCGTAAAATCGATAACGAATGTTCCTCTCTTCGCAATTATATAGAATCAGCAAGAATTTTCATGTATGAGAAAATTTGAGATCGATACACCAAGGCACCAACACCACCCTCGCAATTAAGTTGAAACGTTTAATCATGGTAAAGAATCTCAGAGTGTAAACTTTGAAGTAGAGTACAATAGCAGAAAGCTAAATGTTAAACAAGGAAACCTAGGAAATAGATAGCGATCAACTAGGAAAAAAAGAAATTCAACGTCTGGTTTAGTCTAAAAAGAGAAGCCAAGATGAGATGGGGGTGAGTATGCATCTTTGGGGTGGCGTATCATTCTTATATCGTTGGCCTCGGCAAAAAGCGCAAGATCGTGGCGACGCGTGCCACTTGGGCACGGTGTTATCGCGAGACACCAGCCAGGAGCCAGCCACTCGACCCTATCCAGACGCTGCTGCTTCTCGTCTTATTTTAGTCTTTTTTCGACATTAGGATCCTCGGAAAACCTTAGTTCCTCGAGTGCGAGTATCGTCTAAGATACACGGCCACTTTAACGATTAGACAAGAGAACAGCCGATGGCGATTAAATGCGTTTCTGGAAGACATCTCTCGAAGCCTTCCAGAAGAAGGTTTAGAAGAAAAAAATCTCTCTGAGGCATTTTTTCGAGGAAAAGATTTCTCATTACTTTCGCGATCATCGCTGGACATAAAAGTGACATCGGTAAAGGAACGGGAGATAAAAAATAGATCGCATTATCTACCAACGGAGGGTTAAAAAGAGATGTACGAGCATCCCGATCAAAATAATATGCCGAGGACGTGTCCGACCGCGGAACAAACCTCGCGCTTGACCACGGAACGGAGTACTTTTATGAGAAACGATTTATTATCCAAACGACCCGATCTGTCCGTGAAAGATGCGTCATCTGGATCCATGCTTTCCAATAAATGTCTCTTCATCTTTTCTATATCTCTGTTACCTATCTCACGTTTTCTATGACTAACGTGAAACTGATATACAAACGATTCACCTTTGCGTCAATTAGTATACCAAATTTTTCACATTTCAACTAATTCACGCTAGTCGTTCGCATCGTCGAATACAACGAATTAATTAGACCATGAATTAAAAATAATGAAGTACTATCTACCAATCTATTTTCGCTTTTCAAGAAGTACGAAAACAAATTTATTCTCTATGCGCACGTTTCAAAAAAAAATATATATATATATATGAAAAACACTTCTATTCTATCCTACTTTCTCCAATCCCATTTCTCTCGCACGAATCTCCTTCCTCCGTGTAAAATCTTGTCATAGTTTTCCATCAACGGAAGCAGATCGTATTTAATGAAAAAAGAGATAAATATTTTCAGCATTAACGCTATCTTACACTTTACGCACGAGTGCCTGTTCACACAACGAATTGGCACGCGATCCACGGGATTCGCGTGTATAAGAATAATTACACGCAGTTCGCATCTTCTAGCGAGTATTTGAACGTATATGATATCGCATTTTGTATATTCGCTTATATATTTAAGCGATGCGTTAACAATGCATAATGCATAGCGATCTCATCGTCAAATTTAGAAATCTACTTTTATATCTGATTGTGAGTATAAAAAATAAATAGATAAAGATATGAGAAATAACTATAAGAGAAACAAAGAAAGTAAAAAAAGAAAAGAAAAGAAAAGAAAAGATTTGACCGCGAAAGCATTTAATCGAGATACTTCGCGTCGATCTCATCATTCCTCGCGAGGTACGAAAGAGGCAAGAAAAATCGATGCTACGGAAACCAATGGAGTCATAAAATCAATCATAACGGAAAGGTTATAGCCGATTTTATCGCGATAACTATACGCCACGCGAATATATATCCTCGTCCAGTTAGAGCTCGAATTCTGTATTAATTAGGCAGCACGACAAGGCGAAATTATGGAGGTACGGTTGATTCATTAAATCTTTAATAGTCGTTATAAAACCGGTATTGTAGGAGGACGCGTGCATGTACCATATGCCTCCTCTTTAATCACAAAAAAAAAATAAAAAAAGATCAAAAATTCTTTCTTCAATAATTAAAATAATACATTTTTTATACGAACATATAAAGAAATTTAATCGAGTGTAAGAAAAACGATGGAATCTATCTCAGAAAGATAGATCTAAGCACTGCGGAATAGATATTACTACGGATGTAGAATTTCGTCAGGGTGGCACGTAGGAAAGGGACATCGCGACGGGTGACTAAAATCACCTCGGCCCGTCGATCCTATCTCTCTATCTCTTTCTTTCTCTTCCTCACTTGAGAATCCAGCTCGAGAAGAATGAGAAGAGGATGGGGGGCACCCCCATCGGTAACTACGGCACGGATCTCGCGCCATTACTCAGAGATATCGTGCTGCTGTTTCTACCGCTAGGAAAGTCGGCATAAAGCAACCGAGAAGACGAACCTGGCCGCCCATCGAGCTCGCTTCGAATACCCGCGTAAAAATGACTTGTGTCAACGTGCCTTTACGGACCCCCTACCGTTCCATCGCCATCACCTGGCTACTTGAGGGTCTTGTTTTACTATGACTAGAGAAAAAGAAATAATAAAACAAAAAAGAAAGAGAGAGAGAATGAAAACTAGAACACACGGTACAAAGGACAATGCATTGTCATCGGTCTTTGAAAATTTATTGGTTTTATTATTTATTTATTTATTAAAGTTAGTTTATCATAGATAAATAATTTGAAAAGCACCTCTTGTTTCGAGTTTGATAGCACGATTCTTGCATGTAATTCCAAGGTAAAAAAAAACCTGACTTTAATAACTCCGTAAATAATCGGACGTTTCCCCTTCTTCTATTTCTGTTAGGGGCGCGCACGCGGTCATCGATTCGAAAATGATTAGTGATAATGTCAAGGGAGTAGAGGAGGCACGTTCACGATGCGTCCGTGCTCCTCGCAGTCCGTGACTCCTCTCGTCCGATACGCGATTCCACCTAATTGAAATAACCACAGAGTAGGGTGCCGAGAGAGAAAGAAAATAAGACTCACAATCGGCAAGGTGGACGATGATCTCGGAGAACGATCGTGGGCGATCCACGTCCGGCGATATCCCATCGAGATCGTCAAATGGATGCCTCCCGTCTTTCTACGTTTTCTCGGCAGCCTGCATTTCCGCTCGCACGTGCCGATTCGTCGAGGGGATTACGAACCCTCCAAGTCGAACCTTTCCAATGACTCCTTCTACTTCTCTTTCGACCATTCCAAAGAGAACGAGAGAACAAGAGAGGTACGATCATACCAATGAAAGACCGAGAATCAAATCACTATCGTCCATACCCATCATTTGCCACTGCTCCTACCTTCGCAATCTTACTTTTTTCTATCTTACATGTTATTTTCCAACCGAAACTTGTCTTTCCGGCAAAGATTGAACTTTACTACTCTTGTATTCGAGTTATCGCTTAAAAGCTTTAAGCTACAGAAAATTATTACAAAAACGTTAAGTTAGAGCAATGATTCTTAATTTTTCTCGAAGTCACGAAACACTTTTGATTGTAAGAAAAATTTGGAAAACACTAAAATCACTAATTGTAAGATCATAAAACTAACAACGAAAGTTAAGTCTTGTTTGTGTTTAAAACAGAAGCATAGTGTCACGCTTGTGATCGGCGACTCGACCATCGATCGATGCCACGTTTTCATAATTTCGCGGAACACTTGTAGTAAATTCGCATAACACCTATTAAGAACCACTGAGTTAGAGGGAGGAAGGAAAAGAACGAGAGAGAGAGAAAGAGAGAGAGAGGAAAAAAGGAAAAAACGTATAGGGGAGTTGGAAGCTGATAGTAGATTTAATTGTAATGACCCGAGATATACTGAACGCGATCCGTACGATAAAAAAGGAATAAATCCTCGTAGGATTCCCACGTGAATCGTGACCGTAAACGTACGCTTTTACGGTCCACAGTCGATACGTCGCTCCATCATAGATATATCTACCTATTGGCTTCCGGGGTAATCCTGAAGGACCTACCAAACGAAAAAGAATAATAGACTATCCTATGATAAAATACAGACTACGATACCTGCTTTCTAAACTAACTCGCAAAATCTCTAATCTTTCGATGAACTTTTCTCTATCCTCCCAATGTTCTAAAAACATATTGTTCGATGAAGGCTCATTTTGAAATGGCCACGGCATATCTTTAGCTCCTTTAATTTATATTTCAAACACACACTACAAGATTATTTATCTAGATGAATTATTTAAATATTTACTGTATATTTGCAACCTTCAATTGCAGGATAATAGTAAATAAAAGTTCATGTTACATGGTATAAATATATTTATGCGAATAGTTTTTTTCTTTTCTTTTTTCTTTTAATACGAATGTGTGTCTACATATTTCGACACAGTACAGTGCTAATAAATGCAATTATCTTCAACTGGGTTCATAGTGTAAAAGTTGTTAAAAGATTTTTCACGTAATACTTGTTTTAAGAATTAATAACTTAATGTGTGTCTATTCGTGACTTACCACACGATTTTAATAAGATAGCCGATAGTCCTTCGAATCGAAATGATAACGTACCTCGCCTTTTAATGATAACCGATCGTCTGTGTACCATCGTTTAGAATTATGACGTTCTTTATCCATTGCGTCGATGTACACAGTACGTAAAGTTAAAAAATGATGAAAAACAATGAAAAATGATGGAAAAAGATGTATGATTTATAGTCAAAAATGTACACATTTCACTAATATCTTAGACATGTGTACGATTTATATATATCTGATCGATAAAGTATCATTAATCTTATAATGTAAGAGTGCTGTCAATTTTCTGTCCTCGCTTATTTATATGATAACACATAACAATACTCTTCAATATACTAAAAAATACGTTTGCATTGCTCGAATGCAATTAAATTGTCCGAGAGTTGAAGGTTTGGCGACCGAATTTAGCTGCCATACGCGAATCGTCTAGAACAATTTTTTTGATGTTATCGTTTGTTTGCATATTTTTTTTGAATATATGACAGAATATATATATATATATGTACATACATAGATATACATATGCATATATTATGACGTACTTATATGCAAGAGAATCGAAGCGTCTCTTAATATCTCCTTTCTCCTTCTAATGTTACAGCGTAAGCTAATTCTTTAAACTATCTGACATTCGTCCAATTTGTCGATGCTACGATTCGCTGCGATTCCCTCATGCTATGCCAATAGATATCTTACAGACTCTTTATAAAACTTTAAATACCAGAATTCATCTTTCATAAACAAACTATTGAGTTTGAAAATGTTGTCGAACGAGTAATACCATGATTGTTTTTATAATAAATTTAAAAAGTTATTTTTTGTGTAATACTTTGCACTTTTAACCAATACATTAGCTTGATAGCACCAATTTATTAATCGTTAGATAAAACAAAAAATAGCATATCTATTAATTTGTATCAAACTTTTTCCAAAAGTCGAGGATATTCAATGTGCAGATATAATTTGTTTCAATGTTAAAAGCAAAAAAGAAAAGAAAATATATTCTTTGTGCTATGCATATCAATCAGGATTATTTGATCTTGTCAAAATTAATGCTATTAACCTTATTTAAGAAATTTTTAAAAAATTTTAAATAATAAGGCCAAGATATAAGAATTTTGTATATGGAATGTATACACAGATAAAAATAGTCAAATATAGGAAACGCATAAGCAAACCGCAGTTGTTGCGCTGATATAAGCGGCTTCTAATACGCCCCTTCAATGAATACTTCTTTTTATATCTTAACATTCGTACAGACGTAATTTCCTCCTATCGTTAATCTACTATGGAGGAGATAATCACCTGATACATTTTAATGTTGTTACTTCGTAGTCAGGGATAATGTATTGCAAAATCAGTAAAATGCTTTACAAAAGCATACATCTTCTTTTCTTCACCGGTTCTGGGGGCTCTAATGCCGCCAATATAGCTTCGTCGAATACATTTTTTAAACCTTTCTAAAATGAACATTTAAAAAGATCAGTAGATACTAAGCAGTACAAATAACTTAAATTCAACTTATTTGCAAAAAGATATACCTGTGTCAAAGCACTACATTCTACATATTTCACAGCTTTGAGCTCTTTTGCAAGTTTTTCTCCTTGTTCCGCTGAAATTGGTTTCTGCTTATTTTTTGCAAGTTTCTCTATAGTAGCAACGTCATCTCGTAAATCAATCTGAGTACCAACTAGGAGAAATGGGGTCCTCTGACAATGATGAGTTATTTCTGGAACCCACTAGAACGACCATTGAGATTTAATATTTTAAATATTATATGTTATTCGATACGCAACTACAAATGTTATAGCGGTTACCTTTTCTTTAACATTTTCAAATGACGATGGTGAAACAACTGAGAAACAGACAAGAAATACATCTGTTTGCGGATAACTTAAAGGTCTTAGTCTATCATAATCTTCCTGACCTGTAGTATAATTATAATGCAACGTATATTTAATCTATGCAAGTAATTTGCCTGTAAGATTTAACCAGTAAAGCTATTCATTGCCCTTACCAGCGGTATCAAATAATCCTAACGTATATGGATCACCGCCTATCATTACTGTTACAGCATAGTTGTCAAAAACAGTAGGCACGTATTCCGAAGGAAACTTATTAGTTGTATATGAAATCAAAAGACATGTTTTTCCCACAGCTCCATCTCCGACCACAACACACTTTATTGTTTGCATCTTACTCGCTGCTCTCTATTTCCTAAAACATTGACAGATCAAATTTTAGTAATAAAAAGGTACAGTAGAAACTATTTTAATGATTATGTACTTTATAAAAAGCAATAAATTTACAAGAAAAATCTAATGTTACATCGATCTAATTACTGTATCAATAATATTATTGCACATATATTATTCTATGATTCCTGATAAAATACAAAAATTGAAAATGCTAAAATTTCCAACAACGAGCTCTCATAACCTAAACTCGACATACATATGTGTCGTGTCAGAGTAACGAAGATTTTGTGAAGAATTTTCATCAATTTAAAAGCAATACAAATAGAGTTAAATATACCAATCGTCATTATCGTTAAACTAACAAAACTATCATTACTATGACCGCAACTTAAAATATATAGATAAAAATGTACAATGAATGACTTACCTAGTATTGTACTATCGCCATTAAAGATTAAAACCACGAATAAGCTTTGAATATACGTCAAGAAAACTAATAAATGTAAGTGCATTTAATACAACAGTTCTTTTTTTTTTAATTCCTCCCACTTATCATCGCAGTCTCAGCACTTGTAACTTTTAGGAGTTCACTGTTTCAGAAGTAAAATTTATTACAGGCCTGAAAACTCGCAATTTTCCTCTGGATCATAACGCGCGGGTAATATTTGAAATTCTTTGAATCTTATCTACGTAATCTAGACAAAAACTTTATTAATTACATACAAATATATTTATTTTCATCAATTGTTAAAACAGTCTTAAGCATTTTTTACAATTTTTATCTTTTAACAATAGAACTGCTTTTTAATCGAATAACGTTATAACTGAACATAACCAAAATAACATTTTAAATTCAGTAGATGGCAACACTGTTACGAAACTTGACTATAGCAAAACTACTAAAAAAGAAAGATAGTTAGAATATAATGAAATGTAATTGAACTCTTTTTATGTTCCTTGAATATGTCATAATGAATCTTTAAAGGGTTATTGGCACATTTCTATTACATGACACTATGGATATAAATGATAAATGCGCAATAAAAGGAACAGTACAACCTCTCACTCCTAGTAAGACGTTTGATTCCTATATCTAAAAACTATTTACAAATATAATCTCTGCTCGTAAATAACTTAACATTCATAGTTTACTGTATTGTAAACAATTATTCGTAATAAGCTAATGCTATTATTTGTAGCAGTATCATCATTTTCAAAATCTTTAAAAGGAAAAAATTTAACTGGAACTGCTCGTCATTTACGAGATTTAGCAGCTAATGTTCATGAGATTATTCAACTATGGAATAATAATATTCTTGAAGGAATGGATATCTTAAAATCTATAATACAAGAAAAATCCAATAAAAATTATACCATTCGATTACAAGATTACTGTGACAACCTTGAGGAACTTTGCCATACCATGGTATACTTAGTTAAATTATATTTATAGAATTTATGTATATGTGCATATAGTCATATATAATAGTAATTATCGCATTTATTTCATGTGTTACAGAATAATCTAGTAAAGAATTTGGAGCAAATAGTACATCAGATAAATGCTCTAATAACATTGGATAAAACTGCAATGAAATTATTTACAACTTGGCCAATATCTGCATTTGGTATTAGTATAACTTTTAAACACTTATTGTTGATGTACAATATTAATAAAAATGAAATATCTTGTAGGTCGTACAGTGGAAATGATACATACTGCTTATAGTAATGAAATGCAAATGAAATATAAAGTTCTGGAAAATATTGCTCATTGTCACACAGAACCACAAAAAATGTTATACCTCTCCACGTGGCTACATCAACCTTTGCTATCTAAAAATGTAACAATATTACTAGAAGCGATGCTCACAGAAACTGGACATAGATAACTACAGTAAGTATATTATATATGTAATGCATGATTTTCAATTTTTTGCTTTAGAAAAGGGATATATAATAACAATATATAGCGTTATTAAGAAAAAAGTCCCTTTATTTTTTTTTCTTGTTTTCTTTTCCTTTTTCTTTTTTTTTTTTTATATAGATATCTTTGCATAAATTTTGTAACACAACTGAGAATATGTTATTTATATATAAATAAGTAGTACCTGAGATCATAACAAATAGATATAAGTAAACATATAAATTAATGGATGTGTTGCTAATCTTTGCTAATGCGCTTAAACAAAGTGAATCATTACTTCACATCTTTATTTTGGAAGTTGATAAATCAAATGATTTTTATCGTGAAATATCAGTGAAAAAATACTGATCCATGTGTTTCCATTTTACCCAAAATCATTAAAATCAAACACCATTTTAAATATAACTTTTAAAATATAGATGTAACAATGAAACACTTTATATATGTATATGAGGAAGAAGTATAAATCTTACACATAATTATTTAAGTATTTTCCTATGTCATAGCACTAGTTAGAATAACAGTCACACATAATTACATATACATCTCACGACTTATTGTAAATATTTTCTTCGTATAATATAAAAAAGTGTAGAATACATATTTACAGATAAATACATAAGGAAATTATTTTATGCAGTAATAAGAAAAGAAGACGAAATCTCCTTTGCTTGAATATAACAATTTGCTTTACAAATTTCTTATTTTATTATTATTCTTATTTTTTTATTATTATTATTCTATTTAGATATTTATATAATTTTATATATAGTTGAAAAATAAAACTTCCTCATTCTATAACTGTAAAAATTTATGGCAAAGAATATCATGAAAAAAAAATATTAAGATTAAATCAAAATGACATAAAAGTATTAAAATAGTTAATATTACATTATATATATAAAATAAGAAGTAAATTGTCTATATATGACATATATGATTATATATGACAACCTTATTGCTTATGTTAAAATGAAATTTATATATTCGTTAATTTATTCTTCTATTTCTTTTTGTAGAATAAATATTGGCTCCTGAATATAGCTAAAAATTGGATGAACTATTTTTGACAAAATTCAAAGCTATTAAAGGAATTAAGTTTTAAATTTTATCTAATAGCAACCATTTTTATACATTGTGTGATCCAAAAAATAACTTTAGGATATCCGTTTAATATACAGGAGAATATTTTTGTTAATAACTATGTATATGTACGAATTATATTTACATATACGTTAGACTAAATAATATTGTACATTTTTACAATCGTCTATAAAAAAAAAGAAATATATGAATTACCTAATAAGGGGTTTTATTCTACTTTGAACTAATGCAAATTCACATATAAAGTTTATAGAAACAAAAACATGTAGCAATCATCAAAAATACATTTGTTTCGTATAAAAATTCAAGTAGTTGTACTGCATGTCTAACATTATTATACACTGCACAAATAATTTTAATTAGTATAATACTATTATTCGCGTAATTATCTAAAAATCAACTTCTAGCATTTCTATTAAATTCTTCTCTTAGTGTTTCAAAATCAAGATCCGTATCTAAATTTGTATTATTTGTTATGATATTGCCTTCCAAGATATTATCAGGCATAATATTTTTTAATCGTTCGGATACTAATTCATCAACTAAATTCGTTTGATCTACCATATTTAAATGTTCGACTAACTTATCGTCGATTAAAAGATTTTTGTCTATTCCGCTGCTGCCATTCAAAATATCTAAATGCGCCATATGATCATATTGACTTACTTTTGACATTTCCAGATTGTCTGTACTACCAAATATATTAGTATCATAATTATTAGAAATAATTGGTACTGTATCTTGCAAGACAGAAGAATTTTCTGAAACTTTACAAATCGAAGTTGCAGGTAATATTTTACATGGATTTGTATCCAATGTAGAACTTTGCGATTTAGCATTATTTAATTCCAACGTACTTATAGATCCTATTTTAGAAACCAATTTTTGAAATCCTTTAACAAAGTTCTGAGATCTATCTTCTATATTGTTCAAGTTACTTTGAATATCTTGCTTTTCGTATGATCTCAGAGTGTCGTTATCAAGTTTCATTAAGTCTTGTTCTACCGACTCTAATTTCATAAAACCTTCATCATCATCTATATGTCCCAATTTCGATTGATTGTAAGTACTTTCTATTTTGTCAAAAATTTCCGAATGGCTCGACGATCCTAAATTATCAGTTAACTTTGGAAAATTTTCTTTATGAGATTCTGAATTTGAAAATTTGGGAACTTTGTTTGCATGTAATTTTTGGAACCCTGAATTCTCCGAAATATGATTTGAAATTGCAGAATTTGAAATAAAAAGTTCAGAAACGTTATTACCCTTACTATTCTCAACAGTAGGGTTTTTTCTCATTAATGTTAATGCAGATAATACTTCTGGACACACTGAATTTGATACAGAGTCAGTTCTCCTTTCATTCATAAATTCTGGTATACTAAGATCTGAACTTTCCGAAAACCCACTAGACATTCTTTCTTCGTTATTTTCTTTAGATTCTTCACAATTGGCTATTTTCATTATTTTTGCTGGTGGTTCTTGATTTATGTATGAAGTTTCTTCATCATGACTAAGCGCGTCATTATTGATTTTATATAATCCAGGATTAACACCCAAGGCATTGCAAAGTAATTCTTCTTTAATGTCTATTAAATCTTCATCAGATTCTTTATCATTATTTACTAAAGATAACATTTCACCGGCTTTCTCTCTTATTTTATCCATCAATTGTTTGACCTCTTGTAAAAAATTTCTAACATTGTTTTCTGATTTTAAAACTAGTAACTCGTATAGAGATTGTGCATTAAGTACTGGTTTTGCGGCTATCTTTATTATTTCAATATCTTCACACACCGATATTGCTTCTCTTAGTTTTACTTTACGCCGTTCCGATTTAGCTTCGGGTGTAACATAAGCCCATGGTCCCCTTTTCTTCCCCTTACGTTTTAAGGGATCTTGATTGTTAGTTTGTTTGAGTTCGGGATCGGGCGTAGGCGGTGGTAACTGTTCAGGACTACCATGATCCGGATGCAATTCAAAATGCCTTGCCATACGTGTCCTTCCCAAATATACTTTCATACACGTAGGACATCTAAAATGATCAGATATTTTTCTCTTTGGTATTTCCAAACCTGTGAGAAGTTCTTTAGGTGACTCCTCATCTTCAATCTTGTCATTGTTTGTATTATAGTCACTGTAACCGCCGTCCGAATCATCCAAGTCAGGTTGTAAGAAATCTGAATGATGTAAATGTTTGTAATCTCGTACCATATGTCTCGGAGGTCTTGTAACCCTACCAGAACGTGTTCTGGCTATTCCTTTCTTTTTGTCATCCTATTATTAATTCAATATATATTATTTATAAATCATTTTTATATAAATTATACGTGTTTTATTTCTTTAAATAAAAATAATTACTTTCAATTCGACTTGCTCTTCCTCATGAATTGTTGCTGTTTTTGATGGGATCAAAGAAGGCCTAATAGTATTTTTTTTTGGTCGTCCTCGTTTGCCACCACGATTTTTTATTAAGGTTCCAGGATTATTCAAATTTGAAGCTAATTCTTCTGGTAATAATACCCTGTATAAAAATGCATAAATTTTCATTTATTCGTATATATTGAAATAGTCATATTTTTACTCACTATTCGCTACTTACTTATCCTTATTCATAACTGACCTATACACGATTGTCTTATCAGACATACATGTTTCTTCAAGTTGATGACGTTGATTTATTACGTGAAAAATTTTTTTCATACAATTCGGCGGAAGCTGTTGTGTGCTAAAGTCAAATGTAAAAATAATAAACTATACAATATATATAACAAACTATGTATATGCGTGCACATACACGTACAGTTACAACAATTATGTAAAAATAATTATAGTAAATGTATAAAAATTTGTTAACATTACCTACGAAAATGATGACCTTGTTGCACTATTTGTATAGGATTTTCACTAGATCCCAATGGTTTAGATGTATCTATTGTTTCTGATACAACTGGAGATTTTGTAGAAGGTATTCCTTTAGATTTTTTATTGATCTTCGAACATGCTCCATTTACAGATGAATTAATCTTTTGTTTTAAAAAACCATTTTGGAAAGATTCTGTTTTGTCAGACGAACCATTCTGCTGTATGATTGGTGTTGTTTGTAAGAAATTTTGTATGTTGTTAATTAAATTACTAGAGTTTAATGTAACTGTTTGATTTTGTTTAGTATAATTGTGTAAGACTGCTTTAGTTTGCGGTTTCAAGATAGATATAGGTGTCGATGATGTTTGCGTTGGTTTTAATATAGAGGTTGAAATAGACGTTGTTTTAGAATCTTGTGTTTTAGCAATCGGTGCTGTTCTAAATATAACCGGAGAATTTGTCTGCGTTATAATCTTTGTCATAGGCGTTATTAAACTCTTTTTTCCTGTTAAGGAAGAGGCCTTAATTAATTTTGTGCCAATTTGAATTGGTTTAAGTTCCGTAGATATTGTCGCATTACTAATAACTTGTGCAGGTTTTGGTACTGTTTTAGTTATAGTAGAAGCATTTTTTAACACTGGCGTTAAAAGCTGAGATATACTATTTTTTTGTAACGATGATGGTGAAGTTTTTATTGCTGGTGACATTCGTATCTGTGAAGTGGTTGCATTTTGTGATAATACAGGAGCACTATTTACCACAGTATTGGCGATCTGAGAAGTGTTCGTTTGATTCCCTATTTCGCAGTTTCCCGTTATAATGTGAGATGTATTTAATAACTGCGCAGATACATTATTTGTGTTCAAAAATTGAGTCGTAATAGGAGTTGCTTTTATTATTTGCGGCGACAAGGTATTGATCACAGTTGCCTTGGAAAATAACACAGAATTGGAATTTGAATTAATATTGATCGTTGGCATTCCATTGATAGAATTTAAATTAGTATTTGCAAATTTATTTATATTTTGTATTAATTTAACATTTTTTGCCGGTTTCAATATGGTTTGCGCAGGCTTTAGAATGAATTGAGAAGATGGCAAAATTATTGGAAATTTTTGTAGGATTTGTGCTTGAGAACTGGACACTTTGTTTATTGTTTGATTTTGTGCCAAGTCATCTTCTACTACATAGCATGAGTTATCTTTAGTTTTAATTTGTCTAATGTCCGTCATTATTGTATGTATCTTTGGTTGTTCTAAAACTATTTTCTGCGTATTCGAATTGTTTTGTTGTATTTCCAATGTTTGTGACTGTGAATTAATAGGTTGTCTTTGTAAACATATATTTCCTAAAGTCAAATTATTTGCGATAGTTTCATTCTGCAATTTATCATTTGGAGAATCTTCATGAATTTGCCATTCCGGATAATTCATGCACTCTGTCTTAACAATATCATTAATCTCCCCAACATTTTCTACTTGATCCGTTTCGAAATTAAAATCTTCCTCTGTAAAATTGGTATCTTCTGGAGATACCGAGCTTACATTTTCCGTTTCACAATGATTATTTGCCGTAATGTTGTTTGTATCGAGAATATCGTTAGCTTGATTATGTTTATACATAACCTCTTCGTTTGAAGTTATCTCAAAAGTTAAACCTAACGACTTTGCCTGTTCCGGGGTGAGATGAATCATTTGACAATCATTTTCATCGCTTTCCAAAAACGTTACAAAATCATTTCCACTATCATTATCGTCAACAACTTGTTGGATTGCTTGTTGTAAAAGATCAGATGAACCAGCCGATAGAGTAACTGCATCGTTTGTAAACACGTTCGAATCCTCAATTTGTGCCATTTCCTATAGTTTTACAATGTTTTAGTTCACGTAACAAAAATTATACTTCATCAATTAATAAAATCATATTTTGAGAAATATTGAAAAAAATTTGCTAAACAAAAATTTACACAAAACAGACATTAAATTCTTATTATAGCAAGGAATGAAAATGTTGTCTCGACCATTAAGTATAACTATACAATACCTCTTGTGAAAAACAGAATACCAATTAGTAACCATAGATCTGCTAAAACTAAAGATCTTCAGTTAGGGATATTCAGCGGTTGCATTCACCACAACCGCGGCGCACCAATCGCACTAGTTCCGCTATCAGATACAAGGTGACCACGACTTCATCGTCGTTTCTCACTAGCGGCAAAAGTTACCACGATTACTATTTAAAGCGGTATGGATTTCAGACCAATCGGGTCTCGTGGATGTCTAAAACAGAGAGCACGCCGTCAGCCTTACTGATGAGTCCTAGGCGCGTGCTCTCGGGACGAAACATAATTATGGCTCTTTCTATGTGGCGCGACTAGATTAGATAAAATACAACCGCCACAAAGTAGCTTACGCAACGACAGCTCGCGGCAACGTTTAGAAGCATAATCGATACCTCGCAAGGTTCGATGTCCAAAAGAATAATAACCCAAGGCACGAAACGCGCGAGTCAATCAGTTGTCTCTATATACTATGCAAGTTATTAAAGCATGCTATAAAACCGCAAACCAAAATCTGATTATTATTTTTCCTTCCTAGAATTCAATACTACCTATTGGGTAAGGTTCACACGTTAAAAGCACATATATGGAAATGTTGCGTGGTGGTGGTGTTGTATGTAATGAAATGCAATAATTTGCATCTTAAATTCATCTATAGAAACATATAATTTATATATGAATTATAGAAAAAGAAATTATATCAATTAATTATAATTACCCTATGTATTAACAGATTTGTCATTTACTTTATTACACACAATGGAACAAAAACTAAAAGAAAATAATTCACTTATTAGATTAAATAATGAAAGTGCAATGGGTCAAGAATCTAATGTACGTTTATTTCTAATTTTTTAAATGATAGAAAATATCCAATCAATGTTCATCAAATGTTATTTCTTAAATGTGTGTTTAATTGCAGGAAACATTGATAAAAAAATTACAAGCCAAGTCGCATGCTCTTTGTCTTTTAAATCAAGAACTCGATCAATGTAAAATACAAAAAGATCAATATAAATCTATGGCTGAAGAAGTACTAGAAAAATTTCTACATTTAGAGAAACAGCTAAACGATATGAAAGGATCAAACTGGTAATTTGATGACACGATTGTAAATCGTATGTCAAATTGATATTTAAAACTTAACTTATTTATTGTTTAGCTACAACACAGATAACGACTTTAATACGTTGAATCTTCTATCAAAGTCAAGAGAACATAACAAATGTTTGATGTTACAAGTTGAAATATTGAAGCAAAAGTTACGCGACGTCCAAGGTGATATTAAAATACTACGAACGAATAACAATCGTAGTAATAAAGAACAACAGGAAACACAATATACTTCCGCGATACATCAGAAAGAAGAAATGATTGAGCAATTAGAAAAATTAAATATAAAGGTTATTACATGATTTTATTGTTTAAATTATTAATTTTGCTATCATTAACTTGATTTGTTATTTTAGTGTTCACAATTACAAATAGATCTACAAACTGTTCTCGATGAAAAATATGAATTAGAAATGGAAAGAGATGCATTTAAATGTAAAGCACATCGGTTGAATCATGAACTGTCCAAAGCATTGAATGCATCTAAGCCAATTGATGTAGATGCTCTTATTAATGAAAACAGGTAAATTTTAAATTGTTCTATGATAATCTCATAACAAGTTCAAGTAATTAAATATTATTTAATTATTTAGATATTTGCAAGAGAGATTACAACAACTAATTGAGGAAAAGGAACTCGCAAGACAATCTCTTTCAAAATATAAAGTGAGAATAAATTTTTGTATGAAATGTTTCCACTTATTTGCAATAATAATATACAGAATTTATAATCATTTGTTATCAGAGCATGTTGGATAGTAAAAGAACCAAAGAGACTATTAAATTTGGTGTTAATCCTGCTGCTGGAATGGTGATGAAACACAAACAAGGTTTAATGTTTCATTTCTAAGTACTAGTACAGCTTATATTAGAAGTAAAATCTTTCAATAATTTAAGAATGTAAATATTACAAGTTTATTCATATGTGTTATAATTTTAGTCGAGGAACTTTTACAGCAAACACGGAAATCTACTGTTGCGATAGAAGAATTACATTGTTTGTGTACTGCTCTGATGGAAGCCTTGAACGATAAAACTTTAGCTTTAGCTCATCAGAAAAAAGCCAATAAGTAAGTTGAATATAAATTACTTTAAATATATTAAATTTATTATTGTTTAAATAATTGTATAATGAATGTATAGAATCTTGGCTTTGAGAATTTGTGAGTTGGACAGTATGATAGAATCGCCAACAAAAACATTATTGGAAGGCTACACGAGTGCGGATGTTGACCAAAAAAGTAAGTGTTTACGTAAATATTCTTATTAATAAATTATACAAATTATTACGAATATTACTTCTCAGGTAGTAGTCTTCGTAATGATCTAGACAACATATCTGAACGTACTACGGAAAATATCAATGAAAATTCGACTGATACAAAAGAAACAATTGTAGATAGTTCGTCTTCGGAAATACAATCAGTACATATTACGCAAATGAGTCTTCCTAAAAATTTAGAAAATTTAGTTCAAAAAGCACTAAACAATTTAAAAACCACCGACAAACACGACAAATAAAAATTTGATATATTTTATGTGCAAAAATATTACAAGGATTTGAAAAATATCAAGAAAATATCAAGAGTCGTCTCTGATCAATAGGTTGTGTTATTTTTTTTGATAAACGATAAATCAAATAATATTTAAAGTATAATACATATAAACAAAAATATGTATGAAAAAACCCAAGAATATTTTTATCTTCAACTATTTAATCGAAATGTGTTATATAGTATTGTGAATAATTTTACCGTGTTAATTTATTATTTTGTTATTAGATTATATTATTATAGTCTAGCAAATGTACCATATGTGTGTAGTATAGATATAATTTAAGACATATATATATATATATATATAAATATATATTATATAAAAGTATATGAATCATATATATTATTATAAATAATTAGCATATGCAATATCAGCTGCATTGCCATAATAAGCTGGTTGACAGTAAAAAGAACGTACCAGATAACGCCGTTCGCGTAAATATTTTTCGTGCAAGACCCAATCTAATTGATTAAGCCAGGAATTAAATTTTGTATTGATGCCTTGCACGAAATACGTACGTCCCAATTGTTGTTGTTGTTGCTGCTGCTGTTGTTGTTGTTGATAGTAATAATAATTGGCATATCGATTCCTATAACGAAAATATTTTATATCAAACAATGAAAGTATCTCCATTAGGAACAAATAAAATAATGATAATTATTTATATCATACAAAATTTTTTGCTCTTTCAATTTAATATCTTTTCGTCTCTTCCATTCTTTGAAAACCTTATCATTTACTATACGTTTCATTTCCATTTGTTCTTTATGCGATTTTATATTCGTTTGTTCAATCTTTCGTAATTCTTTAGATAATTTTCGTTTCTCTTGCATCATCTGCTGTTTCTTTATATGGGCACACATCTATGTTCATTTATTTTCACAGAAATATAATTTACAATTAGTAAATGAAATATAAATTATAATATTTTATATTTTGTAGTAAAAAATTTATTCGAAACCTGAGCTAGTCTTTTAGATTCCATTTCTGCTAATTTAGTTTGTAATTTCTGTTGTTTCTCTTTTTGTTCTTGTTTGATCATTTGCTTATATTTAGTATTTTTTTTTTTCTTCCAATTCTCGAATGCTAAGTAATTTTTATCTTCATATTTCCTTTAAGAACAAAATTACATTTTTTTATAATTTTCAAATAATTAATTTAGTTAATTTAATTTGTTAATTAATCGAACATTTTATTATCTTGTGTTTTACGATTGATTTTAATTGGATCACGCTTTGTCTTCTTGTTTGAGTCCATTTTTTGTGGATTATTATTCCATACCTCGACTATATCTACATTCATTTTTGTGTCGTTGAATAAAACGATATTTTTATCTTCATTTGCACAATTGTCTTCTAATTTTGTCTACAAAAATAATTAAAATCGATATTCGAAATGAAATATTTACTAATACTCGTTTTACTAACTTACTTCTTTTATTGAAATTCGTGAATTAAATTTATTAAATCCATTAATATTACTAAAAGTTAACGATCGAGTTTTTAAACCAATATTATCTTTTGTAAAATAATTTGTAATATTTGTTAACGTAGAATCGCTTTTTGATCGTATATTTTTGAAATATCGTTCAATATTAATATTTATAATATCAATATTTTTCTTGCTTAACTCATTTTTTATTTTTTTAATATTTTCAGTATGATTATTCATTTCAATTTTAGAAGATTGTGAATTAAGTGCATATTTTGAATTAAATTTGTTGCTTAATATAACTGATGATAATGTATCCTAAAAATATTGTCATTTTAATATAATAAATATATTACAAAAATATATAATTAATTATGGGATAAAACCTTGTCAACATCTTCAATTAAATTTTCTGATATTTCTCTTGAATGTGAATTTATTAATTTAGCCATTTTTTTGGAATACCATTCCTCACAAACAACCCGATGTAATTTGGCGACTTGTGCTAATATTTAAATTTGTAAATAATATTAAATATTAAAAAGTGCATTTTTTTTTTTATACTTATAATCATATTTACCAGTATTTTCAAGGGTTCCATTGATCATTTGTTTAACGATGCTCCCTAAATCTTCGACTGAAACGCTTTTAATTTTATTTCCGATCGACATAATTAAAATTAATTCTTGATTATAAAATACAAATGTGTTTAAAAATTTTCAGTTTTATACATGATGACATAAATGTATAAAAAACACTAAAAATTTATCATACTCAAATGAAAAATTTTAACTTTTCTAAAAAATAATTGTTAATTTAATCATTTCACCGGAACGAATAGCATTTCAGAAAACTTCAAATTTGGACGTAAGCAACCATAATTTCGTGATACTAGAGAGATGACAAGATTATTTCAATTTCAAGATGGCGATAGTAATACGTATACATTGTGACTTAAAAATATTGCTAAAAAGAAATCATGGGTTTCATTAATTATCGAGAAAAAAAAGCGATGAACACACAACAAATAACAATAAATTAAAATATATTCAATGAATATACACTGGGTCACATTATTGGGTATTTACAATAATATGAATAATAAATCAAATAGAGATAGTAATAATGTACATGTTAGAACTATACAAGAAAAAAACCACCATTGATTAATTTATCCTTGGCACTTTATCAAACATATAATAAATTTATTTAAAATTCCCTTTAATCCAATCGAGATATTGCGTGACGCGTGTATAAACACCAGGATAACCAGGTTCACCACATTTGTTACCGAAAGATACGATGCCTATCTGCATCCATCGGCCTTCGACTCTTAACATTAATGGGCCACCTGAATCACCTTGACAAGCGTCCTTGCCACCTTGACTGTAGCCAGCACATAAGAAATTATTCGTAATTGGTTGAAAGTAAGCTGCATTGCAGTCCTCGTTTCTCCATACAGGCAATACAGCTTGTCGTTGAACTGTACTTTCTTTTCCACCTGTTACATGTTTCCACAGATTTGTGTTATTGTTAATATGTTTAATGTAAACGTTATATATTTTTGAAGGATAGTTTAATGAAATAATAAATTACCGTAATATGTAGTACCCCATCCGACAACGGTTGGTCTAGCACCAGCAAAAACTTCGCTACGTAAGCGTCCCTGTGGTAGACATATTGGTATCACATAGGGTGACTTTTTAACAGGTCTATTTAATTCGAGTACAGCGATATCGTTGTAAAAACCAACTCGGGAAAATTTTGGATGAGCATAAATAGCTCGAACGGCATAGGTTTCTGGTGAGGATGGTTCATCGTCTCTTTCGAGGTCTATATCACCAAGACGTACAGTGAATTGTCTTGTAGCAAACCTAATCGTTTTAAAAATGTTGAATTTATTTTATACAAATTCCTCACTTTCTCATCATAAAGACAATATAGAAAGAAACTAGAAATTGTTTTTACTGACGGTCGTTGTCGTTGATCTCGCGTACAATGTGCAGCAGTTAGGATATGACGCGGTCCAATTAAGGACCCCCCACACCAGAATTCAGTACGCTTTGAACCGTGAAGAAAAATAGCTGCCATCCAAGGCCAACGTCCTGGCAATGCTTCTTCACCTCCAACGACCCTATACTTTCCAGAATTTCTCACTCCACATTCTAACGGATAGAAAATATTTGACTGACTTTCTAACTTAATGATAATGCTATCGAAAAATGGTTTTTATTAACAAATACCTTCGTCATCTTGTATGTAATTATTGTCGACAGTGCCTAGTGTCTCAACATTGTTCGAATTGTTGACTGACAAATCTGGCATCAGGATCGTTCCGGTTGATGGTTCTAAAGTAGATGAATCAACTGGATACAATGGTATAGGTCGAGGTGTAGGTGGTTTTATAGGGCGATATGGTGGTCGAGTAGGTCGTACAGTGTTCTCAATAATTGGCGGAGAAACGGTACCAGTGATTATTCTGAAAGATTAAGAACACAATCAAATATTATCGAATTATTGATCGATAGTTCTTTAATCTTTCTTTATCTTACCCATCGTTCAATAAATCATCAGCTTTTTTCATTGGACAACAAACGCCAGGTACGAATATACTTTTGAAACATAAGGATTGTCTTAGTTTTTTCAAATCCAGCAATAATTGTGGACAATTGCTGAGATCTTGACACTTTCCTGATGAACCTTCTGCTGTAATGCACGTAGGTATTACGGATTCTCTATCCCTATTAGCTAATTCCACTGATTGTTGAGGTAGTATTTGAGAAATTGGTCTTGATAAATTTGTTGATGTTACGGCTAAAATTGTAGGTTCTAATGTTGTAGTCCTTACGGTTGTTGTTGTTGTCGTTGCTAATGGAATTCCTGTTGTTTGTAATTTTATTGTTGGTTTCGATGTTAATCCAACACCTCTTCTTACCAATGGTGCTATACTGTCCGTTACATTAAGTCCTATGATATTTAAACGATATTTACAAATGTTGAATAATATTTTGTAAACAAATTAATCGTACAATCCCACCTAAAATATTTTTCGATATGGTGTACAAAGCTGATGGAAGTTCTTTTGGTGGACTATTCGAATTCTCCACTCCTCTTGTCATATTAACGATATAACTACCCACAGTGTTCAATGCGCCTAAAGTTTCGCTTAAAGTCGTCAAAGGATCCGTCTGTTCTTCTTCAATTTTAACCAGATGTACACGGGGTGGTCGAATTTGAACGTCTCTTCTGTACAATTGACTTCCCGTTCTTCGTACTCCGGAATTCCACGTTTCCGATGACCATCCTCGAGTCGGTAATGGCCCATAAGAAGATGGTATTCTATATCCTAATGCTAAATATTACGTAAATTATAATCCTAAGATCCAAAATTTGGCCAATCATTCGTTTTACTTACGTTGACCATGATATCGTACAATTTCTTCGGTATACGAAAGAGCTCCGCCAAATATATTCCATATTAAACAAAATTCTGTAATTATAGAAAATGATTGATAATAATCATTATTTTATTTCCTATCTTTCAATTGAAAAAGAAAGAAAAAAATGGAATGCTTTTTCTTGGGAATGAAATTTCTTTCTTCGCACAATATCATGTTATGCAACAAGCCTATAAATTTGTCAGGAATTCTATGATTATCACGTGATATCTTTTCTTTTTTTATGATTCAATGAGACATTGGAAAACCTATTACTCAAACGTGTGTTCTGAATAAGTAAATAGGTATTCCTTTCATAGACGCCATATGTGTTATGCAATACTTGCGAAAAGTATGAGTCGAAAGGCAACTTTCGAATCATTTGGGAATTCTCGATATCGAAAATACGTGTTAATAAGAAATTTTGTATTTGTGTATAAGACATTCAAAAAGAAAGAAAAATCGTAGAAAATGATCGAATTGATTTAGAAATATCCCTTGAACTAGAATTTATATGAGTATCTTCTCTAAAAAAAATCCCATAGAATTATATCCGGCTTCTAAACTTATTTCGAATATTTCGGCACAAAGGAATATGTTTGGAATCAGGGAAGAACCGGTTCTTTGAGTAACCCAAATTTGAAGCTATCATTATCAAATAAAACAACGATGAAGATACGGATCCTTGTCATTTTTCATTCCTAATTTTTTGTTTTATTTATTTTAATGTCAACTTTTAGTCATTGTTATGTAGGTGATCCTTTCTTTTCGACCTTTCTTTCAAAGAACAAGATAAGAATGAATAGCTTAAAAACGTCTCTTTGTCATCCCACGTTCCATTTCTGCATAATCAATGAGACAAGGAACATTTTTGTATCGTTTATTGGGTTAATTACATACAGGCTTTTTAATATATATATATATATTTATTCTTTCTTTTAAGCTTGATTTTCAATGAATAATCTAATATAATTTGTATGACATCGAGAAGACTCCTCATTTATCAAGTTGAATGAAAAATTGAAGGTTGAAAGAAAAAGAAAAAAAGAAAGAAAGAAAGAAGGACAGAAATAAAGGGCTGGGAGTATATAAGGGGAGTCTAATTACAAAATTACGTGTGCATGAAAAAGGAGGACTTTTCGATACAAGTTACTACACATGGACTTCATCGACGGTGAAAGTTGCTCGACGAGAAAGTGTGCCTTTCTTCCGTTCACTGACTCATACAGCTAATACATTCAAACTATTTACGTCGAAGTGAAGATCATTTATTTCTCTTAGAATGAGAAGGGGGTAAGAGAGCGAAACGTGATCATTGTTATACGACACTCTCTCATCTGTATCTGGAAAATCCCAATCGTAAAATATCGCAAATATTCAGAAGAAAGTTTCATACTTCACCGAACTTTAAGTGCACTTCTATACATGTTAATATACATACGTACGTGTGTGCACACGTACGCGCCACTGTGTTATGTTTATATGTTACACACACTTACACACGAGAGAATTCAATTTTTCTCTCTCTTACTTTTTTTTTTAAATTATGAAAATAATTATGTCTATCAAAATTATGTAACATCGTTGCATGACTTTTGTTTTTCATTTTTGATAATATCTCATCATAACGTAACTTATCGACATGGCATTGAGCTACATTTTGATGCAACAGGTAATTGAATAATTATAGGAGGATGGGGTAAGAAAAAAACCCGCATAATGCGGGTGTAATGACATTCAAAATATTGTTATGTTTCTGATAGGATTATAAAAAAAATACAAAAACTAACTGAAGGAACGATGATGACTGCTTATGCAATAGGGTGTTAATTGCTTCATTAATTTATTCTAATTGCATCTTGTATCATGCATGCAGGTAGACTAATCTAGTCGAATTTAATTGAACTTTTGAATAAAATATTTGTTTCCATTGATCTGTTTAACGACGATTTAAATGATTCTAAAGCATAAATTAAAAAGGAGAAAAGTATTTTTTTTTTAAATGAGATTACACTAATTAATGTAAATATGAATTTCGTGCAGTAGATGAAACAAAAATGTGAGTTCTTATTTATGTACATACAAAAAAAGGAACTCTTATCGAAAGCGTTACGTTCTGACGCACGGTGAAAGTGTGCTGAATTTCAGCAAATTGAAATAAGATAAAATAAAAATTTAAAAAAAAAAAAAGAAAGAAAGATAAAATAGATTTCATGTTTGATAATACAAACGGAAGATTCTTCGTTAAAATAAAACAAAAGTTACAATTAATAAACGGCGCGTGATAAGAAACTGCGCTTAGCGTGCGTTCTTTACGGTTTGTGATTTTCTTCTTCAATTACGACGACAACACATTAGAGCACACGTGCTCCGCGCTAGTTAAACGCATATTTTTTAATTATTTGTTTTGTAATGACAAATATGTAATTCAATCATTTACTTTAATGTATTTATATAATCTAAAATTATGATACTAATGTCGAGATAAATTATTTCATTTATTTTTATATATTTTCTTAATTAGAAAGATATTAGAATATTTATAAGAAAAACATCATGCATATACATAAAAATAATGAAAGAACGAATCAAAATTCATGAACAAGAGACCTACTGACGTTAGTTTGAAAGCAGCATGTAGAAAGTACCGCGTTTTCTACGATACACGCCTCTAAACATATATATATATATTTGATTTTGGTTTTATTTTATTATTTTATATTTTTATTTTTTGCTGACATTTCTATCCTTTCTCTCGATTCAGGTTCTAACGCAAATTACCATGTTAAAATATTTCTTTCTTGCATATAAAAAAAAAAAGAAGCAAAAATACAAAATAATACAAAATAAAAAATTATTTTGCTATCTCATCATCTAAACAATCTTAGCCAGTGTGATATTGTTAGGATTTGTCATAGTAAAGAGAGAGGGTGATTTCTTTCTGTATCTCTCTCTCTCCCTCCCTGTCTCTCTCATAAACAATACACTTACTAAAAAGAAATAAAGAGAACATCTTCGTTAAAGAAATTCCCGTCAAGTTTTCACGTACATTCCAGCACTTAATCCACAACACTACTGCTGAGACTGTCACACACCACACCTGACACCTACTAAACACTCTCTGAGTGGCTCACGAGCAGACACAGAGCTGAACTATTAAAAGAGACTCTCTGTCGTGAAGATCACCGGAGTACCGGCAAATTATGCATGGTATCGAATTTGAAGAAAGAGAAAGAAAGAGAGAAAGAGAGATATGAGCAGAAAAAAGAGAGAGTTGGAAGGAGACAGAAGAAGAAAAAGAAAAGAGAAGGGAGAAAAGAGGAGACCCGAAGAAAGAAAAGGATACCCAGAGAAGAGAAAGGATGCAAGAGAAGAGTGAAGAGATAAAAGAGTGATGAATTAAAGGGGAGAAAAGGAAGAATGTTTTTTTTTTGTTTTAATTGAAAACTTGTGTAAAAGTAAGAAGGAAGCAAGTTTTCGTGCAACCGTAATTGCAGAGAACCCAGGCTACAACGACTGCCCGTGAAAAGACCTCGACACACTTTATTTCTGATGTGCTAGCTTGCTTGCTTGCTTGCTTACTCGCTCGCTCTCTCTTTATTTACTCTTCCTCCTTTTCTCTGATGGAAACACGCCATCCCTAACACGACTATCAAGGGAAAGTGTTCATCGCTGTATTATTGCTACTAATACTACTACTACTACTACTACTTCTTGCTATTGCTATTGCTCTTTCTTCTACCGCTCCATCAGCTTTCGATTATTCGTTACGGGTACATATATACACCTTGGAATGCATTCTTCTTGTTCTTCTTTTTGATCTTGATCTTGATCTTGATCATACTTCCTTTATTCTTTTTTTCTAATTCCTCCCATGATCTTGAAGACGACGAAATTATTTTATTATTATTTCCATCGGATGAATTTAATGATTATCGATAGTTCTGTTTCTTTACTTTTTGGTTTGGTTGAATTTTATTACTCACGAATTGATTAATTTGTAAATTTATTATTGGAATTCACATTACATTTTTAACTTCTCTCTTTCAACTTCCCTCTCTCTCTTTCTGTGACATGTTTTGTCAACGCGAATATTGTGCCACAGATTCTCTCTTTCTAACGTATACAATATACAATTTATGGAATTCATCAATGTACAAACTGTTCATACTCGTAACAGTATCAGGGGGACACATTTTTTTGTTAATAAGATGTATATATATATATATATATAGCTTCACTGTTCATACTAAAAACATTATAAGAATCGAGAATGAACAGCTTGCGCGTACGTGTATGTGAATGTTTGTTAGATAGATATTAAAAACAATGGAAAGTTTGCTTTGTTAATCGTCTAATGCAATTGTTAGTTAATCGCATCTGGTTTTTTTTTGGATCCAACGCAATACGCATTTGTATATATCAGCTTAAAATTATCTTACTAGCGTATAATGTAGCGCGATTATAACACACTATGCAATATAATATTTTATTGTTGTTGTTGTGTATCATTTAAAATACACAAGAACAATTCGATGCGAACAAAATATTTCTTGTTAGAATATAAGAAACAAATATTTTTGTTCTTCTTTTATCCTATATTTTTTATATTTTTTTGTTTGTTAATGTTTATATATATCTTCTGGCTTACATTAAACATATGCATATGCCATCATCCCTTTTATTCTTTTTTTTTTGTGTTCACATTAAAACCATATAATTGTTAAAATCAATGAATCGTTATATTATTATTATTATTATTATTATTATTATTATTATTTCGAATTAAAGTAAATCGAAATTACATACATATTATTAATATATGTCTATTAACAAATGTACAAAAGTTCCTTTGCAACTTCTCGGAAATTTTAATATGTTGTGCTATCGGCCTTTATAATTGTATATGTGTGATATATACGTAGTAGATTTCAATCATTATATTATTATAACGGTGAACAAGCATGATTATATATCATTTATTAAATACAGAGGCGGTGTTCACCAATATTTGAACGTTCCGTCATTTCCTGTCAACATTTTCGCACGAGTACAATTTACTATTGATTATTAACAGATTAATAGGTATTACTTGTTTATAATCATATAATAATTTGTACGAAAAATGTCTTTCTTTCCCCACCGTTATCTATAATATTATATATTAGAGAAATCTTAAATCAATTAACATACCTTACTAAATTTATTAGTATAAGATAAAATTTAAATATTATTTTGGTCAATATATCAATTATCATCAATGAAAAATAATTCTCTATTCAATTAATAGCTCGTCAAAACAATATCTTCTGTACATTTACATGTTTCCAATTTGAGATTGTTTTTGTTCTGTTTTAATTTTGTGTATAAATTGAACTATTTTACGTGAAATGATACATCTTTCAATGAAGTTCAGTATAACAAAAGAAGTAAATTTACCTACATTACTCAAAATTTAATAATACTCTCGAACTTTCACGATTCCTGTATTATTGTATCACGATTATTATTATTGTTAATATTATATTATATAATATATAATATATATTTATATTTAAATATATATAATCAATCAACTCTATCAGTATTTTCTCATACTAGATATAGATGATTTATATGGATCAAAACGGTCATATGAAGTAGCCGTTCCCGGTGCTGTTAAACCCATGGATTGTATGGGACCACTTGGATAAGTTGGTGGCACAGGGTGACGTAAAGTATTACCCATACTGCTCGAGTTACTCCATCTATATATGAACGACGATCATTTATAATATTTAAACAAATTCTATTCTCCCTATACATAAATTTTACATATTACAAGTGCTTAAATATACCTGTTGACACTGTCGGATGATCTAGAACTCCAACCTGATGGTTCGTTACGTGGATCGCGTGTTCCACCACTTGGCACAGAATTAAATGATTTTGTTGATGGTGGACCTGAGTGCCATCCGCTTGCTGTTTTATTGCTTTCTATATAACGGCTATCACCTATGCAAACATATCAAATTTAACATTAACAATGTTATCTAATAATATTCTATTAAAATGTACTAATCATTCTATTTAATAACATTTAATGATTTAAACTAAATATTATTTAGAATCTATTATGATAAAAAAATATAGTTCCTTAAAAATAATCTTTTATCGACATTAATCTTTTTAACATTGAGTATGCTTTATAATAAAAAATTAATTTCCTCATAAATTCTAATTGCATAAGATAAATGAATATTGAATAAATTCACTTGAAAAAATATTTCTTTATCAAGTTCAAAATTAGGTTCAACTAACTACAATAAAACCCAATATAATAAGTCGGAAATTATAATTTTTATTAATAAAGCATACATTATTATAGTGTATAGAAATACATAAATATGTCTTTTGCGTTTGTTATTCGATTTTCAATATCAAAAGAATTCAACTGACTTTTATATATATATATAATATATTCACGCTGTGAGAATAAAGTAATACAAACGAACTAGAAAGATAAACCACTCATATTAAAACGATGAGACAACAGAGTAATGATTTTCCAACTATACATAAGTACAAGAGCAAAATTAATATTATTATACGTTTGTTTCTCACAAGATAAGAATAAAGACAATATTATTATTATTATTAAGTAGACAAAAATGATTTTCCTTTGAATTAATAATTATAACATACAAAGCAGTATACATTGCGTTAATAATTATATTTTTTTTATAACATGATTTAATAATATGATAACATGATTTATTCTTCTTTATCTTCATAATCATCACTTTCTAACACAAGTCATTTCAAATTCACAATAATTATTATGGTACACTACTTTATTCTCGATAATGTTAGATCAGTCTAATATAATTATGTTTGTTAATGTCGATTATCGATATAGATCTAATAACATAACGTTTATTTATTTATTTTTTCTTTATAATTAATCAGACGTAGAGTTTACTACTTTGGAATTCATTTAAAATTAGGTATTGAAAAAATAATACTACTTTCTTGTTTATACTACGAATTAAAAAAAAAACTGTTAACTACATATATATATGTAAAATATAATAGTATTCTCAATAATAATAAGTGAATAGTTTAAGTCTAACAATAAAGTTAAATAGTAAAATGTAACAAATAGAAGTGTAACATCTTTAAATGAAAAATAATAAGAAAATGATTTAAAAATAAAAAAAAATAAAAATCCAGTCTTATTCTATCGGGTATTGCATTTTAAGTTTTATATAAGAATTTATATAAACTAAAATAATGTCTAAAATATCATATTTTACAAATAATCTTAACATGCACAAATCATTCATTAAAATCGTGTGATAATTACTGAAATAATAGAACTGTCATATAATTTTTTCCATAAAAAAAAAATAATAAGTTTTTCAGTTTAAAGATTTGTGCATGCTACGTACAGAATGAAAAAATAATAAAAAAAAAAGATAATCTATTATATATGTTTAAGTTGTAAGATTATTATAGCATCGATAAGATAAAAAAAATAAACCTTCATATAATGGATCATAGAAATATGATTCTATACGAGTTTAATATATGACCCGATGGTGTACAGGAAATTAAATACATTTTTCGAGTATGTACTCTTTATAATACTTACGGGGTGCACTCGAGCTCGGTGGTTTGAAGCTTTCACTATAACGCGTATGACTATCCCTAGAATTTCTATGAGACTCCGGTTCTGATCGTCGTACCTCGCGTTCACGAGTATATGTTGTAGTACTGGGTCGTTCGTATCTACGCAATTTTTGAAAAAAATTGATTAAAACGCATTTATGATATAATATATACATATAAAATAAAAAATATCATCATTGTATCATTTTACTGACACGAGATTTTACAAGTGTACCCAAATTTTCATTTATAATAATTAATAATTGAGAACAAACATTTTAGAAATTACCTTTCTTTAACTTGTCGTGGATCAATAGATGAGGATGCTGCAGATAGAGATTCACGACGTACGATAACTTCCCTTCCACGTGATACATCAGAAAATGTTTCTGGACGATTACTTCTTGAAGTAAATTCACTACTGCGTTTAAATTCTTTCTTCAATCCCATCTCTTGAGTAGATCTGTGATTAAATAAACAGAAATTTAATTAATTTTTTGTCCCTAAAAAATTTCACAATATATATAAAGAGTATTTAATAGCTCGGCTGTATTAAAACTTAGTTTTTTTTCTGTAATGAGACCAAAATTATAGAGGAAAATTTTGCATTTTTGAATATTGCAACTGTACCGATGCACTTCTGCAAAAACTCACATTACTCGAAAATAAAACTTGGTAAAAAATTTCCCTCTATAATTTTATTCTATCTATAAAAGAGTAACACACACATACAGCACAAAGTTATAATCCAGCTCAACTCAGTAACTAGAAACACACTGTTAAATGATAATAAATTAATTGTATCTTTTAATTACCTGCTCGATTCGTAGCGTGTAGGTGGTGACGGATCTAATCGTCTATCAGAAACACGATCCATAATCTCAGTTCTTCTATCACTAACTCTATCCGGACTATGTCTTCTGCTATGTTCCGTAGCCATACGTTTTCGTTCCGGATCAACGTATATATCTCTAGGATCCCTTCTATCGCTGGATGATCTTTTGATTGAAGGTGGTGGCGGAGCACGTCTACTTTCTTCCAAACGCATTTGTTGTCTCTTTAATTCCAATCTTTCGTGTTCCAATTTCTCTCTTTCCAATTTCTGACGTTCTCGCTCTAAACGAAGTAATTCCGCCTTTTCTTGTTCTATTCTTTCCCTTTCTCTTCTCAATTTTTCTCTTTCTCTTTCCAATCGAGCTGCCTCTTCTCTCTGCCTACGTTCGATTTCTCGTTGTCTTTCCATATCCTCGCGTCGTCTTCTTTCTTCTTCCCGTAACATTCTGTCACGTTCGCGTAATCTCTGCCTTTCACGTTCCTCCTGCGAATTATCAATCTGTCGTCGTATCTATTCGGACTCTTATAATTACTAATATTACTTTTTTATGAGGTATATTATAATAGAAACAGAATAAAAAAAGAGTACATATATAGAATTGATCATATGTATTTATAAAAAAAAGAAAATTTGGACTAATTCATAAATCTAATGTTAAAGTATATTCGAGTATAAGTAAAGTTGTTTTTCGGTTAGGTAGAGTTATAAGAAATGTTGTCCTTTGTTGTTATGGTGTGAAAGAAATGAGAGAGTATGAGTACGTGCGTGTATTTAGCGTGGATGCGAGTGGATACGAGAAGAGAAGAATATATAAGATGAGAGAGTCGTGTAAGAGAATTATCAGAGTTGCAGAGAAGAGTAAAAGAGATCAGAGTTAGCAGTAGCGGAGAAATCGCAGAGTAAGAGGAATAAAGAGTATGAGAGTATCAGAGTATAAGAGTGAAGAGTGAAGAGTGAAGAGTATCAAAGAAGATAGTAAAGAGTATCAGAATAAGAAAGTGTAAAAGTAGGGTTACAAAAAATATCCTACATATATATTTTTTCTGTACTAACCCTTATTTTCGCAAAAGTAAGAACGTCATCACGTCTACGGCGTTCTCGACTACGCGAACGACTGTAAGAACGATGATGCTCCCATGGACGAATTCGTTTATCCTCTCGTCGACCTCTTTCACTTTCTGGTTTCTTACTGGTAGATTTAGTTGATCGAGAATCAGATTCCTTAGATATTTCCTCCTTTTTATCGATTGGTTCAGTTTTTTTAGCATCGACATTTTCATTTTTCTCGTCGTTCTTCTTGGCTGTATAAAATATTTGTCTCATAAGAATATTAAATTATTTATGTAAAATTAAATTATAAATATTATTGTGTTGTGCTAATTAGAAAAAAAAATTGGTAAAAAAGACATACCTTGTTCAGGTCCTTTTTCTTCGCCCTCTTTCTTAGCTTCTTTTTCTTTTCTTTCGTTAGTTTCATGATTATCTTTAGTCTTATCCTTTTCTTCTTTCTTTTCTGACTTTCCATTTGCTGCATCGCGTTTGCGCATATGACTTTGTTGAGAATCACCTTTAGCCTAAAAAAATCAGATATTATATTGTAAGAAAAGGAACAAGTAACGAATGTTCCGATTTTATTTAGTTGAACGAACAAATGTAAAAACATGGATAAATGATTTAGGTTTCAATTTGTTTGGAATTAAGTAAAAGGTCCAGCAACAAAGAAAATTAAAGGTAATAACAATTACCTTCTCAACAGATATCACTCGACCATGTAATTCAGTTCGATGCAAGTGTTGTATACACTTAGCAGCATCTTCACTCGTAGACATAGTAACATATCCGTAACATCTTGCACTTGGAGTTCTAGCATTAGTAACAACTTTAGCACCTATCACTTTTCCATATTTAGAAAATATTTGCTTTAGGTCAGTAGCCCGAGTACTCGATGATAATCCAGATACCCACAAATTCCTGCTACTTGCATTCACAGGACCGATTTGAGAAGTCTTCTTATCTGTGAATTACATAAATAGTATAAAAATAAAAATTATTTAATACAGATACACATTTCCAAGTAAATTTACTTAACTTTTAATTCAATTTAATATTACGTTATAATAACAAAAAACATACCTTTATCTTCCCGTTTTTGACTCTTGCTGCCAGACTCCACACTGAAAATATATGATCATGTTTTATATATGTTTAAACAAATATTTTATTGGGTCAAACATAAAGATTAAATAACTATCATTATATCTGAGGCTTCATAAGTACCTCTGTAACTATGTTAAGCACATAAATTTGGCTAGCAATCTTTTAACATATATCGTATAACAGTTTGCATTATTTTCTTTCTTTCACTTTTTATAATACACTAGTATTACTCGATTAACTTAAAGTACAGCATGCATTTTCACTGTTT
Organism: Polistes fuscatus; assembly: GCF_010416935.1. Lineage (NCBI taxonomy): Eukaryota > Metazoa > Arthropoda > Insecta > Hymenoptera > Vespidae > Polistes > Polistes fuscatus. The sequence continues at coordinate 11,198,482 of NW_025113096.1, forward strand.
TTTATCCATATATTCATCGTGTTTGTGTACGATGATTGATATCCATATAGGAATAGTTCATGCCATTAATCCCTCTGTATCTCCAAAGCGGATGCCCCTCCTTCGCAGTTCTTCTGAGAGCACATGTCTTGCCATGATGGAAACTCTAACATTTTATTTTTTTTTTTTTTTAATTTTATATATATGTTTATACACTTACGCGGTCTAAAGTAGATAATGTCTTGGGTAAATCATATTTGATTGTTTTTCGGTACACAAGTTATTTAACTGCATTCTGCCAAGTAGAATTAATCATAATATACTAAATTGTTCTTGTATTATGGCGCACGATGGAACTGGTAGTCTCTTTTAGAAAGAAATATCTTCGTCGAACCAAAAACGTAGCACTTGATATTTCTTTTCTTTTTTATTTTTTTTTTAATATATATTTTAATAATTTATTTTTTTTATATATATATATATATTTTTTTCTCTTTTTTTTTTTTTTTAAGATATTCTTTCATTAGTAACGTCAGAATATGTTAACACTTAAAAAAAAATCGCGGTTGGTCTACGATTTTGTAAGTTTGCTAGCCAATTTCTCGTTTTCTTAACATACTTTTCAGAGTTAAGAATTACAGCCTAAATACAGAAGTTATATATAGATAACTTGATATATATATGTATATATATATATATTCGATTGAAAAAAAAGGGAAAAAGTGATCTTGTATATGACCGTGACGAAGCATTATATCTTGGGAATCCCATTGTCCAACAGTATTTTATCCTGATGGTACTGTATGTGGCAGAAGAACATCACTAGCAGAGAGTCGTGTAATATTTCGTTGTCGAACCACTGTGAACCACTTAGCTATGAGAGACCAACCTCTTGCTTCCATCGCCACCATCCTGCTTGTTCTTCATCCCGACGTTTGCACCAGACGTTGTCCCTTCCTTGTTGCTGGCACCAGCTTCTGCTCTACCGCTCCCTTTAGAATCTCCCTTCTTGTTCTCTTCCATTTTCTTCTTCTCACCTCCATCTGCAGAGACAATCAAGGTAGCATAGTCACTTTCTGCCAAGCCTGATTCTTCTCCCTCCCTAACACTCCTGTTTAATGGCTCGTGCTCTCGATCAGGAACTTTCCTGAGCACTATAAGATTTCGCAGTGAATAATGATGAGGCTTGCATGGACTGCAAACTCATTTTCCATTGGGCATAGTGTTCCACCTCAGTGAACCTAAGCTTTTTTTCGGGGGGGACCAAAGATAGAGACATAAAGCCAAATACCTTCGTACCTCTCCGTTTATGTGTGTATATATATATATATATATAAGATGTCATATACATGTCTTATATACATATAAGATGTCAATTTGAAGCCTGAATCAAGAAGAGAAACTAGAAAGGGGAAAGCAGCAATGCAGAGTACAGTAGTAGATAGGTAGACAGCAAGAAATGCTCATTTTATAAAATCTATTTGACTTTATGAATATCAAGTGATTCCTGGAATATATCAAATTCTTGCATGAGGGAAATGTATTCGAGCATATGTAATATACTGATTCTGCTTAGAGTTGCAGTAAGTCCATATGTGTGATGAATCGAAAATAGTGAGTTCAATCATATGCTGATTAATATCACGTTTAATTGTGATATGTATATATATAAGACATTTCCAAGTTGAGATGCACATAAATCTTCTTGTATCCACAATGTGTTTTGATGATCCAACGATGCTCTATGCGGCAGGCATAATTAATGTAACGGGTATATCAAATTCTAGTGTTAACTAACTTAAAAACTAGCGCTTATTGAATATACGGGTTGTCTTATGTAACTCTGGCATTGGCTGCATGTAAGTGATACGAAGTACTTTCGTTTTGCTTGAAACCTTTTTGAAGCACAGTACGTGCTATTGTTTGTGAAGATATCTGCTCCGTCCACTTGACTAGCAAGAGAGATCACTTCCTGTTGTATGTTGGAGTTCAGCTTGCGTAACTTGTGGGCCAAAGCGAAGGTTGCACAAGATGTACAACGCAGTGAAGAATACCAATACTGCCCCCAATTCTGGATTGATGTACTGTTACACGTTGTAACTTGAACATGTTCCGAAAGTCTTGATGCCGTCGTAGATTTGAGCATTTTACTCAGGACCATAGTTAAGGTTACTACTATATTTCTAGTTTCTAATTTTACATATTTAAATCTATGCTATAATTAAAATAAAATTAACCTTTGACTTACCCTTATGCCTATCATGGGATTCAGTCTGTAAACGAGAAACATTTGATTTAAGTTCATTGCTATTAAGCATAATATATTTTATAATTAAAAAAAAAATCTATAATGTAATAAATTCAAATGAACTACCTCCTCAGCAAGGAGATTTTCTTCATCTTCTCCAATGGTTAAATTAATTGAATCCTCATTATCCATTCCATTAGCTTCTACTGCACCTGTAGTTGAAGATTGATTTGATGTAGTTATCTTCTCAGTTTCAGGTTTCTTCTCGCTAGTTGGTGTGCTTTCAGGTGTGGTTTTATTCACTGTTGTAGTTTTTGTTTCTTGTTTGATTTCCGATTCTTTCGGAGGATTATCAGAAGCATCATTAGATGTATCCTTTGATATCGAAAATATTTTTAAATGTAACACAATGTGAGAATACAATAATAAAATGTTATATATAGATATAGATAGGTCTTTTATTAAAAATTAAGCAGAACGAATTTTTGTACCTCCTTTTTAACGACAAGATTTTCTTCAGACAACTGTTTTGGTTTTGACTTTGCTTTTAAGTCATTACTAGTATCTTGGGTATCTACATTTTCTTTCTTTAATGGTTCAACAATTTCCTCTTTCTGACTTTCAGATGATTCCAAAGTATCATCTTGATTGGGTACTCCTGTGACTATGAAGCAATTTTTTTCAATTATGTTAATTCACCAAACTTTATATTAAATGTATATCGATGGATGAAATATTTTAGTACAAAAGAATTTTAATATAAGTTAGAATGAAGATTATAAAAAGCAAGTTATTAGTTATGTACCACTGTTTTTCCTTGGACTAGTTTTGCAAACTCCACCACAAGGCACGATAAGATATTCTTCAGGATTTTCTCCATCGTCAGATATAGCCTAAACAATATTATTATATAATAATAATATATATAATAATAATAATCATCACCATCATTTTTTGTCTCTATTGTCTTCAGAATATTATTCATTAACATAATTAATTATAAAAAATATATGCTCATCAATTACACAAGATGTTCCTGTAACTGGTAATACAAGCGAGCAGGGAATGATTTTACTTGAAAAACTAAATCAAAAATGTAGAATAAGATTCAAAAATCTAAAAGGCTTTGTTTTTGAGAAAAATAAGTTCGAAAATTTGTCAAATATGAATGCACTCTACTAAACTTGCAATTTTGAAAACTAAAAGCTTTGTTTGATAATAATTTATTAATATTAAGAAGCAGAAAAATGTTATTTGAAATATCCGGGAGTAAAATAGTAAAATTCACTGACAATGAGTTGAAACTAAATCAAGTATACGCGTAACTGATATATTTAATTTTACATTTTCGATTTAGTTTTTCATATAAAATTACCCTTGCTTTTATTTGTATTATCAATTTCATAAGCATCCTATATAAATGATGAACATATATACATTATTAAGTAATAAAATATTACTTATTAATACTTTGTCTTTATATAATTCAAGATATTACATAAGATATTCCAAGTATTTCATACTTAAAATAATACTGAATTATTGATTATCTCTAGATGTAATTTTCTAATAAGGGAAAAGCATTATTATTTTTTGATTAAAGCATAGAATTTCTAATAATATATTCTGATGAAATATACGTTTATATAGTAATTAATTAACAATTAGTCTTTCTATATATCCAGGCTATATAAAACATATACATTAAAAACTTATGTATATATATAGAATCTTTAAATAATACATTTAAAACTACGCAATACGCAAAACGAAGAGAAAAGAATTAATGGCCATTAAGAATTATTTTTAACATCGAATCAAGTTTCGCTAAGTATTTCACGAGACATAAAAAACAAAAAGAAATAATAATCCTAATATTACAAGAATTTTTCTACAAATATCATGTAATTGGCATAATTACTACGCGAACGTTTAATTACAAATGTTTTCTAAAGTTTTGCGTTAATGTTAAGATACAACATGTATTACGTTACGAATAATCTGAATAAGAATCAATAAGGTTAAAATGGCCGACGGCACACATGATGCTACGTGAGAAAGAAGAAAAAGAAAACCCGTTACGGAAAGTAATAAAATTAATGTATATATATTTAAATATTTTTGATCGAAAATTTAATAGGGATTTAAATTCATTAAATAATACCTTAGAAAGACGTTCAAGAAGTGCTGCTTTGTTTCCTGTTTTATCTAAACCACGTCGTTCTAATTCTGTTTTAAGATCTATAACACGAAGCTCGGTCAACTTCTTTCCTTCTACATCGGCCATTACACCGGTAGAAAGATTCTTCTCTTTATCTATATGATGAAAAGTATATCTCTCTCTCTCTCTATATATATATATATACGCGTATGTATATATATATATATATATATATATGCGTATATAGAACAAATCGCGAATACGTAAAAATTGTACGCAACGATCCAATGATTTTTACACAACTGAATTAATAATAACTGTTTATCGTTTCTAATAAGAAGTTACTTCCTTATACAAAATAATCTTATACAACTGTAAACTGCTAAAGATTGCAACGCACTAAGTTCACAAACTTCCATCGTAATAGCCAACATCCCTTACTACAAAGAAAGCAACCAGACGGAAGTCGTTCTATTAAATAAGTGTTGCCAACTTTAACGATTCGAGTAAAAAGTCACTATCGATCGATCTTTTCATTCAAGAACTTTTACAATATCGATAATGTTCCATTATCGAGTATATTTTATATATGACTTTATTTTATTTATTTATTTATGAAATCAAGTGAATACACATGTTTAAAAAATATTATACGTATTCGGAATGGTGCACATTATTGTCAATTGCAACACTTTTAACGTGTACGATTTAATTATACTGATAAATAAAAATTGTTACTTCCTTTCTATTATGAGTATAATACAATGAAATTGTTTAATTTTTATTTTTTATAAATCACGTATACATCTAAAGATTATAAAAAAGCAAAAGTATATTGCATTTTAATATGCATGATAACTCATACTTTGGCGTAATGTCATACAATCAACCTCATCGATTTTTAATGTATTCGTTTTAATGTTAATATCTTCTTCGAGTTGAATTTGTGTTTTTAATAAATAACGCAGTGATGCTTGAGCCTGTAAGTATATTTTAGTAATTAAAAATTAAATTCATTTTGATAAATATCATACATGAATTACAAACCTCACAGAGCGTTTGTTGCAATTCTTTGACAATTTCACGTAAGTCATGTACTTCTTTGACAAGATATGTTTCTACAAGATCTCTAGTAAGCTCTAAACCAGGTCGTTGACATCGATTGCCTAATCTTGTATGAGCCAAGGCCATATATCCTTCTTTTTCCGCAATTGATTTTTCTATTTGTGTTATGTTTCGTGTCATTTCACTTGCTTGTCGCATTATCTAGAAATAATGTAAATTTACAGTAATGCAGTTTATATTATAAAAATACATGATATACCTCTGAATGTTGTACTTCTAATTTAGTTTTTATTTCTTTAGTTTCTTCTATACGTCTCCTAAATGCTTCATCTGTTGCATTTTTCTGACTATTAAGATCATCGATAGTTTGTTTTATTATTGTATCAATGTAAGCACGCATAGGTCTTGCACTATTGATCTCTTTACTGGCAGTTATAATATTATTATTCGTTTGCATTTCCCATTCGTTCAGTGTTATAGTCCTATATAGGTAGACATACTTATCAATATCATCCATAGATTATTTTAAAGTAGAATATAATAGAAAATAATGTTTTCTTCTTTAAATATTTATGCAACAAATGTGTGCCTTACGATGGATCAAGACGAGAAGTTCCATGATAAAGACTCAAATTCAAACTAGTTTCCTTCAATGTTAAATTATGTTTGTCAATACGTAAATTATTTTCTTTATCTTCAAGATCATGATCCATGTAATAAAGAGTAGCCTTTAATCTACGTATTTGTTCTTGAGTTTGTTCCAAAATACGTGTTAACAAAATCTCTGTACCCTTAATCACATCGCACTCTTTCAATAATTCTGCTTCGACCTGATCATGTACTAAATCTATACCTAATCTATGTTCCCTGTGATTGTATAATATTTTATATATATATATAATAAAATATATGATTTTGAAATATAAAAAAATAATATGAAATGTGTTTTTATTCAAATTGTTTACCTCACAATAAGACATTTTTCACAAATAATAAGAGCGTTTCTTTTTACAGAAGAAAGTGCATCCATAATACGCTCTTTGTACGTACAAAGTGCATCAATTTCAAGAATCACTTCTTTTCTTATTCTTAATAATTCTTTTTTACGAAAATCAATATCCTCTAATTTTTCTTTAAGCCGATGATCTGTTTCTTCTTTGTTAGTTTTAGCTGTTTCAGCAGTTAATTCGCAAACTCTTTTCGACTCTGATAAAAGACTATCAGCTAATTCTTGTTGAGCTACCGAGCATTGATTTCTGATTTTGAGAAAAGAAAAATGTTCATTGTAAAAAGGAAAAAATAAGCTTGAACAAAGAGATTATTCTGCATTTAAATACCTGAAAGTATTATTGAGATGCCATTCATTCAACGTAAATCTTGGAGGTGGTGGTGGAACCACAATTGAAGCATAATCGGTATAAGATTTCATTTTTGAGATAGTATTTTAGATTTTAATCGTACAAATGATGGTAAGTCAAATCCATGAAATTATAAGTTTGATCCATATGGATTTTAATCATGCAGATTTCATTGCAGGGTGGTTTCCAAGGAAACTCGTTTACAGATCCGTGTAGTTATACAATATTTTTAATACAAATCTTTTAGTTATACTGATACGTATATTATGAATAAATAATATATTTAAATATTTATTCTTTTTAGTATAAATAATGTTAAATTTATTTACTCATTTTATTATATACATTACTAAATATTTCATAATAAATATGTTATTACATTAAAAATATTCAAATATTCAAAAGTAAGTCAATTTGAATTTTCCCAGAGATAAATTAATTCGAAATAAAAAAAAAAATATTGTACGCGCGAAAATACAAAGAAAAATATTTATCGATGAATGTATTTTTAAATTATTGTTAATTTCTAATTCTATTTCTCAATAAAAAATATTAAAATGAGAAATATAAACAATTTTTTGTAATATATTTATTTAATAAAAAAGTATGTTAAACAGGATAATCCTATTGGTGTGTTAATGTTGTTAAATCAACGAATCAGATCGTTTCTTACGATGTATCAAGCACTGCATGTATCCTTATTTCCTATTGGTTAACATGTATCTGTAGATGACGTTGTATGCCTCTTGATAAAATGTCAGTATTTTCCACTTTTTTTATTAGCCTAGCACGAAAGTTGTGCCACAATGGCGGCTTCCGTTATAAGCGTTTGCTTTCTATCAAAGAACGATACTTCTTAATAAAATGTGAAGAACTGTCGAAATAATAACACTTCGACAGATATTCGTTCTCTTAAGATGACAATACATGATAAGAGTATTTAAATAGTTTTTAAAAAGAGGTTCTTGGAAGAATTTATATCCGTTTTAAGGTACTTTTCGTCCTAATCAATAATAAACATATTCTTAATGACTATATATCGATGTATTATGTATATTTAAATAATTTTATATTTTTATTTATTACAGACAAGACAAATAACATCATTTAAAAATGTCGAAGCGACCAGCAGATGGTGGAGATTCAGGTTCACAACCACCTATTAAAAAGGTTCAATTTGAACCCATTCTTATAGGGCCAATATCAACTCTTGAAGAAATGGATATGAAGGTTCTACAGTTTCAAAATAAAAAATTATCACAGGTATAAGGATCTGTTGCCGATTAAATACTATATCTTATTATATACACAATGAATTTTCATAAATGATTATTATTATAGGTTATATTTGAAATTAATTATGGATGATATCGATAAATAAATTTTTGTTCATATAAGATCTAAACATGTATTAAATAACTGTCGTGTATACAGATTTTTACAAGCTTTTATTATTTCTTGTTTTGTTTACTTATGTTAAATTAATACTTTATTATGTTTATTTTTATTTAATACTTTTTTATATTAAATGTATACATTAAACTTTGTTTATTAGAGGTTAGAGCAACGACATCGAATGGAAGCTGAATTAAGACAACGCATAGAACAATTAGAAAAAAGACAAATGCAAGATGATGCAGTACTTAATGTTGTCAATCGTTATTGGAATCAGTTGAACGAAGATATACGTGTATTACTTCAAAGATTTGATGCAGAGACAGCTGATGAATCGGAAAATAAGAGTAAGAAGCATGATCTTGTTTACTTTTATTTTTGAGCATATCTATGACTATTTAATATATGCTATAGATGAAAGCGAAGCGACTACTTCTTTCCTCATGCAATTATCTTCCTGGGACAAAGAAGAATTAGATGATAAATTAGCAAATCGTGTTCAAGTATCTAAGCGTGCTGTTTCCAAAGTTGTACAAGCATTTGATCGTTTATCTCAAAGAAATGAAAAGATAACTCTTGCACTTAAAGGCGAGTTTGACGGAGGTAACATTTTTTAAATATCATATTTTGTTAACCCCTTGCACTATAACTTGTGGTACGCTTTACGGCCTAAGCATGAAAAACACTAGTTTTACTCGTGGAGAATTTTATAAATCAAATATAAGATTTATGAAATATTGAAATGAATATAGTATACAGCTCCATGCATTAAATCATAGTGCAGGGTGTTAATTAAAGAGTGCAAATAACTATAATGAATAATGTATTATTATAGAGGATGCACCAAATATTGATGAAGTTGTACGTAGAGCTAACGCTGAAATACAGATGGAAAATAGGAATTTACAAGCTATAAATATACAACTTCATGAAAAGTATCATACAATTTCATTAAAAGTAAATATTACAAAATTTTAATAATTGATTTTTAATTTATTTTTATCTTTCTTCCAAATATATTGTGTCTAATGAATTAATTATAGATGTCAGAGTTACAAGATACCATAACAGGTAAAGATACTCTAGCAGCAGAGTTAAGAAACCAAGTTGATGATCTACAGTATGAATTAAATAAAGTACGTGCAAGAAACGATAAACTTGAGCATCATCTAGGAGAAGCTATAGAAAAATTAAAAGCATTTCAACAAATTCATGGAACGGACGAAAAAGGTAGCAATAAACCAAATACTCTTGTTGCTTCCAGTGTTTCGCAAACAAAGGTAAGGAAATGATTAATTTCATGTATATATTGTGTTTAATGTTATTGAATATTTTTATTTATTTTACAGCTTGAGGATTTACAAAGAGAACTCGAAGAAACACGAGAACTAGCAAACAATAGGTTACAAGAATTAGATAAATTGCATCAGCAACATCGTGATGCATTAAAAGAAGTAGAAAAATTAAAAATGGATGTAAATATTTTGTTAATTCTTTCGTTTTGCTTTTTTATTTTTTTAATGTTATATTTATACGTTATTGTGTATATTTTTTTTCTGCAGATACGACAACTGCCAGAATCAGTAATTGTAGAAACAACAGAGTATAAATGTTTACAGTCACAATTTTCCGTATTATACAATGAGTCGATGCAATTAAAAACTCAATTGGATGATGCCCGTCAACAATTGCAATCTAGTAAAAACGCTCATTTACGACATATCGAGATGATGGAGGTTGAATTTATATTTTTAATAATATTTTTCTCTTCTTACAACATCTTAAATTGTTGTTAATATTTATCATAACTTATTTGCTTAGAGTGAAGAATTAATGGCTCAAAAAAAATTACGTGGAGAGTGTATTCAATTAGAAGATGTTTTAGCTCAATTAAGAAAAGAATATGAAATGCTTCGCATTGAGTTTGAACAGAATTTAGCTGCTAATGAACAAACAGGTCCTATTAATAGAGAAATGAGACATTTAATAACATCTTTACAAAATCATAATCAGCAATTGAAAGGTGAGGTACATCGGTATAAACGCAAATACAAAGAAGCTTCTACCGAAATATCAAGGGTATGTTAAATGTCCTACACTATCTGATAACACTATAAATCATTATTAACTTAGAATATCATACATTTGTACAGATAAAAGAAAAATTAATTGTTGACTCTTTTTTTAGTTTAAAAAAGAAGTAGAAGAATTAACGACTAAGCTTGGACAACAAACTTTACAAGAAAACAAAGAAGGTAGTAATTCGGATGGTAGCGGAAAAGAGGAAGATGCATCTAATTCGTTGCCTGCTTCGACACAGGTAAAAAGTTAACCAAATTATTTATTTATAGTAATTATTATATATATGTGCAATTAATTATGATAGTAGACCGAATAAAAAATTTGAAAAATTTATTTTATGATTTATTTTATAATATAAATGTTAATCAAAATTGTCGCAATTTTTTAATATTGTCCGCTGTCATAATTATTGACATATATTTAATTTATATAAATATAAAATATAGATAAAAGAAGAAAGCGGAGTAACTATAAAACGGGAATCTGGTGTTGACGAGGAAGTTGAAACAATAGAAGTAGATGAAGGAGATGGTAATAAAGGTACGCCGGATTCTGTTACATTGACGTCACCTACGTTAAAAAAAGAGAAAGACATAAAACGAGAAAAAGATATAAAAAAGGAATCAATTAAAACTGAACATCGTGATCCTGCACATCGTACCAAAGATACAAAAGTAGCTGAGTCTGAACTTGTCAGAGATTTAAAAGCACAACTCAAGTAAGAAGACACATCATTTTTTTTAAACTTCCTATAATCCTTTATTTTATTATAATTATAATTATAATTATAGAAAAGCTGTTAATGAAATGAAGGAAATGAAGCTCTTGCTAGATATGTATAAAGGAGTTGGAAAAGAACAAAGAGATAAGGTTCAATTAATGGCTGCCGAACGTAAGACAAGAGCTGAATTAGAAGAATTGAGACAACAAATTAAAAAAATTCAGGTATTTACTTATTGCGATTGTATATTAATATTAATTTAATATTTGCACAATTCATATACAGGTGTTAGGAATGTGGACATATATAACTATCTTAATAATTAAATAAAAAAAATGTAACTATCTTATATGAGATAGTTGCTGAAATTAAATATATTACTTTTCATATGTTAGGAAAGTAAGCGTGAAGAAAGAAAGAAGTTAGCGGATGAAGATGCACAAATAAAAATAAAGAAATTAGAAGAGCAAGCGTATACCTTACAGCGACAAGTTGCTTCTCAGAAACAGGTAGATCTCACACATTATTCTATTTGCTCTCAGCGTTTTTTTTTATTTGTTACAGATTATTACAATTATAATAACTATTATTATTATGATTATTATTATTATTATCATTAATATTTTATATTTAAACTATTATACCAAGAGCTTTACATGTATATTAATAATAATATGAACTCGATTATTGTTATGCATATGAACGGTGGCATAACACTAAATAGAATTGTGTCTGGATGCAGGAGGAAGAAGCTCTTTTAAATGAAATGGAAGTAACAGGTCAAGCATTTGAAGATATGCAAGAACAAAATTCAAGATTAATACAACAATTACGTGAAAAGGACGACGCAAATTTTAAACTTATGACAGAAAGAATAAAAAGCAATCAATTGCACAAGTTAGCTAGGGAAGAGAAAGATGTGTTAAAAGAGCAAGTATCTACTTTAACAACGCAAGTAGAAGCTGCTAATGTCGTTGTTCGTAAATTAGAAGAAAAAGAACGTTTGCTGCAAAACTCTCTTGCCACTGTTGAAAAGGAATTGGCTTTAAGACAACAAGCTATGGAAATGCATAAACGAAAAGCTATTGAAAGTGCACAGTCTGCGGCAGATCTTAAACTTCATCTTGGTAAGCTAATTGAGATAGATAATGATAGATTTACAAAGTTAGATTAAACATAACATTTTGATGATTGTAAGTTTGTAAATTTTTAACGTGTTGTCTTACATTTTTAGAAAAATATCATTCTCAGATGAAAGAAGCACAACAAGTTGTTGCGGAAAAAACCAGTTCATTAGAAGCAGAAGCATATAAAACAAAAAGACTACAAGTAAATAAAATAATGTTTAAAGATCGTGTATAAATAAATGTATTCTTTTATTATTATTAAATATACGATTTATATTTTGCAGGAAGAGATAGCTCAGCTACGACGTAAAGTGGAACGAATGAAGAAGATCGAATTAGCCGAAACGTTAGATGAAGTAATGGCAGAGGAGTTACGGGAATACAAAGAAACTCTTACATGTCCTTCGTGTAAAGTGAAACGCAAGGATGCTGTATTAACTAAATGCTTCCATGTGTTCTGTTGGGATTGCTTACGTACACGATATGAAACGCGACAAAGGAAATGTCCCAAGTGTAATTGTGCATTTGGAGCTAATGATTATCATCGATTGTATCTTTCCACATGAAGAAAAAAATTGTAAATCATGATATATCATTTTGTTCTGTAACTTATTTATATTTACAGATAATATGTCTGTAAATATATATACATATATATATATATATATATATATATATATATATATATATATATATATTTATATGTAAGGATTTTTTATATTTTTATTTATTATTATAAATGTGAAACTCAATACATAACACGTGTGTGTGTGGGTGTGTGTGTGTGTACGCGCGCGTGCGTGTATGTATGTACACACACACAGACACAATGTGGATAAGCAGATCGTAATTTTTCTATTTCATATATGTACAGTATGATGATAATAGGTCACGCGAAAATGTATCATTTTTTTGTTCAAATGTGATATATTAAGAAAAAATTGCATTATTTCTATCAGCAATCATTTAACTACATGAAATTTACCTTATCTATGAAAAAAAAGAAAAGAAGAAAAAACAAAAACATTTATTCATCAATTTTAATCTTAAAAATTAAAAGATAATAGTAATTACTTGTGGAGAAATATTTTGAAAATTATTTTTTAAAGGCACAAAATATAGAGTAACATGTATGCATTAAAAAAAAATGAAACATTTTTGTATCATAATTGATCCTAAACTTTCTTGGCTTTTTCTTCGAAATTGTGTATATATACATATATATTCATAAAAACATTTATTGGTGATAAATAATTAAATTACCATAATTTGTGTGAATCAAATTTTAAGATATAACAGCATAGATATTATTTGATGATTTAATAAAATTTGTAATATAGTGTAAGTATTAAATAATATTTCCAAAATTTTATCTAATCTAACAAAAGCTGCTGTATGACTATTACAAAAAAGAAAAAAAGAAAGTGAATTATAAATATTTTCACCATTGTTACAAAATAATTAAATAGAAATAATTAAATTGCATCAGATTATAGTGTAGTATTATATATATGAAGTATTTTTTCTTAGATAGTAATTTCTTTTTTTTTTTTAGATATTTTAAAAATTTACTTTAACCGTATTAGGTGCAACAACTGTTATAAATAATTGTATAATAATTTATTGTAGAAATGTACCCTTCGAAGTACATAAAACAAAATATATGTTAGATAAAAAATATTATTTCATATGAAAACTCGCTTATATTTTGGATATTTTTATTTCACATAAGAGAATACTAAATTATTTTTTTATTCAAACAGATGCATTTTTTACTTTCATCGATAAAACATACTTTGAATTGTTAATGTAATATTTCTTAATTCAATGAAATATTTTCAATGAAAGATATTTATTTATATAGTATTAAAATTTAATATATAAATGGAAGATCTTATCTCCTCCGCTAGAAATTAAATGAATATCAATGTTAATGTTTAATAATCATTTTTTTATACTTTATAGAACTTTATAATACTATATTATAATACTTTAGAGATGAATTATTGAACTTATTTGTAATAAATGAATTAATAAGCAGATAAAATAATTTTCATATAGATATCTTTAACTGCAATATATAGAAATACATTTTTATAATTTAAAATTAATATACAATAGTGTAAAATTTTTCAAAATATAAATGTAAATATACGTATATATATATAATATATATAGTATATATATAATTATATTTATTGATTATATATATACATATATATAATTATATATGTATAAATGTATAGATTTATGGGAATTTCCTGTTGCTATGTGAGTTTTCTACAAAAAATATAAACTTGCTGAAATATAAAGATTTTATTCAATGCCTGTGAAATATCTCTATAGCAATTTCCCTCCTCTCCAAACATATGCATATACACATTAAGCTTATCAAAATAAATCGTACTGTATAATGAAATATGCCTGAACAATGTATATGTTTAAATTATTATAGAAATGTAGTAAAAAAAAATGTAAATATTTAATTGCAGACAATTATCGCGTAAATATCATCAGAGCGATCATATTCAATATACTGCATTCCTTACAAACCAATTTATCTACATATATATATATATATATATATATGTATATTCTTAAATTTATATATTTTAATTTGTATAGTAAATTGTATATGTTAAATTCAAATTTCTTTATTTGCTAAACAAAATATACTGTAAGAAATAAAATAAAAATTTTTTTATACAAATGCAAGTTTAAAGAATAAGTTTAAAAATTAAATATTATTACCATCATTACATATAACTTCATATTGTTTTGGAATAAATTTGTATACTTCTATAAATTTATATAATTTTTTGTTGAATTTTTGGAAAGCATCTTATACACTGCTATACTCTTCACACTATGGATAGATACATAATATATGTGTGTGTATTTGATAATTTAAATAATTTATACTTATTTAAATAAATAATATATATAATATATATAATATATATAATATATAAGAATTTTTTTCATATGAAACAAAATAAATTATAATTCTTTATCATTTACTTACATATTTGATTTTGTTGAATTTATATTCGTTCTCATAGTGCAGTATTTGTAAGATTATTGAATTTATAAATTAAAATGTAAATGTTAAATTATAATTGAAACGTATTATTTAATTAAATAACACTAACAATAAGTAAGGAATGAAATTAAGGTACACTAGCGCCATCTAGTCGGCCATTGTGTGCAATACATTTAATATAAAAAAATTGTATAGAAGTTTTTATATAAAATTTTAACGAAGATATTTCCAATGTTTTTTTGTGTTTGATTAATCATCTCGAAAGATGGTATGAAAATATTAATAATCAGATATATTAGAACATATTATTAAAATTAATTTAATAATAATATAAATAGTTTTTATTAGATTTTTGTAAAGTTGTATCTTAATGGTTACACACATTTTTTTTTATTTGTTAAGTATAAATAATATTATAAATACTTTTCACATGTATAAAGAATGAAGAACTAAATTTTAGTCTTTCTCTTTATAATAATGTATACTTTTTTATTAATTAAATGTTTGTTATGAGAAAATTATTTATTTATAATATACCTAAAATGAGAAAATTATATATTTAATACTCGCAATTTGTTAATAATATACGATTAGATACAATTTTTTAAAGCTATTTATTTAATTTTACTTTACAATATAATTATTAGCGTTTCTGGATTTCATAAACTTTAGAAGTTTATTATTACAAATAATGATAATATTATATGAAAAAAGAAAAAATTTAACCATAATTGTGAGTTTTGAATTAGATTGACGTAATATCGTTCAACTGACCGTGTGGCCTAATGGATAAGGCGTCGGACTTCGGATCCGAAGATTGCAGGTTCGAGTCCTGTCACGGTCGAACACAATAATTTTTTTTTTTTTTTTCATTATTTTATATATTTTATTTTTCGTGCATTATGTATATTTTATATATTTCTATGTTTTATTCATATAACAGTTATAATCATTATGTTATTGCAGCAGAAAATCTATAGTATAAATATATATAAAGAAAATTTTTACACAATTTTAGTTGAATAAAAGAAAATACTATAACATATATGTGTATATATATATAGTTTTAAATTTTCTGAAAGATAAAAGAATAATTATTATTAATGGAGAAGTAACTATTATTATAAATTGAATTTAAAAAAAAAAAAAATAAACCTTCCTTCGAGCCGGATTTGAACCAGCGACCTATGGATGTCTCTTTATCATTAAACCAACTACAGTCCACCGCTCTACCAACTGAGCTATCGAAGGATTGTAGCGGGAGAACCAAATTAATTTATCATAAACTATTTTTATCTGATATTAAATTATAAACAATAAAAAAATAATATTTATAAGAGTAATAATACAATACTATATTTTATAATCATCAAACATAACTTATAGAATATAAGTATGAAATAAAATAGACTAAAAGTTGATAAATGATTTTTGAAAGTAAATTATTTATGCTGTCAACATGTTTTTGGCTTATAATAATATATGTATCTAATGTAAACGTATAAATAATATTGTTTATAAACAAAAAAAGCGCGTTGAACCCACACACGACTGAAGTGAAGCTTTTGAAGTTTTTTTATATTTGTAACTTTATTGAATTAATTAATTAATTATTTTTTTCTGCAGATTTACATTGTCCACTTCATAATAAAGTTCTTTTTCTTTCTGTATATTTACTTATTTACAAAACTAAAATTATTAAAAATATCTTTTAATTCTTAAAAGTATCTAAAATTATTAAAAGTACAAATACACATAATATACTTTAAATATTTATTTCGCTTCTCGAATAATTTCAATAGTAATAATAAAAACTGAAAATTCAACGGATTCTGATATTCTATGTTAGCGAACAATAACTGAAAGATGGCAGCGACACGAGTAGAGCTGAAAGTTGCCGCGTCGTTGTCACGCCATTTCTCCCCGCACCAGCGACGTAATTGACAATGAGTTTCGTAATAGAAAAATATGATAGGAATTGTCCCAAGGGATATTTAATTTCTTATCCAATTATTTGATAAATCTAAATGTTTCATTAGATTATTTAAAAAAAAAAAATGTGTCAGAAGTACTAAAAGAAAGTGAATAAAAAATAAATATGTAAATAAATTTATATTGAATTTAGCACAGTCATTAGCTTAGAAAGTACTTACGTTACAATATTAACGACAATAAAATAAATAAAATCGTAAATAATCTCGATTTCTTAGGTCTCGCTGCTTGGAGGTTGCTGTGTTTGGAGACTCACGGGTTAGAACTCAACTTCTATATTTATTTTGCCAACAAATTCATTTCATTAATAATTTATTAGAAAGAAATGTAAACAAATTTAAAGCATGAAACAAGTTAAAAATTTTTCGTCCAACGTATTATTAAAATTAGATGAGAAAATCATTGTCATTCAACAATTGTAAATATTTCAAAATTAACGAACATCGCGTTTAAAGGACAATAAAATTAAAAATATTGTACCTTGCATCGTATTACAAAATGCTTACACAATTGTGCATGTCGTCATAACCATAATCATAACGAAAACAAATCTATATTTGAGTGATAGATTACATAAATCTCTTACTTAATTACGTTTATATAAACGCGAAGTATGCAGTTACATCGAGTATCTGATTAACATATCACATTATTTATATAAAAGATATTTTTTTATTTTTACTAAACTACAAATTGGCACAATGACAGAGATAAAGGAAAATTAATTTAAATCGATACAAATCGTTTTTCACCAATACGCGTAACACCTGGTTACGCGAATCGATGAAAGCAAAGAGAGCATAGAGGAGAGAAAATGGAAATTTATATGTTAGGTTGAAAATCCTGATTAAAAAAACATGTATAATATAAATATATGAAAATATTTGTATAGAAATTCATTTAAAGAATTCTACAAATAATTTGGTGAATAATAACGGAAACAAAACGAATGAAAAAGATGACTACTTTATAAGAGACAATTATAGTCTTGAGGTAACGTGTTGTTGAGGACTCTAAGAGGGTGAAAATGTATATTTTTTGTAAAACCCGGACGACTTTTCATTAAGTGGCTGTTCTAATTAAACCTACATCGGCACTGTGATACTTAATTGGAACAGACACTTTGCTTTTTCAAACATCTCCGGAATGGAGCTGCGTAGTCTCCTGGTTCCCTCCCCACCCCTAATAAATTTTTAATTTTAATAGAAAGAAATTTTTTGTTTATTTAAACAAATTTAAACAACAATCGCAACGCGTAATTAAATAATTCATTTAATAAATTATTCCATTCATATTACAATTAATTCACGAAACGAAAAGTATATATTTTCTGATACATTGAACGTTAGCCATTTGCCCAACAGTGCTTATATTACTCCATACAAATATTATGAACACCGTAAGCAATATCGATTACTGAATCTCACTACGAGGAGATTGTTGCATCGCAGATTCGTTTAGAAATTAACAAATAAATCTCTAAAATTAAATGGCATGATGGTGAACGTCTTTCTAAAATACAATTAAAAATATGACACTATGATAAAAATCTGTCTGAAACTATAGAAAAATATAAGATCCTTTAATTCGGGTTACACAAATCTTTTTAACTAATTTCAAAACATTCATACCATCGATTACAATTACATATAAACCTATAAATCAAATTAGATTGAATTAGATATAAAATTTTTGTACAAAATATTATTTAATTACGCAAAAATAAATTCTTACACGGAGAGCGAACACGTTACGTCTTGTCCTTATGTCGTTTAAAATGAAACTCTAATGTGTTTTATGTATGATCTCATCTCCTAATCACCTTAACCGATCGTGCAAGAACGTTTTTCTATGTGTACCTGAAAAAAGAACGAATTTCCTGATATTCGCAGAGCGATATAAACATAGTCGATGTTTGCTTCGTTTGACTTTGACCTTCACCTTCGCCTATTTCTCTCTCTATACATTCAATCATATAGATTATTACTACGCAAAAAAATAATAAAAAGTAAATACGCATGCTATAAAATAAGCCCCTAAAAATAAAAAATAAAATAAATACATTGAAAGCTATTTTTTTGCTGACGTGTGTTTTATATTTCTGAAGATAAATTTTTATTTATTTTTTAATATTTGGATGGATAATAAATACATGTATGTATGTGTTTTTATTGGTTCTTAGATTGAAATAATTTTAGAAATAATTATTAAATGTAATCTTGAATTTTTTTTTGATAAATCTAATTTAAATGCATAATAATATTTGTGGCATTAATAATAAATATTAAAATATATATTATTTAAAATATTAGGTTACGTGTCAGAAATTTATATAATTAATAAGTATATTTAAATATATATCGATAATTCGATTAAAATTATTAAAAAAGAATAGTTAAATATATCTAAAATTTTTGATGAGCCTAACTACAATACACATACATATTAAAAGCACACAGAATGATATCCCATTTTTTCCTTTAAGAGATTTTGACTTTTTAATAAAACATTTAAAATCCTATGTGTCTATGACATTTTGTTTTATTTTTACCTATAAAATATACTGGTAAAACTTGGCAAAAAAGGACAAGAGCTCTTGCATACAGATTAGAAAAAAAAAGAACTCGATGTTTAAAAAGTTTATAGTACTTTACGAGACGAGTAAAAAATGTCTAATTAACATAGATTCTAACATCAACTCTTTTAATATAATTATATTTTTATTATTTTTAAACGCGTTCGATATCGTAAGCGAGTCTTTTTGGTAACATATTGTTTGTACACAGAGGAATTTGCTTAGAAACACATGTCATAGAAAATATCCCCGGAGACATGTTATAGCAAATGTCCTCGGGGACATATATGCTTGTCCCTAAGGGAACATACCATGTTTGATATGCCATTGCAATTATTTTTTTATATTATAATTTTTTAAATATATTTCATAAACTGTTATATGACATCATACTATTCCTTTAATTTATTCCTGGTAGTTAAATAAATTACATTTTATTGGAGATATTTTTTTAAAAAAAACACGTCAAGATAAATAGTTTGTGTAAAATTTATTAAGAGATTTATTAGAAATATTTAATGTACATTCGCGTTATTCTATGAAAATGGTTTCAGAAATTAGAATTCCATCATAAAAAGCATATGGATAAATTTTGATCCTCAGTTGAGTTTCATCTCCTTTTTTTTTGTTTTTAATTTTATTCTCTCACTTATCGTTCTCCAGTAAAATATTTTTTCGATCATTCTTATCAATGACATTGTTGCACTTTTTGTGTTGCGCTTGAAATTGTTTGTGCCCGCTGCGTGGCTGTCTCGTATCTCCCCTGTCGTTTCCCGCAAGTATTAACCGATCGATATTTCCCCGTTTCTCTTCTACCACTCAAATAACACACTCCCCTCAAAACCTTTCACTTTTCGTCTCGTTTGAAAATTTTCAGTACTCTCCCGAAAGAAGTTTTATTTCATAAAAATGTTTATTAATGTTTCATTAAAGGTATTAATACGAATACATTGATATACGAAGTAGCATGTGTATGATATTAAAAGAAGCATACATGTATGTATATAGGATACAAAAAATAACACACGAGTATCAACAAAATGATTCTAGTTGATAGATCAATATATCGATAGATTCTAGTTGATGAATCAAGAGGCACGAATGAAAGGTACTCGTTCACCATCGGTATACCCTTATGACGCGTATCTTTCTCATCATTACAAGACAGTATTTGCGCGAAATAAACGACCTCGAAACATTTCTATCGATAGACAAAGATAGAGGAGGAATACAGTAATAAAGGGGTGTGTTGGAGTTGAAAGAAAAGAGATATCGCATGGCTTGACATTATCGTCAACGGAAAGGTCGACGTTACTATCCGAAACATTATTGAAATGAAGTTATATATACGATATAGTACCACTCTTATCTACAAATCGTATTCTTATTATTTATTTTCAACATGTATAAGGGTTAACAAAATTTGTTCTACTAATTACATTTTTCTATGATATACTCTGTACATTTTTATTTCATTTTTTAATTGTACAACATTTCATATTTCTCGAATGTATAATTTAATCAGTTAGCTGGGAGAGAAAGAGAGAGAAAGATTGACGAGTATACTCGTCGTGGAGATATGACAATATTTTGTATTATCGTTTCATTTTTGTGACATAATATAGGTAGACGACACTTTTCAAAGAGATTAACACAACTGGTTGGAGCAAATGATAACTACTTTTTATTATAAGCATATCATAAATTAATTACATATTTACTTACTTTTGTTTTTTAAATCGTACTATATTTTTTGGTGCACCAAATTATTTGATATTATTTTTAAGAACTCGATTATTGTTAAACGTATAAATTGTGGTATAACATTAAATAAAATTGTGTCTCGATACGGTAAGGGACAAAAAAATTCACCATTATTTTAATTATATTATTTTATAGTATATAAATAAATAAAATAATGAACAAAGTTCTGAGATCAAAACTATTTGAATCAATCAAAAGTTATATTTTTATTTTATTCTAAATTTAATCTATGCCGATACTTTGGTACACTACTGGATGTATACACACACACACGTATATGTATACGTACATTAGTTAATTAACTTAAAAGTGAGATATATAAGAATAAAATTCCATTCGATCCCTTTTCTATATATTCTTAATACGATTGACTGATAGAATTAGTAAATTGCTAGTAAAAATACCAACTCAACGCTTTCTTCTTTTCTTTTTTTGTCTAATTCTAGTTATGTCAATTATCAAAATATTATGAAAATGTATGCATGTATTATAGATCGTCTTGATCGATCAAGACTCGATAAAGGACACGCGAACCAACGAAGTTGTTGAATCAAAGAAATGAATATAAAAAGGAATTAAATAAAAAAGAAAAAAAAAAAGGAAAAAGAGACTACGTCATGGTTAGGATCGATTCTACATATTTTTTCGCAAACCAACGGACACCTTCTTTTTCGAAGGGAGTGTCGACCGTTGAAACAAAGTGAATTAGTTCGAACAAGGCCAAGCCTCTAAGCCACCTGGGAAGCCATAGACCATACGATCGAGTATCACCAATCTTATTTTACGTGGTTAATACGTGAACACACGCACGTGAGTTGACTCTTTATCCAGGCAGCATAAAAAATAAATAAAGAAAAAAGTTTAATAAGAAGAAGGGAGACAGGAACAACGAAATAAGCGAAAGAAAGAGAAGAACGGAGAAAACTTTCGGTATCAGCAATCTGTAATCTCTTCAGGAGAACCTTCGAAATAAATAATCCTATATACCGTTAGATAGAGATCGGACAACCGTGCTGACTCGACGTAAAAGGCGGGAGGAGAGAAGCTTTCGAAGCTCCTTTGTCGATAACAAATCCGGAAATAGTCTTTTTGCGGTTAACCTTTACCGTAAGAGAAAAAGAAAATATAAGATCATTACCCCCTGGATTTTGTCCTAATTAACGTTTAATTGTTCGCGGAGAAGTATTTAATAATTTTTAATTGAGAACTTGAGTGACGTACACCCAAACGGGGTACGAACCAAAATAATAAGACTGTTTCTAATAATCGTTAACCCTTTCAATTACAATTTCTAAATACTTCTCATACTAGATTTACAAATGTACCAGAAATTATAATCATTTCTCAATATGAATTTCAATATGTCGTATAGAAAAATACGATTTGATATGGTCCATATACTTTTAGTATTATACAACAAGCGTTTCTTCGAAAGACGTAACACATATAACATGTGTCGTGGTGAAGCATGGTTCATGGTTAAATCATCTGTACACGAGATACCTACGTCTAACTCTCTTAAAATCGATCGGAAGGAAGGAAGGTCCGGCAAGGTGGAAAATCGGCGAAAATCGGTGTCCCGAATAACGAAAAGTCGTATGAGGACGATCGAAGGAAGGGTAAGAGAGAGAGGGAGAGGAAAGGGCGACCAAGTAAGCAAGCAAGCAAGCAAGCAAGCTAGCAAGAAAGCAAGCAAGCAGGAAGCTAGTAAAGAGAGAGAGAGAGAGAGAATAAAGAGGGGGTGGAAAACGGTGATACGCCGCAGAACGTCGACGTTCTTGTCTTGGCCGGATAGAAGGGGTGTCGGAGGGTTCGTTGGGAGTCATGGAAAGGGTGAAACGCGTGTCGCTATCTCGTTGCTGACGTGGTGCCTTGGAGAATGAAGAGGAGGGGAAGGACGATGACGAGTGGTAGAGAAGAGAAAAGAAGAAAAGAGATGAGAAGAGAGGATGAAGAGGAGGAGGAAGAGGAGGAGGAGGAGGAGGAAGAAGAGATATACGCGCGTCGAGCTCGCGCGTGTTAAAGAGACATCCGGGGACGAAGAACTATAAAGGTAGAAAGAGAAAGAGGAATTACGTAGAAGAAGAAGAGGGAGAAAGAGAGAGAAGAGAGAGAGGGAGAGATAGGAAGGAGGTGCAAGCGGGGGGAGAGGAGTGCACTGGCGCGCAGCTTCTCGCGTGGTAGTCGTGTGCGCGTCACACGTCTGCTTGATGCGCGCCTGTGCGCACGCGGGCCAAGGACGGGGGCAGAAGAGGAGGCAGACGGGGGGTTGCTGGTGGAGGGCAAAGAGAGGGTGGGTAAGAACGTTGTGCGTTCTCGCGCAGTTTGCCGTCGCTGGTCGACGACGTTCGCGCGCCCTTTCGGATTTGTGTCTTTTCTCCTTGGTGGATTTGTTGAAAGAAATTAATTACAATCAAAAAATTAATATACAATTTATATATAAGAAGGAATAATAAATAATAATAAAAAGAAAAAAAGGGAGGAAGATCGGGGTTGACGAGGAATCTATTTATTTTAATAAAAAGGTTTTTCCGTTATTACGTTTAATATAAGAGTGATTAATATTTCTCTTATTTCTATTTTATTTTGAATGAAATTGATGGGGTAATTATTGGTCGAACGTTTTTGACATAACGGTGGGTGCTGCAGCGTTTTAAAGATGGCGCCGAGGAAGGACGATTTCCGCGTGGTGAGGAAGGATCATTCGTAAACGGTGAGTGGTTGTGTGGTATGGAAGAGGAATACGAGGTGATAGAAGAGAGAGAAGAGAGTTGTATCGTTAAAGGATCGCGATTGGTGCTGCTGAATAGCGCCGGGTACGTTTGTTTGGAGATTGAGAATAAGAAGAAGAAGAAGGAGGAGGAAGAAAAGGTGGTGGTGGTGGTGGTGATTGTGAAAAAAGAGGAGGAGAAGGAGAAGAAATTAGGAGAAGAAGAAGAGGAAGAGGAAGAAGAAAAGGAGGAGGAGGAGAGAAAGGAAGAAGGACTAAAAAAAGAGGGAGGTTCAATTGTTCTTCTTCTTCTTCGAAAGAAGAAGAGGAGGAGGAGGAGGACCGGCGTTCGGTGCCGCCTCGGAATTCTCCATTCGAAGGAGCAGCTTAACGATAAGTACCGAATTAGAGGAGTAGGAGGAAGAAGAGGAGAAGGAAGAGGAAGGCCGGAAGGAGGTGCGTCGGCCTTTCGGATGTCGGCGTGCTGCTGCTGCCGCGACATCGACGACGACACCTCGTGTTTCGAGGATCGTTCGCCGTCGAGTTTCTTTACTAATATAAAGGTGATAATATATATGTATAGAAGTATATACACATTTACTTACATTAGTAATATATATAAATAGATACCCGTATATATATACTCATATATACATATCATATATATATATATATATATATATGGAGGTGTGTATATGCATATACATATAGATACATGTCATTCAAAAAACGCTCTAAAAAGAAAATGAATCTGCCCAACCAACGTGGACGATTACCGTTTTGTCCAGGTCGGTTGCGGATCGATTTCCTAGTGGCGCGACCGAACGCCAGAGGGGGAAAGAGAGAATGAGGAAAAGAGAGAGAGAGAGAGAGAGAGAGAGAGAGAGAAGGAACGGCTTGAGAATGGCAGAAAGGGTGAGACGGAACCAGGCAGTACCACCGAAAACGGGGGTTGGGACGCGTCGCGTACGAATCTCGCGCTTGTGCGCGTTTATGTTTTCGACCAGTCAAAGAGACCGCCGTAAAAAAGAGAAAGAGAGAAAGAAAGAGAGAGAAAGAGAGAGAGAGAGAGAGAGAGAGAAGGGGAGTGAGTTTAGGATCTTTGAAAATGGTTTCCACTTGGAAGGATGCTTCGTGCAAGATAGTGGGAATAACATGTCTGGAAATTTGATCGATTAAATCCAACGAAATGACGTTACTCTGTAATTTTCTTTCATATTTTTCTTTTCCCGAACATAAGTTTCAATGTATTAGTATCGACGTTTAAAAAAAAAAATATTTTCAAGTGGTTATTCTTTTTTTGCGAGTATTCGAGCGATTAGTGATCATTTTCTAACGAGAAAGAAGATAAGTTCCTGTTCACCACCACGAGGATGAGGGCGAGGGCGACTCTCAGTGACCTCTGGCGATAAAACGATCATGACTGTTTGGAAAGGAGGGTTGAACGCGTGTATGCTGAAATATTAGCGTGAATCGGTCTCTCTCTCTCTCTCTCTTTCTTTCTCTTTCTCTATCTTTTTCTTTCTTGATTCTACGATCCGGTTCGGTGGTAAAAAATCAACGGAGCTCACCCTTTTTCGCTTTGGTCATTTATTGAGACCACCGGTCTGTCCGACCTCACCGAACAGCAAAACCTCCTCGTTCTTCCCTCTGACCCTCTTACGCCCTCTGATTCTTGTCGGTCGATAGACCCGACTCACAACGTACCTTCTCCATTCTCTCTCTCTCTCTCTCTCTTTCATTCCCTCTCTTCCCCCCCACCTCTCTTTCTCATTGTCTAACATGCTCTCTCTTTCTTTCTATCTTTTTCTTTATTTGTGTCATGATTTCGAGTTCTTCAAAATATGTTTGCTTAACTATTAACTTTCATTGGCGTCAATGAAATCGCCATTTCGTGTGTACAGGCTTGGCCAAAAGCTTAGATATATAATTTACACGTTAACAACTTGTCTGCATCCAGAACGATTATGTATGTACTTACCTACTTCATTCAAAGATACCTACCTATAACCCAAACAAATTTAGAACTGTCAATTGAAAACTTTCGACATTAATGAAATGAAAATGTCTCGGGTTTACCTTATTCTCCTCGTTTCACGGTAAATTCGAAAAAATCATCACTCAAAGACAATCTCATCTCAATCTAGTTCAGTTTAGTTTGACCTTATTCTTCCTCCGTTGTTAATCATTTAATCGTAGCTACAAAACGTCGTCTGATCCGAATGAAAATATTATCAAATTGACGGTCGTGAGATTAACTACGATGTAAGAGGGAAAAATTAAGTTCATGATAGCTTGCTCTATTATAAACGGGTACCGTTTTATCCTCACAATGATCAATTCTACGTGGGAGTCAGGAAACAAGAGTTTCCTGTACGCTTTCAAGAATCCGAGATATCTCGAATGAATTTCTTTGATCGTCCCGCGAATTTCATTTAACCAACTGGTCAACCCACGTTTTTCTTTCGTTACTCTAAGGTCTATATCTTGGATAAAGAAGGAAAAGTTCAGGGTGATTGGTGGGCTGTCGTCATCATCTACGTCGCCATTGTCGTTGTCGTCATCGTCGTCATTGTCGGTTGTCGTCGTGGTCGTGGGTCGTGGTCGTTGCGACATGGGGTTGCTTTCGTCGTTAAGGGAAATGGACGAGTTGGCGACATCGTGTCTACTCGTCCGTTCTTACCTTGACGATTCCTTGTGTCTCAGGGTGACGACCCCAATGGGGAGCTTGTTTCCCCTTTTCTACTTTGACTCTATTATTTACGTGGGAAAGAGAAACCGCGAATAGAACGAAAAAAAAACACAGAACGAAACTTATCGAGGGAGTTAGTTAGCCGCACCGTTTAAAAATGAATCGTTCGATATTACGAAGGGTGTATCCCTTTAAAATAAACCTTTTAGTAGTAACCCTCTTCGTTAACATGACAATCGAATTGCTTGTTTCCTGTGTCTCTGTTACAACGTTAAACCCCGAAACGTATATCGTTTTCTCTTTACTTGATCTTTTTTGTTTTCACGGCCCATCCTTTTCTTTTTGCTCTTCTATTTCTCTTTTACGTTTTGTTACAAATGTTTAACTTTATTCCTAAATACTGTTCGAAGTTTCTCGTCATTTATGATATGCGTGTGTTATTAACCATCAGTTAATCAAGTACATCTATTACTATCGCAAAACTTTGAAAATTTTTCTATTAATATAAAATATAAACTCAAATACTTTCAATTATACTTTTTCATTCAAATAATTTTCTTTTGGTATATAAATAATGTATTAATGTATTCAACAAATATATTTCATTTTTTCATATTCATATTTTCAAAAAACAAAATGTACGTAAGTACATACACATTCACATACGTACACACGTATCGATACGAGTTAAAATAAAAATATTAATTCCATTAATTTATTAATCGACTCAAGTGTTAGATTATTGTAAGGTAAAAAAATTACAAAGAAAAAACAAAGAGAGAGAGAGAGAGATAGAGAGAGAAAGAGAGAGAGAGATTCGTGAAATTTTTACACGATATTCGTCGATAGTTAAAGCTTGTTAAGAAAAAACGCGATTATGGAAATGAGAGAACACATCCAATATCTTCTCTATCATATTCGTAGATGAAAAAGGAGACCGATCGCATCCCGGTGAACTTCGCGAGGACCTAGTTCGTGTGAATGGCACGAAGTCGAGGAAAAAGGATTACGAGACACGACAAACCATTCTAAATCCAGCCACGTGATATAGTCCTATCTTCGTCCTTCCTTTTAATCTTTCACTATCCTCCCTTTTTCCATGTCTTTCTTTCCCTTTTAATATTTGTTTCTATCACTCTCACAGTCTTTCCAGTTTCTCCCTTGAACTGTGTTTCACTGAACATTAGTGATCAAACAAGAGAGGATAGATAGGTTCGTCGAAAAGAAATACGATAATAGAATAAAAATAAAAATAATTCAATTGAAATAATCATAATATATATTAAATCTTATACCGATATATACGGCACAAAATAAGTGTTATTATCAACATTCGAGATAGAGAAAGCCAAGGATGGCGATAAAGGGTCGCGAAATTAAAAGAGAGAGACGACGTGGCTTTGAATTCTTCTACCTTCCTCGTCTCGATGTTGGCAACTACGTGCGAAACAAGACGACAGTGAGATCTTATTGCAAGTTTGTCCGATCGATCGAGACCGGCACCAACGAAATCGGCTACAACGGCGGCACCAGAAACGGCGGAATCAACGATAGCAACGGCTTCGACTGCGCTTATACCTCTTCGATCAGTGGTATTATCAAAGACAACAAAAATAACGAAAACAACAACAACAACAACAACAACAACAACAACAACATCAACAACTTCTATTTCTTCTGCGGAAGTGGTTACACCAACTGAGAGAGATCAACGGACTAGATTCCTCGTATGCTCTCTCTTTGCCTCTATTCCTCGCACGATTCGTGACAAACGTAAGTCCCTACATCGCCCTTCTCTTCCTCCATTTCTATTTCTATCCATCTATCCTTATTTCTGATATGTATATGTTTTATCGGGAAAGATCGAAATTGGAGAATGTCAAGATTCACATAGCTAAATGTTAACGCATAACAAATACATCGGTGAAAGATCAAATATTTTTGGGTTTATTCTTATGCATTAATATTGCGAACATACACCACAAAGCGACCATGTGAATCTTGACATTCCCCAATTTCGGTCTTTCATGGTGGTAACACATATACTCTCATTTTGAAACTTTTCAATCCTTTTATCCTAGCTATTTCTTTATTTCTCTGACTCGATCATTTATCTTGATTTAAACTGTCGATTTTATACCACCCAAGAGATTCTAATATCTAAAAGTTCCCCTTGGAGAAAGATTATTTTCTATCATAGAATTTTGTATTTTAAAAAATCCTTATATCGGGAAGCTCACTAGAGGAAGATTATTTTTTATCATCAAAATTTTATATCCCAGATAATCTTTGCGTCGAAAAGCTTACCTCTCGTAGAAAGATTTTTGTTCTTTTTATTTTAGATTTCGTTAATTCTTTCAAATCTTTCGTTTATACGTAATATATTATTATGATTGAAATTAATAAATATATATATATTTTTCTTTCTTTTGTTAGAATTCTTTCTCTTTTGAGCGGGTAAGTGTAAGCTCGATATCCCTCCAGTTTTATAAGGCTATGTTAATGCTCTTTAACGCGTCATCCTTCCGGTGACGTACAGCTGCTCGTTGCTCGTTGACCGAACACGACTGAACGGAAGTACGATGAGACAGGAAATAGTGTTTCGTGACGTTCTCCATGTCGAATGACGTAAATGAAAAGAAAAAGGGGGAAAGAAAAAGAAGAAGAAAAATCAGACGGAGAAAGAGTAAGAGAGAAAGAGAAAGAAAAATCTTATAAAACGAGTTCAAGTTTTCTTCACTACGTCAGATCTATGGCAAAAGAAACATCTCATATAAAACGAGTTCAAATCATTTTTCTTGTCTTCCTCTTCTATTTCTTCATCTCGAGCTGAGCAAATATTTTTTCCTTCAGATTTGTTTATGGATTATTTAAAGAAAATGAAAAAAAAAAAATAATAATAAGAATTAATCGTTTATATTCTTTGAACTCATTTTTCAGAGTCGCTCGTGTCGCTAAGTTACGTCAGAGTTTGCATACACGTTTGATGTGGTTGGCTGCAATTCTGCAGCTGACTCTCTTTCCGTCACGGTAGAAAGTTTTCTCGACGATAATGTATAATTTAGGATCGACAGTTTGGTTTTAACAATTTTTGATAATTCGAGGAAAGTCAAGGGAGTCTTCAATGAAACTTGATAACGTTCGTTTGATGTCTTTTACGAAAGAAGAAAAAATAAAAAAAAATAAAAAACAATATAAAAAGAAAATTTAGAAAAAATGAACTAGTTTAAATAGATCGACTAGGTGAAAACAATCCATCCTTGTGATAACGATTAAATAAATGTTTTCATTTACGTTACATTTTCGAAACGAAATACACGTGTTTTTGATGAAATGAAATTTTTGAACATTTCCATATAAAAAAGAAAGATATGTTAGTAGTTTATTTTTGAACGATATATTAAAATTTTACGGATGAACTTTCAAAATCGCGATTTTATTTTCTTGAACGATTACGTCAGAATGAAAAGAATTTTTGGTAGAAAATGATTAGTCATAGGGATCGAGAGACTATTTTTAAATATTTTTATAAACGACGACTGCTCTAGCACGTAGCATCACTTTGTACACTCATTCTCTTTCCTCTTTCTCTTTTCCAAATAATTCTAATGCCGATGTTTCTTTTTTGAAATGCCGAAGGCTAGAATATCTGAGCCGAGCCGAGCCGAGCCGATACAAAAGGTGGTAAGAGTTGACAAAGAGGCGTGATTATCGATCCGTCAAGTTAACAAGTACTACCGAGCGATCTTATTTTCTGCTTTCGTTTCATTGCAATTCTATGGAGGAAAAAAGAAAAAAGAAAAAAAAAAAAAGAAAAAAAGATAGCTTCGTGTTCGGTCTTTGTTCAAAGTACGTGTCCAATTACATTGGACAATTTCTACAATTTTTTCCCCAACGAATTTGTCTCTCTCTCTCTCTTTCTCTCTTTGAGAAATTTGGCAAATAAATTCGGAAGAAGAAATCTAAATTCATTGACACGTTCACGAGCCCTAATTCTTTGTCCTTTGAAGATGATGCAATATTAAAGTACATCTCTTTTGTTATTAATTATTACATATCTTTGTCTTCCGTCTAATAAAATCTAATTGGCCAAGAAGAGATTGGCTCTAATCATGTTACGAAAAGTCGATAATCAAGATAGGTTTCTCGATAGAAGCGATACACGCGGTACAGTTAAGAAACCTTAAGAAGGCCTTGACATATGTTCTCGTTTACTTATGTTAGCTCTTATGCCCGGGAACATTTAAATAGTGCAAAGTACGAGTTATCGACCATGTCCTAGACATTTCTTGTGGTACCTCGTTAGAAGGGCGTGATTTTCAATACCATTTATTATCCTACTTGAATCTTTATATACTATACGAATAAATTTATTTTATTTATGTCATTAACCCAAGTAATATGCTCGTTAAATAGATTTACTATACTCGGGGTTCTTTTTTATTTACAATTTTTCTAGAAACGATAGGCAAATATTATTTTATTGCTTGTAGTATCTTGTACAATTTGTTTGTTCTTTTTTCTAGAGGACTAATATTATATATATATATATATTTGGTTTTTTATTTGCAGAAATACAGAGGACGAGTTTATCTCGCAGGATGGATTCGTGCGGGATCTACTTGTCTCAGCTACGAGCAATGCTCGTGAGAAATCTTCTGCTGAAGAAACGTGAAAAGCGGAAGACCACCGCGGTACGTTTATCACATAAATATATTTCTTTCTATCTTTTGTTTTTTTTGAATTATTATTATTATTTTTATATCTATATTTATTCTCTCGCCTTCCACCCCCCCCCCCAGAAAATATATGTTTCAAATTATATCGTAGATTTATTCGATTTTTCATACATTATCAAATATTTCATCGCAAATATCGTACGTGACCGTTCCAATGAAAGAGTAATTAATTAGGCATGAGGAGACATGAAATTATTCATGAATTTAATCAACGAAATATTTCTAATTCTTGGTATTGATAAACATGAATAATACATAAGTTTGTAAAGCGTAGTTAGTAAAACTAAACTTTGCTATTTTGATCAATGATTAAATGAATAGAGAGATCCGCTTATGCGTTTGCACTTGTTAATAGCTTATGCACGTGGATTAACTGTACGCATTGATACTAGTAAATACGATAATGACAAAGGAATGTTATAACATCCGATGAGACTATAACGTCATGTTGTATAATCAATCTACTTGGAAAAGTATCATGTGTTTCTTTTCAACGACGTTAAATTCGATACATATGTATCAACGAAGAAACGTATAACGTATCCATCATTTAACACGGAGTAATAAACTAAAATGAAACAGATCTGACAAAAAAAAAAAGAAGGAAAGAAAGATTTTTCCCGACGAAAGAAAACTTCACGTTTAACGCACGCGATGTATCACTGTCCTTCTTGTGATATATTGAGTAGAAAAGAATTTGAAAATTGTATAAATTTTCGGTAGGGTTGTGTTTGATCAGTGGCCAGCGTGTGTTTTTTTGTGTGGCCCAATTTCATTTTCCTATGAAAAAAGAAATGGAACGGAGGTTAGGGTAATAGGTAAGAAGATGGGTAACGATTTGGCAAATGTTATCGAATAATCGAATGATTGGTCAACGGATGATGAATCGTTTAAATTTTGACGAAAATAACTAGTCGTTTAGTTTATCTTAATTTTGGATTTGTTTTATTTTCTCGATTATATTGATGAATATTAGGACAAATCGAATAAATAATTATTCTCGTCTATATATATATATCAAACCTTTTTCAATATCACCAACGTTGATCGACTGTGTAGTTTATTCGTTTAAGATACGTACATTTATACTTTACTCTCCCACGTTGATCACTCTCGGTATGATCCTGTTTGGAAATACAAATATTCATATATGTATACATGTTCTCACACACACACACACAGCAGCAGCAGATATATGTATATATGTTGCACGTATACACAAATTGTAGAAACACAGCGTGCTCTTGTTCCGGCGATTAAAGCGTCAGCTCGAAAGTGGAACTTGAAATAAAATAAATGTCCGAGGGGGATAAGCAGGAAAAATCAATGATATTTCACGGATTATTTTTAACGGGAGAATCATCATCAGTGGATGCTTGTTCACGAATCAAAAATGTTGAAAAAGGAGCTAATGAAAATCTATAATGAAGAGATGAAAGCATGAAACAGAGAGAGAGAAAGAGAGAGAGAGAGAAAAAGAATGACCGTGTTGGTTCGTGCCACGTCAAATTTTCTGCTTAGGAAATTCGCGAGGAGTACGAAAATAGAGGAACATCGAAGATCGATCGTAGAGCCTGGATATACTTACGATACCACGGATAAAGAAAAAGATCGATTGAAATTTTACATGCACCCTGTATTCACTTTGACTTGTTGAGAATAATTAATGAAAGTATTGTTTTAAACTATGACAAAATAAACCAATATGTTCGTATGTTTTTTAAAAGAAAGAAAAATTCGTTATACTTGAAAGCCTTTAACACAGTTATTCTCTTATATTTCTCTTTCTTATCACGAATATTGTCCAACGATCGATATTGACGAAGAATGGAAAATGGGATAAGTATAGGAATAATAATAATAATAATAATAATAATAATAATAATAATAAGAAGAAGAAGAAGAAGAAGAAGAAGAAGAAAAAGAAGAAATAAGGAAAAAGAATAAAGGAATATGCGTTAGGAGTGCCAAAGGATTTGTCCGCAATAGGAAGTGAAGTCTCTTTCGCTATGTGAGTTTGGAACAAGCGGTAAAAAGAAATAAAAAGTTTTAGATGGGTTTGTTCTATGGCGACGAAACGACTGCGTTTCACGGTTAGCCGCAGTAGCCAAGTACGAAACGACGGCGTGCTGCCAGTCGCAGCAGTGCGCTGCCATTTTTGCGTGCGTACCGTGCCAACTGGGCCAAGGGTCGAAGAGGAGAAGAAGAAGAAGAAGAGAAGAAGAAGAGAAGAATCGTTTATTGCTGCTCTGCTGTTAGTACTAGCAGTACTACTACTAGTAATAGTAGTAGTAATAGTAATAGTGGATGGTAAAAGGGTAGATGGATTTTAAGTAAAGCTTCCATTTTCAGATTTTTCCTTTTGCTTTTATTTTTCTTCCATTTTTATTTTCTTCTTCTTCTTCTTTCTCTTTATTTTTTTTCCTTTTTCCATTTTATTTTTCGTCCTAACTTAAATTTTATTTTTCTAGACCAACCGTGTGACACAATAGAAGGGAATAGAAAAAAACAGGACGGATATTATATTTTGGCTCGAACAACGCATGATCGATAATATTCTCTTTCTATTTTATAACGATATTATCGAAAAAAAAAAAAAGAAAATAAAAGTATATAAAACTGTATCGATGCTAATACGAGTACGAATATATAAATAACGTTTAGAATTTTATTAACTTTCTTCTATAGGTCGTTAGAATATTTTGTATTCGATAGAACAAATATCGTCGATCGTTAAATTCTTTTCGCAATCATTTTATACGCGTTCCAATTCCTTTTAAAATGTTCTACGATGATTTAAGGATCGAGTTAACGAGCTTATCCGTAATGACGCGCATTAAATAACAGCCGAGGAAGTAAAATAGAGATAAAGTGAAAAGGGGGAAAGAGAGAGGAAGAGATCGTGTGCCAATTCAATTTCAATATCTAGATATATACCAATGATATAGCTACTGCTATTCTCTCGAAAGTTATTGATAACATCGAAAGCTCTACATTTCTCTCTTTCTCTCTCTCTCTCTTTCGTATTTGAAGAAATTATCTTCGACGTAGGAAAAAAAAAAACCCAAGGTGTTGATTTTTTCAAACGTCACCTTTTACTATAGTATCTCGATTCCCCATCCCATCCTACCCATCCCCACCCCCTTTCCACCGTAGATATGATATTGCTTTCCATCTTCGTACCTAAGACATTTTTACGCGTACTCGATTCTTTCATTTTCCTTCGAGAGAAGACGTGGGCGTCGTGCATTTGATGGATCGCCAAGTGATCCTTCCTTCGATCTATTTTTTTCTCTCTCTCTCTCTCTCTCTTCTGTTATTTTTGTCTTTTCTTCTTTCTTTTTTTTCCTTCCCTTTCGAAAGAATAGAAGAGAAAGATTTATTGGGATGATCAAGGAGGACGGCAAACCCATAGAAAAAAGATCACTTCTTTCTTGAGTTCCTTAGCTTATTTTCCATATTCCTAAAAATGCTAGGATCTAGTAGATTGGTAGGACCATTGTTCCACAGATTAGTAGAAATTGTCTCGGTTGGTTCGACCGTGTTTGGCAAAAGATGAGGCCCTACCAAGAAATAGACTTGCTCGACCCAAGTTGGCAGAGGTAAACCGACGACGCAGCATTGCCAAACAGGCAAACCAAGATGGACCAACATCATACGAAAGTATTTGGTAAAACTGTCGGCCAGATGATACCATCTATCGGTAGTTTCCTGATGTAGCCAAATTTCGGGTGACTTTTGTTCAACTTTGCTTGGATATGCCAAGTACACTTTAGCGTCTATTGTTGTAGGAAAGCATCTAACTATCTCGAAGAGTTTCGAACCACGTGGATTAGTCGTGGTAATCTTCGAAGTACCGGGAACAACGTTCTCTGTACTTCCTACGAATATCTCGACTTCCGATTCGATGTCGGTTCCTCTTTCATCCGAGACCAGA
Organism: Polistes fuscatus; assembly: GCF_010416935.1. Classification (NCBI taxonomy): domain Eukaryota; kingdom Metazoa; phylum Arthropoda; class Insecta; order Hymenoptera; family Vespidae; genus Polistes; species Polistes fuscatus. Next base: position 11,234,070 of record NW_025113096.1, read on the forward strand.
CTCGTCATCGACGTCGTTGTGGTTGTCGTCGTTGTCGTTGTCGTTGTCGTTGTCGTTACACTTTGTTGTTGTCGATCCTTCCCAACACCGAGGTAACGTTTTAGAGACGACAGCTTGCCTATCTCCATTCGCCCTACCGGAAATTCTTCGCCTGTATACGAATGAGTGATTCGCTAATTCGATATCCCTCTTATCTCAAACAAGCAACAACTCGATGTTATTGATAATAGACAATTGACGTATACGATGTCCTTGAAAAATATATTTTTTAATATAATAACTAACATAAAAAGATGATAAAAAGATGATAGAAAGAAATAGAAAGAAATAGAGAAAAGAAATATGTCGAATGAAAATAGTTGAAATGATGGAATCTTTATCATAAGTATAAACGTCAAGTGAAAGATGCGTGATTGTTTCGAAGAAATATTTTACAATGAGAGAGACATCTCATACGAGGATAGAAGAAAGAAAAAAAAAAAAGAAAAATATCAAAATTTACATACCAGCTATCTCGAGATTCCACTGTAGTAGAAAACCATCGATCGAAGCATAGAAATTCTTGACGTCTTCTGGCAGCACGCAGCCGTGTCGTTGCTCCCAATTCGCAATGGCGTTTCGTTCGCAACCGTTACGCCTGTCTACGCGAACGTTTTTAACGCATGGCAAATTGTCGAGTATCTTGACGACACCTAATGTTAAATTTTCGTAGAAGGAATCTTCGGGAACTGCGTCGACGAAAAATGACATTGTTTCACTGCGTTCGCGCGAATCCATCTTTGATTTTCTATTGTAAAACTGCGCCAGTTCTCTTTCCGACAGGATAACCGAGGTAAACGAAGAAGCTGGCTGGCTACTCGAAAATATCGCTTTCGTTTAACTTGTTTATCGTCATGGCAACAGTATAACAAAGCCGAACACACGGTACTTTCCTATTCACCCTCGAAGTTACGTTCAACACGAGCGTATCGAACACGGCTGCTTGGTTCCTGTGCATACGATTCTCATCAAACAGATACACATGTCCACACGAGGGGGAAGATATTTTTTCAAGGTACAAGGAGGGTTCGAATCATGCGAGGAAACCTCATGAAAAGAGAAAAAAAAGACATGAAATACAAATTAACCCATGTGTTTCACTTTTACATATGAATTACGTTACTCGTAACATATGATTTTCAGCCACCCTTCATTATCTCCCATCGTCATTAGTGGGACGAACTTGAAAGGGGATCGTAAGGATTAGTCATAAAAACCTTTCATTGTTCCCAGCAAAATGTGGGAGTTTCGAACGAACTCTTACACTCCGACTATTTCATTTAATTTTATTTTCTATTGTTAATGTTCGTTGATGCTGCTAATGTTTCTCTTATGACGTTAAATAATTACTCTGGAACAAACCGAGAATGTAATAAAATGATATTTACGAGATCTTTTATCTCCACGCAACGAGAATTACTATTTTATTTTTATTTTTGTTATTATTGTAGGAGATCTTCCTGCCTCTTTACACTCTAGGAATTCTAATAGTGATAAAGGTGTTGATACCTAATCCAAATTATCCTGCAATGACGACGAGAAGGCACGAAGAAAATATATTCGAGTTATTCAATGGTTATAAGAACAATACGATAGCTGTGGTACCTAATTCGACAGAAACTATCGTAAGTTTTCATTAGATACGTATAAACATATACATGTATCTCGTAAAACCAATTGAAATTTGTTGATAGCATCGATTCGTCTTCTAGGCATTCTTAAATTCGATGAACACGCTATGGTTGTCTATGTGGGATTACCCTGGGAAATTACCTTTGAATTTCATTATATTCGATACGAAAGATGATCTACAGGCAGCTTATTGGAGAGATCCGTACAGTATACCTCTGGCTGTGATCTTCGAGGACTCTCAACCGATCACTCAACGTCTTCTGTAAGACTGTATTTACATGTATACACATTATACATACACTAACAGCCAGAAGTTTCGAATAACTACATAAATTCAAAAAGAAATATTATATTCGTAAGAAAAAATGAATGCCTTTTGAATAACCGAAGCAGATTTATGAGTCAACGAAAATTTATTAGTAACATGTTTTATATTTTTTGATCAAATAATGAATAATTTCTCTTCTTCGAATTGTCTTTTTCGTTAAAAATATTGTCTGTTATTTTTAACGACAACCGGACATATTCCCAGACGAGGAAGTATTTTTAAACAAGGTTTTTATGGGCTGCAACCTAGGGCCCCATTCGCGTGGTAAAAAAGAAAATAAAAACAATTTAAATGAAGAATTTAATAACACAAAATAAGCTTCTCGACAAAATAACGAATGATTCGTTACAATTAATCCAAATTTAGTCGAATTTGGGTTGATCGAGTAAATCCCCAAAGTTAACGATCTTCCTTTGATTCTGGGCATACTGGACATTTCAGAAATCAGCAAGTAATGTCGAACCTTTTGGCTGTTGATAGATTGCTATTTCAAAGTTGAATGTAAATTGCTACTTTGATACAGTTGATTATTTGCACTCACGAAAAGCTACTCTTTTTCTTCCTTTCTTTTTTTTAATATCTAATCGAAATTGAAGGGTGGTTAGGAATAAGTGACTACTTGTATTTTTTAGATACGAGATTAGAACAAATCCTTCGTATACATCGCCTCCTTCGCCTACTGAACTCTATTCCGCTCCGGTTACTTGCCGGAAAGACACCAGCCATTGGATGGGTGACGTTCTGTCGATAGAAACTGGCGGATCATGTCCCGTGATTAACTACTTGCATTCTGGCTTCCTAGCTTTACAAATGCTAATGGATATTACGAAGATAAGGGTACGCCAGTTACTTATAGTCTTGGATTATATTGCTTACTTTTTGCACTCCCTCTTCTTTTCTCTTACGAAATAGATCTTCTAATGTATTACTTCCTTCTTTACTACAGTTTGACACGCAAAACATCGACGTAACCATTCCAAATATAACATTAGAAATGTTTCCGAAAGAAGCGTTTACCGCTGGTAAGTTAACTCCCTCTCTCTCCCTCTCTTTTTTTTTTTTCAAAGCTTATTTATTTTCCTTAAAGAAATGATGATGGAATAATGTTTTTTCTTAATGCAACATTATAATACATTTTTTTTTTAGATTGGATGCTAGCTTTTAGAGTGGTTATTCCTTTGTACATGGTCTTAGCACTTTCACAGTTCATTACTTATCTCTTGATATTAATTGTCGGTGAAAAAGAGAATAAGATTAAAGAAGGAATGAAAATTATGGGTCTTAAGGACTCTGTATTTTGGTAAGTGAATGTATTGTATAAATGATGATGAAACTAATAAATTCTAATGTATGCATTAAATACATTTAATATTGATAAATCGTTTCTTGTGCTTTAGGATATCCTGGTTCATTATCTACAGCATCTTCGTATTGTTACTTTCTGCAGTCGCGGTTATATTACTCTTCACTCTACAAATGTTTCAGCATACGCACTTTTTACCGATATTTCTCCTTGTAGTACTTTATAGTTTTTCCGTCATCATGTTTGCCTTCATGATAACACCATTCTTTGACAAATCTCGAGTAAGTATTTACGTTAGGATTAATTAATGTTAAAATTAAATAGATAATCTGCGATCGATTTGAATGTAACATTATTAGCCAAACATTTCGGATTTCCAAACGAACATCTCATACTCGTATATCTTGTTTTAGACTGCCGGTGTCCTTGGAAACTTTGCAGTAACGATACTAAGTTTGATGTACTTCATTCAAGTATTCGTAGACGATTCTAGCTCGATCTCATTTTGGTTGGTATCACTTATAAGTCCGACGGGTGTTGCATTGGCCATGGACAAGGCAAGTTTTCTTTTTTTGTAAACGTTTAAGCAACGATAAAATCTTCGTATCGATAAATTATTTATTTTATATTAATCACGAGTTATTCATTAGGCCTTGGTCCTGGACTTACTAGGAGAAGGAGTCAATTTTGATAATCTCTGGTCCGGTCCTGGTATGCCTTTCGGGGGAAGTCTCATTATGATGACTTTAGACATATTCTTATATGCTTCCATAGCATATTACTTGGACTCGGTTATTCCAAGTATGTTTAAGGAATAATATTTTTCTTTTCTGATGATTTATTCAATGATTTATTCGATGATATTGTTAAGCACCAGTAAAAAACGATTATCTTTAATGACATTTTGATTAATAGGCGAATACGGCACGAAAAGACACCCGTGGTTCTGTTTCACGCCAGGATTTTGGTGCCAACGTAAAGTTCAAAGGGTACCATCGTCTAACGGGGAATCTAATTCGTTTATACCCGGCGAAGAAACAAGTCGAGACGTTGAACCGGTTGTTCGTGAGATGAAAGGAAGGGAAGCGATTAGAATCGTAGATTTGTTTAAATCTTATCAGAAATGTCGTAAGCCTGAAATTAAGGCAGTCAATGGTATCAATCTAACGATTTATGAGGGACAAATAACAGCGATACTGGGACACAATGGTGCCGGTAAAACCACGTTGTTTAATATACTCACGGGATTGACATCGCCAACAGCTGGTACAGCTTTGATTTTTGGATATGACGTACGAGATTCGAACGATATGCAGGTGATTAGAAGTATGACAGGTGTATGTCCTCAGCATGACATTCTGTTTGATCTTTTAACACCTAGAGAACATCTCGAATTTTTTGCTGCTGTACGTTGCATTCCAAAATCGATGATCGAATACGAGGTATGACAATATTTAAAGCTTATAAATAATTTGTTTCTTCTTTTTTGTTTTCGTTTTAATTTTTTTTTGTCTATAGTTGCAGTTCATCTTCCATTCTTTTTCTTTTTTTAACTATTATATAAAACGTTCAATAATTATGTCAAATATTACAGGTAAAGAAAACGTTAAAAGATATCGATTTGGTTGAAAAAGCAGATACTTTTGCAAAATACTTAAGCGGTGGTCAGAAAAGAAAGCTCTCAGTAGGTATCGCCATTATCGGTGATCCTAAAATCATTATCCTTGATGAGCCCACAGCTGGAGTGGATCCATACTCTAGAAGACAAATGTGGTCTTTCTTGCAATCCAGAAGGCATGGTAAAGTCATTCTTTTAACGACTCATTTTATGGACGAAGCAGACATATTGGCTGACAGGAAAGCAGTTATAAGTAAAGGGAGATTGAGATGTTGCGGTAGTTCATTGTTCTTAAAAAACAAATTCGGCATCGGTTATCATTTAACGTGAGTACCAAATATAATATAAAATATGCGTGTATACCTAAAAATAGAAAAAGAAAAAAAAAGAAATCTAATGAGATATTTAATTTATACTATAATTATTTATATATTATAAAATAAATCATAAGATAACTTTATTTTTTTACTTGTAATTTTTGAACTCGATCTATTGTCATAATTACCGTCACATATGTTACTTTCTGTTAACAATTTTTGGGTTGATTTATCATTCCAGTCTCGTACTCGAAGGCAACGCAAGGGAACATGCGATAGCGCGATTAGTATCGTCTCACGTAACGAAAGCCGAAAAAGCAAGACGTCATGGTCGTGAATTGAGCTTCATCTTGCCTCATAATTCAGTGGAAAATTTCGCCTCACTTTTTTCGGCTATCGAGCACGAAATCAAAACGAGATCGAGTAGGTTGGGTATCAGTAGTTATGGAGTATCTATGACGACCCTGGAAGAAGTATTTTTACATCTGGAAAAAGACGAGGAAACGGAGTGTACCATGGATAATCTGTCTAAGAAAATGGTTCGTAATCGTGCACTTAGTAGATCGTTGTCCTTGCAGTCGAAAAGTACATCGTACCAGAGTTTACAGAACGAAGGTGTTATCGTTCAAAATGATGGTCAAGCAAAAGGTAATTGAGTGTTTATATATTTGTTAAATGCAAAATTAATTCATTAATTAATTCGTTAATTAAATATTTTGTTAACAATTATGTTGTATTACAGGAGCAGGTGATCTACCAGATGGAATTCACAATGATAGGAATCCTCCTGTTCTCGGCCTTGGTTTAGACCCCATCAAAATTCGGCCTAACTTCCTTCAAATTCTTTACGCCATGCTTCGCCTAAGGATACTCAGGCTGTTTAGAAACATTCAACTACTTTACTTCACCATCATTGCTCCTCTTGCTCTCATAATCCTCGGTCTCTACATAAACAGTATTCAAACGGTCGAAATTAAGATGCAATCTCTTGAACTTAATAGTGGTACGCTTTTCTAACTTCTTACATATAATATATTATTTCAAGTATCATCGAAATATCTATTAACATTTAAGATATTTGTTCTCTCTCTCTTTTTCTGTACATTTTTTAGAAACCTACGGCAATAAGACGAAAATCTTATATGTGAATAATACCAAAGTTGACATAACGCCTTTGATGGATGGTATGAATCAAGATGTTAAGCACATCGACGAATACGATGGAAATTTCGTTAGTTTGTTAAAAAGCGCACCACACATGGCAGCATTTAATATCAATGAATACAACTTCCCTAAAATGAATTTAACGATCGTATATAACGATACTATGCAACATTCTTTGCCCATTTTAGTGAATGTACTGTTAAATACTTATTATAGGTATGTATATTATTCCTCGTTCTTAAAAAAAAAAAAAAAAAGAAAAGAAGAAATTCCAAATTGCAGTAATTATCGCAATAATTTCGTTACAAACAGATTGGTAGTTGGAAAGGACGATGTTCCTCCAATTGAAGTAAAGACTCATCCGTTTCAACAGACATCACAGCCACAAGAATTTAATGTAGGCATTGCCAGTTCAGCATTATTTATTGGAATGGATTTTGTTTTATTACCGATCACGTTAGCGGTTGATATGGTTTACGATCGAGAAGTAAGGATAATTTTATTTAAAATATTATTTCATTTTCCACGCAACAACGAGAATATAAAAATATATATACCTATATAATTTGATTTTTAGATAAAAGCAAAGAATCAATTGCGCGTCAATGGTCTGTCATTTCCAATGTACTTCCTTTCCTATTTCATTGTTCTCGTCGGCCTGATGACATTTATTTGTTTATGCATCGTCGGCATTATATTTCTTTTCGACGTGCCTTCGCTTCAAGAACCACCAGCACTCATCACCCTTGGTGCCCTTTTGATGTTATACTGCCCTTCGTCCATTCTTTTCTCGACATGTTGGAGTTATATCTTTGATAAGATGGACTCTGCACAAAGTATTTTACCCAATATTGCAACATTCCTTGGACTTATACCGTTTCTACTTGTCGTCATACTAGACATGCTAGGCGTCGGTAAATAACATATATTATTAATAATAAAATAATAATAATACTAATAAAAAAAATATAATATATATATATAAATATAATATTAAAATATTTTTATTTAACCAATATAAAATATAATAATTTGTTTAAGGTGGTACAGCAGCGTTCGCTTTGCATGTGGTTTTTTCTCTGTTAAATACCATGTACGTGCCCTTCGCAGCGGTGTACTATGTAGATCGCGTCCATTTAATGTGCTCCATCAATGCTGCTTGCCATCATTTAACGATGTCAGACTATCTTACTACAGAGATCATTTTAATGGCCGTTGGTGTACTCTTACATTGTCCATTATGGTTCTTTGTGTTGCTATTATTGGACATCAAGAAAAGCGGTGGAAACGTTAGCGATCTCTTCAAACACTTCCTGGTTAGAAGATTTTTTTCTATTTTTTATTTTTTCTTTTTCGTCATTACGTAAGTATATATATGCATACAAATAAATATATAACTTGTTTGATATGTTTGTATAGAGAAATGGTGGTTCTATCGGCGAGGAGATTATGGAAAATTCCGATATTGGCGATCACGAAGATTCTGACGTCAAAAATGAAAGACAGAGAGTGTTTAATCTTATAACGTCACCTTCCGCTCAACAACCACCAGTGGTACTGGTGCAGGTAAAATTATTTTCTACTGAAAATGATGAACATGTTAAATATGATATAAGCATGATCTTGATCATGATTATCAAACACGTTAGAATCTACGGAAAGAATATCGCCAACGAGAAGCAGTTTCTTGTAGCTGTTGTACCAAACGGGAGGAAGAAACAACACCGCAAATGCAACAAAAAGTCGCCGTACGAAATCTATCATTGGCCGTTGAGCCGGGCGAAGTATTCGGACTGTTGGGTCATAACGGTGCAGGTAAAACTACTACGATGAAGATCATTATTGCAGAGGAAGCAGCGACACGTGGTAGAGTACAAATTGGTGGAAGCAATATTCACTCTCACATTGAAGAAGCATTCAGACAAATGGGATATTGTCCTCAACACGATGCCCAATGGAAGAACATTACGGTACGAGAACATTTGGAATGCTACGCAGCCATTCGTGGTGTACCTTGGGGAGAAATTAATAGGTAATTTTAAAACAACTTTTATCCTGTTTTTGTTTATAACAATAACTTTAATCTTCTAACTAACAATATTATTTCAGAATTGTTGATCTCTATCTATCCGGTCTTCAAATACATGAACATGCCGATAAACAAACTCAAGAATGCTCAGGTGGTACTAGAAGAAAACTCAGCTTTGCAATGGCAATGGTTGGAGGACCAAAGGTTGTTTTAATGGATGAGCCCAGTACGGGTATGGATCCTAGGTCAAAGAGATTCCTATGGGATACCATTCTTGCTAGTTTTCAGGTATCATCGAAACACTACGAGCCTTCAATCGGTTTTTCATATTTTTCTTTTCTTATAATCTTCGTGAATTTCTTCAATAGGGTGGTCGAGGAGCAATTCTTACAACTCACTCAATGGAAGAAGCAGATGCATTGTGTTCCAGAGTCGGTATAATGGTCAAAGGTGAACTGAGATGTATAGGTTCGACGCAACATCTTAAAAATCTTTACGGTGCTGGGTACACTTTAGAAATGAAACTTTTGGGTGGCGATTGCACCCCGACTACGCCTTCCAGTGATAGATTATCTGCATTAAAAGAATTCGTTGCTGGTCTCTTTCCTGATGCAACTGTAGAAGAAAGCTTTGCAGATAGATTGGTTTTCGCCGTTCCTCAACACGCAGTGAACTCGCTGGCCGAGTGCTTTATGCAGTTGGAGAAGGGTGAGAGAGAGTATTTTTTCATCGAAAAAAAATTAATTCATTTTAAATACGCTTATGTGTGGAGCAAAAAAAGTAAAAAAGAGTAATAATTATAAAATTTTAAATTACAGCCAAGCAAGAGTTGGATATCGAAGAGTACAGTTTCAGTCAAACTACGCTGGAACAGGTGTTTCTTAAGTTCTCTCATTATGATGAGAGCAATAGTGGTGAATGACGATCTAGATATTCAGTGTGTTAGTATCTCGTTTTTAATTATGAACTTGCTATACTTTCAAGATTGCTCAATAACGCGCGAGAGTATTAAAAGTCATTGTTTTTATCTCTGCGAGTGAAGAAAATCGAAACGAAAATGATATTAAAAAAAGTCATCTACGTTGTAAGAAAAATAATACCACGACGGTCGGATAATGTTGCACTAAAAATGCGAGTACGAGCGATGTTAAAGAAACAAAAAAAATCATTTTCTTTCCGTAAAAAACAAAGTTCAAAGTTTAATAATTTAAAAAATTATTATAATCTCGTCTATCCCTTGTTAATATATTATTATTATTATTATTATTATTATTATTACTATTATTAATTATCTAAACATTACACCACAATGATTCATTAAATGCACGACCTTTTTTCTCTATGAGGATTCAGTGACATACATTAAAATGCTTTTATCTAATAGGAAGGGTTGTATATTGTCCCAAATCTGCAATTGAATCTAGATGAAACGCGTATTCTTGTTAAATAAATCATTCAAAGGATATTGTATATACATTATCTTGAAATATGCTTCTATCAGTACTGTAAACCATGTAACACATAATTGCACAATTAAAGAAAAGCAACTATTTAATACGAAATTTTCGCAGTCGTAATATAAGCTAACATACATTAAATACATGCATTCATAAAATAAATACATAAATACATTAAGCAAGTATGGGTTCTAATTTTAGGGCTTCCTGAATAAAAGATTTTTGTAAAAGCGAATTCATTTGAGAATTTTAGGATATAAAAAGAAAAATAATAAACTAGTAATTGGGAGGGGTTTTGGTATCCATGATCCCACCACCATGACTGTATGTCACTGTTAGGATCGTATATCAACTGATATAATATTTAAACATACTGCGAATACTACGAGTATATACAACAATTATTATCCATATTACAATGAAATCGTCTATTTCTCGTGCTCGTATTTTGGTGCATCGCAAATTAAACGTTTGCGTAAAAATACTTCTGTATTATCTGCGCAGATAAATAATCGAGGAATAATTAAGTGTTAATAATTAGCATCTTGTAAATATAGTCGCAAAAGGATAGTGTGTTCGAGCGTCGATTACAAAAAAAAATCAGAAAAGAAGAGAAATTCCGTTTTCGTTGATAACACGAACAAAAAATACCGATTTAATAATCTAACGTATAATCTATACTGATTTTATCGTTTCGATATTATTTTACGCTCTCATTTTTTAGATACCAAAAGAAATACTCACGCAGCGGTCTCGTAACAATATTGCATTGGAATTGGATCCTGTAATGTATCTAATGTTAGTCACAAAAATATGACGTAACGTTTATGATCATTAACAGAGAGGTAGCGCAGATATCTCTCTTCTGCGTGTAATACATACATACACACACACACACATACATACATACATACACAGATTCATACGTACTTACATACATACAAACGTAACTACATATATATATCAATTTATTTAATTTTAATGCGACAATTTGTTATCCGCAAACGTATGAGAAGAGCATTTTACCCCGATATAGAATCGAATAAATTTTAATCGATTTGAATACGATCGCGTATTCGTAAATAATTCAAGAAAAAATAAACAAATAAATAAATAAATAAATAAAAATAATAAATAAATAGTCGAGAAATACATCGACGAAAAACTTTTACGTAATATTATCGATTCAAGAGGAATGGCATACATGCAACAAAAATAATAGGATCATAGTAATTATGTATCTATTAAAACGTTTCTTCTCCGTCTGTCTTATGGTCTTTTATCAAGCTTTCTTTGGATCACAAGTCAGAAGGATACGATAGGTCGTTATTTATTGCCTCTTTAGGATGTAAAACGATGATCATGATGATAATGAGGATAATGATGATGAAGATGATGAAGATGATGATGAAAATGACGAATTCATGGAAAAAAAAAAGATTTTATAATTCCGTTTAGATTCATGAGACGTACATATATAGAAAAGGATCTCGCATGATCCAATTGAGTTGAGATATCGAAACGAATAGTTGGTTGATTTTCGGTTGGCAAAAATTTGAATTATTCTTGAGTACCGATTAGATCTAACATTCGTTCAATTAAGCATGAATGCTTTGAAAGTGTGATCAACGTATACTCTCGAAAATTCAATTTATTGCTATACTTTTTATCGCCTACGAAACGTTATAAGGGTTGATAAGAAAATTGCTGCCGATAAAAATAAATATATATAAATATTTATATATATATTATATATATATATATGTGTGTTTATGTATATACAAGGTGGTTCGCTAAAATGACTGATTCTTTTTCTTTCTTTGAAAATATCATCGATTGATTCTTTACGATTCTTTTATTATACGTAAAACAAGTGTCGCCTAGTTGTACGGATCAAACAACGAACGTTATTTGAAAGTGAGTTTATCTAATGAAAAAATCCTTATCATTATTTGTATAAAATTACACCTTGCGGCGTTAGAGAAAATGTGAAAGGCTTATAATTAGTTCTTCATCTCTGATCCTTTCATCTTTTGAAAAATGATGAAACGTTGTTCGTTGAAAGCAAGTGAACGGTCAGTGAACCATCCTGTATATCCTCAAGGGCTCCTTAATCGTAATATTGGATCCAAGATCTAATTACGAAGGTAAAGAGCAAAATAAGAAAGGGGGAATGTCTCAAAGATAAGAGAGAAAGAAAAAATAATAAATAAAGAAGAAAAAAAAGAAGAAGAGAAATATAAGAAAAAGAAAATTAGCCAAACGTTAGAAAAGATAATTACATGCTCTTTTGAGGCTTTTGAGAAAAGAAAAAAATTAATAAAAAATAAAAATAAAAATAAAATAAAGGAGAGCTCTCTCGTTTGCAGAATCGCGCCCTACGTTTCTCTTAGATCTTAATGGCGCTGCGATCGCGGCGGGAAAAATTCGAACGCGAGTTTCGGGCGTCGTTCGGAGGACTGAATGAAACATTTTTGTAGATGATATAATATATATATAAATATATACATACATAGCGTAGGTAGTTAATATTTGAATCTCGTCATAAAAAGAAGTATCGATTTTTGTAAATATGAACTCGTTATATAAGAGAGGGAGAATTCTTATTATAAATATATATATGAAATAGAAACTGCGTGCGTAAATTTACGTAAGTAATTATTGCGTGCATTTATAAAAAGGGATTGGTGTACGCACAAATCTCGCTCTAGAAAATACGATATTAACATAAAATTTAGTCAATTATGAAATTACACGATTGAAAGGAAGGGTAAAGGAAAGAAAGGAAAGAAAAAAAGAAGAAGAAACAGAACAGCAGACAATTTTATGAGATTATATATAAATATATACCATTTTTTAAAACCGTTGTCACCGATTACGGGAATACGCGACGATGTGTCTCGAGCATTCCTGATAATTTAAAATAAACAACAAACGAACAAAAAAAAGGGGAAAAAATAAGAATAATAATTAAAAAAAAATAGAAAAAGAAATAAATAAAAAATAAGAACAATAAGTTACTGCGTAATCCGATAGACATGCAGCAGCAGCAGCAGCAACAGCAACAGCAGCAGCAGCAGCATAATCGCGTTTGCGGTCAAAGTGCTTCATTTTTTGACAATTATTTTGCGAATCCCGTTGTCGGATATATTTAGTAGCCGTGTGTAAATACATACATACTTTACATACATACATAAAATACATAAATACATACATAGATCTCTAATGTAATCGTCTGCACACGCTCGCGTAAATGCGCGTTAATTAAAAAAAAAACCCTCGCTTTTCTTATTATGGTCCGTTCGTTCTTACGTGGATTGTCCCGATCGATCCGACTTAAACTTTAATTAATTAATTCATTAATTATACAACAATGAAAAGACGATGGTAGTCTTATCGTAGACGATAGTCAAAGAGAAAAAAAAATAATAATAATTATAATAATAATAATACTAATAATACTAATAATAATAATAATAATAATAATAATATTAATAATAATAATAATAATAATAATATCCAAGTTGGACGATCGGTAAATCGTCTTTCTCATAGCATTATTTCGTTTTTTGGTAAGAATATTTCTTCTCGTGCATGCACGTATGTAAGCACCCACCCATACACGCGCGACTGACAAGATGGATACACACATACATACTTACATATATATATATATAAACAGACACACACAATGATCATACATACTTACATATACACCCCATAAGAAGGAAAATACATTTCGTTCTTTACTCACACGTTTAAATCGTGTAATATCTATGATATTCATTGATACGTGCCGAACACTTAACACCCGTCAAAACCGTAATTAACGTTACGGTATTACGTATTTGTTGTATAAAGTGAATGTAATCAGTCGGTTAACGGAAGCTTTTTCACCAATAAAAATCAGTTAAACATAATGCTATAGCGTGGTTTTTTTCATTCACCCTATTTTCCTGTTCTTTGTGTAATGATTATTATATATATGTACATGTTAACATGTATAGTAAAATAATCAAATACATGAAGGATCCTGTTAGATGATTGATTATATTAAATGATTATATTACAAGAGTAGTGGCAGGATTATACAACTCACATAATTAATATAAATGCAACTTATAGTAATATTTACATATAAGTATGTTTACGCTTGACACATAACAAATGTAAATGTACTTAATGTTTAGAGTTTAACATGCAGAGATTTCTTTTAAAGTCAATGAAAATACTAAATTACCTAAAATTGTTTACTTTCTTTCAATGTACGTAGAGTCTTAAAAAGTATGATAAAATGTGCAATCGTGTAACCGAGAAGAGCACCTGTTACGCAAGGGATAGGCCATACTTGCCACGGTCTATCCCAATCTAATGGAATTACAGTAGCACCTAACCATGTACCCAAAAGAGTAGTTTTTACAACTATTTTGGCAGCATCAATAAGTTCATTATGCTTTACTGTTTCTGTTCCTGTTAAAATGTTGACTGCTGTATCTACTCCTAAATGTAAACTAGCAGGAACAAATGTTAAACACGTTAATATTATGGTAAGCATGGTTGTTTCCTCGTGTTGACTAAAAATTGGTGCACCAAATATAACAATGATAAAATAATAAATGACAGACAATATAATACTTATGATAACAAACTTAAAACCTTCCTTGATATATTTGGTCCAAGATTTTTTAGCTTTCGAAGTCTTAGTTTCTATCTTGGTGATTAGTATCGGTTCTGTTTGTAACAACGAGAACATTACTTTGATCACCTCCGCAAACATCAATATCAATAATGTTGGAATAAAATTATACGAGCCAACATTATACAAGCTGCCATTTATTTGTAATAAAGTTAATATTCCTGGAAAGTAAATGCAAGTGAATGAGGAATAAACGAACAATAGTTTTTGCGCCGCTTTTATTCCACCGATCATATTTCTATTTTTATAGTCTGTAACATAGAGATAAACAATATCTATAAATATATAAAACAATAAATAGAAAAATATATATATATATAAATATGTGTATTTTTTAAAATGACATTAATTTGAGGTTAGTTAACATGTGACTTACCACCGAAATGCATGTTTAAATGTGTCACTTTTATAAATACACATATACATAAATTATTAAAAATGTATATTACTTATCTCAATAAAGTACACTTAATTAGATATAATTTAAACAAAGTGACAATTTTACAGAAAATGTTTACCAGCATTTGAACATGCGATTGGTAACATTTTGACGTGTAGTTTCGAAAGCAAATAGTTATCAGTGTGAGCTGTTACAAGAGTGTGTTGTGTATTGGGAAAAGAAAGAGACAACAATTTCATGCTATTGCTTAATACAAATTATTTGTTTTTATTTTAAATAAATTATTATGGGTAAGAATAAACAATCGCAGAGAACTAAAAATAATGCAAGGGTACGTATTAATTATCTCATTTAAAATTAAGACTTTTCTTATATTAACCTCCAATTTTTAAGATATTCTATAAGTCAATGTATTTAACTGATTTTATAATCAATAGACAAGATTGTAGCACTTTTTGATAAAATGTGATGAAATATTAATGTATCTGCTTTTTTTTTATTTCAAATATCTCTATTAATATTCTTACTTTGTAGCCATCAAATAGTAGTAGAAGCGCAGAGCTTCTGGGAACTCCGATGCCCAATTTTGTTGGGTTTTCAGCTGTCAAGGATGGTGGCTATATTCCTGTACTTCCTGGATTAACTCTTTGTAATTTAAATGATATTGAAATGCATAATGTTAATTCTGACTTTCAAATTGTCTTAAAAAAAATGAATAAGAAGGATGCGACTACAAAATACAAAGTAAAAATTTGTTTTGTATTACTATCAAATAATATTTGTCTTATCTTTTTAACATATGAATATATTTTTGTAGGGTTTGCAAGAATTTGCAACTATGTGTCAAACAGTAGAATTATCAGCTGTCGAAGGAATGTTACCTTTTTGGCCAAGATTATATAGTGTTTTAGCTATCGATATTGAACATAAAGTAAGAGAAGCTGCGCAAATAGCTCATGCTGCTGTAGTTAAACGAGTCGGTAAAGGTATTGCTATGTATTTAAAGCAAGTCGCTGGTCCTTGGTTTACTTCCCAATTTGACACTTATCCACCTGCTGCATCGGCTGCAACTAATTCATTCAATGTGAGTGATACATTTTTTTTTTTATTTAGACTTTTATTTTCTGAATATAATTATTTAATAATTTTTTTTCACGTGTTCAGGAAACTTTCCCGCAAAAGAAAATAGTCGACGTAATAATCCATTGTCAAGAAGAAATATTATCATATATTTGTGATAATATTATAACCCAAACACCGCAGTCATTGTCTATACATAAGTAAGTTTCATTATTTAATAAATATGATGTCTAATTGTATTATGCATGTCTCTTTAATATCTTTATTATATCTCTTTTCTTTTTTTCTTAAGAACCTTAAGCGCAGAAGAAATGGAAACAAAGTATCAAAAAGTATTGGTGGCAAGTTTACATAGTTACAGTTATTATTTTAAAAAAGTACCTATTCAAGAAGTAGAAAAAACTACAGAAATTCATCAGAAAATCATAAGCAATAGTAAATTTTGGAAATTAACCAAGCACAATGTTATTCCTATAAGAACAGCAGTTTTTACTGCGTTAACGTCGATAATAGAAAATGCTGATTTTTTAATACAAAATGAAAAGAAAAGAACAGTAACAGCTATTATGAACAGTTTGGATGAAACGGAACCTGCGCTTTCTTCAGCAATCTGGGAGTCTTTACTTGTTGCTATTAATAAAATACAGGTAAATGATTTAAACTACAACTTCTATTACATTGCATAACATTATGAATTGATAAAATATAAATTTTTATTTTTTTTTAGGACTGGTATATAGTAGTTAGTATCGAAAAGCTAGTGTTGCCAAAATTATGGCGAATTTTACGTGGTGGTGGACAATGTTGTGCAAGTGTCGTTTATCCTAATTTATTACCTTTCCTTAGTCAATTTCCAAAATTAAATATTGATAATACGACTTTGTACATGAATTTCTTTGAAAATATGCGACAGGGGTATTTATTCAGTTTCATTTAAACCATATGTCGTCAATTATACAACAATTTTGATGATGTATACATTTTTCAGTTTTTCAGCTAAGAGCGTCCAACTTAGTCGTTCCGAAATGTTTGCAGTAACGGTTTCCTTTATCGAGTGTTTACGATATGCAATTTTATTGAATGTCAATGAGGTTGCTCTGTGTGAGAAGCTTTTGAAAGAACAGGTAAATAACAAGGCTTAAAATATATTATTTTACATACTATTATAAATATTAATATGAACAAATCTTTTTTTGAATATTGCAGCTAATTCCTATAATAGAAATGTGTTTTAAAGAAAATATAATAATGAAACAAATTTTATTCTGTGAAGTTATCCAATTGTTAAAATATTGGAGTAAAAATCGTTACAACGAAGAATATAAATCATATCCACTTTTAATAAACAAATTTTGGACAGAACTTAAACAATTATATGAAAAGCTCCTAAATATGATGCAAACTTCCACTTCAACATCTATCGAACTTATAAGTAATTCTCAAATGGAATTATTACTTAACTTAAAAAATGCCCCAAATAGAAGACGAAAAAATTTAAAAGTAAACTTTGCTGAATCTTATCAGTTTACCGAAGCTAAATGTCAAATACAAAAAGTAGAAGTAGAAGTGGACAAAGTTTTCCAGGCAGAACTTTTTAATTTTGTTAATGAGTTTTGCGTAACATGTTTTGATAAAATTAATAGCCAGCACTTCATAGAATATATCGAATATCTTAACAAAATAATCACACATTTTGAATGTAAAGAACTTTTTATTGCTATTACAAAATCATTGAAACCGAACATTAGTTTCTTCGAGTTTTATAACGAAACTTTGAAAAACTGGTTAACGCAAGCATCGAACAAAGAGAAACATGTAGTAGAATTAATTTTTAAACTTGTTAAATACATGGATGATATGGATAAGGATAAAGTTCTAAGTTCATTAACTGAGGTAAGATTATTATATTTTATATTTCTTTTTGGTTTTTGAAAATGTAATATATACATATATGTATTTATTATTTTAATTTTTAGTTTGAGAATGTCACTATAGTTCGAAGTATTATCGAGTGTGGTTTATCGAAAAATAATAGAAATGATGTTGTGATAAAAAAATGGTGTTCACAATCTAAAGTAACGAGTTTACTTATAGATGTAGCCAAGGAAGTAGTTTCTGATAGTTGTATTGATTTAGAAAGAAATAAAAATTTGATTCTATTGGCTTTAGATTTATCCGAGGATGGTGGTATGTTTCATACTTTTAATATCTGTCTTTTTATTTTTTTTATATTTGTATTATGTATAATATTTATTTGTTTTTAGACCCATTAATAAACGAAGATAAAGCTAATCAAATAATAACAATCCTGTGCGATTCAATAAATGAAAGAAACGAAGATTCCTTGGTAGAACTTGGAAAATTAATTTTACAACTTGTGCCGCTTGTGTGGACTTACAAGAAACCGATATCTGGTGCTGTACAATTATTAAAAGCACTTTTTGTACTATGTATTCAAGAATATTCTAATAATTATGATTCCATTTCTATCGATGATATGCAAAATGTTTGGAAAAAAGGTCTTTTTGAATGCAGACGAAGACTCACTCATTCAGAGTTTACTTCGTTTACTAAACAAATTGCCATTATTACTTGGAACGTAATATGCAATACGTAAGAACTTTTTCATTTCTAATATATTTAAAAGGCCTAAAGGATTTTATTTTTCTTATCATTTTACTTCATTACAGACACGAAGCAGACGTAAAAGATTTGTTAGTAGATATAACAACTGATTTCCTTGAAGTAATAATTGATGATGCATTATGTATAAATACTATTGACGTGGAAGTGGAGTACGAAAAAGAAGTTCTTTCTACATTTTTAACAGAATCAAATATAAGTACATGGATAGCTGAAGTTACTGGAATAGTCATTTATGCAGAAGCAATAACTGGACATTTATACGTATCGAAACCCGAGCAGGAGATACGTGCATATCACCATACTACAATAATTAATTTAATCGATAACGTTTCGGCAGATAACACTGAGAATTGTCTTATATGGGCTTTGTTTGTAACTAAATTATTAAATAATCTTTATTTAAGATATGAACAAGAAATTATGGATAAAAATGAAATTAAAAATGAAACTGTAATACCAGGATTTACGGAAATATTAATAAATATCTTACATTCTGTTACTTTAGGACATATTTATGTGAATTATTATAAATCTGTTAGTACAATTTATATTTAATATTTTATATTTTATTTAATATTTATATATTTTTTTATATTTTAATTTTTTTTATTATATATAATATTTATAATTATATGATATATAATTTTTTGAATTTGAAATAATTAACATTCGTTTTTGCAGACTAAATGTTACAAAAATGTGGATAAACTTTTGACATCCGTAAAAAATAATTTGAAAAGTTTACAGAAATATGTAACTAAAAAGGAACACGAGGAAATTCTTCAGTATATTCAAAAGTAAGTATTATCTTTCTGTGCAATATTTGAAGTTATAAATTAATATGATCTTTTTTCAGATATAAGTCTAAATATGGAAGTATTTTACCATATATTATTAATGTCTATTTTATGGAATTATATGATGAAAAAGATCTTATGGAATATTGTAAAATGTGCAAAAACAATGGTATATTTCCTGAAAAAGATTCATGCGATAAAGAAGCATATTTACAAGCAGTGCAGGTATGATGCTGTCTTCTGATTTTCTTTAATAATTATTCCACAATAAATGAAAAAATTCTTTGTTAATATTATTAATTAAATTATTTCAGATTACATCTCAATATTTAGATCCGGAAGAGATTCAAGTATCAACAGATGATCTTCTAAGTGTTTTAATTGTAGGAAGAAATATACTATCGACTCAAGAAGATTCTTTAGTACATCTCCGCATTTTAGAAAGAATTGTAATTGATCAGTCGAAGAATCCGAAATTGTTCCTTCTTGATTGGTTCGTATATTTGATTTATATATTTACTTATAAAAACTATTCCGACTACACTTAAATAATAATTGGTATTTTTTATAGCGATGTTAGCGAAGAGTCGTGGGAAAACGTAGCTTTAACTTTAGAAATAATAAGATTTCTTACGGAATTTATTATAAAAAAACACACGGATTTAACGGACGAAAATTGGGATTTTATTCTGATTTCTTTATCATCTTGGCAAGCTTCCGTAAATAAATCTAAACATAATTTCAATGATCTTAAGGTAAATATATTGCATTAAATGCATACTCTTTTTAATATTTTAATATTAAGAATATAATAATAAATACATACGTTTATACATTTATACAGGTGACAGCATTAACGGTAGCCGTTAGTCAGCTTTTTTATGAAGTTCAAAGCCTGATGCATAAACACGAAGTAAAACCTTTGAGCGAATTACCACCTGATATTTTAGATGAATGGAAAGCTGTCTTTGCTAAGGACATACACAGAAGTATTCTAAAAACTTGGAAGCTTCATGCTGGTAATTTTGTTTGTTTATAAAATAATTTTACAAAGGTTGATGAAATATGAATTTTATATTAACTAAAATTTACTGAAATCTTTTTTACAGAATCGTACGTCGAAAAATTGGGGGTCTTAAAACCGATTATTGCTTTAGATTATTTGGGTAGAACGATAAGTTTACTTTATGCTAAAGAACTTTTCAAAAATGATAGCGAATCTATCGAAAGCAATAATTTAGACGAAACGATAAAATTGTGTTTAAAACTTATTCAGTCCCCAGCACCGTCTATACAATTAGCTGCGTATCATTGTTTGAAACATGCCATTTCTGAGCTTGTAGAACACGACAAAACATCAATGGAAACGGAATGCTTTCATCCACTTGTTTTGAGTATTAGGAATTTCGAAGAAGCACTTTTGAATATCCAGTATATCGTTAACACCATGCTTATAGATTTCAAGTTGGTATTCAAAATAATCTATAGATAAATTATTATTATTTATTTGTAATACATTTATTTATCGTTTCGTGTTTATTATATCTCCATTTAGATTATGCGACACTATTAGTTGTACTATTCAGCCTTATACAGATTCTTACACATATACTTTGGGTTACTTATTGCTTTGGGCTATCATTTTGGATATGTGTGCAAATACACATGGTGATTTACGCTATCAATACGCTGAAATATTAAAGTAAGTTTTACTCTTATAAATGTTATTATGTGAATCATGATATTCACGCATAGATTTTAAAAATTGAATTATAAATGACTATTTAATATCTTTAGGAAAGATCTATTTCCATCCTTATTAAATAATATATTTCGATTAATGCCAGTGGAAGTACTTCAGGATAACAAAAACAAAGCAGCAAAATTAGTAGAAATGTTTTCTACCGTACCATCCATGAGTTTTGGAGGTACGTTTATTTACAACTTGTTGGCAATTATTTTATTATTAATTAATATGATTTTAATTTAGAAAGTTGGACCGAATGGAGATTGGATCATATAGTGTGTTGGTTATACACAAATACTTTAAGGCATTTACCAGTGTTAGTGAGACAATGGTGGAGTACAGCTGATAGCAGAGTTAGCGTAGCAGTGGATAGAATAACAACTCATTATGTTAGTCCTATGTTATGCCAAGAAGAACTTCTTAATAATAGGCTAGTTAATGTCGAAAATATGCAAGTAAGAAATATAAAATATGCACCACATTTAACGCATGTAAATTATTTAATAGATTGAGAATATTGTCTTGTATTTATTAATATTATAGGTAAAAGTTCATCCGACGGCTAGAGAAGTAGTAGCATTATATCAAATGGATGATACAGAATTAGAACTTAGTATCGTTTTACCACCAAACCATCCATTGGGTCCAGTTACCGTAGAACCAGGACAACACGCAGGGGGTACTGCCAATTGGAGAAATTGTCATATGCAGTTATCAATATTTCTTACTCATCAAGTGAGTATTACAATTCTATGTATACTTATGTGTATTTAAAATTCATTTTTATACAATTATTTTTGATACAGAATGGTTCAATTTGGGATGGATTGATATCATGGAAAAAGAATTTGGATAAGAAATTTGCCGGTGTCGAGGAATGTTATATATGTTTCAGTATCTTTCATATAAGTACTTATCAAATACCAAAATTGTCTTGTCATACTTGTCGCAAGAAATTCCATACGCCATGCTTGGTAAGAATTTGGAATATATTTCTTACTAAAATATTATACACACTATATTATGTATTAAATTATATTCTTTTTATTCTAGTACAAATGGTTTAATACGAGTCAAAAATCAACATGCCCGATATGTCGAAATGTATTTTAATTCAATCCTAAGATATAAGGAGGATTCCAATCATATAATAAAATGTTATTATTATAATAATATGTTATTATAATAATAATAATAATAATAATAATAATAATAATAATAATAATAATAGTAATAATAATAATAATAATAATAATAAAAGACAGTTTTATATAGAATGCATACAAGAAAGAAATAAATTCATTATGTAATATAATTTATGGTGTTAGTATTAAATATATATAATACATACATGTAAGTAGTAACAATTAATGTTTTACTATATCTGCTATGTGTAAAATTAAGATGTATATAAAAACATATTCGATTGTACTACATAAATCCATTTTTTAAACTAAAAACAAAAAGAATAGGAAGAATGTAAGTTTTTAGTTTAAAATTGAATAATTCGAAAGTTGCCAATAATTCGAGAAATGATGAAATATATTATTAATACCTGATATTTACGATCTTCGTTTGAAATAATTCATTGTTTATATCGCAATCCAGAAATGTAAGAGGGTTAGGATTAATATAGATAAGTTTAATTCCTATTTTTGACGTTACTGTTATTGGTGGCGCTATCATCGATTGAACAATAAGTTTTTATTGGTTGACAGTTGGTACCATATGTTTTGACATTAGTTTAAGATGGCGGTATTTTTCAGTGTTCGTACGTGAAAGAAGTCTCGTGTTTCGGTATTTTTCGCGTTATCGGTTAACATTTAAAAAATATCGAGGGATGGAGACTAGTGCGAGTACCGGTACTCGTACAACGCGATTTATGATGGAGGGTGTCGGCGCTCGAGTTATTCGTGGACCTGAATGGAAATGGGGTAAACAGGTTGGAACATAGGTTACCTATTATAAATATGTATTTTTCAAATCGTTCAAACAGTCTTTTCGTGATTATTTTAACGTTGTTAATATTGTATAGCATTTTTACGTTATTCCCTTATTTTATACGAAACTTTCTTTTTTAAATTATATTAAAATTTACGAATGTTTTCAACAAGTTTTTAAGGTTATCGGATGATCAACAATTATTTTCTCTCATATTTCATTATTTGTTATTAATGTATTTTGATCTAAGTAAGTGTTGATATTAATCCTATTGTATCGTATTTTTTATAAATTGTTTTGATATTATTAGAAAATTAAGCAAAGAATTATATTAAAATAAATGAAGGTTAAGTTTTATTAACAGTGCAATATTGTTTAACAGGATGGAGGAGAAGGACATGTTGGTACGGTCAGAAATTTTGAATCTCCTGAAGAAGTTGTTGTTGTATGGGATAATGGTACGGCAGCAAATTATCGTTGTTCTGGTGCCTTTGATCTTCGCATATTGGACTCAGCACCAACAGGTGTCAAGCACGAAGGAACTATGTGTGATACTTGTAGACAACAACCGATCTTTGGTATTAGATGGAAATGTGCTGAATGTGGGAATTATGATTTGTGTTCTATTTGTTATCATGGAGATAAACATCATTTGAGACATAGATTTTATCGCATTGCTACTCCTGGAAGTGAACGCATTTTATTGGAACCAAGACGTAAAACTAAGAAAGTATGTGTATTATAAATATAATTAATAAAATATTTATCAATATATAAAATATCTATTCAATTTATACTAATACAATAATTTTTGTTATTTACAGATAGCCATTCGAGGTATTTTTCCTGGCGCAAGAGTCGTTCGAGGTGTTGATTGGCAATGGGAAGATCAAGACGGTGGAAATGGACGTAGAGGAAAAGTTAACGAAATACAGGATTGGTCATCAGCCAGTCCTCGTTCAGCAGCTTATGTTATTTGGGATAATGGTGCCAAAAATTTGTATCGTGTTGGATTCGAAGGAATGGTTTGTTTTCATACCACCGCACATACTGTAATAATATGAATTCTAAATTTTTATTCTGCAAATAATATTTATTTATTCTTATATACTTATAAATTTTGTTGATATTTTTTAGGCTGATTTAAAGGTTGTCAGTGATGCTAAGGGACAGACAGTTTATAGAGATCATTTACCATTGCTAGGTGAACAGGGTCCAGGTAGAACTGGACCACATGGTCTGCAAATTGGAGATCAGGTACTGAAAATGAATAATCTTTAAACTTATTTTTCAATTTAAATGAATTATATATTGAATATTGTATTATATTTATTATATTTTATTATTAACATAATATTTTTCTTTAACAAAGGTTAACGTCGATTTAGAATTGGAGATAGTACAATCTCTTCAACACGGTCACGGTGGTTGGACTGATGGAATGTTTGAATGCCTTGGTACTACTGGTACCGTTGTCGGAATTGATGAAGATCATGATATTGTTGTGTCATATCCAAGTGGTAACAGGTGGACTTTTAATCCAGCTGTAATTACGAAAGTCCAGATACCTGTACCCGTTACAAGTTCTAGTTCAGACAATCAAACGTTTGCTGTGGGTGATTTGGTACAAATTTGTAACGATTTGGAGAAAATTAAATTGTTACAACGTGGTCATGGAGAATGGGCAGATGCTATGGCACCAGTAAGCTAAACGTTCCTTCTGTCTTCGCAGATTCGAATATATTTGATAAATCTGATGAATATACTCTTATATTATTTTCTTTTTTGTAGACATTGGGAAAAATAGGAAGAGTACAACAGATATATCACGATGGAGATTTGAAAGTTGAAGTGTGTAGCACATCATGGACGTACAATCCGCAAGCAGTGACAAAAGTTGCCAGTAGCGATGGCAGCGTTCCAGGAAACAGTAGCGGAGGTAAAGATTTTCGTTGAAATTAAATTCAATTCTATATTAAAATATATAATAGCTATTGTTGAATTAATTGAAACGTATTTTTCACTTATAGAACGTTTATCAGCACTGTTAAAGAAATTATTCGAAACTCACGTTTCGGGTGACGTTAACGAAGAATTAGTTAAAACTGCTGCGAACGGAGATGCGAGTAAATGCGAGGAATGTTTGAAAAGACCGGAGGCCGACGTCAATGGCGTATTTTCCGGTCATACGGCTTTGCAAGCTGCGAGTCAAAATGGTCATTTGGAAGTTATTAAAATTCTCCTCCGTTACAAAGCTGACGTTGAAATTGAGGTAAATAGAAATTTACAATAGACATATGAAAATTATTTTTTTTCTTACGATATTTGATGATTTGAAAGAAAACCCAGAAAAGATAAAAAAATTAAATGATCAATTAAAATTCTCGTTTGATGAAATAAATAGGACAAGGACGGTGATAGAGCCGTGCATCATGCTGCGTTCGGTGATGAGCCAGGAGTAATGGCTTTGCTGGCAGGTGCTGGTGCTGATCTCAATGCTCGTAACAAAAGGCGTCAGACTGCCCTTCATATCGCGGTGAACAAAGGCCATGCCGGAGTGGTTAGAACTTTGCTGGAGTTAGGATGTCATCCGAGTTTGCAGGTAAGTTTTATGTCGATAATATATAACAACGTGTTGTGTTTCTACCTCGTATTTATATTAACGAGTATGTTGACGCCGGAAGACCTACAATGGATATTATTCAAATCAGGACAGAAAATGAATTCATAAAACGACATATTGACTGTCTATTTTGACTGTCAAATCTCTACAAATGTATATTATATTTATATATACATGCGCGTTTGTAGTAGAATAGAAATGAAAAAAGAAAAAAGAAAATAAAAATTGAAGAAGAGTAAAAAAAAAGAAATTAAATCGGCCATAGCGTTTTATATCATAGGGCCGATGAAATAGGGGAGGTACGGGAAAATATTAATTTACTCGATTGACGTTTCAATTTGAAATTTATGAACGATATAAATGAAATTTCTCCGTGCATCGAAATATGAAGGAGACTGTTCAGTGAGTGAAACATTATTTGAGCTATCGATCGTATACATGTGTATACATACACACACACGCACACATACATATATATTATATTATATTATATTATATATTATGTGTATAATATATACATATATATTATATTATATTATATTATATATATTATATGTATAATATATACATATATATATATAAGCTGCCCGACAAGTTCGTTTAATATGAAATTACATGAGAAAATGTTCCCTCTCGAGTATAAAGAGAGAAAGAAAAAGAGAAAGAGTGAGAGTTAATTCGAGAAATATCGATGGTGTTCAATGGAAATCGATATAAGAAATTGTAGATTTATAGTTTAGATGCGTTGCAAGTTTTACGTTTCTTTTTCTACTTTTTCTTTTTCTTTTTCTCTTCGTTGGAAAGAGAAACAGAGGTTGGAGGGAATGGAGTATGGAAAGAGCTGGCAAAAGAAAGAGAGAGAGAGAGAGAGAGTTTCAAAGTTTTATCGAAAAGGTCGTTGAGGATAACACGCACATAGTTTTTCGAAGAGAAAGCTCGCTTTTGAGCTTTTATTCCACACTCGAAATCTTCACGCTCAAAATCTCGTGAAATATAACTCGATATCGAGAATGGAAACTGGGAAGTAGTGAAAGAAGTAGTGGAAGTGGGGAAGGAGTGAGAGTGGATGGGTGGTAGTCCTTGTTTATTTTATTCTTGAATCGTCTAGACGTGATTTATTTCTTGGTATTCTACTTTTCCATGATTTATATCTACGTGAAAGCTCGCGAACTAACGTTTTCTGTTCTTCTTTCAATCGGTTTTCTTGTTCCTTCTTTCTTTAGTTATTTCTCTCACTCTCTCCCATACTCTCTCTGATTTTCTTCGCTGGTAGTATGAAATTCACGAGAGTGAATTCTTCGTGGACGGGTAGATCCATCAGGATCCTCCTAATCTGCCTAGAGTCAATCTTCCCGTCATTTCTTTGCGTTATCACGAGCGTTCGTGACGTTACCTTGCTCGATCGGATTTTCTTCGCGCGTGCATCGTTCATAGATTATTCTTAAAGAATAATTATTTTTGTTTCTTTTTCATATAAGAAAGTTTTCAGAAAAATATTCCTACGGGGGATTTTTTTTTGTTTTTAAATATTTTTCGAAGTAACAAAAATGTCGGGTTTAAATGTTCCGTTAATAGTTTCGATATTACTGATAAAGAAAAGATATATTATACATTTATAAAATGTTTCTGTTCATTTTAATGAAAAATAAATAAATAATTTACACAAATTTTGGAACGATACGAATCAGAAGAATACGATAGAAGAAGAAAAAAAAAACAATATATAATAAATATATATGTAAGTATCAGAAAGAATGAAGAAAGAAAACAAGCTTTCTCGAAAATAGCTTTTTCGCAAAATCGAAGGGAAAATAGGATCGTAGCGTCTAAATCGGCAAGGAGAAAAATAAATTTGCGGAAAAGTAAGATGGGGGAAAGGAAGAAGGGGTAGTTTAGGTGGATAAAACGAAACACATATAGAAGGAAAAGGTGCGATTTTGGGGCACGAGAAAAAACTCGTAGGAAGAAAGAGCTAGAGATTCCAATCAGGATATATCGACGCATATTTTACTACGTAACTTCGATATTCCACTATAAAAGCTCGCACCACTTTTCTTTCTATTTTCTTATTTTACGTTTTTACGTGTTTACGACTATTTTCTGAATTTTTCCGTTTTTTACATTTTACCAAATATTTTTTTCGTTCGCATCGTCGTATCATTATATTTCTCTTTTCCTTTTATTTGAATTTTATTTTATTTTACACGATCAATATTAGTCAAACATTTTATTACGATTTTTATTACAAATCAATTCACGGTGTTGGAAAATTTATCGAATACATTTTTCCGTTCAATGAATGTTAAATATTTCTTTCTTTTTTTTTTTTTCTTTTTTTTAACGCTTGATCTAATCAATGCCTTAGAGAGAAATATAAAAGTGGCGCGGTGAAGAAATTATCTTTGGTGATGAAAAAATCTTATTCTCTTTTTCCTACCTCTGTCTCTAATTTTATTTATCATGCGGTAACTTGTGCAAGCTTGTTTTTCCGTGTTTTTACAAGACGGCAAAAGGTAACAAGAAATAAAAAAGAATATTTGCATGAAACAATATTACGCAACTTTGTTTTTTTGTGACATTTTTTTCTTTTTCATAATAATACCGTAGTATTTTTTCTTTTATAACAAAAATAAATTCAAATAAATTTGATACAAGTCAACGACACCTAGCCACGTCGAATTACTATTCCCCCAAGCAACGTGGCACGATTAGTAAAAAAATGGATGGGTGACCCGTTCGAAGTAATAAAAAAACACCGGTGTGCTTTTGTTGACTTCAGAGAGAGGTGGTAAAAAAATGCAACCTTCTTTAATAGTATTGGGGATAGATGTGAGAAAGTATTCCTTAGAAAAGTGTGACTCGAACCCGTAAAAGGAAGAGTTAAAAAGATACAATTAAATAAAATTTCTACCAATTATTACACCATATCTAAATAAATAAGAAATAAATAATTAAATAATAAAAAAAAGGAAGGAAAACTTGGAGTTCAGTTTTTACTCATCCCAAAATGTTGATCTTAAACGCTCGCAACTTAAAATATCGAACTTTAAAATGAAGTAGTAAACCTAAGTCAGTCATATAACGATATACAATGATTTAACAATAAGTAAGGGTCAAAGTATGACGTTAGGAATAGAAAGTGGTAAGAAGAGAAGGAATAGATGAAACCGAAAGGGTTTAGCTACACATAGGAGGAGGAGGAGGGAGGAGGGAGGAGGTTACCTGCCTGCTAGGATACAAGTGCAAGTAAGCAAGCAAGCAAGCAAGCAGGAACGCAGGCAGGTACACGAACGCGAATTAGCGTTAATTCACCTTCGTTAGGCGGGTATCTCCTCATTTGCAGGAGACTTAATTAATTTGGTTATCTGAGCGCTCTCGAGAAAGCTCCAAATTCCAACTGCGTTTACGAGTGTCGCGCGGGCTTGTGTTTGAGAATACGCATTGCGCATAATCAAGCTGGAACTTCGACTCTGGCCAAAGAGATAGAGAAAGAGAAAGAGAAAGATAGAGATGAAGATAGGGATAAAGATAGAGAGTATGGGAATTGTATATACTTCGCGAGAGAACCGACACATAACGATTCCAACATCTCTCCTATTTTCCTTCGAAACAATTCGAAGCCGAAGACAACCGGGAGCATTTTCCGTGATAAACAACCCTTACGTGCTCGGCATCCTATTTAGTTGTTTGTATTCGAGATGAGCCTTATTTTCTTCTTTATTTTTGTTTTTTTTTTTTCCTTTTTTATTATTTTATTTTTTCGATAACACTGTAATTTCATTCATTTCAATGTTTACGGATAATTAAAGAAAGGAGAGAGAGAGAGAGAAAATGTTTGTGCATGTGTGTATGACTGATAATAAATAAGAAAAATATTGCGTAATATTTTGCTACTCTAAATCATCGAAATTAATTGTAATATTGTTTTCTTTTTTTTTTATAAATTTTTATCGTCTTTCTTTTATTCTCGTTATTGAAATAATTATACTTGTTAATTATTGAATACGTTAAGATTGAATTTATTTCGGTTATAACGAGTGCATGAATGAGTTATGAAAAGGACACAGTGTAATATCATGTCTCACGAACAATAATTTCGTAATCTTCTAAAAGATAATTCATTTTCTTCATTCGATTTATCTCGGGGGAAAAAGTTCGGGACAATCTTTGAAATCTCCGAATGTTCCTTTTGTAACTCTTACCAAAGCCAAAAACTAATTTTCACGAGAGAACACAAGAATATAAGCACGATAAGCTTTTCCTCATTGTCTCTTGTGTGTAAGTGTATGAATGCGGGTGTGTGTGTGTGTGCGCGTGTGTGCGCGTGCGTGTTCTTCTTGTGTGTCTCTTTACGAGAAAAAGAAAAGAACATTTTTGTGATCACGTTCGGTCCGACGAAAAATACTCTTCTTCTTCTTCGTTTTTCTTTTTCCTTTTTTCTTTCTTTCTTTCTTTCTTGCTTGCTTCCTTCGTAAACGTGCACGAAATTCCAAATGAAAAGATCCGTGCACGCTTTTTTCACCACCAGAACAAATACCAAGAAGAACGGTTGTTGTATATGTTGTGTTGGATGGTCTCCAGAAAAGAATTCTTGCCATCTTCTTAGATCGTTTCGTTTAGTTTTTTTTTTTTTTTTTTTTTTGCCGAAGGATAAGGCTAATCGAAATACCGTTTCGTACGTGAGTTCGGCACCATGACGGTTTTGCTTAGATATTTTCTCTCTCTCTCTCTCTCTTTCTTTCTCTTTTTGTTTTGTTTTTATTTTTCTCTCTCCAGCATCGGAAACGAAAAACCGAACGACTTTTTCCCGATAGGAAACTTTTTGAATGCTCTTTGTTCTATCGTACAGACTTTTCAGTTTCCTTCCTCCCATTCCTTTCCCCCTTTTTCTTCCCTTCTCTCTTCTTTTTGTTTTGATTTTTTTTTTTTTTCGTTTTTTTTTTTTGTTTTTTCTTTTTCATTCTTTCCTCGTTCTTTACGTATTCCCCGGACGAGTTTCGATTTTTAAGACAAGGAGGAGATCCCACGGAAAAATACAATGTGTTAGAATCCCTTTGGGATGACTTTTTTTTTTCAATTTATTGTCTCTTTGCTTTTCCCTTTTTCTTTTTTCTTCCCCTTTTCTTTTTTTTTCTTTTTTTCATTTTACTCTTTCTCTTTATTTTCGATAGTCACATCGTGGGAGGAGGAAGGCAAGAATTGTAAAACAATTCGTTGAACCGAATCGTACGAGATACGTTTCGTTAATTTAGTTTCAAATTTATAGGGCGAAGTTACTTTTATTTAATTTTTAGAATCTCGATTCCAGACTACATTTATTATCGTTTCTATTAATTTTGATTAACATTCTTTTTTCGGACGTATAATGAACACAAAAAAAAAGAAAGATAGAAAGGAAGAGAAGAGAAGACATAAAGCAGAAACGATAATGAAAATCGTTCGTACGAGATTTACGTTCACTTTCCAGATACAAAAGTCATTTCGATGCTGTCGCCTTACGTCGAATTCGAAATTTCTTCTTCTTCTTTCCTTCCTCTTTCTTTCTTTCTTTCTTTCTCTTTTTCTCTTTTAATACTTTTATCCCTTTCTACTAAAGAAGAAGGAGAAAAAGTTTGATCGTTCCTTGGCCCAAGTTGTACCACCGACTCTTTCTTTCTCTCTTTCTCTCTCTTTCATTCACTCACTCACTCACTATTTTTGTCTCTTTTATTTTTCTTCCTTCTCTTTCTGCTCCTTTTCCTTCGATTCCACAAAACTTTTCTATAATCCCGTCACGCGCAACGCGGCTACGCGCGATAATAGCGTCACCTCGATTCTCGTTCCCCAACAGTCGAAGCTCATCTCGTCTTCCCTTTCGTTTCTCCCTTCGAAAAGAAAAAAAAAAGAAAAAAAAAAAAATAAAGAAAAAAAACCAACAGGGGGAATTAATCGCAACGAATTCACCAGTTCTCCTTCACTTTCTTCTTTTTCTTCTTCTTCTTCTTCTTCTTATTCTTCTTGAATCTCTCAGTCAGCGTTAATTTATTCCCACCCCCTAAAAAAAGAAAAAGAGAAGAGAATTCTTTAACGGAAATTGGTAATGCGCGAACGCATGCTTATGCGGAAGATTCGATGGAAACGTATTTAACAAATATTTTCAATTTAGCAAACAACAAAAAGTATAACCGAGTTTCACGAGATTATTGATTCCACGAAGGACTAGATAGAAGTAATGTCAAACTCGTGACGTGAAAACTAAATACGTGTGCCATAGAATAGAGTGCCATAGAATAGAGTGCCATTATCGGCGGTGGTCTGACTAGAATTGAAAAATATTAATGATCAATAAAATTTGTGTAAGTTTATCTTAGGAATTTTATAAAGAGAAGTTTGTCGGATTTTTCTTGGAATTGTTGCTTTTTTTTATTTTTTATTTTTCGTTCTGATTTGTCATCACTCTTACAATACCTCTATAAAGATACAACACTTTGCCATATTTATTGTTAAATATTAATTGGATAGAAATTTTGAAATTACTTAATATTATTTGAAAGATATTTTGACGGGAAAGCACCCCTCGATGTAATTTTACTCAATATTTTACTTACAAGACTTGTAATTACATTGTCCTGTAACTCAAATTCTGATAACGGGTTAGGGGGGTGGGATAGGTGTGGGAGGAAGGGATGAAAAGATCGTGAAAACCGTAAGAAAAGCTTGAATGATTTGAGAAGAAGCCTCGGTTACAGCACCACGAACATTCCCGATCGTAACTTCGATCGGAACCAATGCGATCCTCGTCGCGTTATTTTACGCAAAATCGTGGCACGGTGCCCCCAGCCCACATGGGCAGGATTCCAAATCCTCTTTGGCCGAGAACTATTATGTATAGAGGAGAAACTTCTGGCTAGGGAGCATCCGAAAGTCTCGTGAAAAACGAACGATTATGGACCACCGGCAAATAGCTTCGACGATAAACCCGTCATCTTCCTCTCGGGCAATCGGATTCTCAGGGTAAAGAAGAAAAAGTAAAGGAAGTGAGAGAGAGAGAGAGAGAAAGAGAAAGAGAGGTGAGAAAGGGGTAGAAAGCGACAGAAAGAAGAAGAAGAAGAAGAAGCGAGAGAAATAAAGAAAATGAAAGAGAGGAAAAATGATGGAAGAGAAATAATGGGAGAGAAGTGAGAATGAAAAAGAAAATGAAAGTAGAGAAAAAATGGGAGAAATGAATGAGAGAAAGAATGAGCGGGGAAAGAGAGAAGAAAGAGAAACAGAAATTGTGAGAGAAAGTATGATGAGAAGAGAGAGGGAGAGAAATTGAGAAAGAGAGAGAGAGAGAGAGAGAGTGAAAGAAAGAGAGAAGGAAAGAGAGAGATCCTCTCGAACATCCTCATCCTTATCCTGGTTCTCTCTGATACGCTTCAGAGGAGTGGAAGGAGCCAGTTCGGTATCCCTTTGCTCGCTCGCTCGCGAATAATGCATTCGTTCGAGCCAGCGGAAGACTTTATGTCGTCGCGACGACGTCTTCCATCCGGAAAAATGGCTCGCAATTTCGATATGAGACGAGTTGCCTTCGGTAGGACGTTTTCTACGCGTGCACCCACCATCGTTCCTATTACAAATCCAATACCCAACGTGCCTTTGCCGATTTCTCTTCTTCTTCTTCTTCTTCTTCTTCTTCCTCTTTTTCTTCTTCTTTCTATTCCTATTCTTATTCTTATTCTTATTCTTATTTTTATTTCATGTCTCTTTTTCCCGCCCAGAATTTTCTTTGAACAATATGAACACCTTTTTGACGGTTTATTTCGCAACCGGTCAAATGATCGCTATTCAAATTAATTTTGTATTATCTTTATATTATTATTGTTCAACAATTATCTTCTTCTTCCTCCTCTTTTTCTTCTTCTTTCTATTCCTATTCTTATTCTTATTCTTATTTTTATTTCATGTCTCTTATTCTTATTCTTATTTTTATTTCATGTCTCTTCCCCCCCAGAATTTTCTTTGAACAATATGAACACCTTTTTGACGGTTTGTTTCGCAACCGGTCAAATGATCGCTATTCAAATCAATTTTGTATTATCTTTTATATTATTATTGTTTGGAATTATTTTATATGTAATAATAAAATCTCTCTGAAATTGATAAATTGTTGTTCTTATTCTTATTCTTATTTTTATTTCATGTCTCTTTTTTCCCCCCCAGAATTTTCTTTGAACAATATGAACACCTTTTTGACGGTTTGTTTCGCAACCGGTCAAATGATTGCTATTCAAATCAATTTTGTATTATCTTTTATATTATTATTGTTTGGAATTATTTTATAGGTAATAATAAAATCTCTCTGAAATTGATAAATTGTTGTTCTTATTCTTATTCTTATTTTTAGTTCATGTCTCTTTTTTCCCGCCCAGAATTTTCTTTGAACAATATGAACACCTTTTTGACGGTTTGTTTCGCAACCGGTCAAATGATCGCTATTCAAATTAATTTTGTATTATCTTTTATATTATTATTGTTCAATTATCTTCTTCTTCCTCCTCCTCTTTTTCTTCTTCTTTCTATTCCTATTCTTATTCTTATTCTTATTTTTATTTCATGTCTCTTTTTTCCCGCCCAGAATTTTCTTTGAACAATATGAACACCTTTTTGACAGTTTGTTTCGCAACCGGTCAAATGATCACTATTCAAATCAATTTAGTATTATCTTTTATATTATTATTGTTTGGAATTATTTTATATGTAATAATAAAATCTCTCTGAAATTGATAAATTGTTGAGATGCGATTTAATGAAATTTTTAAAACGTTCCTCTTGTCGACAAGTAATATGGTATCACGTGTTGTCTATTAACAGGCAGTCAGGCAGGCAGGTAACATCTCGTTTGCTTGTAAGCAAAATTATATCGACGATGTATAAAGCCTATTATTCTCCTGTAAACGATAACAAGCAGAAGAAGAAGAACATCGATAAGAATGAAAGTTCGTCGATTAAAACAATAATCTTGAAAATAAATTATTAATACATACTTAACATACCTTTTTTTTTGTTTTTGCATTCTCATAGATTTTTTATTCAATAAATTTATTCAACGAAACAGTGTATGGCAATTTGAAATTATAAACTATAGTAGTCTACTTTTTCAATATACCCCATACTACAAACGAGTCTAATTTGAAAACGGGGATGGATCGAAGACGTGGCGTGAATGACAAGATACCAACATCAAAGATGGTTGCTCACGTTCGAGGACTCGGTCTGTTTAGACCTGCTTTGAACAATCAACCGATATACGAGCTCGAGACGCATTGTATTACAATGGTAGTACAAAGGAAGAAGAAAGGCCGGTGGTTGTGGGTGTTTTCATGATAGAGAAAGATCATGCACATATAGCATGATAGATAGAGAAAGAAAGATAAAGTGAGAAGAGAAAGTGAGTGACTGAGTAAGAAAGAGTGAAAGAGAGAAAGAAAGATAAAGAGAGAGAGAGAGAGAGAGAGTGAGAGGGAAGGAGAGAAAGAGAGAATGTAGCTACCAACGTGTATTCGCTGACAGTGGCGATATTCCCAGTGGAGAAAACTCAACGATGAGGAGAGGGTGTACCATCTATGGCAAACGAGGGAAGGAAATTGCTTCTTGAGTCGACGTGTTAAATTCCTCGCCTCTTGGAACTTGTATTACGCCAAAGTACGAACGCAAGCAGGATTTTCTCTCTCTCTCTCTCTCTCGCACACTCATTCACTCTCTTTTCTATTCTCTACCTTGCCGTTATTGTATCGATATGAGTCGTAATCGGTGAATTCTATTACTACGGTTTGTTTGTGCTTTTGTAATACGTTACACAGAGTTATTGAATTCGGATTATGCAACTACACGTCGCACGAATATAATACCATTGTAATATATTTTTCTTTAATGCATCAATCGTCCATTTTCCTTGCGTTGCGTTTCTTTTCTTTTTTTTTTGTTTTCTTTCTCGAACTAGATTGGTAACATTTTTAAAGGGTAGACAAGGAGGAAAATAAAGGAAACAAATCGCGGAGACTTTCTTTTTCGTATTACTATTGCATCGATACGATACAATACGATACGATGCGATGCGATGCGATATGCATGCAGTCACAGTGCATATGTATGTTCTTTCGTTCTTCTTCTTCTTCTTCTATTCCCAGAGTAGCTACGATACAAGTTCTACTTTGTTCTTTTGCTATTGGTACTATATTGAAAACATGTATCGGTGTTCTCGTTGATAGGCCAACAACTCGTCTCTTGCTTTTACCTACTCCCAAACCAATCTTTCCTGGACACGTTCGCATTCATTCTATATAAAGAAAAATATTTTCTATGTGTATATATATATATATATATCGTTTTTATATATAAATAATCTGAATGTATATCTGCGCACTTTCTGATAATCGGATTTAACGCCTGTCTCTTTTCTTTTCAAAAACTATTCGACGATCGGAAAATAGAAAATCTAGATGAAATAAAGCCAATCGGATATATTCTATATATCCAGTGATTTTCAAATCGAAAAAACAACACAACCAATCGATCCCACGCGTGCACGTGATAGATTGTCGGTGTGATTAGAATTAAATTTTGATAATATTGGACAAATGGAATATTTATTTTTTCCCTCGGTCTTCTCGTTCGATTTCAAATTTTTCT
Source organism: Polistes fuscatus (assembly GCF_010416935.1). NCBI lineage: Eukaryota > Metazoa > Arthropoda > Insecta > Hymenoptera > Vespidae > Polistes > Polistes fuscatus. The sequence continues at coordinate 11,270,537 of NW_025113096.1, forward strand.
TCGATTCACGTTTCATTCGGTTCATATCAACGATATCATTATTTTCTTTACTTGGAATAATTTCTATTGAAAAATATTTGTCCTACATACACGCAAAATATGAACACATAATAAATCAAATAAATAACATAAATTAATCTCTTGAAGATACATTTTTTTTTTACTATCAAAAGACACAAAAATGAACATACAAATATTATCGAAATTTCTATCCCTGTATGTTTTTCGTTTAATAAAAGGTGTAAAGTATATTTTTCATGGACCACTAAAAAGTGCGTAAAAGATAGAAAAAAATCAATAGTTGCATATAATTGTGCCTCGAGTCCTCGTGTAAGAGATAGGAGACATTTTAGAAAGTTTGTGAAGTATTTCTCAGAATTTCTCGTTATAAACCTCCTCCTCGATCGTTCGTTGAGAGAGTGTGGTAGGAAATTGGTGACACTATGGCAGTCGTTATTAGTATTCGATATTCCGAGGTCATAAACGTGCAGACAGAGTTCTCTCAAGTTTCTCTCACGTTTTATCATCATCTCCTTCTCTCTCCTTTCTCACCTTCGTATCTCCTATTTATTATCTTACTCTCTTGCTCTCTTTCTCTTTCTCCCTAAATATATATATATATTCCTTGTGCACTTGGATGCAACATAGAAACGTAACTGCTCTTAACCGCGTTTCCTCGTTTCTATCTATACGATCTATGCCGCACGCATGCATTAGTGTGCGCGCGGCTGCTTGCTATTTTGCATTAATGCGGTTTGACGTTAATTCGAGCGGGTTTAGGAAGTTGCCCCGTAAATTTCAGGATGTCCCTACCGGATGCGACGTATTCTACAACTCCGTCTATCTCCATGCTAAATGGAGCCACGCGAAAGCTTTTATCAAAACTTACCCCCTTTACATGTGTTGGATTTGACTACGAGTTTTCTAAATCTCTAACTTCAATTATTATTGTTTATCTACTCGTAATTATAATTTATATTTTTTGCGTTCATTATTATTATCGTTATTTAATGATAATTCGTAGATTTTTGTTTGGTTTTTATATATTATACACACACAATTTTATTCAATTTAATTAGATTATTGAAGTTATACTTCTTTTGGCGCGTTGGGGAAAATGTAATGGGGAATGATTTTGTTCCGAGCGTCTGGAAAAACGACACCATGAAGTTTGTCGGTATTTACGACGCGCGGCAAAGCGATTTCAAGTATACGACATGAAGTTGTCTTCTCTTCCCCTTCCCCTTTTTTTCTCAAGCGGGTCACCCATCCAAATACTAATCGTACTCAGCGCTGCTTTACTTAAATGATCGAAGCGAGAACTAATGCTGTAACCGCGCCATGACCGTTGACGCATAAAATATTTCGATATATCTCCCTTATATTTAGTGTGGATCGATTGAAAATATGTTTCCTTTCTTTTTTTGTTAAGTAAATAAATAATAATAATAGTTGCTTATATTCTCATACTTCCAATCCAATATTTTTTTGAAGTTATTTTTGAGGTTATATTCGTTTCGGTACGCCATAGAAGTATAACTTCTTACGTGCGTACATAAGTACACACACCAGTTTTTATTTTTAATAAATCACAGTTTGAACAAACGCATGACGAGAAAGTAAAAATTTCAAGTGAAATCTGTTACTAACGTTAACGTGATCGATAAGATAAATCTTGTAATTGTATCGGAGTAGACATTTTTCTTAAGACTCCGTCTATCTTTATGCTAAATGGAGTCACGCGAAAGCTTTTATCAAAACTTACCCCCTTACATGTGTCGGATTTGACTACGAGTTTTCTAAATCTCTAACTTCAATTATTATTGTTTATCTACTCGTAATTATAATTTTTATTTTTTGCGTTCATTATTATTAATGCGACGTATTCTACGACTCCGTCTATCTCCATGCTAAATGGAGCCACGCGAAAACTTTTATCAAAACTTACCCCTTTACATGTGTCGGATTTGACTACGAGTTTTCTAAATCTCTAACTTCAATTATTATTGTTTATCTACTCGTAATTATAATTTATATTTTTTGCGTTCATTATTATTATCGTCATTTATATAATGATAATTCGTAGATTTGTTTTTGTTTTTATATATTATACACACACAATTTTATTCAATTGAATTAGATTATTTTTAATAAATCACAGTTTGAACAAACGCATGACGAGAAAGTAAAAATTTCAGGTGAAATCTGTTACTAACGTTAACGTGATCGATAAGATAAATCTTGTAAATGTATCGAAGTAGACATTTTTCTTAAGGATAATAGAAAATAGAAGGAATATATCATTCCTGATATATTTTCAAGTATATCCTAGTACAACGAGGACACGCAGTGTCGAATTTCAAGAAGAATTTCCGATCTTTTCGATGGATAGCCTCTATAACATGACGTAAGTATGCACTTTCGATGTAGGAACTGAGAAAAGAATGAAGGAGAGAGAGAAAGAGAGAGAGAAAAGTTGTAGTATTCGAGATTTTCGTTAGTCGGTCATGTTTCGAAACAGAAAGGAAGGAAGGAAGGAAGGAAGTAAGTGAGAAAGGAAAAGGGAAATTGGGAAGGAAGAAGAGTAGATGAAAGACACACACACACACATACACACATACACACATCTCTACATACATATACTGGGTGTTTAATTTTGATTCTGTCAAATTGTGTCAGAATATGTAAATGTGTAAAAACAAATATTTTATAAAAGATAGAATTGTAAATATTTGATTGCCAAGTTATAACAGAGATATTTAAATTATAAATTACTGAATGATAAGCAAATATATATGAGTATATACATTTAAAAGGATGTCAGAATATTCTACGGTTTTTATTAATAATAAAAAGAAAAAAAAAGGAAATAAAAATATTTTATAAAAATAAGGTCGTAAATATTTGATCAGAAAATTATAACAGGGATATTTAAATTATGAAGGCACCGGAAGGCACGCATAAATATGCATATACTATACATATAAAGGATGCCAACATATTATATGAATTTACATTAAAAAAACAAGCCAAAAAATAAACAAATAAATAAATCAGAAAATTTATCAAATTTACAAATAACTCCGTGTCTTGTTCGATTTTACGATTACTATTAAAACGACATTAAAACAAAATCTGTCCCACGTAATTAAATCTGACTAAAGTCTTTTCATACTTCAATTGATAAAAAATCAGATCAATACACTTATCATTTGATTATTTTCCTTACAATTTTACATTTTATTTTATCTTATTTTATTTTTTGATTTTTTTATCGTTTGAAGCATTTGACGAGAATAAAAAATGAAAGGCCCTGTATATCAACACGTTGATATATATATATATCTACCATCTCGTACAATCTCCGAGATTCTTTATCTTTTTCTCTGGAAGCGGAGAAGAAGGTTTCGCAGGCTGTTTCGAAAGAAATCGTGGCAAGTTGACTGAAACAACAATGGTATCGGAGGCAAAGTATTACCAACCGATTCCATCACGAAGTCTTATTCTCTCCTTCTTACACCCACTTCTTCGATGGCCCTTTCGATCTCTTTCTTACGACCGTTTTGAGATCACCTTAGAATCTTTCTTTTTCCATCTCCTTCTTTCTATCTTTCTTTCTCTTTTTCTCTTCTTTTTTTTTTTTTCTTTTTTTTTTCGTCCATGCATAGATCCCTCGCCTAAGAATAACATTCCTTTTCGAGAGTTGGTAAAGAAAAGTCTCGAGGTACGAAGTAAAAGCTCTTCTTAAGTATACTACACACAGAAAGCTCTATGTCCCTTTATCTCCCTTTCCCCCATCCTCCCTCCCTCCCTCCCTTACCCCACTCTTCTTCTTTCGCGTGCGAATTTTTTACTTTGTCAATTCCTTTTTTCCTTTCCCCCTTCTCTTTTTATTTTTTCGTGGGGTGCGCGTGTTTCTTTTTCCTTATTTTCTTTTTATTTTTATTTCCTTCGCGTTAGATTGGCGCGATTTTAATTTTCTTTCCTTGTTTTCTTTTTCTTCTATTTATTTATTTATTTATTTATTTATTTATTCAATTTTATTAATCTTTTTTTTTTACATTTGGCGCAGGCTTTTCGTCGTCGTTGAATATTTTTCTCGTTTTGGTATATTGCGATATAAAATTATTAACGTAAGTATCAAACGTATATACATTGATTAGAGTAATTTTAAAATTAAAATGTTAGTAATATTTAATATTAATTATTATTTAAGATTCGTTATTTCTGTACGAATCTGCTAGAACAAATTTCGATAAGTTGAAATCAAAAATGTGTCCTTAAATTTGTATTATTCAAAATCTTCATTATTTTTCCACCAATCTAAATATCGATTATGTCTCGCGTCATTTTTTTAAAAAACAAAAACAAACAAAATTATAATTATTTTTACATCAATTTCCATCTATCATCAATCGAATTTAATACTTTCTTTTTCTTTTTAAAAATTTTCTTTAAGTTTCGCCGTAAACACGTAGCAACTGAATACGACAAAGTTCGATTGTTTTATCCTCCTACATTTACTTCTTTTTTCTTGTCCTTATTTCAAGTACTTTGTCAGTTTAAAAGAGGTACTGCTATCTTCTTACCTTTCTTCTTCTTCTTCTTCTTCTTCTTCTACTTTTTGTCGTCTTTACTTTCTTTTTTTTTTTTTTTTTATACTTTTCCTAAGGTACAACGAACAAAGTTCAGGGATTAAACTGAACCGTCGTCCTTCGACGTAACGCTCGTTCACTTCCCCCTCCCCTCCCCTCCCCCTCCACCTTCCCACCCCCATTATATATACATCAACCTCGTTTATCCTTAATAGGCCATATTATCTCCTGGTCTGGAAGCACGGGTAATTTTAAAAGATCCCTCGTATCGGGCCCAGGTTGACGCCGCTGGCGTTCTTCTATCACCATCACCAAAGAACTAAAAGATAAAATTCACGTGTACGAGAAAAACATAGAGAGAAAGTGAGAGAGAGAGGGGTAGAGAAAGAAAGAGGGGTAGTAGTAAAGATGGTTGTTTCCAAAAAGGAAATTTTGTTCGTGTAAAATATTTGTTGTTTCGCAGTCCTTCAATTCATCTTATGAACATATTATTTTAGTTACCTCACGTTAATCATTTTTCTTTCTATTTTATTTTGTTAGAAATTAATTTCAAAAAAAGAATAATTATCATTTATGATTTATTTTTAATGATTTTTATTTCATGTCACATAAATACATATTACGTTAAAATAAATAAATAAATAAATAAATAAATAAATGAAGATTTATAATACGTTAAAGATAAATGATACGAACGGAGGATGAAATATTTATTGGATTTTCTATGAGATTCTATAGAAGAGCTTTAAAAGCAAGCCGATTAGAAACATCAAGAGGAATTTTGTGACCCAGTGTTGAACCTTTTCCATTGACTCTTTTTACGTTTCTATATATGTGTATATATATATATATATTTTCATGTATGTGTATGTATACATATATATGGAAATATATTACATTAAGTACTTCGTGTTGTGTATACACAGAAACTCACCAAGTGAAATATTTTGAATACGTCAACTTGCCGTGAGAGTTCCATCTCGTTAAATAAACGAAGGAAGACTTGTGTTTTCGTCTTTCTATGTTTTGTTCCATAAACAAACCTTGCTACGAATGTTTTAGTACCTTTCGTATACACTGCCGGAGTAGGACACATTAGGACTTACTTCCTTTTATCCTGTGGGTTAACGTTCCTTTTTTTTGGTAAACTCGAATCGGTCGGATTACCCTCGCTGCTTTTTTTGGTAAGTGGACGTTTGAACAAGAGTAGTTGTAGTAAATCGTTAGAAAAAATAATTGCAAATTTTTCGAGACGATAATTTAGTAGGTTTTCTAGTTGTAATTTTTGAAATATTATTTATTATTATTATTATTTCGTCGAAGTTTTATTTATTTATTTGTTTCTTCTTTTGTTAAGTGGACACTCGTATAAAAAGGGGCATCACGATCGTTGGAAAAAATTAATTACAAATTTTTCCAGGAAATAATTTAGTAACGTATCGATACATTTTGACTCGAATTTAAATGTTTATTAATTAACGATTCTTTTTTTTTCCAGCTATAATATATCGAATTAGATTTGATATTATTAGATAAATGCAAATCGATATTAAACTTGTATTAATCAAACATTTCTTACAGGTGTCGACTAATTAATTTAAATAAACAATTCTTTTTTTCCTGGAAATATATTTATCACTACGTGATAAACATGTTTTTCAATATGTTTGATACTGATATTTAATAAAAATAATCTTAACATTTAGAAATCTAAAATAATGAAATGAACGAGCAACGTTATTGACGAAGAATAAAATGTTGCGTATTACCAAGCGTAACATCAAAATAAAATAAAATATAATTAAATGAAATAAATTCAATAACAAATGTTTTAATGTTTTTTTTTTTTTTTAGTTCGATCGAACCCAAAAACGAGAGTTTTTACAATTATTAAATTAACTTCAAATATATTTGTTTATTTGTAAGCATTGCGTACATTTTCGAAACGTGTCACGAAAACATCTTTTTATATTATTTTTTCTTCGAAATTCGTTTTCGTTCGCTGCTTTTTTTCTTCTTTTTTTTTCTGTTTTCCCCCTTGCTATCTTCATCTCTCTCTCTATCTTTCTCTATCTATTTCTCTCTCTTCTTTCTCTCTCTTCTTTCTCTCGTGAACGTTTTTGAAAGCTATGTGGCAGAAATTCGAAGCTCTGCCGGCGGTTTGTGGATCTTGGCAAGGGTAGCGACGAGCCGGAAATTCCTTGTAGATTGTACGGAGAAGTTGGACGCGTTCTCTTTTTCGAAGGCTAGCAAGAAAAGAGAGAGAGAGAGAGAGAAAAAAGAGAGTTACAAAAAATAAAAAATAAAAGATAAAGAAAAAGTTAGATGGATTCGTAGGAGGGTTAAGCTAGCATAGAAACGGATTTTGTTGAGTACACTATATCCCACATTCTCTTTTTCGAATCTTTTAATTATTTTAATTAAAACGTTTCTTTCGCATCGTCCACGCGATTGTATGATTTATTTGTTGCTCGTAATATATCCCATGTGCGTATATTTGGATAATAATGAATTATTTGACTTTTTGAAAAATTTTGATGAATACTTTATCCCGTTCAACTTAAAATAAATTAATAAAAAAGAAATGAAAAAGCAAACGAATATCAATTTTTACCACTGTTATCAAAAGATTAAAGTTATACGAAAGATTATTCCAAAATATTAACTATTTTTTTAATTTTAAACGACATTGATGTGTTTAATGTGTACTTGTAAATATTATTTATTAAAAAACGTAATGAAATAGTTTTACAAATTTAAACTTTTGCATATATGTCACATGTGTATTTTGAGGTATTTTCTAGATTGAAGATTTTGAAGTTAAAGAAACAATATTACTACAAATTTGTGTTGTCACGTTTGAATATTTGCAAAGATTTTTGAACACGAATTTAAGTATATTTGGAAAACGCGTTAAATTTGTCACGTTTATTTCCTACACCCGTCAAATGCAAAATAACAACTGACTTAATATATTTCTATATTTTTCTTTTTTTTTCTTTTTTATTATTTTTCATTTATAAATTTATCGTCTGCATGCGTCAGTTCGATATTAACGAATCGATCCAAGTTTTTCTTATAATGGAAACATTCGATAAGCTCGTGTTAAACTCGAGACTTGGGTAAGTTTTCGTTCTCGTTTCATCCCCACTCTAACATTCATACCTCCTCCATCTACCCACCTACCCACCCACCTACACATTTCCTATATAACACGTCGTCGACTTCCTCTCGAAGAAGAAAATTTAAAATTCCTCGTAATCCGTTGGGAAATTTCTTCAAATCCCACGAGTCGTGTCTCGTCCTTGTCGTCGAGTCTGACGTGTTACCGAAATAAAAGAGACAGAAAACGAAAGAACGAAAGAAAGAAAGAAAGAATGGCAAAAAGGGTAGTAGGAGGGCTTGAAACATTTTAAAATACATTGGTTGCCACGTTCGAAAGGATAAATGTCACATTTTCCAAATTATTTTGACTTATCGAAAATGAAAATCTATACTTCGGATAATTCCGTTGAATTTTTTGTTGATTGTTATTTTCTCTTTCCCTTTCTCTCTCTCTCTCTCTCTCTTTTTTTTTTATCTTATTGAAGTATCTTTTATAACATCTTTTGTCTCTTTCTTATTTTTCTTCTTATAGATTCGTAGAAGTTGTCATTTCTACGCGATATTGCAAATAAGCTTTCTGTAAAATGAAATAACTTGAAGAAAATTGAGGATATATTGTAATATCGTGTAATAGTCTACTACTAAAATAGAATCTCTCGAAATGAGTCAAGCTCGATAAACATTTGATATTCGATTTGTTTCGTATGAATGTTATGTGAGACGTTAGGAGAATGATATACCTGCCTATTAATGGTCTAAGATTGGATTTACTTATCATCTGTGTATATTATCGGCCAACTGGTTTGAAATTACTGAGTGAATCTCACAAGAACCGAATAGTTGTAAGAAATACATTAATGGGTTTAGGGTATCGTTTCTCAAACTATGATACGTTACGTTATTTTTGATGATACAATTTTGTGATAAAATATTTCAATAAATCTTCAGAAAAATCTATTTTAATATTGTAACGAATATATATTGAAATAATATCAATTTGAAATGTTTTATTCATCGTTTATATACATTCCATTCTTTTTTTGGGTTGGTACATATATTTTATTATTTTTATTTACATGGTAGAATATTTAAAAAGTTCGAAAACTTATGCTTTAGAGAATAACCGTAAGAAATTTTTTTCTCTTTAACATAAACTTTTACATATTTTGTATTATTATTTTCTTTTAAATCAATTAACGAGTATTTTTCTTCGAATTGTATTTTCATCAGAAAATCATTTGTATTTTTAACGACAGCCCTAACATATTCTGGTTAATCCTAGCAATTAGTATTTTTCTGATTTTGACAGAAATCAACAAGTAATTAAAAACTTTGAGTTGGTAGTGTTAGGTTCAGGGGTAAATATAGCGCTATCAGATTTTATATTAAGAGTAACTCGAGTTGGTTTGCTTAGTACACCTACCTGTATACTTACCAGTACATCAACAAAACATAGTAATATGGTCCGAGAAAATTCAGGACTCTCGGTAGAAACACATTCCCTTCGATCTTACTTTACGAAAGGTAGTCGGCACTTGGCGTGCCGAGAGTGCTGCCGGTGCTTATTTAGTCCAGACTTAACACGGATTAATGCGTCCCTTAAGGGAGAGGTACGAGTATACGCCAGATGGAATCCCAGGTGTCCTATTAGCCGACTCACTCTCTCTTAACTTAAGGGCCAAATGCGAGTACGACGACGTTACACTTTCTAACGCTTTTATCTATCCTTACAAAATGCATTATACTTCGATTTATCGTTCCCACATATTTTCTCCTTTCTTTTCTTTTCTTTCCTTTTTCCTTTTTCCTTTTTTTATTTTTTTTTCTATTTTCTGTCAAATTTATTCACAATCTCAGCACAAAAAAAGAAAAGATCTCTCCGTCAATTGCGTGGACGTTTAATTTAAAAATTTTAATGGATAATCATTTTAATCAGAAAATAAATCCCGACTGTCGTCTCGTAGGAGAGATAAATTACGTTTTATATTAATAATTAAAAGAAAAGAAAAATATATTCTCGTTACCGATGAGATTATAAATTCAGTCTCGAAGTGATTGATATGTAATCGATTTTATTCTTTATATTAAAGTATATAACGAGCCATTATATAATTTCATGAAATCGATTGAAATCAAAATTACGAACAAATTGATAAAGTTATATTCATTATCCAATGACAATATAAATTGTTTATCATTTAGTAATAAACAAGTTAAGCATCAATTGCGAGTACTTCGGTTAAATAAAATATTCAATCAAATATAAATAGTAAATGACACAAAATATCGTTATTAATCGTTTTGACTTGTTAATGGTTCATATAAAACATGATTTATTAAGATGAATTAATTCGAAAGAAAATACACACACACACATACACTCTCATACACACGTGATCGAGAGTTAAGATAAATAAATTATAGGCTTTATTTAGTTCATTAGCATATATACTAAATATAAAGAGATAAAGATACACATATACGTATAGATAAATGTTTAGAAAACGTTATCCGCGTACGACTTCATTTGCACTTAGGATCTTCTCTCGTTATCACTGAGAGAGTTCGTCGAACGTGCCTGGGAATGATACGAGTAAAGAGAAAGAGCAAAAGAGAGAGAGAGAGAGAAAGAGAGAGAGAGAGTAGGTTGAATCTTCCAACGTATACCCATAGACAATCTCGTACGATATCGGTGGACCAATCTCTTGCGTTCTCTCAGCTTCTATCTTCCTGAATTACCTACGGAACACTAACGTAGTTTGTACTGAGATTAGGATCCACGTTAACGCCGGTAGGAAACTGTTTGCTAACATCTGATTGGCGGATGTCATCTCACGTTTCTATCATCCTTTCTTTTTTATTTCATTCTTTCGTTTTATCATTTTCTTTTTTTTTACTTATATATGTTTTTCTTTTTCATGAATTCGCTGTTAAAAAATAATATATATATAAGTTAAAATAGCACATCGGCCATATTATTTCGGTCTATGTAAAATTATTTTGTTCAAATCGTATGCGTCATGGTTGCATCTGGGGGAGGGGGTTATCTGATAATTTGTAAATAATATAAATTTTGTTTAATATATATATATATAAATAATATAAATATTGTTAATCATATACGATTCAAACAGAGTTAAAAAAGAAAATACATTTTGATTCGGTTATATGCGTGATATTTTTGAATAAAACGCATAAAAACGTTTAATATGCGCCATTAAGAATTTTCTTTCGATTTATAAATACACACAACTTGTGAGTATAGAAAATTTTCTCCTCGTAGAGAGAAAATAAACATCCTAAGAATTCTTTCGTTTACTCCGAGTCACTCCGCAAGGTAATGGAAGCCAAACGCGTGCTCGTGAAAGAAAAAAAAAAAGTGATGGAGGGAGATAAAGATAGAGATAGAGATAGAAAGGAAGATAGAGAGAAAGTAGACGCCATTTTTAGCGTTTTATTTGCGCGACTATTCTTCTCCCCTTCCTTCTTCTCGCTTTTTGTTTCTCTTACTTCAGCCGAAATAGTCTTCTCCCGTTCCGGAGATCTTACCACGTTCATCCCCTTTGGGGATTTTGAGATATAACTCTCTGTCTTCTCTTTTTCCCCTCCTCACCACCCAAGCTCCTTGCTTTTTATGAGATTCGCGATCAAGCGCGAACAACTCCTTCCCCCTCCTCCTCCTCCTCCTCCTCCTCCTCGTCCTCCTCGTCCTCCTCGTCCTCCCTTTCCACCCTTCTTCTTCTTTGTTTTTTCTTTTTTTTTTTATATTTCTTTTCTTGCCACGCCTTAACCGATGTTATCGGTTGATATTAAAATTAATGAGACGTTTGAATTTTATATAAAAAAAATTAAAAAAAAATATATAATAAAAAAGAAAAAGAGATTGAGAGGGAGAGAGAGAGAGAGAGAAAATATTGGTCACTTAGACTAGAAATAAATTTATAAAAAATAAATTTGTATATATATGGATAAATGAAAAAGAAAAATAATACAAATGACGTAACAAGAATCAAATTTGTATAATATATTTTAAAATTCTTAAATTCTCTGGCAACCAACTAAGCACGTAATTTCTTTTCCACTTTTCTTTTTTTTATTAATTTTTTGTTCTTTTTTGGAAACGATGAATCACATCCGTTTAACCGTAGTACCATCCCTATCTCTTTTCAAGATACTTTTTCTCTCGTTTTCGCGGTACCGCAGGAAATGTTTCTTTTTTTTCTTCCCACTGTGTTCTCTCTATCTCTGTCTTTCTTTTTTTTTTCTTTCTTTTTCGTCTTACGTTAGCTACTACGACGAGTGAAAGAAATAGAACGAAAAGGGTCGGGGTGGGGGTTTGGATTGGGGTGGCCTAGGTTTATCTCTGATGAATTTATGCCTACTTTTTGCAAGAACGCAATTCGTCCAGTTCGTGGCATTCATGTTTTTGTCCATTCCTTTCGTTGGCTTTTAGCCGTTTATTGGACGCCGCGTTACGTCCGATCGTCTTCTTGTAAATCCTCCTGTACTATTATCTTTATTCCCTTCTTTTCTTTATCCTTTTTTTTTTTTTTTTATATACACACATTTACACATATCTATCCGCCACGTTTCGTTCCTGATTATTCGCGTTTCGTGAGGCGGATTTAGATTTCGAGATAAAAGCGTCTCGAAGATACTGGATGAAGAATAAGAAGCCGCACCCTTTCTCTCCTGTCAGCCCACCCATCCAATCCACACTCTCCCCCCAACCAACCCCGTTTTTCCTTATTTTCCTTACGGAAGGATACTTAACGACCTGCATTTATTATTGACAATAGATACGACGTCGGATTACTGTCACTCCTTACAAAATACCACTACAAATATTACGAAGAAAATCCTCGTAGAAAATATTCTTAAAATATGCATCTAACTTTTCCTATACAAAATGACGGGGGGACATTTTGATTTTAGTTGATTTTCATTAAAATACAATGATAACAAAAATACGGGGAATCGATTTCAATTAAAATCAAACGATAAATTCAGCTTGTTCTTATTTCTTTCGATGTGTTTCCTGCCTCCCCTCCCCACCCCATTCTGTTTATCCGACATAAGAGAGATAGAGGTAGAAATAGAAATGGACAGATAGATGAATAGATAGAGACGGAAACATAGACAGAGATAGAAAGTGACAGTGATTTAGTGTCAGGTCCAGTATCGTTCGACGACGAACTAAGTGCTTCTCTTTATCTTAATACGGTGCAGAACCGGTGATTCGGATGTAGAAATCGGGATCGTCCATCGTTGCGATCGAACAAATAGCCTCTTGATGCGGATACATCGATATCTGTTCGGCTTAGCCCACTTCGATCGAATAGATCCCGAATGGATCCCGAATGGACCTCCAAAGGGTATACTGCCATCTTTCTCACACCCACCCATCACCCATCAACACCCACATATACAATCACCAACACCATACACCCTACGTACACAATTTCACCATTGTATACTATATAACACCATCACAGGTTTACTTATACACGTATCATGTAGACCATATCACATACACACACATACACTATTATCAGATATATATACACTTTTAAGTATACTATACAGATACATCCTACATATACCGTTACATCAATATATACTATAACCATACCCATATATAAATATACTTACGTTTATATATAAACTAGATGTGTACTTACACACACATACATTACTATATATATATCTCTATGTACACCATAGGTGGTCTATATCACCCAGTATCGAAAGAAATGTATATTGTTATTTAGAAACACGGAATATAGGTCCCAGTATGCAGTCCTCTTCGAAATCCACCGTTAGAGTGGCTCATTGTCATCTATGAGAGTCGATTAAAATTTGTTTTATTTTTTTTATGAACCAATTACGCTCGACTCTTATTTAAATAATAATATTCGCGTAACGATAAAAATAAACGATGATCGATTGTTAAACGTGCAAAAAAATATCAGATATTCCTTATTGTTTTTAAAGTTACATCAATAAAATACAATTATTATTGACGATCGTTTTCCGTATATTTTCGTATATGCTTTTTTTTTTTTAATTCACTTGTTATAAATAATATAATTTCATGTTAAACTCATTAAATAATATATAATACGATAATGTGTGTATTTATTATTATATTGTCTTCAATACTAAACACATTATACCAATAATATTCAACTAAAAATCTAGTAAGCGTAACCGTGTACGATTTTAAGTGACACTCACTGTATATAAATATATGCTGCATACATTTCTGCAACGATACGAATGGGAATTGCTTACACGCTTTCGGGAGGATTTGCGAGCGTGAATACGAGTGCGTTAAAATTGGAACGGCAATTGCCTCTAAATCGGCCTCGTACAACATCGTTCCCGGGACACCGTTCTGCGTTTGACTCTTTGTCGTTCTGCTCTAAATTTTCCCTCCGAAATTCGACCCTTCTCTATCTATTCCCTTTCCCCTTCGGCCCTTCCCCTTCGTTCACATTCAATTTTCTTTCTCTCTCTTTCCCTGGTATCCTTTGTCATCGGCTCGACCTTTGACATCCAGTAGTATTTCGTTCCCCGTCTCGTACCAACACACACACACAAACCCCCCCACAGACACACACACGTGTATTTCTATTCAAATGCTATGAACGATATAACGCTGTCCACGAACGAATTACAAATGAATTTCTTCTTCTATTGTTAACTGATTTTCTAATGGGATTTGTACTTTTCAATGGGTCATATTTTAGATCGTTTGTAGGTGTAGATACAAGGTTAACGTGTGTATGTGTATCACGTGTAAAATGATTGAAGAAAATTGTTGATTTATCTCGTGGAATTTTAGTTTAAGGATATATGGTGGGGTGGCGGGGGGTGTTGAATAGATTGGGGAGTAAGTGTAAGGGTAGAGATAAAAGAAGAGAGATTTAAGAAACGCGTGTTAGAACGAAGAGAGAATTTCTTGGAGAATTTCCTTTCTAAGCGAAGGCTAGAAATTCCAAAAGTAGATGGAGCGTTGTCCGAGCACGTTGTCCAGTCACGCAGGGGTTTAATCTTGTGCAATAAACCGACCTGCTGATGTCCTGCTATTCTCTATTTATCTTTCTCTCTCTCTCTCTCTCTCGCATCTTTCGTAATTTTGCGTCACTATTCATTACGTTGTGACTTTAATCGAATGGTACCACTTTTATCTTCTTTCATCTCGTTGTAATCTTAGGTAAATCAAATGATACTCTTACGTAATTACACGAGTATTGTGATTTGATTTTGATATAAACTCGTTCGAATATTTTTCATTGATTTTTTATCTATTTTATTTTCTATACTATAACTTATTATAATTTATTAATTTATTTTATTAATGACCTGCTTTTTAGGTCTGGTTCTTTTTTTTTTTTTAATATTTTATCATCAACGTTTAATAAATTATCATTGCCTCTCTTTTTTCCTAACTTCATTTGATTTCATTTCATTCGTTTTTCGTTACTCTCACGTGCGCATTTGTTTGATTTTCATTGAAAACAATTTTCCAACAAATTTAATTTAATTCTATGTTACAATTTAACACGTTATTAATGATATTATTAATATTTGTTGGGAAATATCTTTCATCGTCAACGTTAATAAACTATCGTTGTCTCTCTCTCTCTCTCACTCTTTCTCTCTTTCTCTCCTTTAGAAACCTATTTAATTTTATTTTTTTTTCGCGTCTCTCTCTCGCTCAAAGATATGAACAAACACTCCTTCCTATTATGAAGGAAAAGAACAAAGTTGGAAAGTAGCAAAGAGTGGAAAGGTTGAGAGTCCGACGTATTTAATTCTCTAGGAATGCCAGTGTCGTTTGTCACGTCAGCGGACGTTTCATAAGTCGCTAGAAATATATCCTGTGAAAATAATGAAAGCTTTATTTCATCTCTCTCTCTCTCTCTCTCACTCACTCACTCACTCACTTACTCATTCTTTTTCACTCACTCTCACAATCTCATAAGCAAGAACCTTTCCTTTTTTTCTTTTTTTCGTCGTAAGACTCTCCTCTTTCTAGTAGATATCGTTTGCCCAAGAAACGATCACGTTATAAACCTAACGTCGAGGGAAACAGTCTGATTTCTTACATTTTTCCTTTATTTCAAGAAGAGAAAACTCAAAGTTCTTCAAGTTCGCGCCGAAATTCCAAGTTTACGCCTGTAACAGATGACGCAGCGGCTTGTTCGGCTAGAAACGCTCGTTTTCGACATGTTCGACCTTCCCTTAAGATGTTATTGCCTACTGTTACTGGCAAACCTTCGATCGGGTCAACACCATTCGTCGCCCACCGTTCTTCAATCAGAAAGCTTGTTTTTACCCACTCCCTTTTGATAAGCTACAATCTTTACTTTCATTTAGGTAACTGATATTTTTTTTAACCTTAAAATGCATATTATTGCAGTTAATTACGATTTATTAATATTTTAATATAATTTCATTTTCGCAATCTCCAATGTACGTTTAATTTAAAGCGCGTTACTTATTTCGTAAAAAAGAATTAATAAAACAAGATTTGATCACATTTAATTTTCAATATTATTGCATAATTTAATGATAGATATTTATTTGAATTTGAACCTGTTGGTTCAGGAAATGTACTTGGTTATACATAATTATTTCTTACAAAATTGTATATAATTTTTATTTGATCTTACTTCTTAGGTATGTTATAGTAAAAAGCATAATTTATAATATTTAACGAAACATAAAATAATTCTAATGTAATTTTGTAATAATAATTTGTGTTTTTTTAAGATGTGTGTTGAGATGTAAGTGTAAAAAAAAAATGTATTCCCTTACTTTAGAATATTTTTTCACGTGACTGATAGAGAAGAAAAACAAAGATATGTGTTTTTATTTTCAACGTTGGATATTTCAATGCATAAAAAGTATCTTTGGTATCGGAACCTTTATCGTTCTTTTACGATAGCCTTTATGCTCGACGTGCCGGAGATTGGCTCTTCGTCGTCATCTTCATGGAAGAGTAGATTTCTTTCGAACGTGGTTGCACCATACAATTTATGTTTAGTGACAACGAAATAACTTTACCGATGTTGTCTTACAAGGGCATTGCAATCATGTGCAACCTCTGATTTCTTTTTATTTTTTTTTTCAAATTTTGCACACTTGTAGTAGTCTGAAGAATATATGTTGTGTCCTTTAAAAAAACACGGGGGTAGAAAGTTTATAAAAATTTTGATGTTTGTTTATATCTTTTACTTCGGTAGCGTAACTAGTAGCGGCGTGGTCTCGTGTTCCTGATGTCGCCGGATCGAATCCTCCACGGGGAGAATTTTTTTCCTTTGATTTATTTTTATTTTCATCATTGTAAGGTATGTTAATTTCATTTGATTTTTTTTAGAGTATTTTATATTAATTTTATAGGAAATATGACCAAAAATAAGGGTGCATTTGTATTATATAACGCGTTAAATTTATTCTATTTGCATTTGCATATTCAACGTTATAATTGTGAATAAAATAACATAAGTTAATTTTTAATCCATAGGATGAATATCATCATAAAAAAACGTGTTTAATTTTTATTTCGCACATTGCTCGGCTTACGTGTCTCTTTCGACATTTTTAACGCTAATTTTATTTTTACATAATTTAGTACTACAAGAGTTTAGAAAGTTACAATATTACGATACTGCAAGTCTACTACGATACTAAAAAGAAAAATAAATTACCTAGAAAATAGTGATTCGCTCAATATAACTTTTGTCTCATATTCGATATTAATCTCGTAGTTATTTTTCCAAAATAATTTACTTATAGATTTCATAGTAAAAAAAAAAAAAAAATTTCTCTTTCCTTACATTCGACAAATTGAAATTCAAAAAAAAACCAGACTTATTTTACGATCTGATTATATTATTTTTCCTATACCCAAAATTTTATTCGTGGCAGATGCTTTTTTACCGACGGCACTTTATCGCTATTTCAAGTATAATCAAAAACGCGAGAGTACTACTTGTTTGTTCTTCGCCTCGAGCATATTTTTTTGGTTTTGTTTCGTAGGTTCATTCGTTCGTTCACTCGTTCATTTGTTCGAGTTCGTAACATCGGGTAAAACGACTACGTTGATGTTAACTGGAGAATATATTTTTCTATCATATGCAGCATCTACTGCACTTTTTCCCAAACCATATTCGACTCTCCTTCCACATTCTCCTGTATTATAGTATTTATATTAACTTTATTCCGGAGTTTATGTTCGCGATGCAATGAGCAACGTGCACTCTCCGAAATTGGTTATACGAAGAACGCGTTGTGCAATATTTCTTGCGTTTTCGTCTTGATATTATGTTCTTTCTCTTTCTTTCTCTTTCTCTCTTTTAACTGTTATCTTTCTTAGTTCTTTCTACTCTTCTTTCCTTATTATTTCCTTCTTGCAAGATTTACTTCGAGCATATCGTCGTAGTTGACTTCATTTTATTACTACGATGTCACTTTAACGTGTTTATACGCAAACAATATATGTTTTCTGATTTTCCTTTTTAATAATAATCTACATCAATTTTTGTGTCTAAATATTGTTCTAAAGTATTTTGTGAATAGAATATAATTGTTAGATTTGTTGTCAAAATAATTATGTTTTTTTTTCTCGAACATTAATGATTAGAGAAATGGTATATACGTCAATGTTTCTTTTTTTTTTATAAATTAATGCACAAATGCACAATTAAATATAAATTAATTTAAAAATAAAATTTAGTTGCAATTTGTGCAAATATTAAAAAAAAACCCACAAATGATTTTTCAATCGATCTAATAATTTAGGTTACATACAGTAAAAAATCACACGCAAATATAATTATAATATAATAAATATCGTATAATAATAAAATTCACAAATTATTTTTTGTGTCGATCTAATAGTACAGACAGAAAGTAACGTTCACATTATCTCTGGTTGAGTTTAATTCGACGATTCAATCTTTGTCAAGTAAATCAATTTGCTAAGCGTTTACATTAGTTTTTTATGCATCGTGCGTGCATTCTATTAGGTATTCTCCTACTCTTTCATTCTTTCGTCCTTTAACCTTGCTCAGCAAAGCCATCGTTTGTTAGGATGATCAGATTCGTTGGGTTTCATTGGTTTCAATGTTTAATTCAAATTCGACCGCACCTATTGGATCACTCATTTCTTTGCAAATGTTCTAATCATTTGTTGATTACGTTCCTTTAATTATCTTATTTTTTTACCAATTTTTATTCCCCCTACAATTATATTTTACACAATTTTTTTTTTTTCTTCCAATGCGCTTATTTTCTCCAAGATTTATGACTTTTAAAATTAACGATCAGTTTTTCTTTCATGGGTATTAAAAAAAATATCCCATAAAAAATATTAGGGTGAATTTCTCTACTATTTTCCGTCTCTTTCTTTTTTTTTTATTTCTTCTTCTTCTTCTTCTTCTTCTTCTTCTAAAATCGTTGGTAGTTTTCTTACCACGTCCGAACAACTTCTACAACCCTCCTCATTTCTTCCTCTTGGCACTTCCTCGAGGACGCTATTAAAATTAATGACACACACGTTTATCACTTTGACGTAGGTGAATTAACGTCCCCTCGGCAACCTGTTAACATTATTTTCTTTATAACGTATTAGTAACACGTGTTTTAGTAGTAATTTCTATTAGAGAAAAGAAAATAAAATAGTATAAAAAATATCATTATTTCTTTATGAAAAAATGTTTAGCCTTGTATGATCCAATTTGTTATATTTATAATTTAATATTTTCTAATATATATATATATATATATATATATAATTATTATTATAATAATATTTTGTATATTTCGAATTTAATTATTCTACTTATAATTTTTTGTACGACATCATGAAAAGTTAAGAAGCTATAAACAAGAACAAAATTCACAAAAAATACATAATATATAATATCTTTTTTTTTTTTAAATCTAATTTGCATCACACAAATAAACGAACGTTATCGACGCCCTTATTAAAAAAAAAATAAAAAAATAAAAATACGATAAAAGTGTTTCAATCTTGTAAAAAACAATTTGTGTACGCCAAAAAGAATAAACTGTAACAATCGATGATGTCTGTTAAATTGAAAATCCTAAAGAAGTAAGGATTTTCTTGTGTGAAATCTTTGAAGGATCGACGAAACACGAAGGCAGGGGGTTAGCACGATCGATGCCCGATGGGCAAAGAACGAGGGCGTGGGGTTAAATGCGAGGAAACAGGAGCAACCCCTGGGGCAATTACGTTGGTTAACTCGGGCAAAAGCGTTAGCCCAATAAGCCCGTTGATTGTCTCGAGTTATCCCTCTCTAACTCTCTTTCTCTCTCTCGCTCTTCTCTCACTCACTCTCATCCCCTTTCCTCCTATTCCCTCTCTTTCTCTCGTTCCTTTTTTCTCTTTGCTTTCGTGCACGAGCTACTATCCTGCAGAGAACGTCGGGGAAGGACTTATCAATTTTTACGACCGGTCTGCTGCGGTGTAATACCCGTAGTAGTGCGATAGGATCGTGAAACAGGTTCGCCAATGGCGAACTACCCTCCTTCCCTCAATCTTTCCTCTCTCTTTCTAACTTTTTCCTTCCTTCTCTCTTTCTTTTTCTCCTGTCCCTACGTTTTCTTATCGTTGAATCTTGCCAAGCTGACTAGGCCACGTTGCTGCAAACTTGCCGGAAAACTACTGAGGAATCAGCTATACCTCCTCTCCTCTTCCTCCTCCTCCTCCCGCGCATTAAATTCTTCTACAAATTTCGATCTTTTCGTATTTGTGTCTTTCCTATCTATCTACCTATCTACCCCGCGCATTAAATTCTTCTACAAATTTCGATCTTTTCGTATTTGTGTCTTTCCTATCTATCTACCTATCTATCTCTATCTGACTTTTTCTGTTTATGTTCAAAAGATCATATGTTTAACATTAATACGTTATACGATATTTTATACTGAGTGGGAAAGTCAATTATTTTTTATTCGAGTAATAACATATTGGATATTTTAATTGAAATTCACCCGAATAACGTGTCACTTTTTATTATTGAAATCAAAGCTTCTAAGATTTATCTACACATTTTTAAGGTGTTCTATAGTTTTTCTTTTTTTAAATATTTTTTTTAACATAACTTCAATACATTTAAATTTGATACAAATTTGTAAATCCGTTTTAAAAATGAGAAGATTTGTTGTTATACCTACGAACATTTATTTATCATGATGAAAATAAAATATATTTAGAGATATATCAAGAAATTTCGTTGATGTTCCATATTGTATACCATTTTGTTTGTTTATTTTTTATTTTTTATCTTAATGTTATGCGATGTGTTCCGCATTAAGTATAATAATCTTATAAATATTTTGTCGACGTTGAGATAGAGAAAATTCGTCATACGTTGCAATCACGTTGAGATAATAGAATAAAAAGGGAAGAAAAAAAAACTTTAGCATGGGAGGAGCGAACAATGGACGGGGGGTGGGGGAGGAATGTTGCATCCGAGATTGAATGTTTCGTTAAAGAAAAATCGTGCAATCCAATTGGCTGTCCTGTTATTTCTTTAGTATTACTTTTTTTCTTTCGATATACCTACACCATATTACATCGTTTTACAAAAGGCGATGGTTTGTTTTTTTTTTTAAATGGATTTTTAGCGAGAAACTTACTCGCATACAAATTAATCGATTATACGGACACGCTAGGCCAAACTAACTCGGATCGAGGCAGTTAAATTAGTAGTTAACGGGTAAGAGTCGACGATTAATTTTCCACGAGCTCGCGGGGCTCTTCTTCTTTTCGAGCTTATTCCGATTATGTAAGGAAATAACGAGAGAGAAAGAGAAAAAAAGAGAGAGAGAGAGAGAGAGAGAGAAGGTGTTTATTTCCTTTTTATGTCGTCCTCGTCTTCTTCTTCTTCTTATTTGTTTTTTTTTTTTTTTTTTTTTCGTTTACTTGCATGTTCCGGATAGGAAATAGACTATGCAGATATCGCAACTTTAAACAGGAGATCTTTCGACGATGTCAATAAATTATGATTCGTGGTACACGTTGAAAGAGTAAGAGATAAAGAAATAAGAAGAAAAAGAAACATGGCATTTAGATGATAAAAATGTAACCCTCACCTCCTCCTCCTCCTTCTTCTCCTTCTTCTCCTCGTTCTTTCTCTCTTTCTCTCTTTTGATATAGGAATGAATTGTCGATGAAAAAAAGAAAACACAAAGACACGATTTATGTTCGATCCCGACGTTTCTTATGCACCGAACGAACGTTCAGCGATGCAGAACACGTGTTCGTGCAAAGAAGAGAAAATTCATCACTCGAATGCGTTCGTTACTGTTACCTTGACAGCCACGGTTTTACATGTTACAATTGTATAAGGTTATCATTTCATTTGAATATAACAAGAGATTGGATAGTTTAAGATTATTATATTTTTATGATCATCAAATTATTGGGATATAATAATTGAAATTAGAAATATTTGTTGTTTGGAAGATCAATTAGGTCGGAAATGTTTGTTCGTATCGTTTAAAACGAGACACCTGATATATGTTATCTTAGAATTAAAATATAGATCCTAGTATTAATATTAATTAGTAACATATTTGTTTTTACTAATTGGACTAATTGAATCGGAGATATTTGATCGTATCTTATAAAACATCTGACAAATAGAAGAGTGGGTTGCAAAAGTATCTAAAAGAAGTTTGTATTTTTTAAAATAAAACTGATTATCGTGTTAGGGGTTTGATAATTTTTAACTCATGTAAAGTCAGCTTACCAGTAGTATATATTTGTGTCTTTTAAACTGTCAATTTGTAACAATGAATATTTGTTTCTATCGAAAAATATTGATGACGACAGATCACTTTATTGTATACGATTAAATAATTGTGGATAAATGATAATAAAATTGGTTTCACGTACCAATATCAATATGTTCAATAGTCTCGAATGCATTAATAGATACAAAAGAAGGATCAAACAAGTATTATTTATAATAATAATTATTATATTTTTATTCTTTTATATAATAGATGTATATATTATAAATATTATAAATAAATACGTAGGTAGATATATATATATAAATATATATGTGCTCGATATGTCTTCGTTAATTGCTTTTTAGA
This sequence comes from Polistes fuscatus, assembly GCF_010416935.1. NCBI lineage: Eukaryota > Metazoa > Arthropoda > Insecta > Hymenoptera > Vespidae > Polistes > Polistes fuscatus. The sequence goes on from NW_025113096.1 coordinate 11,293,381, forward strand.
GGATTCAACGCTCTGCGTGCTTACCCTGCTTACATTGCTTCACGTAATTGCTTTATGTTCGCGGTCGATTCCATTTCTCGACGCTTGGAAGAGAAATTGCGGTTAGAATTGAGTGTATATGTGTATAAATGTGTGTATATGTAAGAGAGAGAGAGAGAGAGAGAGAAAGCTGGCCTTCCGTTGGAGGGAAAATTTAATCGCAGAGACGTTCCCTTAAGAGCACTAAACAACCGTGCTCGCATATTGTGACGATCGTGAAATGAAAATTCATGTGCATAAAGTACACACTTGTGTATAACTGTATGTACGTATAAATGTAAGTACGCATATATGCATGTATGTACGCATGTACGTATGGTGGCACGCGTCTCTGTATGCGCGTGTCTACGTTAATTATTTAATTAAATTTTTTTTTCCCCCTCTTTTTTTTTTATTAGTCGCTATCCTATTTTTTGGAGAAGGGGGGCGGTGGCGGTGGCGGTGGCGAGGAGGATATTTTTTTTAAATATCCTCGCAAGTCATTCGGATCTTCCAGGAGGGGTTTGCAAGTCATTTTCAATTATTTTCTATGGTACGACAGGAGGTGAGATTAATGGCTGGAAGATCCAACGGCATGTGCCGTTGTTGGTGCAGAGATCGTGCTCGTTTTACCAAGTGATGTTCTGCGTGATATATACGCCTACTTTTGAACTAACATCTAAACAGAAAGTTTACTTAACTCTTTCTATTATGCTCTCTTTTTGAAAACATTTTTTATTTTTCTTTTTTCTTTTTTTTATGAGAGAGAGAGAGAGAGATAGAAAGATAAGTAGAAACAAAATATAATATGATTTATAATAATATTAATATAAATATATAAAGTAAGTGAATTATTTATTTTTACAATAGTTATATAATATAATAATAAAAATTAATATATATATATATATATATATATATATTATATATAAATAATATAATTTTAATATTAATCAATGTAGACAGAGAGATAGATAGATTTATTTATTCATATATAATTTGTCGGTTCATAAATGGACACACTTGGTTTTTTACAATTTTTAAATATAAACATAATATAAAATATAATATAATATTTTAATGCTCATTTCTTCTAAGTTTAATTTTTTTCATTATAAAATTCTTTATAATTAGATATTAAAGAAAATTCGATAGTAATATTTATAAATAATAATACTTTAAATAAAGTATATAAGTTAATAAATCGGGACGAATTTTTGATACATGCGTAAATACATAGAACGATATTAAAAATAACATGAAACGTAGAAATGAATTTGTCGTGCTTTTTTTTTATTTTTAAAAAACAAATATATAATTTAATTACGTCACCGGAATTCATTTTCACGCTTAACGTAATACGATCGTAACCATTTCTCGGCAAATTCTAATCGAAATAATTTTCGGAATAAATCAAATCATTAATCGTCATGATAACTATTGTATAAGCAGAGTTAACTACGGTCACGGTAAATAACTCGTTAGCCATTCACATTGAATTTCTCCCAACCTTCGGTTCTTCCCCCTTTTCACGGAATCATATATAGATTTATCCCATAAACTAGCAGAAAATCGACAATCCGACGACGAGGTCTAAATTCGCAAGCAACTCTCGTATACGAATAGAACGGAAAGAAGAAGAATAAGAAGAAGAAGAAGAAGAGAAGAAGATACATGGATGCAGGGTGAAAATGATTTTCAGTAGATGCCCAGTTACGATCCAGTTTCTGGGGCTTGTACGTTCTCAAAATTGTTTGAGAATAATTTCCCCCATCTCTTTCGTTCGTTCGTTCGTTCATTCGTACGTTTTGCAAGCAGTTCTACTACTACTTCCTCGGTTTTAACGCTTTGAATTTCGAATCGGCCGGCGTCCAACCGCAAGCGGAAGGCGAACTTCGAAACTCCCTTTCGCTCGTACGGCCCCGTAAAGAGGAATTAGTAAGGAGAACGTAGCAGGTGTCAGGTTGCCTGCGAACGATGCGTTACACTTGGTCGCCTTTCTCCGACACATGGCTTACGTGCTTCTCTCTTACCCTTTGCTAAAAGAGAAAGAGGGTGCTTCAGAGTTAGGGGATGGAAAGGAGAGAAGGGCTGGGAATGAGTAACCTCTGTTGTTACGTCCGTTACGTTGGATATGTATCGTCTTTCTTGATTAGGAAAGTTTCCATTGTGTGTGTTCTCTCTCTCTCTCTCTCTCTCTCTCTGTGTGTGTGTCTCTCTTTCTTTCTCTTTTTCTTTCTCTGTCTCATCGTTTCTACTACGTTTTCATGAAACTTTGTCTCTTCTTCCTAATTTAAACATTCGAGGTTAACCTTTTCAATGGTTTTCTCCTTCCACATCACATATGTGGACACTCTTAGTTTTAATCATATTGAAAAGATAAATAGAATTTTTGTATATATCTTAATTGACAAAATAAATCATCCGTTTCATATATTTGTATCCTTTTTTTTTTATATATATATTTAATTAAAAGTTGAATGTGTGTATTAGTAAAATTATAAATTTCATTCCGAAGAACTAACAATAATACAATTTTGTTATATATATTTTTCTATTAAATTTTATAAAAGATAATAATTGTTTATCGTTAAATTTGAAATAAATGATAAAACAAAAATAATCTTTAAGTATTAAATCAAACCGTATTTTTTATCGTGTTTAAATATAACAACATATATTATATATATATATATATATATATATAAATTGAAAGTATTGTTGTGCAACGCATCAATATTATTATTAACGCAAAATACGAATTATCCAAAATAAGAAATACATGTCCTTCGAAATAATATGATCCATAACAAATAAATAATTAAATCAAAAAATATAATCATTAAAATATGAACCATCGTTGTGCGTGTGTAATAATTTCGCATATATATATATATATATATATATATATATATTTGTGATAGATTTTCTTAATGATTTTCTTTGTCTTGGTCGTTTAGTCGATATTACGATCGAGTCGAGGCAATACGAAGTAACGAGTGGATTTAAACGTTCACGGTAGATTAGGCAAATGGGACGGTAATGCTGGAAATCGTTTCTCGCTGGGTAGAAGGGAATCTGACGAGTAGTAGTAGTAACTCGATTTCACCAGTAGAAAGAAAGAGAAAGAAAGATAGAGAGAGAGTGAGAGAGAGAGAGAGAGAGGCCTTACGATAGATTTCTTTTTTCGGATGTACTTTTCTTCTTCTTCCTCCTCTTAGAGTTTTCTTTCCTTGGCTTTGATTGTTGAACGGAGAAAGAAAAAAAAAAGAAGTAAGAATAGGGGCTGCTCGGGTATGAGGTGCGAATCTTATCGTACGACGTTACTCACCATTCTGACCGGAGTTGGAATGCCATCTTCAAGGCTTTTTCGAATTCCATGCAAACGGTAACGACGACCAAAATGTCCTTGAGGACATTCGAGCGACCATTTGTGATCGGTTGCGCCGCATCGTTCGTTCGTTCGACTCCACCAGCTCAACTTTTCTTTCTCTTTCTATTCTTCCTTTACTATTCCTTTCTTTCTTTCTTTCTCCTTCTTATTTTTCCTATATCTCTCCGTTTTACCTACACTTTTACTCGACTATAACAGCCAACGACTAAACGCCTCTGGCGTGGACATTTAATGCCGATGGAAAATACGCGTTGGAATATTCACTATCTCTATCTCTTTCTATTTTTGTTCTTTTTGTTTCCCTATCTCTCTCTTCTTCCCACTCATACTTTTTTTTCCAACTTCCTATCTCACAATCAGTCGTGTAATACGTTATCAGGAATCGAATTGGCACCTGCCGTTTAGTGTATTTTATCTCAAGCAAAGATCCGAGAGTCAGAACGATAGAAATTTTAGTCTCCCTCTTGTGTTCTCCATCTTGATAGGAGGAAGTGTATATTATGGAAAAAATAAAAGAAAAAAAGAAAAACAAAAAGTAAAATATAAAAAATATAAGAAGGTTCCATGTATTGGGTTTTTTGACAACACTAATACACTTATTTATTATCTAGTGATTAGAATTATATTCAAAACATTATTCAATGGATTAGAAAATTATATACCTAATCTTTTTATTTCAATTTTAAACAAACGACGATAAATAATATTTGTTTAACAAAATCCATATCTCTATAAATTGTTGAATATAATTATATTCGAGTTATAAGTGTTACGATAATAAAAACGGGTCACCAAACGGGTTTTTCTTCTTTCCGCCCGTTAGAAAGAAAATACAAACAAAAATAATAGTAAATTTATATTCCGTGGTTCGCTTCACGACGTTGAAAGTTTACTAGTGTTGCGTTGTAGGGAGGATTAAATCACGAAGGGCGGTACCTTACGAAAGTAGAAAATAGAAGGGTAAGACGATAACTTAAGCTCAACACGAGAGGATCCTCTCGTTGCAGGGGTAGCAAAGAGTAGGAAAAAATATTCACGCTGCATTACGAGCTATGTTTTGCGACGCAACTACTCGAATATGCGCTCAGCTTGGGATGTACTTTTTCTGCATCGTATACAACGCGAAAACCAGAGCCCTATGGTGGGTTCGTTGGTTGGTTGGTTGGTTGGTTGGTTAACTCACGTTACCCAACTACCTTCTTTCCCTCTCTCTCTCTTTCTCTCTCTTTCTCTCTTCGTGTGCGTAGCTTTTTACTCTCTCTCCTTGAGCTTCTTATTTCAATTTCGATTAATCCTTTGATGACAGCGTGGATTTTGTACATGGAAAGCTACTTGGAATGCGATGAGAAAAAGAAGAATCCTTAATGGATCCGAACAACATTCCTTTTTGCATTCTACTCGAAAAATATATGAAAAACATCGAATGTTTAGTTCCAACTTTTCATCTTTACACAAATCTCCCTTTTATTTATTTATTTATTTATTTTTAAGAAAATTCTCTTTTTTTTTTTAATCACGCGATGCTAGTTTTTACGAAATTATACATTTCTTGTTGTATTTATTTGCAATAAATTTGCAAAAACATTGATTCGATTTGATTTAAATAGCAATCGATTATTTTACACGAGTTAATCATTTTCAAATTTGCCCTTTCATCGAAAGAATTTTCAAGGCAATATTTTACACTTTATCGAAACCAATTATCAATTTCTTTTTTCTTTTTCTTTTTTGATTTTTTTCTCCGTTAAATTATTATAGATAGTCAACGTCGAGTATTGTGTTGTATTTTCTCTCTCATTTTCTGAGCGATAAAAAATAAATATAAAAAGAAGTAAGTTGAGGGGGTAGATAGTTCTGGCACGAAGTATTGTAGCTCGTTGTTTTTGGCACGTAAAATGATAATTAAAAATTAGGCCGCATCGATAGCTCTAAAGCAAAGTAGTAAAAGAAGGGGCTTAGTTTGAGGGATCGATTACCCTGTGTGAGGGTTTGTTCAAGCCGTTTCGGGAAGTGCATTGCGCATAGCGCATCGATTACTCGTGCGTTTTGGATACTCGCCAGATTCGGGCAGGAGGCACCATTGCTAGAAAGAGACAAGGACAATGTTTGAGTCTCGTTCAGGGACGTACGAAATATTACATATATAATATATATAAGGTATATTATTGAGGATTTTTAAGGTAAACCGCAAATTGTTTCTCTGCAAATACAAAGTTTATTTTATTTTAAGTATTATTTACAATTATATTTATGATACTTAATAATAAAACGATTACAATTAATATCCCACCTGCAAATACAAAGAAACGACATTTAAGGTTTATTAATATCGCTTCCTCAATTATATCCTTTACTGTCTTTTTATTTAGTTTTTATCACAATAAAATATAATAATCCGCTATTCAATCACGCGTGAATCCCCCCTATGCGTTACAGTCCATTTATACCCGCGCGAAGCGCGGCAAATTTGAATTAATGAAATGTATTTCATTACATATATATATTATATTTCATTTTTCGTAGAAGATTGATTTGTGGGTAGAAGTATGATTGAATGTTTTAGAAAATGAACGTTAGAGAAATGTGTAGAAATTTCATTTGTTTTTTTATTTTTTTTTTATTTCGAGGCGTTTGTATTAGGTGTAGAAATTAATTCGGTGTTTTGATATTAAAATAGGTATGTAATTTATATATCGAGAATAATATACCTACTTTTTCTTTTTGTATTTCAATATTTTGTTTTTTTCTTTTATATAATTTATATATTTTTAAATTATATTTCGTTTATATATTTTGGAAAAAATATATATATTGTTTTTATACATGCGTCCAGCTAAAGCTATCTATTTGAACTAAGGACGCATAAATTTGTTCATTATTTTTATTATTCAATCAATATAATTTACGTTAGCAAAAAATAAGTATCCAACCACAATGATCGCATCCGTTAGATGCGTTCCGTTCACGCAGATTTCTCCAAGAATATTCATTGCTCAAAGGGTTAAATTATTTATAATACTCTGGTTTGAATGTAAACAATTTTATAACGTTCGAGTACACAAATTACAATACAATATTTACAGTTGTGTAACATTTGACAATTAGTCAAAAGGAATACTATTTATCAGTAAGCAAGATGTCAAGACTCATTATAAATTTTTATTTGAAAAATAGTAGCGAATTAATTTTTTCTACATTTATTTTTAGATTTATTTTCTTTTCTTTTTGTGTCTTCTCTCTTCTTATTTCGTTCTCGTACGACATCAAACTCGAAGCTCTGAAGTTCTAGCTCACGTAGTACCATCGCGACGCGTTTCGAGAATACTGTCTTGATATGGAAGGAAGTTAAGAAAGAGAGAGAGAGAGAGAGACAGAGAGAAAGGGTTTGCAACTGAAATTACGTATGCAGCTTGGAAGTTCGGCGAAACGACTTACCTTGCGATTTAGCTCGTGGGTTATCTTCCGAAGAGCCTCAGGGACGTATCTTGAAGCTACCACGAACTTGTTAATTATCGTCTAGGTGGATAGAAAATAACTAATCCCTATGCTTTCAAAGTGGGTTACTCTAAGAGTAATGAAAAAAGAAACAAAGAGTAAGAGAGATAATAAAGTGTCATAATTAATAATTAATAATAACGTTGATGTAATTTATTTTCTTTCCCAATTTTTTTTCTTCTTTTTTTATATTTAAAATAAATTTCTGCGTACGCGCGTGTTTAATTAAAAAAAAAAGAAATAATTGGTAATTTTATTACATGTCTACCACATTTCGATTATAAAGTTTCTTCGAAGTTAATTTCTGGAGTTAGAATAGTCGGTGAAAATTGCTGAAATTCTCGAAAGCCGTTCTATCGATCAGGATGGAAACGTTATATCGTTTTAGTAAGAGAGGAAGGCAAAAGCAAGCAAGCAGCCAGCACAGAGAACTGTGCAGATTCTACGTCTATGCTGATCGAAGACGCAAAAGCATGATTTATTCTCAGCACGTAGGGACCATCCGTGGAAAATGGAAGTTCGCTGGACGCGGAGGGATATGACATTTTGAAAAATCGTTTTTCGCCTTATCTCACTCCCATAGATTTTTTTTTCTCTTGGCCATGGGATGGCTTTCGATAATTCGAATATTTTTTCTTTTCTTTTTCTCTCCTTCCTTCCTTCCTTCCTTCGTTTAATCATATTTTAAAACGATTACTGTGTCCTTATTTTTTGTTGGTAAATGGAAAACTCATTCGATGGAATCGGGAACAAACAAAATAGGAGAAATGTTACGTTGACATTAACAAATAATTTAATTATGACACAACGCTTGCTAATTTTTATGTATATTGTTTAAATAATAATTAGTAAGTTTTTTCTTTGTTAACATAAAAATAATGATTTACGTTATAACAATTGGTAGTTGAAAGAAATTTAATATGCTGACGATATTAAAATAAGTTATTAGCTTAATAATCTAATAAATTACGTCAAATATGACGATAATATGATCGTCGAAAATTCAATTCAATTTTTTTAATCATTCAAATTGATATTTCGTTATATTTATTCTTGCTGTGTTTTTACCTTCTAATTTTTACATGCATCGAGATATAACGCAATACGGAATAAAAAGAATAAACATTAAATACAATCAAAAATGTTCGACAAATATACATTTTTCTCTATTTTATATTAAACACAGAGTAACGGAAAGAGAAAGAGAAAAAAAGAGAAACGTTTCATAACTAAATGTAAAAAATCATTGACACGATAGCAAACTTCATGTAAATTTGATGTAATATCACTTGGCACGTAAAGGGGCTTCTCTCGTTTCGTAGTTTGCAATATACATATATCGGATATTTGCGAATGGTAGGTACATAATAATTGTACTTGTAAAGTACTCCCCTAACGGATATATTCATTTTTAATCGTTCGTATTTATTCTCCCGTATTTATACTCTCGGCAAGCGAGAAACGTAGTACTCGTTAATCGAATATGGGAATATGTTCTCGAGTTATATCGAGCCATAATATACAACGAGAAACTTTTTCCGACCGAAACCGTTCGTGGTACTCGTAAAATTTTACTTTCTTTTTACCCCCTTCCCAAGGCTCTCCCCTGCACCTCTCTCATCTCCTCTTCTTTTCTTTCTCTGTTTTTTTTTTTTTTTTTTTTTATATTTATTTTGTTATTCTCTTCTTCTTCTTCCTTCCACTCCCCCCACCACTCCTTTTTTTATTCGCCATACGAGAAACGGTATTTCCCCCCACCCCTCCACCTTTTCTCTTCTCTCTTTTTTTTCTCTTTCTCTTCCTATCTCGTTGAAAATAAAGTACGATTGCATTTTCCAAATGCATATTCGCGTATGTTGTGTATATGCACTAGCAGGGAACTTGACCAAACTGCTGCTTCTGCTGGTGCATACGTAAAAGGGTATATGTACGTTCCTCTTTGATCCTGTGTCTTCTTTTTAGCGAAGGAAAAAAGAAAATGGGGAAAAAAAAAAGAAGAAAAACAACAACGTCGCGTATCGTGTTAAAAGATCGTTATTCCGTTTCGAGGACGTTCCTGGCTTTTGTATTTCCAACGGAATCGCTTTTTCTGACCGCATCACGAATCAATCTCTTTGTTTATAAAGCGTATAACGAAGATATCACTCAGAGAATATTATTGCGACTACGGGTTCGTGCAGTTCGTTGCAGTTCGTGCAAAAGAAAAAAAGAAGGAAAAAGAAAATCATTATTATTATTATTATTACGATTATTTTTCTGTAGCGATATGAAAGAGATTTTTTTTCTACTTTGTTTTTCTTTTTTTTTTGGATTTATTTCGCTTTTGATGAATTAAGAAACGTTTGTATTATTTTTTTTCTATTCGCTTATAACGTGCGTTTTTTTTTTGTGATTTTATTCTACCGACGAAAATTACGCGAAAAATTCATATCCGGTTATTTTTAAGAAATATTTTCTTAACCGTTACTTGCGCGAACATTTTTAAATCCTCCTCCATTTTTTCTCGCGCATCAGTTTTATTTCGTAATTAATAATACATTTTGATATTACAATTCCTCCTCCCCTCCCCTCCCATATTTGTATTTATTTCCAAGCTACGAATTCATTACCTCGTGCAATTTTTCCCTCAAATTCATAAAACTATTTCGATCACATTCGATCAGCGATTATTAAATTGATCCAAAACAAATCTTATTATTATCATACAAACGAATACGAAAAAATGTTTAGACAAATTGAAAGAAAAATTTATAACATTTATTCGAAACGTTTATTCATTCGTATATTAAAAAACAACAAGATTAAAAAACTTTCGAACAATCCGAATAAAAAATTTGTCTATACAAAAACTGTAACAAAAAAAAAAACAAGAACAAAGCAATAAATTTTTCCAATCAACTAAAAACTAATTGTACCTATTCGTACAATGCGAACACAGACGAATGAAAATTTGTTGAAGCTTTAAAAAAAAAATAATAGAAAAAATAAGGCCACTTTCATGATATTAGTAATACAATTATTTTTGAAGGTTCAACGGTTCCATTTCATTCGCGCAATAACGAGATACGTAATATCGAGAGGAAAAGAGAAGGAGAGAGAGAGAGAGAGGGAGAGAGATGATGATAAATCCCAGGCGTGTTTTCAAGTTGTTCGTGTTATCGTTAGCGAGCACGACCGAGAGAATCCAGAAACGAAGCTTGGGACGGAAACGGTCTCGTGCGTCTTGTAATTCCGTATATTCGCGATCACTCACGTCTTCCATTTTTAGATGTTCTTTCATTGTTCGTATATCTTTCTCTCTCTCTCTCTCTCTCTCTCTCTCTCTCTCTCTCTCTCTTTTTCTCTTTCTGATTGCGAGATTATTTCTGTGTGTTTTTGCTGAGATGCCATCTGGATCATAAAAAGGCAGAACATAGAATTCACGTGCCGTTTTAATATGACCTAGACGACTTCTTCCTTTCTTTTTTTCTTTCTTTCATTCATTCATTCTTTCTTCCTCTTTCTTTCTATTTTTCTACCTTTGTTTATCTTTCCTTTCGAGTTTCACTCGAATTCGAGATTATACAGAAGGAAGAAGAAGAAGAAGAGAATTCTTTTCTGCTGTATTCATTTATCGACCTTTGAGATTAACCCCAAGCTTGTAAAAAATAATATCCGGTGCTCGTACCCGCAGGTCATCGGATGGATGCCGGATATATCCGGCGCTCGTACTTCGGTGCGATTAAGGGAATTGAAAAGACTTGTGATTTCGTATCAAAGTTTTTAAATTCGATTTTCTACGACGAGTTGAATACATTTTGGTAATTGATAGTATTGATTGATTGTTAATTATAATAGAATCATATTAATTAGTGATTAATTATTTCGAAGGAAAATATCTTTGGATAAAGTTTTTCCGTTAAATTTTCTTTATTTATCCAAACGTTTTAATCATTAATTTTAAAAAATCATTTCGAATTATTTTTATATATAATAATTATATCTAATTAAATATAATTATTTATTATGCAAATAGATTAGATTTTTTTTAACTGCCAGAACATACTTTGACGTCTGATAGTATTGATAGAATGTAATTATAAATTAATCACATTGTATAATAATTATTTCGTAGGTAACGATGTTTACAAAAAAAAAAAAAGAAATTCATATCATAATTAAAAAAAAATGTTTACAAAATGTAAGAATGTATTTTTACGGTAAATACTATCATCCAATGTTGTAATTTAATTTCATATATAAAAGAAAACAAAAGTTTTCCCTATTTATTAAAGTTCATTCGATATAATAATTATAGTTGATTATAATTGGGTAGTTCAAATCAACGATAAGAACTCTCAAATGATCTTCCGTTTCTTTTATTTTCTTTTTTTGGATTCCCCAAGCAAATCATCCGTGTAATTATCTAATAATGTAAATGATCTAGTGAAATTATAGAATAAGTGAATGAATGAGTAAGCGTGAGAGAGACAGATAGACAGAGAGAAAGAAAGAAAGAGAGAGAATGAGAATCTTATTAGGCGAATGGCTTAGAAAAAGAAAAAGATAGAGATAGAAGGGTGGAGCGAACGGTGTAGACGGTGGAACAAATTGGATCGAATTGGATCGAAGTCGATTCGAAGGATGATCGCTTTTTGCAGGAACGAGCACGCTTAATGCCGTACATCAAAACCGTAAATCAGGCAAACTCGTGGTACGAAGCGTAGTATCGACAGCCATAAATATGTCAACTATGGAAGGAAGGAGTGTAGGAAGGGATGAGAGCAAGAGCAACAGAGATAGAAAGAGTTTGTCTATACTATAGCGAGGACTATACGATCTATCGCGTATCATTTTGATTATTGACTCTCGTGGGAGAGCTTCGGTATTCTCTTCGAAAGTCCAGGAAATTGTTCCAAGTGTTTATGATCTAGTTCTGACCCAATTTCGTTCCAGAGAACTGTATTTCTCGTTTCCTACTTTTCTCTTTTACCCAGAATCAATGTACTTGATTTATCGAGTGTATTTGTATTTGTCTTTTATCTTTTTTTCTTTTTTTTTTTTTCTTTACTATTGGCAAACAATCGTAAGAAAATTCTTTTTCTCGTCTTTTATCTCACTAAAAATCTATTTCATAATTAATATATGATATATTATTGTTTTTGTTGTTAACTGCTTATAAGTAAATTTATTAATCGAATAATTTCCCCCGCCCCCCAAGATTAAACGTTTTTATATTTGATATATTTATATACTTAACGAATAAAAAATATAAATACTTTTTAAATATTTCGTAGAAATTCGCGTTTTATTTTTTTTCATTATTATTTAAATGTTAACGATACATTCAATTGAGTCTAATTAAAATTTAATTGATCTCGCAATCATATACGAGAATACCTTAAAATCTCTGACAAATATGTAAATAAGAAGAAAAAAAAAGAAAAAAAAAGAGAGAGAACAAAAAGAATCGACTGGTAGATTTAAATAAAATCGATATATAAGTACTAACGAGGTGTGGTAAGCATCGGAGTTTTACATCGGAGTTTTATCATTTCTCGTTTCCTACCTCCTATAAAGCCGATATCCTAAATTCTACTTTTATTACGGAAACGAGCTCTTAAGTAAAAAATGCCAATTATGTGGAACGTGAAAAGTAAGTACACGTAGTTTAGAGTTTACGTGTTGGTAGTTAAAAATGTGTTTGCGTGTGTATGTATTTTTTTTTTTTTTTATTTTGTTTTATTCTCTTCGTAAAAAATATTATGAAATATTATCTAGAGGAGAATTCATTTTGAACAATGAAAATACTTAATCAACGAAATTAATGATATTCTTTAAAATGTCGAGAGACAGAAAAAGGGAGAGAGAGAGAGAGAGAGGAGAGAGAGAGAGAGAGAGAGAGAGGAGAGAGAGAGAGAGAGAGATGATCAAATACGTAGAAGGTCGAGCAAGCTCGTAATATACAACTAGTACATATATGTATATGTACATATATATCTATGCACACCTATACGTTGAATAGAATCACGTGGTTCGCGAGTAGCTCCAGTTAGGTGATACTTTACGGCCAGTAACTGCCGTCGTAAACATGGCGAAAGCACACCGTGCCCGAGGACCAACCCCCACAACCAACCCCTCTACCGTAGATACTACACCAACAATAGCACCAATACCAATACCCATCACCAAGGACTTTCGACCACGATTTACCGCGATCAACCTTTTTTTTTTGTTTTATTTGTTTTCCTATTTCAGTTTATTTTATTTTATTTTTATTTCTAGGAATAGTATATACTCTCTAATCACCTAAAGAAACTTTATTTTTTCCAATAATAGTTTCTTTTTCTTTTTTTTGTTTGTTTGTTTGTTTGTTAACGTCACTTAGAAAGTTCAGTTTACGTTTGGTGCACGGATTAATTGGAATCTTTTTTTTTTTTTATTTTATTATTATTATTGATTTTAAATTGGATTTGATTATGATGATTTAAATAGAGTATTTTGATCTTTTCGAATATATATTTTTCTTTTAAATCTAACATTGAAAGTTCACTTTAGATTTGGGGTACTTAAATAATTACAGTTTAAGCCAATTTTCTAAATTAGATTTAATTTTAAAACAGAATGAAATTGTGACTATTTATTTTCTGGGATTATGCTATTAATTTTTATTTTTTTTGTGATATTGAAAAAATTGAATTTTTTTGTAATTAATAACGCGATCGAACAAATTCGCGTAATATTTTATTATCGTACGTGTTTTTATCTTTAGAAAAAGAGAAAAAAAATAAGCGCAATTTTGTGCGGAACGAAGGAAATATCATTGAAAATATCCCGATCGATTGCTACTTTTTATTGTTGTTGTTATTTTGATTATATTTTTTTTTTCACGATAGCTGTTCGAAAGTCGATAGGCTACTTTTGATAGAGGCTGGCTTTTATCCAAAGTCGTCGTAAATCTTTGACCCCGACGATAATTTCAGAGCTTTACCCGGATATTGTGAGAGAAGGTGGAAGAGGGGAACGAGGAGGAGGAGGAGGAGGAAGACTTCTCCAGAAGGATAAACGTGACTAACGGCTATCCTTCCATCGACCTGCTGAAGAAAATTTTTTGAAAAGGGGGAAAAAATTTTGAATGCTTCCTCGAACGATAATTTGTCATGCTAAATCTCGATATTACATTTAGATCGAGAAATTTCGAATTCCGAACGGCAGAAATACGAGAAATGATACGATAAATCTTATAGTTTTCTCGTTTTCCTTTTTAAAAGATTCTCATCTCTCCCACGCATTTTTTCACACACACACACACACACACACACACACACACACACACACACACACACATTTTTTAACGTTTACATTTATCTATCGATAGTAAAATAATTTGAATGAATTATTTTTTAAGGATTATTTTTATTGAAATTTTGTTAAATTAAACATTTATCGATCGTTGGTCATTTCGTAATTGACAGGTATCAGTTATTTTTTTTGTTTCAAGGATCCTGACAGTCAGAAATTTGTATTCGTGTAACAATTTACGTTGCTTCAGAGTTACATCTCTGGAGGAGTATCCGTTGCATAAATCAAGAGCGAAGGATTACGGAGGTAAGGCTATGGAAGTAACGAGATTAACGTGCATTGTTGGCCGAGTTACAGAGAAGAATCAGTTTGAGAGAAAGAGAGAGAGAGAGGGAGAGAGAGAGATAAAGGAGAGAAAGGAGTGAAAGAGAAAGAGGAGCGCGTGCTAGTGGTCTCTTGGAAATTGGAGTGGCTCGGATTGAAGAGCACTCGCGGTTTCTTATATAATAATACTTTCTTTTCGTTATCTTTCGACGTTGATCAAACATTGAAGTGGGACTCTAACGATGATTAATGACGAAGACAAATTGATTTTAATTTCATTTAAATAATGAAATTAAACAGAGATATTTAATAATCGGGATAGTTAAATCGAAATTAACTCTCGTTAAAGTGATACGAGATCAATTATATATCCATGTAATGGATAATAATTTATTATCATTTTTAATTTAAACTATTTCTTTTTTTTTTTCTTTTTTTTTTTGTTCTTCTTCTCATCTTCTCCTTATCTCGGAAGATTATTAAAAGAAGAAATATATGATTTAATTAAAATTGAATAGGGGATAAGATCGTGAGAATAATTACACGCGATTTAAGATTTTTCATTGAAATTAATAAGTCACTTTATTATGTTTATTTTGTTTAAAATCTTATCATTTATTTTGTTAATTGAAAAGAATGTTTCGTTGGTTTAAAATATTTTTCAAATGTTTCTACAATTTGTCGATATTTTTGTCTCTTCATTCAACACAATTGAACTTATGTTTATGAAATATATTTGCCAATATATCTGCGCGCAAATTAATTTTCAAATGAATTTTAATTTTCTTCTAATTTCATTTTTGTTTAAAAAAAAAATAAAAAAATATTCTTAAAACGTCGTTACTTTACAAATACTTTTTTACTCGTCGCTTCGATTTTATTTTAAATAGCAAAAGGCATTGTTCTTTTTTTTTAATTTTTTCTTTTAAAAGTACACTAATCGAAGCACACGCTTAACAAATTAACAGAAAATTCTGATAACATTTTTTCAACTCGAAAGATTATCGATATATATAAACAGACGAGTTATTTTTTGAAAGATCTAGAAAAAAGTTCACGATGTTTGATAGTCAATTCGTGTCTCGTTCTTACACTTGCAAATACTTTAATCTCGGTCTCATCCCAACGGCCATTCCCAATCTTTAGGTTTGAACAGGATGGCTGGTAAGAATGGCTATGTTAGATGCCACCAAGCTAGGACTCGATAGACTTAAGCCGTTAAGCTTCGTTTTCTCGACTAGCAAAGAAATAACGGCTTCGTGAATTCGCTTGGAAAATCCTTTTTCTTCTTGCGAACATCATCGACATCTTTAACGCCTCGATTAATCATTATATTTATTTCTTCTTATATTATTTTACCTTCTTTCCTCAACTTCCCCTTTCATTTTTTAATCTTCCAAATAAAACGATTTGATTTATTCGTATATCTATGATAACGGGACTCGCTATTTAACAACGTATTGCATATACACGTTTATAGTTAAAAACCAATACAAACGTGTATGGGACAATTGATTACGAATTCTCTTTGAAAAAGCAGACATTTCGTTTCAAAACGAAATCACAAAATTTAATCTAATATCTTTGAAATCGTTTTTAAGTATTCATTTAGAATTTTTTGGTTATATCTTTTCTCAAAAATATTTATAGATTTAATTGTACTGTCTCTACGTTAATAATATTATATTTGTTGATTTTACTAGATCGCGTGGATTAGAGATCTTATAAAATAAAAAGTATTTTTCAAAAGATAAGAAAAATAATGTTCTCTCATCGAGTCGTGTAATTGCGGAAGTGAAATTTTCTTGTCAGTTTCATCGAAAAAAAAAAAAAAAGAAGAAACAGGAGAGTAGTATCTACTCAAGAAATAAAATAAAGAAAAAAAAAAAAAGGAAAAAAGGGATAAAGAAGAAGTCCTCCTTCTGTTGTGTACTATGTCTCAGGAGCATTTGAGGGGGAACGACGCGAGATGATTCGAGTCGGTCCCTCGTAATACCCTTCCGGCTTCAGCATTGGCTCTAAATTAACTCGGACAGGTAAACTCTATCTTAGCAGAGACCGAGGTAAACAACCGAAAGCAATGAAGCTTCGGCTCGTATCCAGGCCACTTTGTCTTCCTTCATCCCTTCCCTTACCCCTCTACAACTCTTCTTATTCTTCTTCCAGTTCCTGTTCCTCTTCTTTCTTTAGCGTCCCAGTTTCAGTGGGTTCTTTCGTTTTCCGTGCTCGTTACAAACCGAGCGAGCACTTTTCCACTTGCCTGGACCCCAGGTCGAGTCCTCCTCCTCCTCCTCCTCCTCCACCTTCTCCTCCACCTACACCTCCTCTTCCTTCTCCTCCTTCTTCTTCGTTCTCTTTCTCTTTTTCTCTTTCAGTAAGTTCCTCGACTCCCTCCTCGTCCTCAACCCCCCCATTTCTCCCCCCCTATACTCTGGTGACTCGCTCAAGAGAATAATTCAGGGCGCACTTTGCCGGTGACTCCACCCACAGCCACCGACTACCAAAGATATCTTTCCACTTGCTTTTCCAACTTCTTCTTCTTCTTCTTCTTCTTCTTCTCTCGTCGCGTCGCGCCAGCTTTATGAATTGTCTGGTACGAAGTTATGGCCGGTCCAGGAACCCGTAAACTGCCGAGAGCACCCTTCTCTTCTTTTCTTAGACATAGTACTCCTTGGTTCTACTGTCGCTGACGTTCGAGGAAACCTTTTGCAAGAATCTTCTTTAAGAGATAGAGATAGAGATAGATAGATAGATAGATAGATAAAGGGAAGGGAAACTTCCGGTTTCAGGTTCCTACTTTTCTTTTCAACCACCCTTTCGTTTTTTTTCTCTTCTTTTTTCCCTCCTCCCTTCTTCTTCTTCTTGTTCACCTTTTTCACCTTTTGCTTCTATCTCTCCATCTCTCTCTTACTTTTTCCTTATTTGAACTCGACTCACCACTCACTTTGCCATACTTTAGGATCGAGTGGCCCACAACTGCTCTGTTCTGTTCTATTCTGTTCTGTTCTGTTCTGTTCTGTTCTGCTTTAACTCTATCTTGCTTTACCTTGCCTTGTCTTCCAAGCCATTCGAAACAATCGTTGGCTCTTATCGCTAGCAATTTTTCTTCACCCGAGTGGGGAAAATCTCGCTCGAGGCTCAATTTTTACGTTCTTTTACATAAGTATTCGGTATATATATATATATATTGTACTGATCTCTGTGCAAGATTTGGTACCACTGTAAAGATGTTATATATTGGAATTGTTTTCTTCTTCTATATTTTCCTATTTTTTTATTTTTACAAACGCCCTCACGCGACGATTTTTCTCTTCCAAAGATTCATTTGAATTCTTTTAGATCCTTCGAAGATATGACGAATCCTAAACGGATTTCAATAGATAATTAATACAAATTATTATTTGAAATGAATAAAATTTGATTTAGGTAAAGATATGTGGCCCATAATCATCAAAGTGGTCTAAGTCAAAATTAACAAAAAAAATAAGTTTATTAGTTATTTCACATCACATTATATTTTAAATTAAATTAATTCAATGTAATTTTCACGATATTGTTCAAAATGAACCGTTAGATAGTGTTTGTTATTTCAATATTATATAAAATTCATTTAATGTTCAAATGCAATCCTTTAAATATCTCGAAACAAGAAAAATATATGACTTAGATCACTTTCATAATTATGGGCACATATTAAAATTCAATAATGTCATCGTATAAATGATTTGGATTATTACGAGACCCAAACCTATTTTCACCCAGTATTATCTTTTTCTATGCGATTTTTTCTTGATTATTATTTAGAAAAATTCTTTTTTTTACAGCTATTTGCGAAATTTCTGAACAATATATTTTCTTTTGAATATTTTTTTTTCCGCGATTCCTATCCTACTATCGCATAGAAAAATAAAAAAGAAAAGAACAGACTCTAGTTTCTACTAATTCTAAAACATATCATTCAAGAAGATAAAGAAATGCAGCAGATGGCATCAGCATCAGCATCAGCAACAGCAACAGCAGGGGGGTACCTATCAACGTAGTCAAGATTTATAGTTGCAAGTGTAAACGAGAGGAAATCGTAGTCGATGCTGATTCATTTTAGATTCGTTTGTGAAAGCTGACAGGAGACAGGGAAAGGGGATAGGAGGAGGATGAGGATGAGGAGGAAGGGTGGGGGGTGGGGGAATCTGGTGATTTCTAAAAGAAGAGATTTCGTCGTTGGCACATCGAGTACAACGTATCCAATGGTACGTGTATGTATGCGTGTGATGTGGTACACGTTTCACACGAGACACAAGTTCTATCCAAATGGTACGTGTGTTGTTGTTCGTATGCGTATGTGTGGTGTGGTACTGTGCTGGCGGAGGTGGGGAGAGGGTACTAGAACGGTAGACACACGTGCTAGTGACTACATTGTCTCTCTGTGTACGCGATGTGTTATCGATTCACCCTCGTCGTGGTCGTCGTCGTCGTGGTCGTCGTCGTCGTCGTTGTCGTCGAAACAACGTGCGTGCGCCGTCGTCCGTCCACTCGCGCGTTACACATACACCCAAATACTCGTGGAAAACGAGAAGCAAAGAGAAATGACGTTCGCAGCTTGCAAAGTTTCTACTCTCTGATGGATGACGGGGTTCGTTGTTGCTCTCGGCTGCGTCCCGACGGGCGATGATAGTTTGATGGCCCGCTCGACGTTGACACGATGACACGATGACGAGTGTGCTTGCTGTTTCTCCTTGTTACATAAAACGCCGACAGAGAGAATGAGAGACGCGAAGGATAGAAAGAGAGAGAGAGAGAATGAGATAGATAGATAGAGGTAGAGATAAACGGAGAGAGAGAGAGTTAATGGAAGATAAAGAGAGATAGATAGATACCAAGAGAAACAAAGAGAGAGAGAGAGAGAGAGAGAAAGTTTGCGAGAAAGGGAAATAATGAATTAGCGAGTGAGAGAGAAAAAGAATGAATGAGTGAGTGAGGGAGAAAGAAGAAATAATAAATGAGAGAGAAGCAATGACTGAGTGAGGAAGAGAGAGAGAGGAATGAGTGTGAGAGAGAATGAGAAATAGATAGATGGATAGATAGATAGGTCGATAGATAGGTAGAGAGAAAAAGTGAGAGAGAGAGTGAGAGAGAGAGAGTGATATGGAAAGGAGCAACCAACCAACCAAGCATCCAACCAACCAACCAGTGTGTGCACTTTGAATCGATACTCTGATGGATGACATCGTTTGTCGTTCTTGGCGGTGCAATCGCTCCGGAAGAAATCACCGTTCGTAATGGATCGAGCATAATGTCGCCTAAAACTTCCTCATATTCATTAGATTTATATTCGTTCACATATATTACAGATAGTAATTCAGTAATACAGTATTTTCGCGTAATGTATTTAGATGATAATTCTAAATAGTTTTTTTTTTTTCATTTCTTTTTTCGGATCATAATTTAATCGTACTTTTATTGTTATATATTTTTTTTTTTTTTTTATTAATAATTATCCCGTCGATATAATATACGATGAAACAAATAAGGGTGTTATTCGTCGGGTTAATATATTCCAAAGATTTTTTTTTTTTAATCGATATTTGTGAAATAAACGGTCGGTACTTTTTACGCGTGAATAATTGTAAATAATTGTAATGATTAATATCGAAGAAATTGTCAATATTTAAATAAATAATTTTTGTTGGTATTTTTAATAAAATATACAACTTTGACGCGAACCTGATATTATTATAAATATCGACAAATTATTATTTATGTCGAACAGAATATTCATACCTGTCGAACAGGTTTGTTTATTTAACAAAATATTGACCGAATACATAGAAGCTTGCTTTAATGCAATAATATTTGCATATATTTTTATGTTACACGCATACAACCTAGATCAAAGAATCACAAAATGAATATTTATTTATTCGTAGAAGTAATGCATTTTATAAAAAATATGGTTTCAAAATTGCGGCCGAAAAAAATAGGGAAAAAGGAGAAGGAAAAAGAAAAAACAAATTTGTAAATTTAATTTTTTTCAAAGTGTCAGAATGTGTTTCTGACTAGTATATCCTCGAGTACGAACATCGTATGAATTATTATTCGTTTTTTACTTTCTCTCTCTCTCTCTCTCTCTTTCTCTTTTTCTCTTAGATAAGTGGTCGTTCTGATGAAAACGAGGAAAAATAGCGGCACTGGTTGGTTTTGTTAGAGATTTGGTTTTTCCTTTTTTTTTTTTTTCTGTTCCTTTTTGTTTTTTCTTTAAATATCATGCTTCAACGATTAGCTTTGGTTTTATATCTGGCTTCTTTTTTTTTCTATTTTTTTTTTCTTTTTTATTGTTGTTCGCAATGGCTATGAGTTAAAAAAGAAAAATAATAAAGCAAGAGAGAGAGAGAGAGAGAGAGAGAGAGAGAGAGAGAGAGAGAGAGAGAGAGAGAGAGAGAGAGAGAGAAAGAATGAGAAAAAGAGAAAGAATGAACGAACGAACGAAGGGGTGAGACGAGGGTTGGTGGGTGGAAGAAAGAGGATGGGAGGTAGGAAGGAGGGCTTAATACTAAAAGCAATAAGCAACGAGTGGTTGCGGTCTGCAGGAGGGGTTTTCCGAAGTTATTGTTGTGACCACCGCAATTCCGCACCACGACGGACGCCTACCCTCCATCCTGAAACTCGCCTTGCTAAATTAAATTTCACCCTACGCACAAAGCGCAGCAAAGAACCCTAGCAAGTACGTTCTTTTCGAAAAAGGCTCGTGTCATGTAGCTGCCTCGTTTCTCTCTCTCTCTCTCTCTTTTTCTCTTTGTTACTCTTTCTTTTCCTGTGTCTATTTCTTTCACCCATTTTTAACTTACCCTCCTTTTTATTTTCTTCTTCACCCTTATTCTCTTTTTTAGTATTATTGTTGTTGTTCTTATTATTATTATTACTATTATTATTATCATTATTATTATTATTGTTATTATTATTATTATTATTGTTATTATTATTATTATTATTATTATGATTATTATTATTATTATGATTATTATTATATATCTTCTTTTATCTTCTTCCTCCCTTTTTCGTTTCATTCTCCTCCCATTGTATAATTTTTTGTATCTTTTTAATATTTAGATTATTTTTATTTTAATATTAGCCTATTTTTTGAGAATATCTTGTTAATTTTTAGAAATGTTTATTTCATTTCAATCATTTATAATTTACTCTTGTTTGCATTTTCTTTTTCACCTTCTTCTTCTTATTCTTTTTCTTCTTCTTCTTCTTCTTATTATTATTATTATTATTATATTTTTTTTTCATCTTTTTCCTCCCTTTTAACTCCATTTTCTTTCTCCCCTTTTTGTTACATATTTTTCCTCCCTAATTTTTTTATCTTATCCTCTATCTTTCTAATATTTTCTTCTTGAATTTTTTGTTTTACTTTCCACTTCTACTCTTTCCCTTTCTCTTTCTCTTTATTTTTCTTTTTTCTTTCTGTCTTTCTTTCTCTATGTTTTAAGATCAAAATCTCTTTATCTTGGCAGGAAAGAAAAAGAGAAAAAAGTACAGTCCTCCTAATGTTTTGTTGAATATCGTCACGTCTCGTGAAAATAGAAGGAAGAAAAGTGTCGGGAATACGAAATTTTCTTTACTACTCATTCGCTAAAGTATAATATAATTCTTTTCTTTTCTGCGTTCGAGTTTTCTCGCGCGATGCATTACCGAATAGTCCCACGAAATGTCAAACGTTTAATTTGACACCTCGAAAGAGGAAAAATCAAAAATAAGAAGAAGAAGAAGAAGCAGAAGATGAAGAAGAAAAAGAAGAAGAAGAAGAAGGAAGAGGTTAAATGAATAGACGGTAAAAGGACAAGAGCAAATAAAGAAGAAAAAGAAAAAAGGTGAAGAAAAAGTGGGTCATTTCCTTAGAAAAGATTTCCAACTACTTGCTTAGGAAAGTCGTATCTCGTAAGCTTAGCTAACACAGTCAAAGGATCCTTGGTACTTTTAGATAGATAGGAAGAAAAGATGTTTGATAATTCACCTGTTTTTCTTCTTTCTCTTATTTTGTTTCTTTTTTTTTCTTTTTTTTTTTTTTTTTTTTTTACATTTTCTTCTTTCGTAATACATTCTTTCATTTTCCCACCCAGCTATTTCACTATCATTTTAATGGATTCCTTCATTTTTCCCTCTTTTTCCCAAGCTTTTTCTTTCCTTTCTATCCTTTGGCGGGGCCAAACAGAAAAAGTATTTTCTTTTCTCGCAACATCCGTTGTTACGGGATTCAATATGGCCGTCAAACGAAGTCCCAGCTAAAATGTTGTTTCTCTTCTTTTATCTATCTATCTTTCTATTATTAACTTATACGTGTATTTTGTGTATATATATATATGTGTGTGTGTGTATACATATATATTGTATTTATATATATATATATACAGAACGTGTGTTGTGACATTCGGAAAAAACGATTTCCTTTCGATTTGAACACAACTATGGCGACCGTGTGGTCCGTTCGCGAAAGAATTAGGTCATCGATTCCTCCTCTTTCCCTCCCCCCTCATCCTCTTTCCCTATAATGTTAAACTACTTCGCGTGCTCGACCGCTGGACCCTTCTCTGTTTCCGTGGTCTTTCGATTCTCCATATTGATTTTTCTTCCTTTTTTTCTTTCCTCTATTACGTCATAGTATTATCTATGAAAAAAAAAAAAAAGAAGAAAAAAATAAAAACAAAAAGATATTCCTGGCCATTTTTTTGCGGAGATAGAAAATCAATACTTTATAAACTTGAAATTAAATTTCAATTAATTTAATTAGACTAATATTATCGATACCTTTTTTTTTATTCGTTAAATTTCGAATAAAGTGTATCTCGTTTGGGTAGACGATAGTTGACAAAATGGCGTTGAAAGATTTTTATTAATATACCGTTGAATATTTCAAATGATCGGTTCATGTCGGCTCGTAAATAATATGATGAAAGTTTCGTTAGGAGATCAATTGTTTTTTTATTTATTTATTTATTTATTTAATTTAGAATAAAGTGTGTCTCGATTGATAAATGGTATAATAGATGACCAAAATGTCGCTTGAAAACTTTTTATTAGTATACCGTTAAATGTTACAAATGATCGGTGTTCACACGTGGGCGCGTAGTTTGATGGTGATTTTGGTTTTGGGGGTGGAGGACCAGTTTTATTTTTTATTTAATTTAATTTAGAATAAAACGAGCGGCGAGATTGATATCGTAATGGTGCATGACAAAATGGCGCTTTTTGATTTTACTAGTATACCGTTAAATGTTTCAAACGACCGGCCGGTGTTTGCGCCACCTCACATCAAACACGTGTACGTGGGCGTGGTGGGGATTTTGCTTAAATCGGCTTTGTTTTTCATTTATTTCATTTAAAATAAAGTGTATGGCGATTGATATTGTAATGGTTGATGACAAAATGGCGCTTTTTGATTTTATTAGTATACCGTTAAATGTTTTAAGTGACTAGTCCGTGTTGGCACCCCATCGAGCACGTAGTAGTATGATGGGGTTCTGCTTGGATCGGCTTTTCGACCAATTCGTAAAGTACACAGAATGAACAGCGACGGTGTGGGGGTGGGGGAGGGAGGTGAGGGGGCGGGGGGTTGCTGCTGTACCTCCTGTAATCCGCGTCGCGGCAATTTATATTAATTAGCCTGGCCGCCTGGAACATTCGTGTTCAACATAAATTACCGAGACTAATGATGAGTGTCAGGCATAAACGTAACATAATGTGACCGCGTGCACGACCAGGACAACGTCTGCCCTCTCTTTCTCGTTATCTGTGTGTGTGTATGTGTGTGTGTGTGTGTCTGTGTGTGTGTGTGTCTCTCTCTCTTTCGTTTTCTCTCTCTTTATCTATCTATCTCTCTTTCCATGGTGACCAAAGCGAATGACGATGCATCGCATCGTTTTGGTTAGCGTGTATACATATTCGTGTTACTGCCTGCACGATATTACAGCGAGAAGTTAAAATTAGTACGATAAAAGCCGTATTATCCGATCGAGTGAGAGAACAATCCTGCTTAATCGGGAATAGTTTACTCTAGTTCGATTAAATCGTGTAAATATTGAATGAAAAAGATACAGGACCTTTGATAATTGTTACATGCCTTTAACTTTGTTTAGTTTACATTTGAATTATGTCTATATTATACCGTATTGTTTTACTTTTGTTTATTAGAGGAATTTTTTGTCTGAATTATTATATTTACACGATTGGACATTATTTTGTATTTGATTTATAATTAAATTTGATCAAATTTCTATGCAGCATGAATATGAATGAAGTGTGAAAATGAAAAATGACAAATAAAATTGAATAAAGTTTCAGATGGTGTGTTATAGCTCCGGTCTGATTTTTTAACAAATTATACTTTATGAATATCTGAAAAGAGTTTTCGTATAGAGGAATCATTTGTTTCTGGTAGCCAGATAATTGGAGAAACAAAAATATTTGAAGTTTAATCCAAAACCATGAAAAAATCTTTCAGTTGGATCATAAAATCCTTAAACGTTTTATATTACTGTGTCATATTTTTGTTAGATCAATTTTTTAAATTACATCTTTATTTCAACAATCATTATTTGACTTTGATAATATTTAATGAAATTTTCAAGTAATATAAAAAAATAGAAATATATATTTTTCGTCTAATTCTGATACCAATAATTTAAGATAGAAAATATTGTTTTCGTATTAGATATAAACTACGAAGTGTGTAATCTAAGGGTTGTTCTTGATAGACCCTAATATTTGCTATACTCAACGACCCGCATATCGTCTTCTCATTGATGCATTTATAGACGAATTCTCCTTTTATCCGTTGGTGTGAATCGGACCAAAGAGATCAGTCTGCTTGACTACCGAAAACGACAAACTGTGAAGTGGAAAACGAAAAAGGGGGTTGGATTGTAGGGGGTGGTGGTGTTGGGTTAGAGCCAGACGAAAGGAAAAGACTCCTTCTTCTTCTTCTTCTTCTTCTTCTTCTTCTCTGGCAATCAAGCAGGGACGTTCTCGTTGTCTTCTACGCTTCGTTTCTCACGCTTCTTATTATCCTCAGCAAATCGTCATGTTTTTGACAACTCAAAAGAGGAAATCCTTTCTTTCAACAATCGCAACATTTTCTTTATCGTTTTTACTCGCGACGTCGTTAATCATTTGTTATTCATAATTTAGAATTTTTTGTCTTGATCGAACCAATACATGTTCCAGGTAGGCCAAAAATTTCAAGGTGATTTTGTAAAAAAGTTCATCGATTTTTATCCAAACTTTTTAAAGCTAACTTTTGTAATTAGCTAATCCTACAAACCGTGGCTGGTAGTTATAAAATTTTGAGAAAAAAAAAAAAAAGAACAAGATATTAGTCCGTAATAAGAGTAATTGGTTTTAAGGTGTTTGATATTTAGCTAAACGTTGCATACAATTATGCGAAAGTTTTCAAACGACTACCGTAAACGTTCTAATTATTTAAATTTACTTATGAACGCTCTAGAAAAACAAAAAAATTTATAATCATTGATAATAAAAAAGAAATCTCGTTCGCAAATGTTACAAAATAAGAACAAAAAAATGACTCGATAACAATACATATTACAGATCATGTGTAAACGTTGAAATAAATGCGCAATCCTTTGGCCGATCCTTTTTCGAAAATAGAAATTCGATTGAGATTTGGTTAGAAATAAAAGAAGAAGAAGAAGAAAAAAGAAAGGATAGTCGATAGTTCGATTCGATTCGTAGAGGCAAGGATTGGTCTTAGGTGAGTCTTAAATTTCTCATTAGCGTTGGCTCGTCACCTTCGATTCGAGCGAACGAGGAGATCTCTGGGAGAGAATTAGCCGCGTCAATATTTGCCCCGCAATCAAGCCGCTTCGAGTTACCCCCATCTACCACCATCGCTACTACCACCACCCCCACCCCTTTCCCGAAACCTTTCCTACTCCTTTTCTACCTCCTTCCAAGATTTCTCTCGTTTCTTCTTTCACGAATGTAAGACTTCGTTACCGATTGTTATCCGACGGTAGTCAAGAAGAAAGCGAGATGATAGCTCGTTTTCTTTTTTCTCTCTTTTATTGAAGTTACACTTCTTGGCGCGTTGGGGAAAATGTAATGGGGAGTGATTTTGTTCCTAGCGTCTGGAAAAACGACACCATGAAGTTTGTCAGTATTTACGACGCGCGGCAAAGCGATTTCAAGTATACGGCTTGAAGTTGTCTTCTTCTTCTTCCCCCCTTTTTTTCTCAAGCGGGTCACCCATCCAAATACTAATCGTACGCAGCGCCGCTTTACTTAAATGATCGAAGCGGGAACTAATGCTGTAACCGCGCCATGATCGTTGACGCATAAAATATTTCGATATATCTCCCTTATATTTAGTGTGGATCGATTGAAAATATGTTTCCTTTCTTTTTTTTGTTAAGTAAATAAATAATAATAATTAGTTGCTTATGTTCTCATACTTCCAGTCCAATATTTTTTTGAAGTTATTTTTGAGGTTATATTCGTTTCGGTACGCCAAAGAAGTATAACTTCTTACGTGCGTACATAAGTACACACACCAGTTTTTTTTCTTTCTTATATATATATAATAATAATTATTTTTCTTTGAAGTTTTTTTGAAGTTATTTTTGGGGTTTTGAGGTTATGTTCGTTTTGGTACGGCAAAGAAGTATAACTTCTTACGTGCGTACATAAGTACACACACCAGTTTTTTATTTTATTTTATTTATTTTATTTTATATCCTCATCTCTCTATCTCATTCTCACTCTCACTCGGTTTGTGTCGCAGTTTAGTCAATTTCGTTACTTTCTTTTCGTCGATATTACTTTAAACAAGAATTTCGATTTATTTTCAAAACCTTGCTTTTTTCTCTCTCTTTTTTTTCTTTTTTTTTTTTTTTTTTCTTTTCACCATGACCCGAGCCATATTTTTCTCTATTCGATAAACGAATAGAGCCGACAAACTCGTAACGAATTTACGACGGATGGATGGATGGATGGATGGATCGCGGATTCGTTCAAAATTTCACTCCTGTTATAACGATGGAGAGAGAGGGAGAGAGAGACAGAGAGAGAGAGAAAGAGAATACGAAAATCCAAGTACACGTATATATTTTTCAATTTGTTTTATGGTAGAGACACGCACCAGGACTTTTAATAACGTACGATAAATCTGCTCGTTAGTTTTCATTGATAAACTGACTTAACATGAATCCCGTGTTATAGGCGTTTCAAACAAATCATCGATATGATTTTCGATCGACTGCTAGAAGAATACAAAAAAAAAGAAAAAAAAATATAAAATAAATAAAACGAAAGAAGAAATAAAGAAAATGTATAAATTTACGTTTACCTCGTAGTCTCCCACTACCAACGCGTAAATCCTTTTTACGAGCAGTACATTTTTTTTTTTCTTACTGGTAGGTAGAAAAGTAGATCGACAGGATTGTAACGAGACTCTGGAATCGTGGAAGAGAAGTTTTGAAATGAAAGCTTCCGAGAGTTACTCGAAGCGAATTCGTCGGAAGGAAGCTCGAATCGAACGTCATTCCTGAGAACTTTTAAACTGAAAAGAGGAGAAGGAGGTGGGAAAAGGCGGAGGAGGCGGAGGAGGAGGAAGGTTAGGGTTAGGGTATGGGCTGGGTGGTTGGTTGCTTGGTTGGTTGGTTATAAGAGAGAGAAAAGATAGAGTGGAAGAAAAAGAAAGATGATGGGGGATGAAACGAACGGGTTATAACGCGACGTTGCTCATCCAAAAGGAACGTTTCGGAGGGAAGTAAAAGATGAAGTGAAGGCTGAGAATGAAGGCGGAGAAAAAGAGAAAAAGAGAAAGAGAGAGAAAGAGAGAGAAAGAGAGAAAATTTGAGATGGGATGGGTTAAGAAGACGCAAGGAAGGGAGGGTAGTGTCGCAAATTGAAAATTCTCATCCAACGTCCCACTATTTTCTCGTTCGGGTCTTACAAATCTTTATTTGACGGGAAAGCAGCGGGTTCCTCGTAAGAAATCGATGCTGCGCTGGCGTTACTGCTGGTGCTGCTGCTGTTGCTGCTACTGATGGTGATGGTGATGGTGGTACACGGGTGTGCAGCTGTAACGTTATTCGATGAGTCTTTCTACGGCCCCAGTTAGCAATTTTCTCTCTCTCTCTTTCCTCCTATTCATTTTTATTTTATCTTTCTTTTTTTTTTCTTTATTTATTTTATTATTATTTTTTCATTTTACAGGACGGTCCATTCCGTCCAATAAATTTTTCCTTTTTTTTTTATATTTTTTTTTATTTTCTTATTTTATTGGTATATGTGTGCGTGTGTTTTTTTTTTTTATTATTTTCCTCTCCGTCCCTCTCGTCAAAAAACAGAAATTTCATTCCACGCGATGTAGGCAACAGCACAACAACGACTCATATAATAAAGTGAGAGATGCCCACCCTCGCGAGTAGAGGTACGAAACGAGTTACACGGAAAGCTTTATTAGAAGAGCTTTATCTCTTCGAAAGCGAGGTCGACGCTATGCGACACGACGGAACGGGACCAGACCGGACGGGACGGAACGACACGGGTTGGGACGGGATAGGACGGAATCGGACGGGACGGGACGGGACGATATAAAAGCAGAAATTACAAGGAAAACTTTGAACGAAGTACCGTTCCCTACTATTCTGGATAACAACGATAACTCCTCGTCTTCTCCTACTTTCTTCTGGTCTACTATAATACATAATGTTGTTTTCTTCTTTTTTCTTCCCCCCCCCTCATTAAATGAATCGCATTAACGTTCGACCAATTTACTTAAACAAAATTTCTACATTTTCAACATTGAACGTTACTATAAATTTAACATTTTAGAAATACATAATAGAATTCCATTATTTTTACGTACTTTTCTTCTTTACATTACTTCATATTGTTTTTTTTTCTCATTAAATGAATCAAATTAATATTCGATAAATTAACCTCGCAAAATAATTCCATCCGACAACGAACGTTAATAAAATAAATTGATTTAATTACTTTCAGTTAGTTTTATTGTTTAAATTAACTTCTAGTACCTTTAACTTACATCGATTTTAATTAGTAATTTTCTTTTCATTTTTATATATATATATAAATTAAGTCATACTATTTGCATATTTGTTTGAATTAAAATTTGCCTCTCTCTCTCTTTCTCTCTTGTTTTTATCTTTTCTATAATTGAGAAAAATGATCGAGTATAATGGGAAATAATCCTAATCGCGAGTAAATAAGACGAAGCTTCGTAGTTGTCGTCGTACGACCTTTGGCCCCTTACTACTACTCACTCCTATGATTTCCTCTTTCTCTCTCTCTCTCTCTTTCTCTCTCTCGCTATCCACCTTTTTCACGTTCCAACCCCTCGTCGTTCTCTTGCGCCTTTTGTTTCACCCTCACCTAGTGGCGTGACGTATGGGCAGCATTTATAGCGCGAGATAGCACCGGCGGTTCTCGACAGCACCGGCAGATTTATCCTCCACGGTTATTGGAGTTATACAAAGGATTTTTCCAACCGATCCCATAAAGGATCTGTACTCGATGTCCTATTATTTACGCACTCGCCTACCACCCGTAGATGTAGACTCTGTCGTTTCTTCTTTCTCTCTCTCTTTCTCTTTCGATTCTTATGGTTACTTCATCTTTTCTTTTTTTTTTTTTCTTTTTTTAATAATAAAAAATCTTGTTTCACTTTAACAACAAAAAAGATACGAAGGAAAATGCTACGATCGTTGTGATCTTATGATTACAATGTTATTTGAAAATTATTATTATTATTATTATTAATTGGTATAAAAATAATACGAATAGGTTGTATACTTGATATTTAAGAAATACGAATATTATTTCGTAATAATATTAATTTAAATATTATTTTGTGTATTCTTATAGAAGCATTGAAAGAGATATATTATTTTTAACTTTAATTATACGAAGATACGAGTATTATTATACGATAATAATATTAATTAAAAATTATTTTTAAATTGTTATAGAAATATTGAACAGCTTATATTTTTCAGCTTAAAAAAGAAAAAAAAAAAGTACAAATAATCGAGCGATCAAAAATATTAATTTGTAATTATCATTTTAAATTATTATATATAAAAAGTATACGAACAGTTAAATATATTCGTCAAAGTTAACATAAACGAGAGAGTATTATATATACGATACGATAAAAATATTTATTTAAAAAATCATTTTTAATTAATATTGAAATATACTAACGAGAGAGAGAGAGACTCTCGCGTATCCTTTAATATTAACGAATACGAGTATAACACGATATAAAAATATTGAAATTTGTTATTATTTTAAATTATTAAAAATAAAAAGAGAGAAAAAAACAAGAAAAAACTGCAAATAGTTAATATTCTTCAATGTTAGTAGAAACGAGTCAATCAACTTGAAAATACATACATATGTATCATTCTATCCGTTTCAACGTTCTGAAATCGCGTGTTCGAGGCTCGAAGAACGGCCCCATAGTTTCGTTCGTTCGTACGTTCGTTCGGCATTAATGGATGACCGCTGTTCCCGTAGGTTTTATCGCTAGCACGGACCCGTATACATATATATATATATATATATATATATATATATGTGTGTATATGTATATGTGTATATATATATATGTGTATATACGTTCGAAACGGTGGCCGCGAATGTCAAAATGGGCCGAACGGTTCGCATCGATCCACAATTTCCCCTCTCTTTTTCTTTCTCTCTTTCTCTCTCTCATTTCTACTCTCGTAGACCAAGTGTACGATTCAGTCCGGCTTTGGTACTCACGTTCGATTGGCTTTTCGAATTTTCTCTCGGAATTTCGACTACTTTTTTTCCAACCATTTTGGTTTCCACCTCTTTTATTTTATTTACTCTTTCTCTATCTCTATCTCTATCTCTCTCTTTCTCTCTATTTCTTTCTTTCTTTCTCTTTCACTCCGAAAGGATGGAAAGAGCGTCAAAAACGTTTGGTCGAAGTACGATGAAAATTTCTTACGATTTACTTCACGTACTCTCTCTCTCTCTCTCTCTTTCGTTTTTTTTCATTTCTTTTTTATTTTATATATTTATTATTATTATTATTTTTCCCTAAAAGTCAGTTCGTAATTTTAAATTCGCGTACTAATTTATCCCTTCCCTATTTCTCATCTTCTTTTTAACACACACAACATCCCTTTTACATATTTTTTTATATCTTTTTTTTTCTTGCCCCTTTTACTCTCTCTCTCTCTCTCTCTCTTTATCTTTTTAGTCTTTGTTTTCGTCTTTCGTTTTATTCAACGTATAAACCTGGCCCATTTTTTCTTTTCTCTTTAGCATCTCATCCCGACTAGGGTAGCCGTAGATGCCTCTCGGCATGGTTATCGTACTACTAAACTAGCAAGTTTATAAGCGGACACGCTATTGCGAGAAACTTGCATGTACTTGGTAGCAAGTCGCTCGTGGAAGAACTCAACGAACGAAAGCCAACAACGCGTTTCGCTTCGTCGAAGACAGTTCCGAGGGGATCGTTATACTCTATGTTCCTTTTTCCACCCTTTCTCTTTTTTTTCTTTCTCCATTCTGTTTCTTATTATTTTTCTTTCTTCTTCTTCTTCTTCTTCTTTTCCTTTCTTAATTTTTTTTTTACATCCCAGGAAAAAAGGAAAACGGAAAAATATGCGTCCGTTTCGTTTCGTTTTGTTTCGTTTCGTATTTTTCTACGATTGGATTTATTTTTTCTCGTTTAAAAAAAAAAAAGAAATTCGTTTTACGAATGATTTCTTTGTTATTCTTATTGGAATTCAATTTTCTATATCTCCGTTGAATTCAAATTTTATTCTAATCGCTTTAATAATAGTTTGAAGTATGTTGTTTGTACGTTGTAAATCGTCGAGAAGATAACAAATTCGTATTGATTATTTTGATATCGTTTTTGATATTTCAATCGTAATTCGATCGTAAGAAGAAAATCAACAGCGAGTTAATTAAATTTGATTTTCCGATTGTTTTCTGTTTGATTTATTAAGCTAATTGTAATTGTTTATTACATATTTTTTGTTGCTTGAATATTTCGAGATTATAAGTAACGTATAAATAAAGAAATGATTTTTAACTAAACGTAAGAAAGCGGATTGAAAAGTTTCGAATGTCAACAAATATTGAGCCTAAGTATTTATTTTTCAATTAATATAATCAACATTAAATAAAGAGAGTGATACATAAAAATACGTTTATTTATTTCTCTCTCTTTAAAAAAAAAAAAATACGTATATAATATTTATTAAAAGCTTTTATTTGTGAATTCAGGATTAAATTTATCTGAATACAAAGTTACTTTAACTGAGAATATTATATAAATATTCTAACTGAAAATTTATTTTCTTTGTTATTTCTCGGTAGGACTCGGAAGGTGACACACCTCTTCACGACGCAATATCGAAGAAACGGGACGATATGTTGGCTCTTTTGTTGGATCACGCTGCGGACATCACACTTACCAACAATAATGGCTTCAATGCGCTTCACCATGCCGCTCTTCGTGGAAATCCAAGGTGAGTGAGTGCTACAGACATTTTATTCCAAACAGAACGTTAAACGTATATACTATTTCAACTTGAATTTTTCTACCTCTCGTGCAATTTTACTTTTTTACTTTTTTCTTGTTTTTTTTTTTTACTTTACTTTACAATAATTCTTATATTTGTCGTATCGTTGTAAGAGACATATTTTCCATCGATCTTCGTAAATCGAATGTAATTTCGATTATTCGAGAAAAACGAAGAAAGAAGGATAATTAATTTTCTTTTTTTGTACAGCTCGTCCAGATTTGGATTTTTTTTTTGTTTAACTTTAAAGAAAAACCTCGAAAAAAATATATAATCGTTATTTGATTAATTTTCGAACAGTTATACTTCGATCGAGCATCTTTGATCCGAAAAATATCTTATTATCATTTTATTGTATTTATTAAAGGTTTTTCTCGTTCTCCTCTTTCAGCAGTCTCTTGCATTGTATGTATGTGCTCTAAGTGAAATAGTATCTTGGTTTCCGTTCGGTAAGAACGTGTACGTGACCTCTTCTGCTTCTGTTGCTTGCTATTGGAAATTTAATAAAGGTTAACGTGTACGTTTCTCTAACGTTAGGAAAAGAAAGATTACGAGGAGAGGAACGAGATTCCGATCGAAAACGTTTTCATTTCAAGCTTTCAGGTTTATCCACGCTCACAAGCGTATAGATAAATTTCTCATTTTTTATTTATTTCCTTTTTATTTTTTAACGAATACGAACAATTAAAATTTTTCATTAAATAACTCTCTTGTTAGCTTTATATATATAATTTTTATTTATTATTTTTATTCGATTTGTGTATATTAATTCATTTCTGCTGATTACGAGATATCTCGTAGCAAGGATATGCAAGAAGTTTTTTTTTTTTTATTGTTGTGCAGACTACGAAATATCTCGTATAAATCATCATAAATGCCACTCAAAGGTTTACATTTTGAATTAATTAATAATAAACTTCTTGTACACACCGTGATATAATAAGATTCAGGGTTGCATGCCATTTCGTGTTCTTTACGTTTGACCCACAAAATTAGTTCCATGTCTCACGCGTTCTTATAGTACACGGGTGGTGTGAATTTGAATAAATGTTCTCGTTATTATTTAAAATAAATTGTAGGTATTCGGTGGAAAGAAACGTTCAATTTTCTGTCGACAATAAACGTTTGATGAAAAGAGAACAACACAACCGTTGCGTGTATTAATTATCGATCGAAGACACAAATTTCGGAATATGATGAGAACATTGATATTCATAGTATGTTACTCACGTAATATGACAACGCATGCATGTATCATAATTATAATCGATTCTTGACACTGGAATAATCTATCTGGTGGTTTCCCCATAATGGCCGTAATATCACCGTTCTGGCAAAACGATCGTCTTGACTGCTGCTACACGGTTTATGTGTTTTACGATCCATAAGAGAGCAATCATGATATACCTATAGTTATCTACGTTAACGTTCCTTTCGAACGGCTGGTATAAATTAAAGGGAAAAAAGTTGTAAATGAAAGAGAAAGAGAGAGAGAGTGAGAGAGAGAGAAAGAGAGAGGAAGAGTTTGCTGTCATGGAAGGGGAATAAACTCTTTCGAATAATATTATTCGTTCCGCTAGAAAATTTCAGCAGGAAAGAGGGGGTAGTTTCTTCTAACGACACGCTTGTGCGAACTCGAGTTCAATACGATAACACGGAGATTAAGATACTCTATGCATGATTCAATAGGACGAAGTTTGAATTACACGGTAATTTTTTTTTATTTTCCTTTGTTTTACTTCTTCTTCTTCTTCTTCTTTCTCCTCCAATATTTTTCAAACGAACTTTCATAAATATATTTTGTTTCTTCTTGTTCTTGTTTTTTTTTTTCTATTTTATTTTATTTTATTTGTTTATTCCTTGTAATTTTATTTTCAACGAGCTCTCTCTCTCTTTCTCTATTTTCTCTTCTTTCTATTTCTTTTTCTATACGTCCATGCATGATTCAATGGAACGATGTTTGAATTACACAGTTATTCTTTTTTCCTTTTCTTTTATTTTCATTCTTTTCTGATATTTTTATTTTACTCTTTCCCTTTTTTCTTTACGGTCATGCATGATTCAATAGGACGCAGTTTGAATTACACGGTTGTACTTTTATATTTCTCTCTCTCTCTCTCTCTTCTCTCTCTCTCTCTTTCTATTTCTCTTTCCCTTTCTCCCTCTATCTTTTTCTTCTATTTATTTTTATCGAGATTTATTCCTTTATTTCTCTACGGATGTAATTAGTACAAGTTAACGGTAGAAAACGTATCTTGCGAGATAATATTGGATTCTTACGTAACTAGTAACGATGAGATGATGGTGGTAGTGGTGATGAGTTGTAGAAGTAACGACAGTGGAAAAAAAAAAGTTTTCAACGCACATTTTTTAATTAGATATCTATTAAAGTACACTTTTTCTTTTTTTTTCCTCTTATTCCCCATTATCATCATCCTCCTCCAAGGAAAGGTAATTTTCAGTTACGACGATAATGGGATACATTTTCCATGTATATCACGTGCGAGTGTAAAAATAATGATTTCGATAGAATCGCTTTACGGTTGGCCGGGCATTCGCGTTGTCGTTTTTTCCTACGATCCGACTTGGTCATTTTCTCTCTCTCTCTCTCTTTCATGTTCTCTCTCGTTGTCTCAATCTTTATCGGTCTCTCTTTATCGGAGATACTATTCTCGACTCAATTCTACATTGAATTTCTCAGCAAAGTCTCTTCTGTTCCGAACAACTGTCGTCCTTCGGCTCTCTCACTCTCTCTCTCTCTCTCTCTCTCTTTTACTCTTAGTATCTATCCGTCCATCTATCTGTCTCTCTCTCTTCCTCTCTTTCTCATTCGATTTAGTTTCATGGGAATCGAGAGTCGAATCTCGGAGAGATTCGCTCGCCTTTGATTATCACTTCGAGACACGCTCGGATTAATAAGCGGAACATGGAGGAAGACCGTCAATGTTATCGAATCGTATGCGCTTCGGAATTATATACCTCAAAGAGATCGAATGCTATTTGCTAACTTTATCTCATGCCACGTGTCACACAATTATAACTGTTCCCGTTGGAGAAAATTAGTTTCGATGTTTCATCCTATTTATATCGTACGTATTTATATATATGTGTGTTGAGTGTGTATGTGTGTGTGTATATATAGAAGCATACACATTACTGTAATATGGTTTTATTCATTAGCTTCGTTTATTTATAACGTGTGTTTGTGTGTTTGTGTATAGAAGCATACACATTACTGTAATATGGTTTTATTCATTAGCTTCGTTTATTTATAACGCTTGTTTTCCATTTCTAGAATTACATCATTATTTATTAAAAATGCATATTTAGATAAATTAAATTTTACATTTCGTTGCATATATATATGTGTGTGTGTACATGTGTATACGAGTTATTTGTTACCATCTTAATGAATTTGTAATTTTGTGTTTTTTTCTTTCCTGATTATTACTGGTTTACTAATTTATTATTTTATAAATATATTTAACGTTTCGTTACATACATTGTTAATGAACGTATTATATAAATTCACACATTTATTCTTTTTTCCCCCAAATAATAAAATATACTTCTTGAAAATAATTTTTAATTAATTTCGTAAATTCGTACGAGATTAAATCTCGTTATGATCCAATAACTTTTCTATCATTTCGTAGAAATAATAATTCCACTTAAGTTGATCATAATTTTATAAAAAAAAAAAAAAAAAAAAAAAGAAGCATCTCACATAACAATCGACATAGAGATACACAAAATTGATAATAAAAAAAGAAATAAATAAATGAAAATATATCATCTCTTTATCGTTCGCTTAACGTTATTCTAATCGTATAAATCAAGAATAATCCACAGCTATCTTTATCATTCACAAAGGATCATCCTAACTGTGTTCATCCTTTAAGAAGAATCAGAGAGCCTCAAAAAGAACGTTAGGTAAAGTTCTTAGGGTAGTTTGCGGTTAGTTGGCGTTATCGCACAGTCTGTCTTGGATGATTCCGCGTCTACTCGCAGGAGGATTTCTTTTTGTCACGAACGTTTTAAGATGGGTTGAGGCGACAGGACGCGTCGGCTTGGATGTTCATTCTTCCTTTCCTTCTCTCTCTCTCTCTCTCTCTTTCTTTTTTCGTCTTTCACACACTCGTTGAGATAAAAGCTCTCGAAAATCTCTCAAGCTACCTTTCCTCCGACTTTTCTGTCTCTTTCTCTTTCTCTCTCACACACACACACACATACACACACATACACATACACATATACTTGACTATTTCACATAAACATATCCTCCCTTCTCTTTCTATTTTTTTCACTCTCTCTCTCTCTCTCTTTCTGTTTTATTATTTCTTTCTCTCTCTATTTTTCTCCTTCTTTTACTATTTCCGTCTCTCTCTCTCTCTTTTTATTTTTTTCGCTCTCTTATTATTTCTGACTCTTTCTATTCCCATCTCTTTTTATTTTCTCACTCTCTTCCCCCCCTCTGTCTCTCTTACTATTTCTGTTTCTTTCTATTTGTCATTCTCCTTCTATCTCTTTCCTTGTCTACTTCTCCCTTTCCATTTTGTTCTCTTTCTAACTTTAGGTATATATATATATGTGTCTTTTTCTCTCTTTTGGGTTTTGTGCCTTAGCTTGCGCCCGTATTCGTTGGAGTCCTCGTCGTGTCGTCGTCAACGTTGGCAGTGGCGTGCCTTTCCAGAAAGCTCTGAAGCCGAACGAACGGACATCCGGAGACGTAATTTCCTGCCCTCCTGGTGTACTACTCTCTCTCTCTCTCTCTCTCTCTCTCTTTCTGTGTGTTTCCTTCTCTTCTTCTTCTTTGCTCCCTCTCATCTTTCTCACGGTAGCTCGACCTCACCGTTCTCCAACGCTTTGTAGGATACATTCTCTCGGGGTTGTCGACGAAACTTCTCTCGTTTTCCATGCTCTTCGACCCTCATCCTCTTGTCCTCTCTCTTTCTCACTCTCTTGCTCTTCTATGTGTGCTTTCTCTGTACTATCTCGAATTAGAGACGGCCGATGGTCGAGCCACGAGTTCTACTAAAGTCAAAACTTTACGACTTCAAAACGTTCCTTTTTCTTCTTCTTCTTCTTCTTTTTCTTTTTCTTTTTCTTTTTCTCCCCTTTTCCATCCCCTGTTTCTCTTTTTTTTTTTAAAATTGATAATTCTACCAAACGCGTAATCAATTTTTTCTACTCATCTATTTTTCCAACGTTGTCGTTGAGTTTTTTTTATACTAGTAGATATAAATAATAACAATTCTATGATTAATATTAAACAGATAAGACACTTCGTGTATACCCATTCCTACCGTGAGTAGAGACTACTTTAAAAAATAAACCATATTGTTGTAATATAGAATGAGATTTTAGCCGATCGGATAGGTTAGAAAATATTTTCTTTGATTTTTAAACGAATAATTATTATGCGTTTAACAATTTATACGTTTTTATCGAAATTTTGTTTAAATTACGCGATCATTCGACCTCGCTTCGTGGTAGGTTTAGTGTTAATTAATAAAATTATCTCATTAATCGATCTTCGTTTTAGATGAATACACCTACTCCCAAAGGAAAGTTTCTTATAGCATACCGATTCGTCTAAAGTATTTTTAATATTCTCCAAATTAAAAGGACGTTGAAAATAAATAATGGAATGACAAGATCGCGAGATTTGAAGGTTCGAAGGATTTGCGTTTCGATATCAACACGGGGAGTAGTAGTTAGTAGTAGTAAAACCCCGTAGTAAAGTTCGGAATAGTTTTGGGTGTAATTAGATGGAGGGACTCTTTCTTCGAAAGCTCGCGTTGTTCGTGTGTCCTACGGACGAATGAAGGAAAATGAGTTAGGGGTGAGGGTTGGAATTGGGATTGGAGTAGGGAGGGGTTGGGGTTTGAGAAAGGTGTCGTCGTCTTCGTCGGTGTTGTAATGCAGCAAGTAGCGAAAGAATGAAAACTTCGGTGACAGAGGGGGGTGAGGCTTAAAGATAAGGAAGGAAGGAAGGAAGAGTAAGGGTTGAAAAGGGGAGGAGAGGGGTTGGAGGTCGAGCGAATAGAGGGGGGGGGGAGAAGACGAGCATTTAAATAGCTCGTCGGGCGCGAGCCATTTAATTTACCTCAGCGAGGATCTAATTACTTCCAATAGTTTGTTAATTTCGTTCCACTACTTTGCTGTCATTAAATAATTATTATAGTACAATGCCGGAATGGAACAACGGGCTTGGCTACGATGCTTTTGTGTTTATTTATCTTTTTTTTTTGCAAGGAAGAAGAAAAACGGTGAAATCGTTTATCTTATAGAAAAATTCTACGAGATTTGTTTTGAACAAAGAATTAAAAGGAAATCCGTCTCGTGTGTCTTGATTATAATATAAATAATTTAAAAATAATAATATATATGTGTGTGTGTGTGTGTGTGTGTGTGTGTGTGTGTGTGTGTGTGTGTGTGTGTGTGTGTGTGTGTGTGTGTGTGTGGTGTGTGTGTGTGTGTGTGTGTGTGTGTGTGAGTTAAGAATAATTATATGATTTATTTACGAAGAATTTCTCGTGGAATTTGTTAATTTTCTTAAAAAACAATTGTAAAGTAAAATTTCAAATTATCCTATAGTAATCTTAAACAATTGTAATTTATGCAACGTTCGAAAATTACTTTAGAAACAGAGAGAAACAACAATTTGATACGCTCTTCCTATTTCTTCTACTTCTTCTTCTTCTTCCCTTCCTCATCCTCATCCTTTTCCTCTCTTACTTTCATAAGTGTATACGTACGCGTAAAAATTTTGAGTAGGTTCTCTTGTTTAGTATAGCAAGTATCTGGAGAGTCTCCGTTGAAGTCTAAACCCATAATGGCAGTCTAACTGCATCTATGCATAAACGGGACCGCGTTATAGGGCAACGTTGCTGGTGCTACGTTGCATGCTGAAAATCGAGGGTGATAGAGATAGAAAGAGAGAGAGAGAGAGAGAGAGAGAGAGAGAGAGAGAGAGAGAGAGAGAGAGAGAGAGAGAGAGAGAGAGAGAGAGCGGGGATGGAGCGAGAGAGAGAGAGAGTGAGAAGGAGGAGAGGGGGGGCAATATAGGGGCGAAACCGAGGAAGCGTACTATTATCTATCCATATCAAGTTATATAGCTCCCGTGTTAACTCGCATGAGAGGCAATCGTTTGGAGTACGTTGAGTCTCTGCGGCCCTGGATACGCCCTTCACTTATTTCTCTTCTCTTCGTCTTTCAATGTTCGTCGTCTCTTTTGGGGGTTCTTTCCAACCCCCACCCCCACCCCCAACCCCCCACCTCCGCTACTCCGGTCTTTCTCATTATCCTTTTCTCCCAGGTATAAAAAAAAAAAAATAATAAGGTAAAACTAGACATATTCTTCTCTTCGATAGATTTCTTTCTGTGAAAAGAATTAAAAGGAAAAAGAAAAAAAGAAGAAAAGAAAATATTAAAAAAAATAAATAAAAACTACAAAAAAGTGTTTTCCCACTGGTAGTAGGGGGTTTCGTTATATATTATTTCTCTTTTCAAAAATAGTTTCAATTAAACGAAAAAAAATTGATCATCGATCCGCGCGTCGTTTCCGTTATTCAATAAAATTTCGAACAATTTACGTTTTGTTTTCTATGATTTTTATTTGAAACTCATGAATTTTCTATTCTTTTGTCTTTTCCGTTTCGACGGATATATTCTCGTGTTTCATTTTGAAACATTTTTCTTGTTGTCGGGTTAAATCAAATATATATTATATATAATATATGCATTTATATAATAAATATAAACAAAATATATATTACACGCACGAATATATACTAATTAAAATGTAATTGTATATAATATATCTGCATTTATCGTATTATCCGTTCGCATATGATTTTATATACGTTAAATAATTATATTTCGTTGTACGTTACAATATTTTATATTCATATCTAATTTTGTTAATATTTCAATAATAATGATTACATATGGTAAAAATATAAATACGATAATTTCATATTACGTGATCGTGTTCAAAGTTGGTTGGAATGGTATAAGTTATTTATCGATCTGATACTTTAGAACCGTATTGATTTTTTAAACGGTGATAAGAAGAAACATGGCGCAGGGAAAAGGGGGAGTAGTCGAAATTGTAAAAC